>NC_135712.1:172037863-172689212 GCF_964656455.1 Halichoerus grypus
CTCTCCCCCTCTCTAAAAATAAATAAATAAATAAATAAATAAATAAATAAATAAATAAAATCTTAAAAAGAATTCCATGAGAAAAGTTTGGTCCCATGACCCAATGAATTTGGGAAGTGGTCCATACTATATTCTCTTCCTATTGATCCTAAATATTTGTTACCAATTAAAGGCTCTGAGAAGAAGTTAACTGATAATTTTGTTTAACCCAGCATGTCCCCAAATTATTTGACCACTGTCAGAAAAAGCTGAGAGACTGAAATGGCCAAAAGAGGTCCTTTCAATTGAATATGAGGCATCAGCTGCCTCATTCTTTTGGCTGAATTGATTTTATAGGGACCTTGGCCTTTTACTGTCTTTGACCAAGCTATTTTACAGAACCATAAGTTGAGGACAACTAATGGTAATGCAAATGATGCTTGTTCTTACAAGTGCAAATGCATTTTTCACCCCAGTGGAGTTGCAAGGGTGCATTTGCTAGCAAATTTATTTCAGCATTTCTGACTGTCTCTATGTGTCTGCTCTCCGGATTCTCCTTTGCACTCATTTTTTTTTTTTTTTTACATCTTGTTCCCTCATTATTTTAATGAGCTAAATAAGATCTTTGACAGATTTTAATTTTATATTTATAGAACAATTTTTCTCTTTTCTAAAAATTATGTTTTCAATACCCAGAAACTCATTTTGTTTCTAATCTGTTATGAATTTTGTCTCTTAACATGCCTATGCATCTAGACGCTGTGACTTACCAATTCTGGCCCCTAGGTTCTCTTTGTCTTCCAGCTGAGCACCTTTAAGTCTGAATCTTGCTCTACTGAAAGTAACCGACTACTTTCTCGTCTTAGGACTCTTTCTCCTGCGATGCCTGTAGGCCAGTTAGCCTCAGGACGCATAGCATCCAACGTAGTTTCTCTACTGGCTCTTCCAAGAACATATGTTTTTTTATTTTCCCATCATCACTTCGGGCATCATTTTCTACTTTTCTTGAGCGGCCATCTTCCAATCTTCACTCGCCCAAATCCTTCCTATCTTTCCATGTAGCTGTCCTGAGCTATTCCAGCCTGAATTACTTTCTTCCTCCACTGAAATGCCTTAACATATTTTTATCACTCCTATGGCCTTTTTCATATACTTCCTCATGCTATTTATGTACATTTAAAAAGAACTCAACAAATTCCAGAAAGGAGAGATAATTCTTTATATTTTTTTGATGGAAGAATCATATGGTCAGTCCTATACGTGGATTTGTTCTCACCGACTCAGTCAAAATGGAACAGTAATGGTGCGTGTGCATGTGTGTGTGTCCATGCACACAAGTGATTTATTAAGGAAGGGCTCCAGAGGAGAGCCTGGTGAGCATAACAGGAACCAGGGAATGGGAGGAAGCCAGCCAAAGGTGAGAGATCAACAAAATATTTTAGCAGTTACCTTCAATCTGATCCCATAGGGAACTATGGAACCCAGACTGTGCCTCAGAATTGTCCTGACCAGGGAGCACCCATGAGCTGTTGGGTAAGGGGTCAAGCAGTCATGTTCCAGGCATTTGCAAGTGCAGAGTGGCTCAAATAGCCTGAGGGGAGCCCCAAAGATATGACACAGTGATGGTCATTAGAAGCAAAATCATACAGGAAAAGAGTGTATAAAGATGTTAAACAGAAATCTTATGGGATCTAAGTGGAGCACCAACATTGCCCATGACAATGGTGCTGCTTCCTATTCCAAATTTGTGATAAAATATATACAACGTAAAACTGACCATCGTAACCATTTGTAAATGTGGTCAGTGCCATTAAATATATGCACGTTGTGCCACCATCATCACCATCCAACCACAGAACAAACCCATTCTTGCAAAATTGAAATTTTTGACGTAAGACACAATAGCTCCCCATTCCTCCCTTTCCTCAACTCTTGGCAAATACCATTCCTTCTATCTCTCTGAATTTGGACTATTCTAGGTACTACATATAAGTGGAATCATACAGTATTTTTCCTTTGGGGGAACTGTAATGCTTTTAAACAAATGCCAATAATCCTTTAAAAATAGTGCCTTGAACTGTTTATATCACAGAAACAGCCTCTCCAGGCCTCTCTTATTCTTAACGGGTACAAGAGACCCCTCTTGTTCCTGCCAACAATTTCAGATAATAGGCCAAGAATGGGCCCAGAAGGATCCTGATTTACCTGGAGCTGTAAGACACCTGATCCTGGCTCTGAGATCAAGTCACCCTGATACCTCTTAAAATACAGGTTCCAAGGTTCCTTTCCAGACTTATGATTCAGAATCTCCTATGGTGAGAGTCTATGTTCTGTGTAAAAAAATTCTTTTTCCATGTGAATTTTGTGTAGCCACAAAAACATTTTCACAATCACCAATCTTGGACAGTACCTTTCAGCCTTGTTTTGAAGGCACTGAATTCTTCCTAGAAATGACATTTCTCACAGGACCCCATTGTCCCAAACAGAAAAAAGCAGGGCTGGTCAGATGATGCAGAAAGGAGGCCCAAGATTTGGTCACATTTCACCTTCCTCTGTAATTCCTGCATTTCCGCTTCAGAGCTACAAGGCTTTTTGGAAACAGCTTGAAAACTAATGATCCAAAAATATATATTGGAAGCTTCTTTTTTCTACCCATGTGTGATCGTTGAAAAATACCTCTCGGCCCCGCCCAAAGTCCCTGGAACCCGTGAATGTCACCTTATTTGGAAAAAGGGTCTTTGCAGATGTGATTAAGTTAAGGAGTTTGAGAGGAGGGCATTACCCTGGATTCCTCCTGTTGACCCTGAATGCATCCCAAGGGTCCTTACAAGAGGAAGGAGAGGTAGATTTCAGGCCAAGGAGCAGACACAGTCACATAGAGGATGAAGCAATGTGAAGACAGAGGCCAGTATTGGAGTGATGCCACCACAAACCTAGGAATGCTAGGGCAGCCACCAGGAGCTGAAAGAGGCAAGAAATGGATTCTTCCATAGAGCCCCTGGAGACAGCATGGCCCTGTGAGATTTTGGACTTGTAGCCTCCAGAACTGTGAGGCTGTTGTTTTAAGCCAGCGAGCTAATTGTAACCTGTTACAGCAGCCACAGGAAACTAATATGCCATGCAATTAAATAATAATTTTCAAAGGTGTTAAAAATTTCTATAGCTACTTTCTGTGAAAGCAATCGTTGATTATTGTCATCGCCTCCCCTGGCAGAAGATGGGCCCAATACTAACATCTTGGATAGGCACAGAAATGGAATCAGAAAACTTCCTGTCTCTTTTTTCCTTAGGGGGAATAATGAATCTCTATCATTTCAGCTAGTTTGATTTTCAAGTGTTTCTCTATCAACTTAGCCTTTGGAGGAAGTTTCAGAGCACAAGCCCTTTTCCCAGTCAAATTTTCCCCTTCAAGGACTATATTTTGTTTCCGTGGTACTAATCCGTTTACGTAAGTTCTGTCTTGGTGAGATGGAAATGTAAATGGCTTGGAAAAAAAGGACTCTGTCTGCAGTAAGAGATAATGCACCTTTTTATTTCGTGGAAATTAAACTACTACTGAGTTCGCTATAAATATTTAAGCCATTAAGTGGCATTTTATGCAAATCAATAAATGAGAAGGAAACAGCCCTTGCAGAAAAATAACTTCAGTTTTATAGAAGTTGCAAGGCCACTTTTAGTCAGTTCTTATGTACAGGATAATCATTAGGACGGTCACGTTCTGGGGCGCCTGGGTAGTTCAGTCAGTTAATCGTTTGCCTTTGGCTCAGGTCATGATCCCAGAATCCAGGATTCCTGCTCAGCGGGGAGTCTGCTTCTCCCTCTGCCCTTTACCCTGCTGTGCTCTCTCTCACTCTGTCTCACATAAATAAATAAATACATCTTAAAAAAAAAAGATGGTTATGTTCTGTAAGTCTCAAAAACCAAATTCCAATAGGTATTTGAAGTCCTAATAATTCCTTGTGTTTGTGTAGTACTTTACCATTTGCAAAATGCTTTTGTATTCATTTTCTCTCACATCAACTTGGCAAATAGATAAAGCAGGGATTACCAGCTGCTGTGGGTTGCATTAGGTTTCTGTCCCCCAGACAAATTCACATACTGAAGTCCTAACTCCCAGTACCTCAGAATGTGATCTTATTTAGAAATAGAGTCATTGCAGATGTAATTATTTAAGATAAGGTCACACTGGAGGAGGGTGGGCCCCTAATTCAATATGACTGGTGTCCTTATAGAAAGGGAAAACCTGAACATGAACACACATGGAAGGAAGTAATGTAAGGAGATGCAGGGAGATGACCATCTGTAAGCTAAGGAACACCTGAGGCTTCTTGAAGCTAGAGGAGAGACCTGGAACATCTCTCTCTTCTCAGAGTTCTCAGAAAGAGCCAGCCCTGCTGGCACCTTGATCTTGGATTTCTAGCCTACAGAACTGTGACACAATAAATTTACATTCTCTAAGCCATCCAGGTGGTGGCATTTCATTATGGTGGCCCTAGCAAACTCATACATCAAGGAACTCTTGCCACAATCATATAAAAATGGATCCAGGACTAAAACCTGGATTTTCTGATTCCTTGTACAGTAATGTAAAAATTTCAGATTCTGTTGATTATAGGTGCCAGAGCTGGGTTGGAGGATACAAGCCATTATCTGTAGCTGAGGAGTATCAAGGGTAGCAGTTAAGTGGAATATCATCCTCTTCTAGGGTTGAGATGAGAAGCATAGAGGGATCTGAGAAGGTAGCAAATGCCAAACACAGTTATGAACTCTGAATCATAGTAAGCAGCTGGGTTGTAGGGTTTGCAAGCATATGCTAAGGCTAACATATTAGCAGTTGGTTTAGGGGTCAGAAAGCTATGGTAATGGCTGAAGAAGTCAAAGAGTTGATGAGTGAAAGCTAAGCTCACCCTTCCAGGTACCCAAGAATTTACTCAGAATAAGGCAGGGGAGCTCTGTCAAAAAGGTGCAGGGATCTTTGTGGTCTGAGGCGGCTCAGGACATTCCCTGGTGATTCTGTCTGTGGACTGTTCCTTGGGACTTAAAAGCAGCATATTCCCACAAGCAAGAGATTCCCCCAAGGATCATACCAATTATCTCTGCTCCTGACTTTTTCCCACTTAGTCTTGTTTTCATTTGGAGACATGATAGGGAAATAATGGGTTTTAAGGAAAGATGTATGCTAGCTGACATTCTCTGCTGGTCCTCTGATAGGAGCCCAGGTGTGTGCTCACAACTGAAGACAACCGCATGGTGTCCTGCCTCTTGCCTTTTCAGGAATAAGTGCAGATACAGCCTGCTGTGCTCCCTGAGAGTCAGCTGTGTATGTGATGAGGACAAAATGCTCAGTCCAATGGGAAGCATGTGAGGTAGGTTCTTTTCGTTGCAGGGAAGAGACTCAGGCTACCTTCAGGATCCAAGTATTATCATATTCATTCATGGATGAATAAAGAAGGCAAAAATATTGGCCATGCTGTAGATCCTTTAAGAGGCTTGTATATGGTCTGAATACTGGAGAGATCCAGCACCTCTTCAATGTCATGCTGTCTATCTGCAGAGTAGATTCCTAGATTCCTACGCATATCCTCTGCTCCTCTCTCTTTTTGTCTCTGTGATTCCTGTCAGTAGAGTCTGCAGGAAACAGAAGATCCAACATATGACAGAGATACCATGATCAGTAAAAGTTCTGAGGCAGAGAGAAGAGCATCTCCCTACAGAAAGGCAGGAGGTGGTAGACAGCCAGATGACTGAGTCTTTGAATAATGGCAAAAAAAAATTTGTACCAAGAATTTGAAGAAACAAAAGCGAGCCAGCTATAGTCTCAGATTCAGTTCACATTTGCTAAGAACTTAACACGAGCTATGCACTGCCCCTTTTACTTATTCCATTTTAAAGCTGAAAGTAGAATTCCTTTGGAGGAGGAAATCATTTCCATTTAGGGAAATGCTTGGGCTGACAGCTTTTCTGGATGTATAAGAAGTCTTTCCTGTGCTTCACTTTTTATGGGCAAAAGCCAGATATGGAAAGATCTCAAGCTCGGTGTAATAAAGCTGGACAATATCCAGTTTCCAAAGACAGTCCAAGAAGGAGGGGGTTATAGCGTTATATAACTTAATCCTCACAAGGACTGTGGGAGAGATACTGTTCTTACCTTCACATCATCAAATAGAAGACCGTGCACAGCAAGGTTTATTAACCTGCCCAAGGCCACACAACCACCAAATGAAGTTTGAACGCACTTTGTTTGATGGCAAAATCTGCACTTTTAACCATTAGGCTATATCAGTTAGAAACATTTGCCTGAGTATCTAATGCCGTAAGAGAGAATAAGTCTTTAATGTCTCCAGGTAATTTTCCACTTGGTTCAAAGAATCCACCCCCCGCCCCCGCCCTTCTAAGTGGCTAGTGTGGTTTGTAGCAATGCAACTTGCACAGTGTTCTTGCAGACAGTCATCGTGAGGGAGACTAGAGCATCATCTGCTTCCTCCTCCAAGAGAGGTTGTAAGAACAACAACAACAACAACAACAACAAATGGCATCTCAACAGAGCTGCTTCCAGGCAGGCTTCAGCTTTTTGGCTTAGACTTGACTTTGTAATATTTTATTACTGAGAGAGAGAGAGAGACATGCTGAAAGTTAATGCCGTTTTGAGATAATGCAGTAAACTCGAATGCTTACGTGATTTGCAGGGAAATTACTTACCAACGGAAAATAGAAAACAGATTTTGTTTAGAAAGCGTAAGCTGTTTAGAAATCTTACATTTGGACTGGACAGCCCATTGCTCATGTGGACTTGTTAGCGAATTTTAAGCTTCTTGGCAGACTTACATTCCTCAGGTCGGTGGTAGGGATGGATTGAGTGTCAAATTTCATTTGTGGAGGAGACCATGTGTTGGGCTCAAAAAATATCAAAAATAGCTCTTAATTTGCTTCCCCTGTAAGCGGATTATATAGAATTTGATTTTCACGTTCTAAGGATCTTACTTCTAACCCAGGCACTATTACTAGAGCTGTCAGAGGAAGGGAGAAGCTCATGTTCTGCAAAGCCAAATCATCGTGTTCCCTTTGAATTTAACAGCAACAGAAGACAGGAACACTTTCTCTAGATATACTTTGCTTTAAATCCTGAAAAACCTAGAGATATTACACACCTAGATGACTTTGAAAACAGAGGATTCCTGTGGGATGTTTATTCCTTTCATAACCAGAAGATGAATTGATAGTGTGTGTGCTGGGGTAGAGGAAACAAATAGACAATTTCCAAATGCTTTTGCAATGAATATAACTAAACTGTCTTAAAAGAGCCAGACTAGTCAAAATAAGTGCAATTATTTTTAAAAAATAAGTCATCTTTATAGGAGAAGAAGTCTGGAAATGTAAGCTGGGGAAAGCAAAGACAGAGAGAGAAGGAGGGAGGGAGCTATTGGGTGTCAGTCTTCAAAGGCTGCAATTATCTGACAGTGCTTGCTTAAATTCTTCAGGTTTTTAACTGTAGTGTATTATCAAATGAAGAAGGAGGAGAATAAAATCCAGCCAACCATGGTACAATTCAGGATGCAGTCTGTACACTGTGACCAGGGTTTTTTTTTTTTTTTTTTTTTTTAAGATTTTATTTATTTATTTGACAGAGAGAGGCACAGCAAGAGAGGGAACACAAGCAGGGGGAGTGGGAGAGGGAGAAGCAGGCTTCCCACCGAGCAGGGAGCCCGATGTGGGGCTCGATCCCAAAACCCTGAGATCATGACCTGAGCCGAAGGCAGACGCTTAACGACTGAGCCACCCAGGCGCCCCTGTGACCAGGGTTCTTATGATGAAAAACATTAATTTCTCTTAGTTCCTCAAAAGGTTTTAGAACCTAAGTGTCTATTTCCAGCTCTGTGGAAATGCATTATTTATTTATTTATTATATTCATAAAATTCACTTGGTCCCATTTAGCCTCAGGATGTACACATAATACCATTTTAAAACATCCATAATTAATAGCCATTTAAAGAAATCCCTCAGAAACCCCAAGTTTTCCAGTATTTTTTTATTTATTTTTTATTTATTTTATTTTATTTTTATTTTTTTAAAGATTTTATTTATTTATTTGAGAAAGCGAGAATGAGACAGAGAGAGCATGAGAGGGGGGAGGGTCAGAGGGAGAAGCAGACTCCCCGCCAAGCAGGGAGTCCGACGTGGGACTCGATCCTAGGACTCCAGGATCATGACCTGAGCCGAAGGCAGTTGCTTAACCAACTGAGCCACCCAGGTGCCCCTATTTTTTTTTATTTTTAAAAAGGATATGCAGACAGGATGGAAGAAAAGAAAGATAGAAAATGGAAAGCAGATCAAACTAATTGACCAGCGTGGTAGCTTGAGTGCTGAGTCACTCTTTCCTCATTTCATAAGTGACCTGTGTTGTAAGGTGGTGTCTTTGGAACACAGTGGCACGTCATTAAATATTTGTCTTTCTTTGAAACTGTTAGAAGAAGAAACCTACAAATTGAGTAATAATGACCATAACATTAACTATTATTTATACTAGTACTTTAGAGATTACAAGGCAAATATCACACCATTACATCCTAGTGGCTACTGGGATTTGTCAAAATGTAACCAGAAATTGGGGGGAATGAAGAGGCATGGAGGGAAGGAGTGTGGGCCTTCATTGGTAATAACTCCTTATTACTTTATTTCAGTCATGGTTCTTTTACTATTGGTTGTTAACTTTTATTTTTTTATTTTTATTTTTTAAGATTTTATTTATTTAACAGAGAGAGACACAGTGAGAGAGGGAACACAAGCAGGGGGAGTGGGAGAGGGAGAAGCAGGCTTCCCGCTGAGCAGGGAGCCTGATGCGGGGCTCGATCCCAGGACCCCGGGATCATGACCTGAGCCGAAGGCAGATGATTAATGACTGAGCCACCCAGGCGCCCCACTATTGGTTGTTAACTTTTAAAGTTAAGAACTGGAGAAATGAATAAAAGCTATGAACCCATTCCTTAGAAAAATAAACATGCAAATAACCAAAACTCTGTCTGAACTTCCAAGAGGTTAATGGATGCCTTATAGGCTGGCCATGGCTGCTTTAGAGAATTTGACCTCTTCGTACAAGTGCAACAGTACAGAGCAGGTAGCTAAGAGATTGCAGGTAGGGATCTTGTACTTTTATTTACCACTTTGTGCCTAAGTCTAGCATTTTAGGTGGTACACAATAGGTGTTTAATAGACATGTGTTTAATGAATGAATGATAATGAGACTAAATTTCTAAACTATATCTTTCAGTCAAGCATCTCAAAATATTAACATGATCATCTCTTGATTATTCAGGTCTAGTTTTTTGGTTTTGAAGAATATTGGCAGGAAATATTCAATTTGGGTCAGTTTTTTTTTTTTTTTTAACTCTTGGTATGCCCTCTTGTCTTATTCCCAACCAAGAGAGAACTTACAGAAAGTAACTGGTTCTAATATTTATAAGTCTTTGTGAATTTGAGTGAATCTTGTCTTTGCCGAAGTTGAGATGCTAATTTAATACCTTCTCTCCCAATATCCCATGGGGATATTGGAGAAAGGAAGTGATATAATATATGTATGAATTTTCTTCAAATAGAGTCAAACATTTTCCAAAGAATTCTAACTTAACCATTGGTGTGGGCCAGGGATAAGTGTTCACCCTGTTGATCATAGTGGGAGAGATAAACTATATGCTAATAAATGCTTAGTGGCCATAGTTTGGCCTGCCACATAGGTGATATCTTAGGACAATATTTTTTAAGGGGGTTATCTCAGGTAGAACTAGAAAAAAAGTAAATTGGAAGGGCTAGTTGTCTGCCTAATATTGAACAATGACTCCCCCGCTTCTTTCCCTTCTTACAACCTCATCTCCCATTATGTCATCATCATCCCAAATAAATTAGCCCACATTTCCTCAATAGGAAACTGATATTGACCACTGCCTGCCCAATATACTCTCTCTAAAGCCTTTTTGTATCATCTGCATTGGCAGTTTGGAAGTTTAAGCTTCTCTCTACCCTCAGGAATGCCATTTAAATATTCACAACTGTTACTCTTAAAATCACAACATGCGCATGTAAATCATCACACCCATGAAAAGTCTCCTTCTCCAGTCTTTGGCTGTCATGTGATTAAGGACCTTTGCCCTATTGTAAGACAAACTTGGTTTAAATCCAAGCTCTTCTTTTTACAAGCTGTATGTTCATAAGATTTCGACCTCCTGGTACTCACTGATCTTGTCTGTGAGATGCGGCTAATAGGGTATTTTCATAGAGATATTGTAAAGCATAGATAAGCAAATGTCTATACAGCACTTAGTGTCATACCTGATCATGGGAAAGAGCTTTAAAGCTGTTAGTTGCCACTGCTCTTGTCATTGATTCTGGTGATGTTTGTTTGTTGAAGAAGCTGTCCTGAGAGCGCTAGTCAGCTCTGAGTTAGCGTGAGTGCTCTGACCTAAAGCAAGGGGTTTCCTCCAGGGGACCGCAGCGAGGTCTTCAATCAAGGAAGAGAGGTTCAGCTGTCTGCCAGTGCTGATAGTCAGACACTCTGAGACTTCTTTTTTTAAGGATGCTTAAGGTCTTTCTTTCTTCCGGCTCAAGATGTACAGAGGCTTCATCAGGGGCTGAGTTTCTGAATATTCAAGGAGCTGATGAAATGAGCTCTTTCTTAAAGTAGAACTTACAAAGAACCCTAGAGCTCTCTGCCTACCTTATGAGAGCAGTTCCCAGACCTGCAACAAGACTGCTTTTGGTTCATACTAATTTTGCTGGCCCCCAGAGTCTCTCTTTGTTAGTATTTAGAGCTTCTCTATTAGACAAATTGCTGCCATCAGAAACTGTTAACCAATCTCCTCCTACCCATTATTTGATTAATCAGTGCTTCTATACCTTATGTAAAACATATTGCCTAATGCCTAGAGAATGTGGATGGCTCTCAACTGGTGGGCTGCTCTCTGGTTCCTCCTGGTTCTTCTGTTCCCTCTACTGCAGTTGCCTACTTGCCAAGGTTCAGTTGTGTTGCTGCCCATATCTGTTTGTGCAAGTTCTATTTGTTATGTAATCACATATTTCAATTAAATGTTTCACGACTGATTTAATATAAGTACAAAAAGAGAGTTTTTGGTTCCATATATGTTTTGGAAAGAGTAAGTTTGAGTTGCTGAAAGTGCTGTTGAATCACATGTGGCCATAACAACTCTGAACGCCTTGGCGGTAGAGGGGATCATAAAACTAGAAAGAGTCTGCACTCAGATGGTTTCACAAAAGTATGTACATTCTCACTCTGCTTGATAGAAGGCAAACCTGGAAATCCTTGTAGATGATGCATTGAGTTGTTTATATAAGAGAGAGAATATGAACTCTGATCATTGGGTCAACTTAAAGTCAATCACAGCAACAAAACTTGGCCTACATCAAAAGCTTAGGAATGGATCCAATTTGTACATTTTAAGTTAAAATAAAAATTTAAGGTATGTATGCATAATTTTTAAGAATTTTCCAATTTCATCAGTATTTTTTATTAATTGATAAACTACCCATTTTGTCACAATGGATGATTACAGAGGGTTTCTACTGTCCAAGGTACCCATTGTGATACATGATGCATCCGCTAGCCACAGCACAAGCTCTTTTGGGAACAATCATGGTGGTGGGTTGTGCAGGTAGATTCAGTCTCTTATCTGGTGTTTGAGCTCACAGTGTGAAGCAGGCACCTAGAGCTAAAGATACAGCCTATGGCCAAAGAAAATATATGTGGCTACCTACCTATATTAACTAATACTATATGGATAATTTTTCATATACTGCTTTATTCAACCTCCAAATAGCCCTTGGGAGATTAGTAATTGTTATCACCATTTTGTAGATGGGGCTGCTGAGGTTCAGAGAAGTTAAATAAATAACTTGGGCCTAGTCCCACATGAAGTAGAGACAGCTAAGGCGTGTCCTGGACTCCAAATGCTGTGATTTATTCATCAAGACTAATTTACCTGTTGATTTGGATGGTGACATCAACTGATCCAATCAGTCCCAAGATCCAGGTCCCAAGAGCACTGACACTGAGCTTTAACCAGCTTCCGCTAAACATGATTCTCATATTCTTAAGATTTTGATCAGTTGCACTAATTCCAGGCAGATAACTTGATGTAGGCCAAGTTCTAAGCCTGGGCTGCTAAATCAGGGTTTGGGCTTCTAAGTCAGGGATTGGTCAAAGCAGCACAACTGATGAGCCCCCAGTGCCCTCCACTTTTTTTTTATTATTATTATGTTATGTTAATCACCATACATTACATCATTAGCTTTTGATGTAGTGTTCCATGATTTATTGTTTGCGTATAACACCCAGTGCTCCATGCAGAACGTTCCCTCTTTAATACCCATCACCAGGCTAACTCATCCCCCCCCCCCCCCCAGGAACTGGAGAGTATCATGCTGAGCTAAATAAGTCAATCAGAGAAAGACACGTATCATATGACCTCACTGATATGAGGAATTCTTAATCTCAGGAAACAAACTGAGGGTTGCTGGAGTGGTGGGGGGTATGAGGCATGGGGTGGCTAGGTGATGGACACTGGGGAGGGTATGTGCTATGGTGAGCACTGTGAATTGTGTAAGACTGTTGAATCACAGACCTATACCTCTGAAACAAATAATACATTATATGTTAAAAAAAAAAAAAAAGGTAGGGAGACGAACTCTGAGTGCCCTCCACTTTCCTGTGAACTGTGCTGCAGATGTTCTGTAAGCAAGGGGACACACTAAAACTTTCAAAATGAGCCACCTTAACAAAAGGGAAATGCTTTTGGCAACACATATCATTTGCATTGTTGCAACACCTGCTTGTTTTGGTGCAAGATAAGAATCTGTCAGAATTTCCATTATTCCCCCTATATAATCTATATAATGGGAGTTATTTAGCTAACTCTTTTCCCTCTGGTCTATAATTTGGGACATGGTATTTCGGCTCAGCTAGTATTTCTTTCTCATTAAAGTTACTGTTGGCCATTTTGAGTTAGTATTGAATCAAACTCATGTGTTTGCTTTTTGTTCTCCAGAATACTTGTGGAAAAGTATAGGAGAAAGTGCCTGGCTTTTGATAAAAGCCAGAGAAAAAGAAAAACACCTTGGTAGTTTGAATGGGTGTTTTGTAAAAATTTTTGTGTGATCGATCCATCATTATTGGAATTACCAGAGGAACTTATTAACCACACACATTTCTGGACTTTACCCCAGATCTACAAAACTAAATGCTGGAGAAATGGAATCTGAGAGCCACTGGTTTAAATGAATTATATGGAACAATAAACATCTGTATCAGTTTCCTAGGCTGCTGTAGCAAAGTACCTCAAACTTGGTGGCTTAAAACAATAAAAGTTTATTCTTGTATAGTTCTGGAGACCAGAAATTTGAAATTAAAGTGTCAGCAGGGTGGTGCTCTCTCTCTGAAGGCTTCAGAGGAGAGAATCTGTTCCATACCTTTCTCTTAGCTTCTGCTGCTGCAGTAACCCTTGACGTTCCTGGACTTGCAGGTGAATCACTCCAATCTCTGCATCCGTGTTCACATGGCATTCTTCCTGTGTGTCTGTGTCTCTCCTTCTCCTCTCGGAAGGACGCAAGCCACCTTGGATCAGTGCCCACCCTAGCAAATATGACCTCATCTTAATTTGATTATATCTGTAAAGACCCTATTTCCAAATAAGGTCACATTCACAGGTACTGGGGATTAGGACTTCAACATATCTTTTTAGGAGAAACAATTCAATCCATAACTACATCCTATGCATTTGCTGACAGGTTCTTTATATCAATGGGAACAACACGTATTTTATACTCTAATTGGGAAAATTGAGCAGTACTTATGATTATGAGAAATAAATATTCAACTCAAACTAGAGATACTGTTTTTTATTTCATGATAGCCATTTGAAATTCTGAAACCATTTTTAAAGTGTGTTTTCAGTCATGAGACTTCCTTCATGTAAAGAACTCTTGAATTTCTTATTTTTTAAATAATTTTTCTACTAGCTGGAAAATAATAGTGAATTTCTCTTTTTTGTAGCTTATTCAAGAACACCCAGTAGGTTGCCTTGATTCTATAGTGGTTAGTACTCTGCACTGTGTCATTTATTCTAAAGAAAGACGTTATATGTTATTAATTGCATCCATATTCATCTAAAGCTATTCACAAGAAAATGATACATAAGCTTTTGTATTATGACATAAAAATATTTTTTCTTATTAGAAATTTTATTTTTTCTCCATTGCTAGGATGTATTTATTAATAACAAATTTTCTGTTCATATTTTTCCCAGCTTTATGGAGACGTAATTGACATATAACGTTGTATAAGTTGGAAGTGTACAACATGTTGATTTGATACAATTATATATTGCAAAATGACTACCACCATAGGGTTAGCTAACACATCCATCACATCATATAATTACCATTTCTTTTTGTATTGAGAACATTTAAGATTTACCCTCTTAGTAATTTCAACTATACATGGGATTATTAACTATAATCATCATGTTATATATTAGATCCCCAGTGTACATTTTTCATCCTAGAACTTTTAGTTTGTACTGTTTGATCAACATTTCCTCATTTCCCCCATCCTCCTGCCTGATGGTAAACACCACCATTCTATTCTCTTTCTCTGAGTTTGGATAAGCCCTCATGGTGGAGGGATTTGCGTTCTAATGGTAGAGATCGGTAAGGGATTTAGACATTACATACACAGGAGCAAGTATTATGGTCAAGGTACAGAAAACTATGGGAAAATGTGGCAGGTGGGAGAGGTAAGAAGGTAAGCAAGGAAGCCTTCCTGGAGGGGCTAAATTTTTAGTAGGGGGTTGAAGGAGAAGTAGAAATTTGTCAAATGCAAAGTGTGGGAAAGGTGGACCAAAAATTAGTGTGTCTGGAAAACCTCCAGGGGTTTGTGAAGATGGAGCAAAAGGAGGTGAGCTGATGATGCTGGGAGATAGAAAGGTTGACAAGGTTGGACCACTAAGAGTGTGTGTGTTTTGGGTGATTTGCCTGTTTTTTTCTGGAACAGAACTTGCTGAAGGTGGAAATCTATTAGAGAAAGAAAGGGTTCCTTCTGGTAAAGTTCTTGCTAAACACTGCATATTATTGCATATTCCTTTCTTGTAGATTGACAACACTCTTTCACTATTAAGGCTCTAAAATAGTCTGTAGAAAGGAAATTTATTTTACTCTAACTTAGCATTTTCCAAACTTCCTTGATAATGAAATTCCATTATGGAACTGTGAATCTAAGTGTCTCCTGAGCCTGCATCAGAATAGCCGAAGGGGACAGGCAGTCTAGGGGAAGAGGAGTCAGTGATAACTCAGCAGTAACTCCTGAAGAGTGGTTAAAAAGCAATCTCGTAATAGTCTCAAGTGGGAAGCATTATAAGGCTGATCCTCTGAATTAAGAAATAAGACAGAAGCAGGAGGAATGACAAAGAAAATTATATTAAGAGTTATAAATGATCCTAAGGTTAAGGATTTTTTTTTATAAAGAAAATTTTAACTGAAAAACAAATGATTGTAAAGGTAATACAGATTCATGGGTGAAAATGTTTAAAACAATACAGAAGTATATAAAGTAAATCAAAACACAAACTATTTTTATTCATCTATATTTATTAAAAAATTTGATCATGCTCTACTCTGTTTCCCAAGTTGCTTTTCACTTAACTATATATTTCAACCATGTCTGTAAACAGAGCATTATCACATTGTATTGCCATGCCATAATTCTTTTATCCAATCTTTAAAGATTTTAGAATTATTTCTTATGTTTGATTATTTTAAATAGTGCTGTACTAACTATCCTTATGCATATGTCTTTGATACCTGTATAACTAGTTTCTAGAAGTGGAAATCCTATTTTGATACAGGGCAGAGATTGCTAGTTGCCTTTAAATATCCATGATTCCCTACTTCTTTAATAACATAACTTTACATTTATTCCTGGCAGCAGTGCATCCAACTAAACACTACATTTCCCAGACTCTAGAGTAGTTTTGTATGGCTGTGTGACTTTTAATTAATTAAATATGAACTCAAGTGTTATATAATTCTTTTAAGAAGTCTCTTTACTAAGAGAAGAGAAAACTTTCTTTTGCCCTTCCTCTTTTATACTGGCTGGATTTGAGAATCCTCTTGGATCATGAGGTGGCATGCTAAGGACACAGGGGGAGTAGTAAGACTGAAGAAGTGTGGGTGTCTGATAACTTAAAGCCACCATAGTAGCCTTGGAGGGCTTCCTCTGGGTTTCTTTTACATAAAGAGAACTAAATTTCCATCTTGTTTCAGCTGCTACATTTTTTTTCCTATTACATACCCTCAAATGAGATCCTAACTTAATTGAATCAGATGCACATTGAAAAATTTGAAAATAATATCCAAATACACTGAAAGGGGATTATACCAGCATACACTCTGACCAACAGTGAATGAGATTGCCCGGAAAAAAAATTAAATTTGTTACAAATGATGTGGTCCTTATCATTTTCTTCAGGAGAATTTTAGGGGCTTTTCAGAACTTTTGTTTTAAGCCTCCAAACATACCTAAGTCAACAGTAAAAAAGAAGTAGAGTCATACAAATTTCTAATCGTATCTTGACTTGGTCACTTAAAAGCTATGTGACTGTGACCCTGAGCTAGTTTAGAACTTTTTAGAACGTCAGTTTCCTAATTTGTAAAGTAGAGTTAATAACAGTACCCCTTTGGGTTATAATGAAGAGTAAATAAGGTAATGCATGTAGTATACTTAGCATAAACTCTTGTATAAGACACTCAACAAATGTTAGCCGTTATTATTATTCGATAAACAAATTAAATATCTGCTTTTGTAAGCTGTCATGTGGGACACAGTTATAGAACCCAGTGCCTATAAATAAGTAGCTCAATAGACTAACTGGGGTGTGGGGGGCAGGAGGAGAAAGCAGGGATCTCCAAAAGGGAAAGTACACAATCACAGGAATTAAGGGAGAGGGAGATTACTTCTGTTAAGAACATGGTGTCCAGAAAGGCATCTCAAAGGCTTTGAAAGATGGGGAAAATTCCAATTGGCAGAAACATCAGAGGACTTCATTCTAAACCAGCCAATGTGGCAGCAAAAAAAAAAAAAAAAAAAAGGATGTTGGGATGGGAAGACATGGGTTAACTAGTGAGCCAGGTGGCTGAGGTACAGGGAACATGCAGGGTAGGCAGACAGTGTCAGCAGAAGTATAAGGCCAGATCCTAAAGGATCTGTTCTCATTGAACAGTTAGAATGGAGACTTAATGCTTTGAGAGTCAATGAAAGACTTCGGTGTGAGTGTAAGGACAGACAGATGAGAGGTGTGCTATGTGAAATTTAACCTGGCATTGGTGTGCACCATGGATTGGACAGAGCTAAGACAGGAGGTGGGGCTTGGTAGTTATTGCCCAGTGTTGCATTGTCACAATGGGAACAAATAGGAACATATCCCTGCACAGAACATCCGCTGTTACAATTTTTTCTAATTACCATTTGGAGAAACCAAGAGGTAGAGCAGCCCTAGGTCTTCCAAGGTTGATAAATGAGTCAATAATGAAACCATTGCAAGTTGCCTTTGATTCCTGCTCCTTATCCCAGGGCAAGTTTGTCTCTTAGCAACACATTTTGAACTTGGCAATACTCAGAGCTCTCTGTGAATGAATAAAGCAAAGACGGAGGGAAATGTGAAAGTTACTTTGCCGTGAGGAAGTGTGTCTCTGGGGTATGTGTACGCTGGGCATGTGCTGAATCCCCAAATTTCACTGGGAGCCAGTGAAATGTACAGTAGCATATCCGGTGTTCAGAGAATAGAAAGCTCCCTTCTCCCTGCAATTGGAAATAGAACATGGTTTTAAAATGCATAAACCAGGCACTTACAGAAAATTACCTATTTTTGTTATTAAAGAAAGGGACAGCTAGGTATGAGAGATGACTTTCCAAAGAAGGCAAAGAATAGCTACAAAGCAAAAATTAAAGCAGAATATCCACTACCTCAGCCTCATTATCTGCCTTGCTACATACACTTGTTGCATCTTGAGGGCCTGCACTGTGTCTTTTAAAATTGATTCATCTTTTGCTTAAGATTGTGTTATAAACAACTAACTTCTTACGGCTTTTATATTGTCACCCATTCAACACATATTTATTGAAAATTTATGATATAATAAGCATTTTTTTCTAGGCCTTCAAGTGTTGTTCTAAGCATGGATTTCACAGGGTGAGGTTTGTTTTTCATTTACTCTGCTAGCACTGTCAAAGCTTGATGAAGAGGGGAGAGAGACTGCAGAAAGGCAATGAGGAGGGTCTTCTCACACCTGGCCAGCTAAGGCATTGTCAGATCAGGTAGAGTTTCCTATAATGCATAATAAATTATCACAGATTTAGTGGCTTACAACAACACACATTTAGTGTTGCACAGTTTCTGTGTGTTACCTCACATCCCCAAGCCCATGAATGGCTTGACTGGGTTCTTTCCTAGTTTGGTTCAGGGTCTCTCAAAGATTGCAATCAAGGTGTTGGCCGGGTTGCATTCTCTTCTGGAGGTTGGAGTGGAAAAGAATCTGCTTTAAGCTCTCTCAGGTTATTGGCAGAATATTTGTTTTTATTTATGTTTGCAGCTATAGTTCTGGGAGATTCAGTATTTTTGTTGGCTATCAGCCAGAGGCTGCTCTCAGCTCTTAGAGGCCTCCCTCGGTTCCTTGCCATGTGGCCTTCTCCGTATGCAATTTACAACCTCTCAGCTCACTTCTCCAAGACCAGTAATACAGAGATAGATTCCAGAACAAGACTGCTAGGAGTGACCTATTTTGCTGTATTGTATTGGTTGGAAGCAAGTCACAGAGGCATCCTACACACACTCAAGAGGAAAAGATTATAAAAAGGTGTGACGACCAGGAGGCAAGGAACATTGGGGATCATGTTAGAGGCCGTCCACCAGAGAGGGCACTGGAAGACAGATGCTCAAGGCAGGCCAGAATAGAGCTTATTTAATTTTCTATCTTCATTGCCTGGTTCACAGTGACTAATGAAGAAAGTAAATCTTTACTGACTGGTTGTGAAGAGTGATGGAGTAAGTATGTAAGGAGGAAGCTTCAGGGATGATTCTGAGATCTCTAGCCAGGGTTCACTGAAAATTGATGCAATTTTCTGGGATGGAAAACAGTGGAAGAAATGTTGAAGGTTAAGGGGATAATACATTACCTTTGAGAGATGGTCCAGGTGAAGAAATCTTCTACAGCAGTTCTTAAACTTCAGTGGCATATGAATCCCTCGGGAATCTTAGTGAAATGATTCTGATTCAGCAGGTGGGGCCTGAGAGTCGTAGTTCGAAGGTCCCAGGTGATCTTGATGGAGTCCAAGGACCACACTTTAAGTAGCAAGGTTCAAGAGCAAAGGACTCGTAATGTTTTTGTTTCTTCAAATGTTTTGTTTTGAAAAGCTATCTTCTTGTACATTTGTGAGTTGATATCTAATATTTTTCATTTTGTTTATTGTTTTAAACAATAACAAAGGATATGATTTCTAGTATGCTGTCACTATTCATATTTTAAAAGAAAATGTTACATCTCTCTTTTAAATGTATCATATCCCGGACCTATAAACCATAGTGATTTGATCATCAGCATCTATTTATATAACAATCTATATAAAATATACTTGAGGAAGATTTTCTTACATAGTGAAAAAATTATACATTATTGCTTTTTCTCATTGAACTCACATTTCCATTCTACTTTCCCACAGAATTTTATCCTAAAGTGATACATTTTTCTTTTGAAAGCTTTTATTGATCTATTTGCTTAGTTACCGCATAAATGTGCATATAAATTCAAATTTTAAAAAGATTAGAATTTTTTTAAAAATTTGAATTTATAGATTAGGACTTTTTGTATTTATAAAATCCAAATGTTAAAAATTTCTTCTGTATTAAACTACTTGTTACAATTAGTAGACAATTGATCGCATAATACTCATAATACAGATTTCAATAAACACTAAATAGAATTGTATTGGAAATGCATCTTTTAATGAGATAATTGGGGCTGATTTTCTTTTTTAATTAGCTCCACTATTGAGGATAAGAATTACTTATGTTAGACTGAGACATGATGAAACATCAGTACATTGTCACTTCTCTGTTTTTTTTTAATGGCAATGATACTCAATGCTATGAACACCTTTAAAGATATATGCCAAGAATCATATAATCTATCATCAAACTCATTTTAATGATGTGTTAGTGGCATGTTCATTAAATTCTCCTTCAAATTCATTGAAAGCAAAGAATTGGAAACCACCTGATTAATCTTATGATAGTAAGAATCATAGGTGAGAGGTGTGCCTTTCTTTTGTAAAAAGAGAGAAAATGGGGTAGGGGGAAATGGAAAGGCAATAAGCATAATGCTTTCTTAGGAGATGAGTTTTAGGGAAAAGTATTCCCTTGAAACTGTTCATGGCCACATAGCCTTTGGAAAATCTGTGCATAGGAGGGTACAAGTTTTCTAGTTTGAAGACTTGCAGTGGAGAACTGGAAATGGGTGAAGCTCAGGAGAGAGGCTAGGCTGAAAGCAAAGCAAGGGGGACATATAGACAGAAATCCATGCACATTAAAACCTGCATTGCATGGACATCATTAATTCAGAATTTTAGGAGTAGAGTCTGGATCAAAAGAGATTTTTGTCCTATGTATGGAAGGAAAGAAAAGTGGCTAGCAAACCCAGGGGCCATATAGGCTTATAAGGACCTGAAAAACACACAGTACCTTCAAATCCTCTAGGACATCCTAAATCCATGTGTACAGAAGTAATGATGGGTGATTGGTATGTGATTATAAACCACCCTTATCTATTTGCTAGAGTTAGCTCTCTGCTCAGTAACACTTTGTCAGCTTAATTCTGGTTATTCTGTGTACACAGTGTGCCTGAGTTAATGAAACCTCATTACTAGAAAGAAAGGAAGAAAGGAATGAAGGAAGGAGAAAAGAAATTTACCTTGGTCTTTTTACTCAATCTGCCTATCATTATTCTACCTTAAGTGGCTAAATCTAAGTGACTTTAGAAGATTCTTTCAACATCAGGTATTTTGACTCTACGAATCAGTCACATTTTAAAGATATTTAAAATAGAGTGAGTCACACTTTTCCTTTTTGCTTTTATTGTGAACAGATCCTTGGGAAGTCCTAGTCAGATATACTTAATTTATTTTCATAGGGAGTCAAGGTGTGAGAAAGAGAGGGTGAGAACTTCTATTACCAAAGAGGTGCTGGAACTCTCTTATTTGCTACTTTATCAAATGACTGGTAAGGAAATGTTATAACCAATGCTGCAAATGGCTGTCTTAGCTGAACAAGTGAAGGAAGACAATTTGAGGGTTATAAGCCACATTCTAAAGCCAAATAACCATTCTCAGAAAGAATGTATTATCTGTCTGTGGCATCCTCAGATCTGTGTTGTGCCTACCTCTGTCATTTCTTTATGCCCTTTGCTTTCCAGGCTATAGAACTTTGCCTGCCCTGTTGGTATCTATCTATGATCAAATACCTTGTGACATTTAAGCTTAAGCAGCAAGATATTCCTGAGAATAGCTGCGGTTCAATATTTTCCATAGGACTAATAATAACCTGCTGCCTTAACAAGTATAAAGAGCAACTGATGCCTCATAGAAAAAGTGGACAAGATTGGATTTTCTCAGTACAGATCACAGGGTTAGAAGAGACCTTTCTTTGTTCCTATAAATTCTTCCAGCTTTGTTCCCCCCCCCCCCACACACACACTTACCATGTGAGAGAGTTGAAGGAAGCATAATAAAGGTTCTAGGTTCTTGCCTACACATTTGCTATATCTCCTCCCCCCACTTCCGTTCTATTTCTCCACTTCTGACCTAATATTCATGTTCACACTTACCAGTTAAATAGGTTAGAGGAGATGCTGACACTCCAAAGCAGCAAGTCAGCAGGGAGAATAATCTAGGATCAAAACTCTACTTTGCTGCAGATCTTAAGTATAGAAAGGCAAAGCTGTTTTTGCCTATGTCTTTTATCTTTTCTTCATCTGCCAAAGTTGCTTGGCATTTCTAGGGGCTTAATTCTTGAAATTAGTTGCAAAATTTTGCATGTTTGTGAATTCTTTTCCATAGCTTTCATTAGAGCCTTGAAGAGATAAATTTCTCCTTAAAGGTAAAGAACCACTAATATGTTGGGCTTGTTTTTCTCCATGGCATTAAATGATTGGTAGAGTCGCCCTAGTGAAGTGTAGAATTCATGGCACCTCTCACTCCCCAATCTTTGGAGACCTGGGAACTTCAGCTAAATAAATACCAAAGTTTGCCCTGTGGTGTGTTTCTTAGAGGAACTTTCCTCTCTACCTCCAGAAAAAAGTCTCAATTGCTTTTTTTCATCAAAAATGTGGTGGAGATCATAAAAACACTCTTTCAAGATCGCTATGCAATTGGGAAATTCTGTCCATATAATTTGATAGTAATTCACTAGTGCTTAACTACCACCACCTCGCCCAACATTTATTGGGTCTTCACTTTGTGATCAGGAACCATGCTAATCATGTCATGGGCATTATTTTGTTTAATCTTCATAGTAACCATTTTAGCTATGCATTATGGGTTATTCCCATTTTGGATATTGTCATTTTGGATAAGGAAACTGTAACACAGAGTGGTAAGGACCTTGTTTATAGTCCTATAGCTAATATGTGATGAAACCCAAACTCATACCCACACAACCTGTTTGTGGAAGCTGAGCTCTAATATATCAAGCCATTCCTGTCAATTAGGTGACATCCATAATAGTGTGATCAATCCACCAAACAAATGGGAAAGCATAGATAATTAATCAGAAGCCCGGTCTTGGAGAGGGAGCATTGGGTTGGGGTTCTGGGAATCTGTTTTTTAATATCCCCTTGGTCATCAACTTCTGGAGTAATAGTAATACAGTTATTTAATATTTCTGTGCTTTTTTTTTTACAAAATGAGAAGTTATTATTTAAAATTTTCATTTATTATCACAGTAAAAACAATAGATATATACAACTTTGATAAAGGAAATAATAATGATAATAATAATAACAATAATAATAATGCATCCATAGATGCATAAAGGCCTCAATGCAGAAAGACCCCAGATTTCCTTTGTGTCAAATATCCCCTGAGCATGGTTCTTATTGTCTAGACATGAATTCTGATCTTTTCGCCAGGTTCCTCCCATTTCTCTTTCTCAATCTCTTCCGTGCATTTTTCCTTTTCTCATCCCACTCTCTCCCTCTCCTTCTCTCCTCACCCCTTTTCCTCCCTTTTCCCCCTCCTTTCTTTCCCTCCCCTGTTCCCCTGTCTTGGATTACAAAGACAGCACTGTGCCTGGGAGAGTGCCTAAAGGGTGCAGGGAGAGAAGAAAATGAGGCCAAATAAGTTTTAACAAACTCTGTCTCTTTTTGCAGCTGCTGTTTGGAAAGCAGGCTTCCTGCCATTCTTGGGCTGAACCTGCCAAATGCCTTATCCTGGGCTGAGCCCCAGGACCTCAGCCACAGACTACTGTCTATGGCATTTCCAAATGCAGTCCCTCAGCTGTGCTGCAGGCAATAAATATCTCTTTCTGTAATAGGGAAATGGGTCCGTGAAATCTACCCGTTCATCCTTCAGAGCCTCCACTCAGCCACATCTTTATTTTCACCCAAATTGCATTATTGCTCTTTAAGATAGAATCTGGAGACATTTATCAAGTGCTTGTGTGCCAAAGTTCTGGGTATTAGAATATTCTCAAATTCTCCAAGGGAGAAATCAATAGAAAATTGTAGCCAGAGGACTGATTAGCAAGATAATATGGAAGGTATTTTTCTTTCCTAGAGACTGTAGCCAGCTCAAATCACATCATTTAAAATTTCTTAGCCCCTTGCTATTAAAATGTAATTCAGGTCTTAAGGTTTGAAATGTTAGATTTATTTTCCTAACATTAAAGAATAGAACTGGGAGCATTACACAGTGCTAACTTAATGTGGCAGATAAACCAAATGATAATAATATCAGTTGTTATTTATGCATACACATTTTGTGTGCCAGAAAGTGCATGGAATTTCTCTTTATATTATCTCAATGTCTGAAACAGCTTTGCAAACAAAGATATTGTTAGCTAACTTTTACAAATAAGGAAAGTGAAACTGAGTTTGGCCATAGGTTTTTCTTCTTAATACTCTAAATGTTAAATCTACATGCTGAAAGTAGACATTCTCACACACTGTTGGTCGGAGTGTAAAGGTAGCAGATAATTTTGCAACATAAGTCAAAATTAATTACAAGCATAACATAACCTTTTACCAAAAAAAGAATATACATCTATACTTATGCATGTGTGTGGGGTATATATGTACACACATGATCGCAATTTATATCCATTTTTTATTTGGGTAAAAGTTATAGAAGGACATACATTGTTATCTCTAAGGAATGATACTGGAAGATTGTGGAGAGAAAGAGGTCTTTTGTTTATAGCTTTATGTTCATCTGAACTTTTTTTAAAATATATAATAGCCGTTCTAACAGGTGTGAGGTGGTATCTCCTATGGCTTTTTTTTTTTTTAAACTTTTGATTTATTATGTTTTGCCAAGATCATGTATCACCTTTATACTATTAAAAAATTGTTTAAAATGAAATGAATATGAGCATAGCCTTTGACGCAGCAATTATATTTTTAGTAATTTATAATAAGGGAATTACTAGGCAATTGTACAAAAATATGTAAAGAAAGGTTTTAAACATATGGTGGCCACAATTTGAGTTGTACTTTGTCATTAGAGGAATAGTACAGATGTTCAATTACATAAAATATGGTGTGTTCATGTAATAGAATACCATAAAGTGATTTTTAAAAATAAATGAACAGATATGTGAATATCAACATCAAACTCCCTCCAGCTAATGCCCACCAGGTACACATCTATAGTTGAACAAGTTGGGATTATTCCTCATTTCAGAGAGGGAGAACCTCACCATGGGAAATGGTGGGGCATCTCAGTTAGAGGGTGTTAGAAATGACTTATCGGAGATTTGGCCTTGTGTCAGTTGGTTTGGGGGAGGGTTTAAGGAAGCAGGGCTTTGCTGTGGTTTGGATGCTGTCAAGCAGTGGAGCAATTCCATGAAGGTGTATCTTAATAAATCTTTTCTAGAAGAAAGACAGTAAGCAAGGCTAGATCCATAATTGATAAAGAAGCAGCAGTCACTGATATTAGTCAGGAAAGGGAAATGTCTGGTTATTTTTGTGGTGTTTTGGACATGTTTTTGTTTGTGTTCAGGCTGAGTACAGGTTGTATTATTTCTGTCTTGATCCATCATGGTCACAGAGTGGTTTTGTCTGATGTTGATGTTCTATGAAATTGTTTATATTTAACAGAGAACATCAAGTTCTAGCTGATAGCACTCGGCCAGCTGTCAAATGTCAGAGGCTTCTTTCCTCTTTCTCAAAAGACACAGTATATTCAGTAAAAAAATAAAATAAAGTAAAAGCATGTTACAGGACAGTAATCCCATTTTAAAAATATCAACACAAAAGTATGTTCAGACATAGAAAGAGATTGGAGGAATATACTTCTTGTTATCAACAATGATCTCATTAAAGAGGGTTAGATTATGGGAGGTTTTGGGTTTTTGTGTGTGTGTATGTGTGTGTTACTTTCTACTTTCTGCATCTCTGTTTTATTTAAAATTTTTTAGAAATAATGAGCACATACTATTTTTACAATAAAAAAGGCAATTAAAATATTTCTAAATTGAAAATAAAATGGGGATGTCTATCCAAGTAGCATGTGCTTGTTCCTCTCCACCCAGAACTTACATGATGAATGTATTCTCTTTCCCATGCTGGCTCTCTCCCATGAAAGAATTTAGAGATAAAGCCACATCTTTGATGTTTTAAACATATGGTGGCCACAATTTGAGTTGTACTTTGTCATTAGAGGAATAGGGATAGGGCAGGTGATTTGAGTTTTAATGAACAAGGCAGTCTAACCCTCTTCCATCCCTACTTTCTCTTCCTTCAGGATAAAGAGCTATATACCTATATGAGCTACTATGAGCACATATAATGGGAAGGTCCCAATCCATGGTCCCAACTTAATTTTTGACAGCCCTCTAGTTCTAAATTTGTCCTGGTTTGGATGACAGGTTACATGGTCACGGGAGGAAAGACTTTCCAGAGGAAAGATAACTGGGCTGAGTGATTTGACAAACGTGGAAGAGATTAGGTTGGAAGGAAGAGAATAATTGGGCAGATAGAGCTCTATGTGCAGAGGACTGTGGTGAGTGGGAGTAGGGCACATTTGAGGAGCTGAAAGACCATGATGGCTGGAGCTCAGGAGGAGTTAGGGGAAATGTGGTAAAAGATAAAGCTGGGAAAAAGATTTGAGAGCTGAGTACATGGGGCTTGTCAACCTGGTTAAGGAATCTGGGCTTTATCTTGAGAGCCATGGGAAGGCACTGACTTGTTTTAAGCAGGGTATGATATGATCAGGTTAGTATTTTAAAATGAATCCTTTATCAGTAGTGAGAAGAGGGACAGTAGGGCTAAGAATTGGTTCATGGTGGCTGTTTAGAAGGTTGTTGCTAAAGGCCAGGTAAGAAATGATAGTGCCTTGCACTATGGTGCTGGTAGTGGAGATGGTGGTAAAAGGACCAAATGGAGAGATATACGGGAGTTAACATAGCATTCTTTTAAAAATTATAAACTGCATTTATTACTCCAAGTCCTAGACAAACAGTATACATACAAGAGAACCTAGGGGCAAATAATGAGAGTGGCTTATGGGAAACTCAAACTTAGTATTAGCAAAAGTTGACGGGTTGATTGCATCATCATTTTGTCCAGTATGTAATGCCAAACCAAAACTGCCCCCCTCTGCACCTATGTAAGACATCACTAATTGATCATAGCACTTTCTCCTACTGAGCCCCGGCAGGGTAAAGAACCATTTCCAAATCAACATTCCAAGAAGCCTCTAAGAATTATTCGGGATTATTATGCATGAAAATGTCTATCTGCCACTTACTTATTTAGGAGACAAATCATTGCATGGATGCTCTTGCTGATTAAGCAAGTTCCCTACCCCTTTATCTTTCTCCCCTACACTAGGCCATCTGAGCATCTGGATGACAGAGTTGGAAGAGCTCTGTGGACACTGCATTATTTGGATCCAGATGGGTCTACGTTTATCTTATGAAATTAAAATGAGATAAACCAAGGGGGATATTAAGCATATTCATTTTAGATTGAGGACATGTTTACCATTATAGTGCACCTTCAGATATGGCATTTGCCTTGCAGGGGAATTTGGTGTTTTTTAATCTTTTTCTCTGCTTAAAAAGATATATTGACTAGGAAAAGAAGGGAGTAGGTGAAGCAACCTACATTTATAGTGTGCTTGTGACTGTCTTATATGCTAATAGACAAAGTGGGTGGAATGGAATTGCTCTTAAATAAGTAAAAACCTTAGCATTCAATTACCTTAAAAAATGGGCTTAATTTGGAGAGTTTCATATAACATATTGCTGGTCAAATCTCATTTTTTAAAAAAACTTCCTTTTGCTAATGCAAGGCAGAAAAGTTTTGTGCACTAAATAAATAGACCAAGACCAGAAGAGTTTTGTGCACTAAATAAATAGACCAAGTCTCATTGGGGAGGGTCAGAGATCTGGGATTCTTATATTTTGGAGAATGTGATTTAATCTTCCTACGGTTTCTCTTTCTTTCTTTCTTTCTTTCTTTCTTTCTTTCTTTCTTTCTTTCTTTCTTTCTTTCCTTCTTTCTTTCAGAAAAATGTTAATAGTGTCAGCCAGTCACAGTCAAGGGGATGATCCAGCAGGGGGGCACAAAATTTTGCAAATGCTCATCTCTGTCCCAAGAGGAAAACAAAACTCCTTCCCATCCACTACATCCACTGAAAGAGACAACTATCCTAGGACTGCTGCTTCTTACAGAAATTGTTTCAGACAGCTCCCTTTTTTTCAGGCTCTCTGTCTTTCCTTTGTTGTTTTATTTCCTCTGATTGTACCACTGCAGGGGAAATACTTTGTGTAGCAGAGGGGACAGGAGCAAGGACTCTGAAGTCACATAGGCCTCCCAGCAAATTTACACGCTACTATTTATGAACAGTGTGATCTTGACTATTTCACTGGACCCCTTTGAGTCTTTTTTTTTCATGTGAAAATGGGGATAGTAATAGTTTTTACCGATTAGAATTGTTTGAGCATTAAATGAAATTGTGCATGTGAAGTGGTGAGCACCAAATGGGCATTAGCAGTTGTTATTATTATTATTACTATCATTATTTTTTTAACCAGGCTCCACACCCAGCATGGAGCCCCTGATCTCAGGGTTATGAGTTCAGGCCCTGAGCTGTGATCAAGGGTTGGACACAACCCACTGAGCCACCTAGGTGCTCTGCTATTGTTATTTTAATCTGTAGGGGTTTGATCTAGCCTCAGGGCCTCATGCACGTGCCAGCTTCCACAGCTGTGCCAGCCGTCCCCCTGGGCACTACAGCATTGGAGGTGACAGTGGAGAAGTTGATGGTGATCGGGAGGGAGAGAGTGAGGCTGGGGGAGAAAGGGGTACAAAGGGGTAGGCTACAAGAACACCTAAGATGAGGAAGCATCCCATAGTTGAAACTGTGATTATTGCATCTACCCATCAGAAGGGGTTCTTATCCAAAGTGCAGTGTGAGTGCACTAAGAACTAATAATACGAACTTCTCTTGTAATGCCTAATCACCCTTGAAACATAGTCTGACAAAGAGCTTTTGCCCTTGGCATTTAGAATATTCAAAGGGTTTAATATTAAGAACAACCATTTTGAACAATAGTGCTTGGACCACTTAAAAGGGAATGTTGCAAATAGCCTGTCTAGTCAGAATGCAAGAAGTGATTTCACTTAACCATTGAGAATGTTAACTCGCTGGCCTGCCCATATAGCAGCTGCAGTAGTACTTACCTCTACAGGCCTGATTAGACAATTGTAGTGATTTTGTTTCTGTCAAATACACCTGGATTCTTAGTAAACCCCCTGACTTATGTCTATAGGGACTCAAAATAGAACCAACTTAAAATCAGGATAGAGCTATGTAGGATTCTAGGTGTATATAGAAAAATTAATCGTTTTAGGCCTGGAATCATCACAAAATAACCACTTTAAGGTCCTATTTGCCACGGGGTTGCATGGAGCTATATGTAATAGGCACAACCCCTGATTTAAAAGAAGTTATCACCTTCTTGCCAGGACAGTTGGGATAGTTTTAGGGACCAGAGAGCCAGCCTTTAAATCCTGGCTCTGCCATTTACTAGCTTTCTTATCTTGACAAAATCACTTATCTCTCTGTGCCTCTCTGGCAATTATAAAGGTACTACCTCACAGGGATGTTTTGAAGATTAACTGAGTTAATAAGTGTATACTGGTTTGCCCTAGATGCAGGCAGGAAGTGGAGGGATGCACTGTCTGTGGAGCATTTGGAAAGAATAATGAAACCAACTAAAAGTCTGGATGCTTTCATTTTCATATGCCTATAGTTCTAAACGATATCAGTCCTGGAACTGACTGCTCCTTCTACCCTCACCCTTGATTACACTACTGGGGGATGGTATTAAGAGCAGCACTTGGCACAGAGAACCCTCAAAGCATTGTCACTTGCTATTATTTTTCCTTGATGTTCCAGCTCTCATTACCTGCTCAGAATCCTTCAATAACTCCACTGCCTAGAAAAATGTGGTTGACATTCAGCCTGCCATTCAAGGCCCTCCTTATCTGATTTGGGCAGATGTAGTGTTCCATGATTCATTGTGTATAACACCCAGTGCTCCATTCTATACATGCCCTCCTTAATACCCATCACCGGGCTAACCCATCCCCCCACCCCCCTCCCTTCTAAAACCCTCAGTTTGTTTCTTAGAATGAACTGGTGTTCTTTAAGACCTCACCCGAAGGATATCAATTCCAAATTCCTCCACCAAAGTCATTGCTCTTGCTTAGAACTCTCATGACGTTTCATTTCTTTTTTTTCTGAGGGTTTTCTTTTCTTTCTTTCCACCTTGTTACGTCAATACTTTTTCTCTCCCATTGCACTCTAAATTCCCTGGGACAAAATCTAAGTCAAATTGACCTTTGATTTCTCACAATGCCTTGTACAGCACTTTACTCCTCCTGAATATTAATAAAGACATGTCGAATAAACTAATTCTAGGAACCACTGTGGAGTGAAATCCAAAGCCAGTTTTTGTAAGGAGAAGAGACTCAGATCTTGCCACCATGATCATTACTCAACAGAAACACTGTACTTGGCAATTAGCCACACTGTATACTTTTTCAGGCTCTTTCTGGAGATTTAGATATCTGCTAACATGGGATAACTCTATAATGTGATATATGAAAACTTGGTGAAAGATGGCCATTCAAGTTATAAATAGTGAATGCCCATTGTATGGATAGCAAGCATGAACTTGAGATGGCCTTAGAGGTCGGAGACATTGTCCTTGCCCCTGGGCAGCTTACAGTCTGGTTAGTGAGGAAAAAAAAGGTTATGCTAGAAACTAGGTAACACTTACTAAGCAATGTATAAACATATGTATATAGGTATATTTGCTGTGTATGGAGGTATAGTTGCTGAAGAAACATCCATATATTTGTGGAGTAAAGAAGTTACCTGAAAGGCTAGTGTCATTCAGCATCCTTTTGGAAGGAGGGCAGAGAGATAGTGTGCTGGCTGTTGTCTGTTTACCCCACTGGATCTTCTCTCCACCCTTGCTCCCCCTGCTCTGCGCCCTGGAGGCTGCCTTTGATGGGAGGTATGGACACTCTACCATCCTCTCAGCTTCCCCTTGTGTTCAGCCAAGGAAGGCACTGGCAGGAGATTGAAGGACTTGAAGAGCAGGGGAGGGTGAGGTTAGGCTGGGTATGGGTCCCTGATTCCTGCCCTTCTCCAGAAGGTCCACATCCTGCCAGGCAGCCCTCTCTCAGTACCTAGGCTTTAGCTACTTTGTCAGGGTTCCTGCAACTGCTCTCTCCCCCTCACCCCCTTGAGGGCTACAAGGGGATATAATTCTTTGTTATTGTAGCCCCAGGATGCTTCAAGATCCTTCAATGGTGAATTTACCCTAAATCTGCCTAGACCTTGTAAATAGCCCTCCCAGTCAACTCCTCAATTACCCAGTGTGAATGGGCCATCTGCTTCTAGCCAAGATCCTGACTAATACAAGTGAGGAAGTTAATGCAACAGTTCAGTTCCAAAAACACCTATTGAACGCCTTTACATGTCTGGCATGGTTCTAAGCATTAGAAACAAAATGACATTAAAACAAAGTCTCTGCCATTAAGGAACTTCTAATCTAGCAGGGAAGACAAAGGTACAGAATGATTTTTTTTTATTATGTTATGTTAATCACCATACATTACATCATTAGTTTTTGATGTAGTGTTCCATGATTCATTGTTTGCGTATAACACCCAGTGCTCCATGCAGAACATGCCCTCTTTAATACCCATCACCAGGCTAACCCATCCAGGTACAGAATGATTTTAAATTGAGAATGGTGTTAGGAGAATGTATTATAACAGGATAATAACGGGGGAGGCACTGATGAAGGAGATGAAGAAAGCTAAGACCAGCTGCCTGACATGTTATCATAAAAATATGTTTAGAATCTTTAGAACTAGAAGGATTAATAGCCGTTTATCTGGACCAATGCCTTTATTTTACAGGGGAGGGATTGTAGAGTCCATTGAATTCAAATTACCTGTTCCCACTACTGAGTAGTGAAAAACTGGAGTGAAACCCGAGCATTCTTCCTGCTAGTCTCCTGTCTTCTCTCCCTTTTCCTCTAGACTGTAGATAGTGCCAGTTCTAACTTCCACCTTTGTCCCCCCTGCCTCTGCTTGGCTTCTTCCTCCTGAACCATTTTTCATTTCAAAGCACTTGAGTACTTGGAGCAAGGAGAGTGAACTTATTGATTTCAATATTCTCATTGTCACAGTCAGAGGGAAAGGTGAAGAGGGCTGAGACATATGGAGGTGAAGTGTGTGGTTAAGGACAGACCACCAATACTAATCCACCTGCCACCAGAAGCAATCTAAGTGTCGGCAGGCTTTGAAGTGTTTCCAAGCCTCCTCCCTATGCTTGTAAGCTTACTGGATGCTCGAACAGACTGGGCACTAATAAACATCCTGTGTGGGACTGATTCATCCTGTCTTCTATCAGCACCAGAGACAGGCTGAAGTGCAGGGTAAAATTTTCTGCTAGATATTGTAGGTGAGAGGAAAAGAAGCTTATTTGTATAAAATGACTTTGAATGTTACAACTTAATTTGCCAGGGAACTGAAAGATGAGTGTTATTCATACAAGTAACTGAATGACTTGGAGTTAAATATCAGGGTTTGAATAATCATATTAACTTCTGTTTATGGAGTGATTGCTATGTGACACACACTACTGAGGTCATGTGTTAATTAATGTGTTAATTAATTTAATTCTGTGAAGTAGATGTTATGATTCTTATGATTATTGATATTATTATTATTTACACTTTACAGATGAGGAAACAGAGGTACATAGAGCAGAAGTAACTGGACCACGTTCACATGTCTTGTAAATGATGGAGCAGTGAGCAGTGATATAACCCAGGTACCTGACACCAGGGCCAGTCTTGCCCATGATGTTAAGATGTTTATATAAATAGTCATCCAAATGTTAGTGTGCTTTGTAACTGCTTTTTTGGGGGGTTTCCTTTTATTTTCTGGAGTTCCTCCATTTCCACGCAAGAAGGTGAGGGAATTAGGGATAGATATATGACCTCTGGGAACAGGACCTTCAGCCTAGCACCTCATGAGCTTTTAAGCATCATATCTTACCTCAGTGAGTTCACAAATTCAACTCAAGAAAGGAGTAACATGAACAGTGTGTGGGGAATAAAAATGTTAGCTCAATATGGAGTCTACAGGGATGCAGAGAATTGAGGTAACAGTGCCTGGGTCTTTAGTGAGCTAGCTGGCACAATGGAAGCTCCCTTTATGCTAGGCTGATCAACTGTCCCAACACTGGGATAGAATGGTTTCCTGGGACATGGGACTTTTTATGCTAAAACTGGGTAAGTTCTTGGTATCAGGATGGTCCCTGACTTATAACGGTTCAACTTATGATCTTAAGACTTTACGGTGGTGCAAAAGTGATATGGAGTCAGTAGAAACCATACTTGGAATTTGATTTTTTCCCTGGCTAGTGATATGTGGTAAGATCCTCTTCCGTGATGCTGAGCCGCTGCAGTGAGCCACGTGAAAGTAAGTGACTGATACCCATATAACCATTCTGTACCTATATAACCAGTCTAACTTTCATTTTCAGTACAATATTCAATAAATTACATGAAATATTCAATACTTCATTATAAAATATGCTTTGTGTTAGGTGATTTTGCGTAACTGTAGGCTGATGGGAGTGTTCTAATCATGTTTAAGGTAGCCTAGGCTAAGCTGTGATGCTCGGTAGGTTAGGTGTGTTAAAGGCATTTTCAATTTATGATATTTTCAACTTATGATGGGTTTATTAGGACATAACACCATCATAAGTTGAGGAAGATCTGTATAGGGATGGATTGATCACCCTACTTTGCACATTGCTGGGGCCATTTGAAGATTACTTCTTTCCCAGACCCTGAAATCAACCTTACCTAAATCTGGGTTTCTTATCACATGGCTCACTGACCATCTGCATCCAGGTCACATGGGACCCTTGTTAAAAATGCTGATTCCCAGACCTCAGTCCAAATCTATGGAAGTGTGATATGAGAGCAGAGTAAGGTTAGAACTTAGGGAATCTGCCCGTTTAAAACAAGCCTGCCAAATGATTTTTATGGGCACAAATATTCCCAAAGTACTGACTCAGTCTATGAGGAAATGAATACATAGCAATTTTATTCTGGCTCTGGATGTATCATTCTCACAGCTACTCTTTCTTTCTTTCTTTCTTTCTTTCTTTCTTTCTTTCTTTCTTTCTTTCTTTCTTTCTTTTTCTTTCTTTCTTTCTTTCTTTCTTTCTTTCTTTCTTTCTTTCTTTCTTTCTTTAATTTAAATTCCAGTTTGTTAACATATAGTGTAATAGTTTCAGGTGTACAATTTAGTGATTCAACACAGAAACAACACCTGGTGCTCATCATTAACAAGTGCCCCCCATCACATATTTAACCCATCCCCCCACCCACTTCCTCTTGCTGCTACTCTTGTTCTGACTTGGCACCTCAGTTCTAGTCACTATGATCCTGCTCTGTTTCTTTCCATCCCTATTTGGACCACAATTTCAAGAACTGTATTTCTGGTCTCTTCTTCTTACTCTACATCCTAAGAGCTGTCTTGAAACCTGATCCAGCTCCCATTTTCTGTAAGACCAGTGCCTCACCCTGCCCTCATGTTGTCCTGAAACTTAGTTTCTCTCCTGAAGTTCCATCACCTGCAGAACTGCAGGCAGTCAAGCTCTAGTCTGTCTGTGTCTGGCTTCCCAGTGCCATGTTCACGTCTTTTAGTCAAAGCCATGATTGAGAAGTAAAGCAATTGTTTCCTTAGTGCTCGCAAGAAACTTGTCTGTTGTATGGTTAATAGCTTGAAACATTTACAGTGGCTTTGAAAACTGGCCCCATTGGAACCTGTATCTACCTAAGGAAAAGCACATATATATTTATTTTAGCAGTGAATTTGATCCCAGTTAATGCATAAGTAGGACTGCCTGCTCCCTGATGTCCCTGTAATCTGGTATCCCACTATTTGCAATTAAGTAGCAGCCCTCTACATCATTCCCTTACATTTGCCCAGAGAACACTTACTCAAGCATCTGTTATCTTCTAAAGTCTTCCCTGACTTAGCAGGCAGAACTGATTTTTTCCTCTTCTGGGTTCCCCTCTGCAATGACAGACTTCTACCACATCATCTGTAGCAGGGGCTGTTGATAGTGCATCCCATGTCCTCTTGGCTACTTCAGCGTTTACCTGCAGCTGTGGTGGGAAGTTACCCTCGCATGCCAATGGCTTCCTACCTCAAGAGGCTGCATCTCTCTGCTTCTCTTTCTAAGGGTGTTTTCTAGCTGATAGCCCAGAGGTTCCAGACCAGTGAGGAAGAGCAGGATGGAAGATGGAGCTTACCCATCCCTTAGCAGATCAATTCTGAGGTGTGCTGTACATTGTTCCAGACAAGGGCCTATGGAATTAAGCCCCAGTTGCTCACATAATAACCTGCTCATTTATGATTCTAGGATCACCTTCCAAATAAACTGCATGTACCCATGTCTTTGTAATGGAGTCTGCTTTTGGGGAAATCCAAATTAAGGCACCATATTTTACATATTATTAAATATAAATATTTATATGTCTGTCTCCTCCTCTCAAACTAAAAGCTTCTTTACAGATGGTGTATGTCTTACATGTCTTTGTATCCTAAGATATAGCCTGATACTCCATAAGCACTCAGTCAATATTTGTGTTTCTGAGGTACTATAAAATCTTAAAGTATCTCCAAAAGCAGCCATTGTAGTCCTATAGGAATTTTAATGTAGTAACATTCTTTTAAAAATTAAAAATCTACTAAGATTCTGCAGGTATCTTAATATTACCTCTCTTAGTGGATTAACCAGAATACCCCATTGCTTTTATTGAAGCAGATAAGAGAGAATATATTATACATTTCTTTTTTTTTTTTTTAAAGATTTTATTTATTTATTCATGAGAGACAGAGAGAGAGACAGAGGCAGAGGGAGAAGCAGGCTCCTCGTGGAGCAGGGAGCCCGATGTGGGACTTGATCCCAGGACCCTGGGATCATGACCTGAGCCGAAGGCAGACGCCCAACCGACTGAGCCACCCAGGCGTCCCATATTATACATTTCTAATTGTTTTATTTCCTTTTGCCTAAACCAGGATAAAATTTGGGTCTCCATGGCATTTAATAAATATTAAGCCTATATTGAAAGCAAGTTTTTTATCTGTAAATGATGACAGTAAGGATGAGTGATATGGGACAACTGTTAATAAATTGAAGACTCTCTTTTTAATGTCTTAGTTAAATATGTTTTTAAAAAATGTATTAAACTCTGAGAAAAATTCAAATTAGTTTATCCTCAAGGGGCTAGTCTTTAAATATCTTCAAGCAGAGGAAGAACTCACTCTAGCGATTATATGTCATTTTGTTAATATTCTCAGAAAGCTGGCAGTTCTTGAGCAATATTATTAAACCAATAATTTATTCCAATTTTCATTTGGAATCAGTAAGACATTTATCATCAGTGAGCTCTTCCTCCATCATTTAATTTTTTTTCCTTCAAAGTTATGCACATTCAGTTGCTTTAGCAGTGAAAAAACACAAAGCCTGTAGAATTATGACTATGTCACTTTGCTTCTAGCTAAAGTACTAGAAAGGACTGAAAGGAAACAATATGACTATAATAAAGAAAGATGCACTGATTGATCAGGAACAAGTTCTAATGAATATTTATAGTTAAAAATGTAATAATTTCCTATTTATCAGTGTTGCTTTACACCAAAGTAAGTGATAACTATATTCATAAGAACAATGAAAAGACTGAGCTAACAAGAGGGTTTTTAAATAATTTGTATCAGGAACATTGCTGTCACGAGATATTATTTTTAATAAATCAGTCTAATAATCACATATTATTGAGCTTTTGGGTACTCCATTTTTCATTAAAATATATGATGAGTCAAATATGGAAAAACTTCATAGTCTTACTACAGCTAAGGATCTAATCATAAAAGACTTCTTAGGAAGAACATAAATGTTGACAAGGGACTTTTCAATCAACACTAAAAAATAGCAAGAAATTCATTATTTTTATATAAGATCCAAAAAGAAAAGGCTAGCATTACAATTACATAATCAGATTTTTAAAAATTAGCTATTAAAGAATGTGATGGTAGATATTTATTGTATCAATTTTTATTAACCTTAACATTGTTCCTTATTATATTGTAAGCTCCTCAAGAGTAGGACCTTTACATTTCCCTTGGTGAATGTGCATAATAGAATTTCAATTATCTGTTGAACAGATATTTTCCCTTTAAATATTAAAAAAATATATCTTAGAAGGAAATGTGGAAATCCTTGTGAAAGGACAAAAAATAGAAAATAGGATATTGTGATTTATTTCAACAACTCAAATAAACCATCTTCTAAAGCAAACATATGTCATAGGTGTTTGGTTTTTCCCCAAGAAAAATAGATTGTTCTATACTAACAGATGGTAAAGCCTAAACAACAAAAGACACCATATTCCAAAAATCTAGATTTCTCAATAGTTCTAAAGGCAAAATAATAAAAATAATTATTATTTTCAAAAAATTAATTATTATTCTCATTGTAAAGAGCTATAATCTTCATTCTTGCAAAGTAAGTTCCTGAAAAGTTTAAGTCATGTAAGGCTTTGATCTTCATCTTAATCTTCAACCACGGTGTAAGACCAAGAAATGCCCCTCCAATGATAACTCAATTACTCTACTATGTTGCTAGATAGAAAATCTTAGTATAAATTTAGCCTGTGATTTGAGATTCTTGCATCAGGAAGAAAAGTTGACCAGCTGTGAGGGGGACGAGTTTCTAAACCTATATAGTCAGATAATACTTTGCAAGTGTTTTGAGGTTTTTAACTGGAGTTCCCTTTACATGCACCCTTTCATTGTCCATATTCTCAAACAAATTGTTCTTGTCTCATTGAATCTTAAGTATTCATTGCCCCCAGGTAAGGGAGAAATACAGAAGAAAAGCAGAGAAATTACTCTGAGTACCAAAAACTAAGGCTTTTGAGTTTCAAGAACCTGGAATTAGTTTCAAAATTTGAGGTTCTGAAGGATTCAGGGTATAAAATTTATGCAATAAATAGAAGATTAGATGAACTGAAATACATTTTATGCTCCCCAGCGTACTTAGCTTTAGGGTGAGATTACTACAGTGTGAGTTGGGCTCTCTGGGATAATTAAATTTGAGCAAAGCAATTGATTTTACATAATATCCTTGAGAAAAATGTCTTCCATATTGTAGTGATTTATGGGGATTCGAAAGTTGAATGTTGTTATCAGATTGACTTTGAGCCAGGCTGCTGGTGGCGGTCTATGAGGCTTTGCTTTGTTCAAAATTTCAATAATTTATATAATTATAGAAAGTTTGCCAATGAGGTTTGTGGGATGCCTGAAATTAGGAGAGAGTAGAAATCTTGTTAGAAATCACATGGAAGATTTAAAGAAAACCAGCCAGGTAGACAAATAAGATATAAATATGCAAGGTAAAGACCTGTGTTTAGAATTTTTAAAAATCTGCACAAATGAGGGGCTGGCAAGGCCTGCCTGAAAAAATGGTTCTATGAGGAAGACCGGGTGCTCTGATTTCATGCTCAAAATGAAATTGGGTGACATTTTTGCCAGAAAAAGATAATGTTTCATTGGCTTGTATTCAAGGGTTTGGGAATGAACTCAATGTACTCTCCTCTGGTCAAACTATACCTGGAAGAGTGCGTTCAATTCTGATTTTTATCTTCTGCATCAGATATCAATAAACTGTAGGACATCAAGTGTATGTGGCTAGATTTTATATTCAGCAAAAATGTTTCTGAATTCCTCTTATGTGCCAGACACTGTTCTAGGTACTAGGGATACAGTCACAAACAAGAGTTAAACATGGTGGAGTTTCTGGAAGGGGGATAATTAATCTGGAGATTATATGGGGCTCCTTACTAGGAGACATCTGTTGAACAGCTGACACGTGAAAAAGAATTATTCTGATACTATGTGGCTCCAGGGGGATTAGGCAGAAGTTATAAGAATGCAGATTTCAGTTAGAGCATCTGTTCACAAGTGGAGAGTGTGGTTGGAGAGTACCTCGTCATTTTCCAGCAGTGCATCTGTCAGGGTGAATGACGTAATGCAGAAAACAGCGCAGTACCTGGGCACTTCACAGGTGCTCAGTCAATGGAACAAAATAGTTGTACAGGGCTTTTCTTATCTCTTTTAGGAGTATGTGATAGATGATTCTAGAATTCTAGAGAACAGGAACTCTTACCTATAATTTTTTTCCTCTGTGCCCACCACAAGAAAGAAGTGAAACTCAAAAGCCTAGCTCCTTCACTAATGAGTTGTGTAGCATTGGTGAAATTATCTACTTTCTCTGACCCTCCGTGTCCTCATCTGTAAATTGGGAATAAACTTATGGCTTTATTCTTATATACACTTATGGCTGGTGGCCTTTAAATATCAAATACATGAATGTGAGATTTGTATCATCTCTAAGATGGTACATTAATAATTATGATATTAAAGAAGGAGCATTTATAGTTCCAGTTCCATTTTTAGTGACAATGAGATTTGATATTACGTTTTTCTGGGATTTTTTTTTTTTACCTGTTACTTAAAATCTCAGTCATTCTCTGGACCACATGGATCTTTCTGTCATTTCATAGAATGTCAACATTCATTGGCTTGTGGATTTACTTAGAATTTATAGAAGAACCATAATTTCATTCTCTACATCAGGTAGGGTCCTTTCAAAGCTCAGCTCATTCTATTATAACTTGTATTATTCTGATCCACACAATACATCTTTCTTATTTATGAAGCCATCTTATTTCTAGAAGGTTCTCTCAGTTTATCCCTTTTCTTCTCAAAATAAACATTATTATTTTCAACATCCTTCCTAATGACTCTTCTCTCCCCCTAAACTCATTCTGGAAATAATTGGTTATTTCCAGTTCTCTCAGAAGCTGGATAAATGTGTCAATGTTAAATATCCTAAGACTCCTTTACCATCTTTTGAGGGCCTACTGTGTGCCAGAAGCTTTACATACCTTATCTCCTTTAATGCTCCTGACAACTTTCTTGTGTGGGTGTTTTTATTCCCACTTTACAGATGAGGACACGGAGGGTCAGAGAAGGTAGATAATTTCACCAATGCTACACAACTCATTAGTGAAGGAGCTAGGGTTTGAACCCACTTCTTTCTCTTAATCCCACAGTCTACAGACTCCTCATGTCAACTAGAATTTTGGACTGAAACTTAAACATGTAAAAAAGAGAAAGGGAAAACTGGGCTTTGTTTTGAATGGGGGAGTTTATCTTTATCAAATAAATTGCATAGCTCCTTTGTACAATTAACTATAAACAAAGAGATTCAAAAGGCTGATATCTCTCAAAGTGTCCTCAGACCTTCAAAGTTAGGTGACTCTCTACCATTCAGAATAGAACGTTTCTTCCAGAGGTTTCAGGCCAACCTCTGGATTTGGGACAAGGAGTGGCATACTGACTTGCTCAAGACCACCTAGCTGGTTAACCGCACAGAGAGGACTACAAGCCAGGCTTCCAGATTTCCAGACTATCAGACTATTTCTGGGGAACTTTGAGTGAAATCATGAACATTTTCCCCTGAATAAAAACTACTCAAACGCAAGACACAACAGAAGGGTATATTTTGATAGTTTCAAGCTAAAAAAAAAAAAATCTTGATTTAAGATCAAGCAAGTGTTTATAAAGCATTTCTGAACTCCTTGGAGAAAGGTACTTTCTAAATAAAAGTTTCATTTGATCATTTTGAAATGTTTATTTTAGGCAAGCATTCTTTTCATAAAATATTTACATGTGCTCTAATACAAACATTCACATTAGTATGTGCTAAAGGTCTGAAATTTACTTAGCCAAAATTATTTGCTTTTCTGGGTCCAAACAGCAGGATTTCCAGAAATCCAAAAGAGATAAAGGGATTTCCTTACAAAGCTTGTTAAAGCATCAGATAGGAATTTGGAAAGGGCAATTCTAAAATAAGCCTCATTTAGAATAAGAACTTCCTTAAGATCTTGACTTGAAGTCTACACTAGCTCAAACACCTGCAAAATGAGCAAATAAGGCATAATTTCCTCAAGACATTATGCCAAAATCTTGCTAAATTCTTTTCACTGCCAAGGACTCAGTTAATGTTTCAAAAAATGAAGCACAGCAAGTTTTAGCAGTTTTTTCTGGATTTCCAGAAGAGAATAGATTTGGGAATTGCTGTTACAAAAGCAATATGGAGTAAACTTCTGCCTCTATTAGAGGTGATTCTAGAGGTGTCAAAGTCTTATTAATGTTGGCGGCAAACCCTATGGTAGGTATATTTTGAATGGAAAATAACCCCACATGTTCCTCTGAGCTTATTTTGAATAAATCTCCTGGGAAATCATAAAGAACAAGCTCTTCCTCTAAAAAGGAAATTTCATCGCCGGAAGTCCCATGATGTAGCAGAAAGAGCATCAGGAGAAGGTAGCAGAGGATTTCTAGGTTCTTCCATCAGATAATGTGTACTTAGGTAAATCACTTACCTGACCTGAGCCTCAGTTTCTCCCTCTGGAAAAGGAGGGCACTGGACAATTTCTGAGTTCTCTTTCATCACTGTCCTTTTCTGGAGATTTGGCTGTGGCTTTTTCCCACCCTTCTCATGAATCTACCTCCCAGAGGCACCATATCCTCACAAGGTACAGCTTCTGTCTGCCCTTGCAAATGGTATTTGTAAGGCAAGAGGCACACACATTAACTTCTCATCCTTTCAATCACTCTTCTTATATATTGGAAACTATCTAGTAAAACTTCCTTTGTTAAAACCTCATCAAAGTTTTTCTTTGCTCTCTTTCAGAAAAGAAATTGGCAATCACTTAAGAAAACTATGTAAGTCAGGTTTGTAATGTTTGACTTCCTGAAGAAAATCAACTCTTTCAGCTTTGCAGCTAGTTGGTTTTTATGATGCAATAATGACAAGACTAAATGTTAGAGTAGGTTTTGGCAAGGGTTTACAATCTGTTAGCCTTAGTTGGATTTATCAAACATGATTGAAAGTAATGAGGCCCATTTCTTTAAGAGTAGACCATGGTTGAGACTTTTTACTCTGTGGCTACACACATAGAACTAATTAGGTCTTTGGATCCAAATTGACCTAACAAATTGAGTCAGGGGAAAAAAAAAAACAAAAAACAATTGGTTACATCTTAAAAAGTATCATCTGCCAAAAGAGTTAATCTGGTTGTACATCTCAATAAATGCTTTTCAGTTAGTGGATCAAGACTGATTAGCAGCTTGTGAGATCCATGTATTGGCTCATGGACAGCATTAAAAAAAATAAAATAGAGTAGAATAGGAAATATCAGGGTATATCATGATAATGGTTAGTATCAATTTGCAAAAATTAATTTTATTCATATAGAGAGAACATATATATGCATATATGGTCCTGGTCTCAATGTGAATTTTATTTGTCACTCTAGGTCTGGTTAAGAAAAGGTCAAATTCCAGGGGACACAAGTTCTAAGATGGAGATTGGTGTGCGGTGGGTTTATTGGGAATTGCAGAATAGAGACAACATATGTGACAATGAGAGGGAGGCAAAATTGGGCAGAGGAAGAAACTTAACAGAGATGCAATTACCACAGAGGTCTCAGTTGATTCCTATGGGGAGCTCTGGAGCTTAGCTGGCCCTGCAGAGTCGACTTAAATTGAAGAAAGAGGCGGGGCCTGTGTACCCTCCCTGGCCACCCAGCCAGATACTGGTTGTGGGCTGCTCCCAGGAAAGGGGCGGGCGTTACTTTGAGTGAACTGGCGCTCTTTACTGGCTGTTCCAGCAGAGGGATTCTGCTCTGGGCAATCAACAGCCTGCACAGCTGGAGGAATGAGGGTCTGGCTGCTGAGGGGGACCATCTGGCAGGATGGCCATCTGAGGGGGACCATCTGCTGGAAGAATGAGTGCCTGGCTGCTGAGGGGGGCCATCTGATGGGCCCACAGCATCTACTAGGCCACTACCTACATCCAACCTGAATCAGACTACCCCAGCTGCAGCACAGGGGCTCTCAACCCCAGCATCATTGAAATTCAAGCCTGGAAAAACTTTGTTGTGGGGGCCCTCCTGTTGCAGGGTGTAATAAAGAGTCTGACTCCATTTTTGATGGTTGACCACTGACAACTTTCAAACCCCATCATTCCTCATTGCTCTTTTGTCCCACATCTGAACAAGACCTAAGAGAGAAGTAGGATGTTCCTTCCCTTGGTTCCAGCAGGGAAGTTCAAATAGGGCAAACCTAGGATGAGAATCCTTACCCTTGCTTCACCTCCTAACTACAATAAAAACCCAAACCATTTTCAGACTGTCTTGGGCACCTGCCCTGCATTCTCCTAGAAGTTTCTTTATGTGAGCAATAAACCTTTTCATACTCTCTTGGGGTGTGTGTGTGTGTGTGTGTGTGTGTGTGTGCATAAGCACGTGTGTGTGGCATCATCAGTCTTGACATCTGAACCAAAATTTGAACATAGGATATTCAACAGCATCCCCATTCTTTATCCAGCAGATAACAATAGTAGCCTTTCCCCTTCAAGTTGTCCCCAGGCATTGCCAGATGCCGCCGAGGGACCAAATCACCACTGGTTGAAAATCACTGTTTCAGAGCATAAATGAACTTCTGCTAGATGGGTAATTGATATGAAGATTTAAGTCCAGTGCACTGTATTCTAAATATTTTTCTGTGATACCCAGCAAAGACCTGTGGTAGTTCTAAATTCTCATGACTCAACAGGATGTGAAGATAATTTCATGGATTCTGTGTGATTAGTTAAAATGTCTGATGTCCTATTTTCAGTCTGGCCATAAAGTCAGAGTGGGTGGTCTGATGAGAAAACAGACTGGAGGCTTTAAACTTTGATTGTTTTATTTATGGGATACATTAGCTCCTTCTTTGGAAGCCACATAAAATCATTTAGGCACAGTAAAATGGGATAATGTGGTGATTTGCATTTGCCTGCCATTGAAAAAATCCTTTTTTATGAAGTAGGAGTGAAGCAGAACGGTATAGTTGGATTTTAATCATTAAAGTTTGACCTCCCCTTTTGGGAGCTATTATGCAATTTTAAAGAGTAGAAACTACAGAGGGCAAGAGAATAGAGGTAGCTGAGATAGAAGGAGTGGCTTTTTTTTTTTTTTTTTAAAGATTTTATTTATTTATTTGACAGAGAAAGAGATAGTGAGAGCAGGAGCACAAGCAGGGGCAGAGGTAGAGGGAGAAGCAGGCTTCCCGCCAAGCAGGGAGCCCGATGCAGGGCTCGATGCAGGGCTCGATGCAGGGCTCGATCCCAGGACCCTGGGATCATGACCTGAGCCCAAGGCAGATGCTTAACAACTGAGCCACCCAGGTGCGGCAGAAGGAGTGGCTTTTAAATGAGTAACTGCTGAGGATGTTTTTGCTAACAATTGTAGACTACAGAATCTCACACTTTACCTTGGGTGCTTTACTTTTAAGATCATACTTACACCAAAATATGGGGATTGAAATGAGGTAGAATGGCCTCACAATTATTTTAGGCTCACCCAATAATTATTCTCAAATATTTATTTGGCATAGTAGAAGAAATCTTCTCCAGCTCTCATTTAGGGATTCACTTTTGTTCATGGTCATGAATAATATTGTTTTCATGACTCAAAAGTTAGAAACACTGCTATTTCAGTGGTGCCATTAACCAAAAATTTTAAGAGTGTAATTTTTTTTTAAATTAACTCATCCGTGAAGTACTTTAATCTTGACACATACTAATGTAAGTTTCAGCCTTGCATATTTTGGTTTGGTCAGTTCAAAGGTGACTTCATTGAGGAGAAAGTGGCTTTTAATGAGGAAATTAACAACTCATCTGTGAGAAAGTCATTGTCTCATTTCTGGGCTTGGGTGCCAAAAGCAAGCTGGGAGGTAGCATCAAGTCTAAAGAAAGTGTGAGAGCTGGAAAATACTGTAGAAATCAGTGCAATGACTGCTTCTCTAGACAGAATTCTTTTGATTGAAAGGAACAGAAGCCACTCATATTAGAGCAAGAAAATTGGATATTATACAAGGATTTGAACAGGTTTCATAGAACCCAACAAAAGGACACAGAGCATTGCTTGACTTCATAAGAACCAGAAATCTGGCAGAAACTAGGTCTGCCTTTGCCATCATCTCTCAAAATTTTGTCTCTGCTTCAGGTTGGCTTCATTTTATTGCTCTTTGCTATGGATTATTTTCCTCTGACATTCCTCAGATTTTCAAGGGTCCAAAATACTGGACTAAGGGCAGGAGTAGACATGACTTTTCCTAACTTCGCATAGTTACTGGCCTAGAGTCCCAACGCCAAAATCTCTTGGAGAGTCTGATTGGCTCAGGCTCAGTTATCTGTCTACCCTTCTTCCTATCAGCTGTGGCTACCTGGGCCAGCCCCTTGTGCAACATTTGGATGGGCTAATATAACAAACCAGGAGTTCTAGGCTTTCATTTTAAAGATGAGAGAACTAAACACTTGTGAGGGGGTGATTTGTCTTTACTTACATAGCCAGTTATCAACTGGCAGACAGTAATGGAAGCCAGGGCTCCTTATTTCTCTGCAGTTCACACCACATTTCCCCCTTTACTTTTTTAATCATCAAAGGTGTATTATGTTTGTCACACCTCTCTAGCATTTCTTCCTAATTAAAGGGAAGGAGAACACCCTTGGACTGGGAAACTGAGGCAAAGGGTGATTGGCAAGTCAGAGACACATCTAGGTTTTCGGCCTTACTATTCTGTAATTTAGTAGGTTGTCAATTCAATTTCTGTTTAAACAGCTTTACTGAAGTATAATTTACATACCATTAAATTCACCCACTTTAAATGTACAAGTCAATGAATTTTAGTATATTTGCAGTTATACAATCATCACTGCAATCTAGTTTTAGAACATTTCCATCACCTTATGCCCATTTACAGTCACTCCCCACTCCTAACCAAACTCTAAGCAATCACTATTCAACTTTCTGTCTCTATATGTTTGCCTTTCCTGAACATTTCATAAATATGGAATAATATAATAATGGGATTTTTTTGTGCCTGTTTTTTTCCACAAAGGATAATGTCTTTGAAGTTCATTCTTATTGTAGCATGTATCAGTACTGAGTTCCTTTTTACTACTAATAATATTCCATTATATGGATATACCACATTTTGATTCTCTTTTTACCAGTTGATGGATATTTGGGTTGTTTCCACTTTCTGGCTATTGTGAGTATTGCCTTCATGAATATTTGTATACAAGTCTTTGTGTAGATATAGTTTTTCTTTTCTCTTGGGAATATACCTGGTAGTAGAACTCTAAATTATATGATAACTCTATGTTTGACTGTTTAAGGAATGGCCAAATTGTTTACCAAAGCAGCTCTGCCATTTTACATTCCCATCAGCAACATTTGCAAGTTTCAGTTTCTCTCTACCCTCATCAACACTTATTATTGTCTGTCTTTTTTATTTTAGCTATCCTAGTGGATGTGAACTGGTATATTACTATGGTTTTGATTTTCATTTCTCTAATTAATAATGATGTTCAACATATTTTCATGTGATTATTGACCATTTATATATCTTTTTTGGAGAAATGTATATTTAAACCTTTTGCCCATTTTTTAAAATTTAAAATCAATTAATTAATATATAGTGTATTATTAGTTTCAGAGGTAGAGTTTAGTGATTCATCAGTTGCATACAACACCCATTGCTCATTACATCACATGTCCTCCTTAATGCCCATCATCCAGTTACCTCATCCCTCCACCCACCTCCCCTCCAGCAATCCTGTTTGTTTCCTATATTAAGAGTGTCTTATGCTTTGTCTCCCTCTCTGATTTCATCTTATTTCATTTTTCTTTCCCTTCCCCTATGTTCATCTGTTTTGTTTCTTAAATTACACATGAGTGAAATCATATGATATTTGTATTTTTCTGACTTATTTTGCTTAGCATAATACCCTCTAGTTCCATCCATGTCATTATAAATGGCAAGATTTCATTCTTTTTGATGACTGAATAATATTCCACTATATATATATATATATGTATACATATTCTTTATCCATTCATCTACCGATGGACATCTGGGCTCTTTCCATAGTTTGGCTATTGTGGACATTACCTTTTGCCCATTTTTAAATTACATTACTTGTCTTTTTATGTTTGAGTTATGAGAGCTCTTTAAAATCCCTTATTGATTTGCAAAAGTAAATTCAGTTTTGCATATACAACAATAATTCCTTATGTTTTACATTTTTTCAACTATAGTGTAAAGCAGGCATTATGCTAAAATTGTTATATTATCTTTGTTCTATGTATCTTGTATTTGAGCTGTGACATATATCTGAATAATATAGGAAAAATGTAATATATGTAAGGACAAAGAGCAGTGGCAATGCAGGGGAAAAACCAATTCATAAGATCATAATATAAAATAATCATTTATTATAATAATTTATAATAACTATAATAATAATAACTATAACATTATATATTATAGTTATATATTATTATAATGAAATTATTATATATTATATGGTTTTATATATTATTTATATATTTTCATATTAATTATATAATATGTAACATTATAACCATAAAATGGTTGCCAGGTATGAAACTTACTACATGTGGGACAATATGCTAAGTATTTTGCACATGTAATTTAATTCTAATATTAATTTTACAGAAAATGTGTCTCTGGATTTTCACATTCAAAAATTATGATATCGGAAATTGTATATGATATTAAACCAACTTGAGAAATATCTGTTAACTATCTACATACAAATCACCTTGGATGACGCTACAAAGAAGAATGTGGTCCTGCCCCTACAAGCCTAGAAGGAAAAAGTATATACTCACAAATTACTATTCTATAAAGGCAGAATGTTATCATATCCCTTCAAATAGCTATGAAGTCATAGAAAAGAGAGAAATGATAACTTATGAAATTAGGGAAGACGCCTTGTAAAGGGTAGTAATTAAACTTTACATTGAATAATGTGGACAATTTTAAAAATGAAAATGGACCTAGTGAGTTGATAATTTATTGTTCATCCTTGGACAACAGGAGAGAGAGCAGAGTGAAAGGGGAGCCTATTAATAATTACACTGATGCAATAGGAATAAACTGGGAGTGTCCTGGGAAATAGATGTGTGATCACCTTAGTCTTTGGAGGGAAGATATAAATGGATGAGACAGGAGCAAAAGCTCAAAGGTGGGAAAGGGGAAGGCCATTTAAGGAAACAGCGTATGAAATGATGTTGCTATGCTAGCAGCACTCTAGTTCACAGGAGCCATGTCTATTGGATTCTGTTCTCTCCCATCTTGGGTCATTAATCCATTTCCCCACCAACTCCCCACCCTTTAGGGACAACAGATGTGGATCTTGGGAAACATGGGAAGTTGGGGACTTTGGATAGTCAATGGTCCATAAGGTGGCTCCTGGAGGTCATCACTCATTCAGTTCCCAATCCATTTTCTTTCTCCAAGTGGGGTTCTTTTTCATCCCTCCCACTTCAAATACTCCAGTTTCTCCACTCCTATAGTCTAAGTTATTTTTATAATCCCTCCTCCCCCTTTCTAGCCCAGTTTTGTGGGTTTTTATAGAAGAGCAAACTCTGCAAATTTTTCTGTCTCCAATTTCTGCCAGCTAATTATTTGTGTCTTTGTTTCTGGTTCAGTGTGAGCTGAGGAATAAAGGTGAGTTATAACACTGCCAGTACAGTTACTTTAGTATGGTTGTTACCTAATTGTAACTGGGGCAGTGGTGGTGGGACTGGAAAAATTCATGAATGAAGGACAGATTTGTTTTGAGTGAAATTCCTGGGGTCCAGTTTCAAAATGCAGAATTTCACAGAAGTAGAAAAATTCCATTAATTTTCAACAAGGACCATAGAACAATGTCACACATGGCAAAGGAACCAGGTATTTACTAGGGAGATCAAATTAAGATTCTGGAATATGAGGACAACTAAAAGGATTGGTAATGTATGAAAAATGGTGCCAAAAATTTTTTTAAATACAGTTTTGTTTAGAAGAAGTCCTGTGAACAAATTAGGAGCATTAAAAACTAGGGCCTAATTTAAAGAGATTAAATTTGGGAAAGTATGAGCTATATCTTTCATAGAAGTTGCCCATGCACCTATCTAGACATCTATTACTTGACCTTCATCTTGAGAACAATCATATTTCTTTTTTTCCTTTATTCATTCAACAAATATTTATTGAGCAACAGAAACAGAATTACAGAGATTCTTAGAGCTAGAAAGAATCTTAAAATTTTTTGTTTTATTATGTTCAGTTAGCCACTGTACAGTACATCATTAGTTTTTGAGGTAGTGTTCAATGGTTCATTAGTTACATATAACACCCAGTGCTCATCACAACACGTGCCCTCCTTAATACCCATCACCCTGTTTACTCCTTTGTTCTAAGGATTGCATAGGCCCTTCCCATGAAGTACCAAGAGGAAAACTGAATATGAGACATGAGAGTGGGATATGTACATGTGGATTTTTTCCAAGATATTGTCTGGAAGTTAAAAGCCTCCTAAAATGCTATCCTGAAGAACCTTTAGCTAGTTTCTCATCTATCAACATTTCACTGTGCATAATAAAACATAATATTCTAAGACTTCCAGAGCCTATATAACTCTTGATTTTCATATAAAATATTAATATTAAACAGCTTTAAAGTAAAGTAGGACTCTGGTTTCGTGTGCTTCTAGAGCAATTTAATAAAGACATCATTGTAATAAACCAGCAACATTTCAAAGATACCCACTGAAGAACTCCAAAATGAAAAGAAATGATCTTTAATGTACACTAAGCTAATTAAAAAAGAACTTGGTAATTTAAGGTTTTTCATTTTCATTGTAAGTCAAAGTGTGATGAAGATAGTTAAAACAATATAATGAGATACTGATACTTTTATTCCAGTGATGATCCTATGAAGTGGGGATCGACACCTTGGAACCATCCTTATTCCATTAAAAATGAATCAGCATTGAGCGTCTGTCTAAATTTATCACAGTCCGATTATGAAGCCACATTAACTATAGTTTATGTAAGCTGCTAGCACACAATAAGCTCTAGACAGATTATTATTGAGCATAAATCCAACAAGAAATGAATAAATCTGTAGCATTACTTTAATAAATAGAGAAAGTTCTTTCTTTTTATCCTAAATATTATAGAAATTTATCCAAATGAAGAGCAGTGGACTTCATCTTGTCCAACCTAGTATTTAATAAATGAAGAAATTGAGAATTATTAAGTGATTTAAAAAAAAATTTTTTTTTTTTTAAGATTTTATTTATTTGACACAGAGAGAGAGACACAGTGAGAGAGGGAACACAAGCAGGGGGAGTGGGAGGGGGAGAAGCAGGCTTCCCGCGGAGCAGGAAGCCCAATGAGGGGCTCGATCCCAGGACCCTGGGATCGTGACCTGAGCCGAAGGCAGACGCTTAACCAACTGAGCCACCCAGGTGCCCCGAGAATTATTAAGTGATTTATCCAAAATCATATAGCTAATCAGTAATTGATCTAGAATCAGAATCCATGTGATATAGTAAAAGTGAAATATACTAACAGGAAGTAGTGTTCTTCATAGAGTACTGCTATGCTTAGTTGTGACTTGCTGGTAAAAAACTCTTTACAGAGGGGCGCCTGGGTGGCTCAGTCGGTTAAGCGGCTGCCTTCAGCTCAGGTCATGATCCTGGGGTCCTGGGATCGAGCCCCACGTCCGGCTCCCTGCTCAGCGGAGAGCCTGCTTCTCCCTCTCCCTCTGCCTACTTGTGCTCTCTCTCTCTCTGTCAAATAAATAAATAAAATCTTTAAAAAAAAAAACAAAAAAAACCTCTTTACAGAAAGATGTTTGTTTTAATAAGGAGTAGATGGAAAAGTATCTCTTTCTGGCACTTATAAGCTATGGCCAAGACACTTAATCTTAGTGTCATGATTAACTGGTTAGCTAATGGAGATAATATCTGTCATGCTTCCTTCTTAGTTTGTTGTGGAAAATGAATGAACCAAAAATTCCTTTATTTATTCTGTATTTTATTGGACACTTACATATTTATACTGTCATGTTGAACATTATCTCAAAAGTAAATATGATTGGATCCTGTCTTTTAAAAGCTTGCAGGATAGTCGAAGAGCTAAGACTTGTCTGTGTTCTCCACCAGAGTGCAGAATTGTGTTCATTGCTGTATCACCAGGATCTGGCTTATAGGCAATGTTCAATAACTACTAAGTGAATACATGAGTAAAGGACCAATTGAACCTATGGAAATAACTCTAATGTAAGGTAAGAAGTAGTAAGAGTCCTAAGGGCACACCAGATTGAATTCCCTGGGTGTTTATAGGTTTTTGTTAGATTGCAAAGAGCACATGAAACTGATGTTAACACCTTTAGATCAGATTCCACAAGTCTTGGGTTCTAGAGCGAATCCTAACACAGTACCTATTTCTACAATATTGATCAAACTACACAGACTCCATTTTATTTGTAAAATGGAAATGTTAGACCACAGAGATCAGGCCAATAATATAAATGAAGGTAATGAGGCCTGGGAGGGACTGTATCAATCTAGAAATCTTCCCTGTCTGAAAGAGATCACTCCTTCTCAATCCAGCAGATTGTTTCCAGTCAGGAATCAGGACACAGTGCTATCTAATCATTCACATTTTCAAGAGAAATCCAGATTTTTCCAACTTTATAGTTTTCCAATTTTTAAGTGTTAGCAATTCATTCAATTAAAAAAAATGCAAGCCAAATAAATCTGTCTCTGGACCAGATCTGGCCCATGGGTCACTATTATTTTATGTCTAGATTAGATGATCTTCAAGATTCCAATAATCTCTAATTCTTCATTTTGCTGCATGTCTTAAACCAAGATTGCTAAGCTTAGGAAATGATTCATTAATTTTGGAGTGACCCCTAATTTTTCCCAAAATATCTCTTAGTCAACTTTTACTTGTGAGGTGTGTGCTGACAGTTTGCTGTGCAGGTATGGTCTATCACATCACAACATAAATACTGCTTCCTTAAATTTTCAGAGGATAATTAATATTTGAAAATTAGGCTGAGATCTGGAATTGCTTCTAATGATAGAAGGACAAAAGCAAGTAGTTTGTCTTTATTAGGGTTTCTTTATTCAGTTTATCTTGCAATCTTTTATGAACTGTTTTTCCAGAGAGTTTGCCCTTACTTCAATGTTGACAGCTTAGAACTAACTGGATGAGGTTCTTGGCTTTCCCAACATGCATTTCTCTCTCTGGTCTGGGTATCCATTTACAATGAGCTGACTGTTTTAGAACAGTAGATTCTTTTTATTATTGCTGACATAGGTCTTGGGTGTTTTTTTCCTGCACATTTGCACCATGCAGATTGATTTCTTTTATTTTATTCAGCTAAAACTTGCATGCCTGAGAAAAATTGAAGTTGTATGCCATTTGTCATTTTACCTGGCCATGTCTTTAAATAATGCCTGTTTTTTTTTACTGAATATTTGCAAAAATAATTTATTTATAGAATTGATATGAAAGCAGCCTGGTAGCATATTGCAATATCTTCTATCCATTGACCTTATACTGTACTTCTTCCTCTTTCCTTTTGTAAGACATGTTTTTTAGGAGGAGGAATTCATAGGCCTCCTTTTACTTCCCTGTAACACAATCTGCCTTCAGTAATTTATCTTCATTGCACTTTTTTCTAGTACTTTTTGAACTAAAAATAAAAGGGAGCATGGAATAGTATGGTACCTACTCTGAGTTAGATTGTCTAGGTGAGTCTTTCATCTATTTCCACCACTTACTGTGTTACTTAAACATACCCAACCTCAGTTTCCTCATCTGTAAAATGGAAATAATAACAGTGCTAGCTCATACAACCGTTTTAAGAACTAACTATTAAAATTAATAATACATGGTACCCAATAGTTATTAGGCAATAATTGTTAGCTGTTATTGTCATTATTATCATTTTAAACTGTCTCTTAGGAAGGATAGCATTAGGCTACAAGTAACATTAGGCTGCAGTTTAGGGAATAACATATGCACTGCCCTGTCCCCTTTTCCAAAACTCCCATCTTCCCTCCCATTCTTTCTTCCTGCCTTCCATTGTCCTCTCTCTCTGTTTTTTTGTTTTTTTTTTATTCTCTCTCAGTCTTTAACTCATTCTTGAACATTCGAGTACTTACTAAGTGCCAGGCATGGTCAAGAAACCACAAAGACAATAGTGATCCAAAAGACTCAGTCCCAGTTCTCAGGGAGCTTGCAGGATGTTGGGGGCAGGAGGCAGCCATTAATCCAGCAATGGCATGAATATACAATTCCAGACAGTGACAGCTAATCAAAATTAATGAACACCCTCAATTTACCCTTGCTTGAAGAACTGTGAAGCATAATAACATTAGCAACTAATATTTAAGATGTTTACTGCTTGCAAAGCACTTGTGCTTACTTTATTTTATTTGAACCCTATAATGGTGGTATGATATAGATATTATTAATTCCCACTTCATATATGAAGAAGCTGAGAAGTTAAATGACTTGCTTATGGTCACACAGTAATCTTATTAAAAAACTTAAAGCAGGATCTTCTGTCTCCAAACTCTATACTCTTTAATAATCTGCAAAATAAGAATTTTTTTTCAAAGAAGATTCATTTATTTTCGTATTACCCTCTCATCAAAACTAGGACTGAATTGCCATACGGGAATGTAATATTGGCAACATTTTCTAAGACGGTGACATCTATTTTACCTGGGACTTTTAATGTTTCAGACTTAAGATGTAGAAGAAAAAATAATATCTAACACTGAGTATTTTGCCTACTCTGTGCTTATATCCTTCAGATTCTCCACAGGAAATAGATTTCACATTTAAACAGGGTGTCTGAAATATATCTGAGGAAATATTGAGGAAAGAACTATTTACAAAATGTGGGCAATTAAGGAAAACCAGAAAGGTTTGGGTGAAGCATGCAGGGCTAGTAAGAGCTATGAGCTGCTAATGCTCAGTCAGATTTGAAGAGGCAAGAGGATAAAGCAATTACTAGAACCTGGAAAATGCAACTATAGTAGTAAGAGGGGCCTCTGAGGTTGGAGCTGCAGTGTTTAAAAGACTCTGCAGGAGTCCGAGGAATACATACCCCAATCTCAACTTCCTCCTTCCATCGTATCTTTTGCAGATGCTTCCCATTTGTCACACCCAGCCCTAGGGCAGAGGAGTTCTTTGATGCGGTCTGTAACGGTAACTTCCCAGGAAACAGAACAGGGTGGGAGAGCTGAAGAGGAGATCTGGAGAAGTAAACAAAAATATCCAGCACCATCCACCTCTTTTGTTTTTCAGTATCTATTCTTGTTCTTCTTCTTGATGATAAATTTATGTACCCATACAAGATATTTCATTTTATCATATTTCATTTAATCATGGGATGATAGCACTATAGATATACTCCCACCTAAAATATAAAATGTTAGCCACCACCATTTCTTAATACTTAAAGGGGGAGGGAAAGAAACAATTAATGTAAAACTTGGCTTTAACACTCCTATTTCCGTAACTTCCGTCTTCCAACACCCATTTAAGGCCCCTTTTATCTTCTAAAATGGATAGGATTCTTTACAAAGTGGTGTGGCCCTAAAATGGATAGGATTCTTTACAAAGTGGTGTGGCCCAAACCTGTATTCCTGGGATCTGAATCTTTTCTGGCCCTGTCTTTAGTAGACTGCTGCAGTGTTCCACGGACCATTACTGAGGGGGCACTAAAAGGTACCAACAGTCAGTGAATCCTCTGGTTCCAGACATTGTCTTCCTTGTTGCACTGTATAGCAGCCATCCATTTTCTCCTTGATAATGAAGATCAATCACTTTGCCAGGAGAGTGATCCTCTTCTCTGGGTGAGGGGACTTCTTGATGTTGAACCCGCGAAACTTGTATTCGGTTCTAGAGGCTAGAAGTCCCACATCACAGTTCGGCAGGGTTGGTTTCTGGTGACGGTTCTCTTCCTGGCTTGCAGCGTGTGCCTTCTCTTTATGTCCTCACTTGGCCTTTCCTTGGTGTGTGTGCATGGAAAGAGAGCGAGCGAGAGTGTGAGAGCGCAAGAGCTACACAAAAAGAATTTTTGAAATTGTCAAACTCACCTGGAAGCTTGTGGAAATGATTGTGCCTCTCAAGGGACTTGTATTCAAATGGTGTTTTGGGGCCCAAACTCTAGGGTTTAATCCCTGAATAGACCAGTTGACCAGTCTACCTCTAGGCTGTGGTTCTATTCCCAGTCAGTTCTGCCCAAAGCAAGTTGTGAATACCAAGGAAGGCCATTGAGATTATAGCCCTGGTTTATCAGGACCCACCACTGCTTTTGGGAAAGCCCACTTAAGGTCCAGATAAATGTACAGATTCTTTTCTACCCACTTGGTTGCCTCTACCAGAGTTCCTATTGTTGCTACACCCACCGGTGTGATTTTCTCTCAGGCTGCAAAGACAAAAAGACGATAGTAGAAAATACTCATTTCTTTCCAGCAGTGCTGGAATTCCTAGAATATCTAAGAACAGAGTTGAAAGCTACCAACTATAGCTGGACCAAGTAGGAATTCCATTCTTCCAGGTATGTGTGCAGATGCTTCCCTGGGCACAATGAAGCCTGTGGTGGCCTCACATTTCAGGAAATGAACATGGGACTGGGTCACCACACCTGGGATACATACTCAGAGGATTGTTTAGGGAAGCTTTGCATTTATTTCCCTTGAAGCTACCCTTTTAAACAGTCCATCACATTGACTTGCTTGCCTGATGGTAAAATGTGGCTCTAACAGAAGTGATTCTATTTTATTACATTCAGGAGGATCATAGCAGCTATGTAATGTAGGGCAGCCTCAGCAACTAGTTTCGGGGATCAACCCTAGCATGCTCCCTACTCCGTCCTTGAGACTTCCTAGTATTTACAGCCATGATGCCATAACTCACTCTCCACTATTTGTCCTAGACGGCATAAGCACTGTCTTCAAACAAGAGATTTTGCCTTCACTTTTAGCAAAATTTTTCATGAGTTGTTATGGAAAAGAAACATAGGAGCAAAACATAGGAGCAAAAGTTGTGACATTTTGGATTTGAAAGAGCTTTAGTTCAGTGCCTTCATTTACTGATAAGTTAACTGGGACATTGTGGTAGGCAAAACCATGGCCCCTTAAAGGTGTACATGTCCTAATCTTCAGAAGCTATAAAATATTACCTTACTAGGCAAAAGGGACTTTGCAAATGTGGTTAAAGTTAAGGTCCTTGTGGTGGGGAGATTATCCTGGGTTATCCCAATGTGCTCATTCTAATCACATGAGTCCTTAACAGCACAAGAGAAAGGCAGAAGAGTAGATCAGAGAGATGCAGTGTGAGAAGAACACCACCAGTGGTTGCTGGCTTTGAAGCTGGACGAAAGGAAACTCCAGCTAAAGAATTTTAAGTCCTGTAGGAGTTGTGATTGGCTCTCCCTCACAGGCAGCAAGACATTAAGAACCTTGGACCAACAAAAGCAAGAAACTAAATCTTGCCAACAGTCTGAATGAGCAAAGACACAAATTCTCCCCTAGAGCCTCCAGAAAGAAAAACAGCACTGCCTATACCTGATTATAGCCCAATGAGACCGATGTTGGATTTCTGACCTATTTGTGTTATTTTAAGCTGCTAAATTTGTGGCAATTTGGTCTGGCAGCAATAGGAAATGAATATATAGGCATACAGAGGGAAAGAGACTTTGCTAATGTCACATATTTAATTTATAGCACAGCTGGGAGCTGTACCCAGGACTTTTGACCACTTGTTCTAGGTCTTCTTCCCTATTCATCCCAACTTCAGTTCCTCTCTAGCATATCACTTGGATTCTTTCCCTTATCCTGGGGATCATCCCTCAAATGAATCTGAAGTTATCTTGCCTCCTTACTTGGTTTCATATCCTGTGTCACGGTCTAGACTGGAAGCTCCATTAGGACAGGAAGTTTGTTTTTACCGCTTACTACTTTATACTTAGTTACCAATATGATGCTGCATATGGAGTAGGGCTCAATAAAATATGCTGAATGAATGAAAAAAATGAATGAATGAATGAGTGCATGAATAAACAGTATGTCAAAATTAATGACAATGGAGCTATCAAACTGAAAGTATTTCATAAATTGGTACTCAAATTTCTCATTTTACAAATGAGGAAATCTAGGACTGAGCAGATCACAGATCCAAATCTTAACAGATCCAGAGCAGAGCTGAGGCCTGCTGACCACCTGTACAGCACATTTCTGTTTTTCATTTGATGTGTCCCAAAATGTCACACTTTAAAAGCAGTATGGAAGTAAATAGATGCTGTGCGACCAAAGGGTAGGAATTGGAACTGATACTACCTGGGTGTACATATTTCTGAAAATACCCAGAGGCAGTACCTACCCTGAAATTGTTTGCCTTTTAAATCTTTCTTTCTATAATTAGCTCAGATAGACCATAGGCATCTCAAGCAAGCACTTTCATCTTTTTTGAAAAAAAAAAAACATGGTAATGCTCGTTAGTAGGAACAGGTTTGGAAGTTCTGTCCAGCATCCTGATTGTGCTGGTCTGTGTTAAAAGGAGTCACTGTCTGTCTGGGCTATAAGTTTGGTTTTTAAAATCCACTTTTTTTTTTTTTAAAAGATTTTTATTTATTTGACAGAGAGAGAGACACAGCGAGAGAGGGAACACCAGCAGGGGGAGTGGGAGAGGGCCCGCTGAGCAGGGAGCCCGATGTGGGGCTCGATGCAGGGCTCGATGCGGGGCTCAATGCGGGGCTCGATCCCAGGACCCCAGTATCATGACCTGAGCCGAAGGCAGATGCTTAACAACAGAGCCACCCAGGCGCCCGTTTAAAATCCACTTCTGAGTGGCTCATTTGTTGTTCCTATTTCTTTTTTATTTTATGCCCCCAGTGTCCAAACTTTTAATTACTACCTCCATGTGTTGTAATCAAAACTTTTTTGTGTTTGTGTTTTTATGCTAGAAAAAAAAATTGGAATAAAGCAATTTCTTATCTCATCTACCAGTTGCATCAACAAATATCTACTGAGAATTCTCCAGGGACAAGAGCAGAGATGCCAGCTTTGAGGGGACATGCAAGCTTAGACCAAGGGCATCTCTGCAGTGACTGTCAGGGACAGATGCCTGGAGGGCTCTTTCTGAGAGGGTCACAGCAAAGCCACCAACTCCTTGTGAAGCCAGACTACAGGCCAGATCGTGGTTTGCACTTCTGCATACACATGGTGCTACACACTGAATGTTTGCATCTCCCCAAATTCATATGTTAAGACATAATTCCCAATATGATGGGATTTGGATGTGGGGACTTTGGGAAATGATTAGGTCTGAGGTAGAACCCTGATGAGTGGAATTAGTGTCCTTATAAAAGAGGCCCCAGAGAGCTCCCTCGCCCCTTCAGCCATGTGAGGACATAGCAATAAAGCAGTCTGCAGCCCAGAAGAGGGTCTTCACCAGAACTTGATCACACTGGTACCCTGATCTTGTATGTGCAGCCTCCAGAACTGTGAGAAATGAATTTATGTTGTTTATAAGCCACACAGTCTACGGCTCTGTTTTAGCAGCCCAAACGGACTGAGACACTTGGGGTGTGATTTTCTGTTGCAACATTTTCCTTTGATTCATAAATCCTTCCTCACTCTTCCCACACTGGCCTCATCTCCTTTTTCTTTCCTGAAAGTAACAACCCTTTCCCCATCAGGGCCAAGGATGAGAAAACCAGGACATTTTATTTATTTATTTATTTTATTTATTTTTTAAATTTTATTTTATTATGTTATGTTAGTCACCATACATCATTACTTTTTGATGTAATGTCCCATGATTCATTGTTTGCGTATAACACCCAGTGCTCCATTCAATACGTGCCCTCCTTAATACCCATCACTGGGCTAACCCATCCTTCCACCCCCCTCCCCTCTAAAACCCTCAGTTTCTCAGAGTCCATGGTGTCCCATGGTTCATCTCCCTCTCCAATTTCCCCCCTTTCATTTTTTCCTTCCTACTATCTTCTTCTTTTTTTTTTTTTTTTAACATATAATGTATTGTTTGTTTCAGAGGTACAGGTCTGTGATTCAACAGTCTTACATAATTCACAGTGCTCACCATAGCACATACCCTCCCCAATGTCTATCACTCAGCCACCCCATCCCTCCCACCCCCCCCACCACTCCAGCAACCCTCAGTTTGTTTCCTGAGATTAAAAATTCCTCATATCAGTGAGATCATATGATACTTGTCTTTCTCTGATTGACTTATTTCGCTTAGCATATACCCTCTAGTTCTATCCACGTCATTGCAAATGGCAAGATTTTGTTTTTTTGAAGGCTGCATAATATTCCATTGTATATATACACCACATCTTCTTTATCCATTCATCTGTTGATGGATATCTTGGCTCTTTCTATAGTTTGGCTATTGTGGACATTGCCACTATAAACATTGGGGTGCATGTGCCCCTTCAGATCACTACATTTGTATCTTTGGGGTAAATACCCAGTAGTGCAATTGCTGGGTCATAGGGTAGCTCTATTTTCAACATTTTGAGGAACCTCCATACTGTTTTCCAGAACGGCTGCACTAGCTTGCATTCCCACCAACAGTGTAGGAGGGTTCCCCTTTCTCCACATCCTCACCAACAACTGTTGTTTCCTGACTTGTTAATTTTAGCCATTGTGACTGTGAGGTGTGAGGTGGTATCTCATTGAGGTTTTGATTTGGATTTCCCTGATGCCGAGTGATGTTGAACACTTTTTCATGTGTCTGTTGGCCATTTGGATGTCTTCTTTGCAGAAATATCTGTTCTGTCTTCTGCCCATTTCTTGATTGGATTATTTGTTCTCTGGGTGTTGAGTTTGATAAGTTCTTTATAGATTTTGGATACTAGCCCTTTTTCTGATATGTCATTTGCAAATATCTTCTCCCATTCTGTCAGTTGTCTTTTGGTTTTGTTGACTGTTTCCTTTGTGTGCAGGAGCTTTTTATCTTGATGAAGTCCCAATAGTTCATTTTTGCCCTTGCTTCCCTTGCCTTTGGCGCTGTTTCTAGGAAGAAGTTGCTGCTGCTGAGGTCGAAGAGGTTGCTGCCTGTTTTCCCCCTTGATCCTGCTGGATCCACAAGGATTTTGATGGACTCCTGTCTCACATTGAGGTCTTTCATCCATTTTGAGTCTATTTTTATGTGTGGTGTAAGGAAATGGTCCAGTTTCATTCTTCTGCATGTGGCTGTCCAATTTTCCCAACACCATTTGTTGAAGAGACTGTCTTTTTTCCATTGGACATTCTTTCCTGCTTTGTCGAAGATTAGTTGACCATGGAGTTGAGGGTCCATTTCTGGGCTCTCTAGTCTGTTCCATTGATCTATGTGTCTGTTTTTGTGCCAGTACCATACTGTCTTGATGATGACAGCTTTGTAATAGAGCTTGTAGCCTGGAATTGTGATGCCGCCAGCTTTGCTATTCTTTTTCAACATTCCTCTGGCTATTCGGGGTCTTTTCTGGTTCCATACAAATTTTAGCATTATTTGTTCCATTTCTTTGAAAAAAGTGGATGGTATTTTGATAGGGATTGCTTTAAATGTGTAGATTGCTCTAAGTAGCATTGACATCTTCACAATATTTGTTCTTCCAATCCATGAGCATGGAACGTTTTTCCATTTCTTTATGTCTTCCTCAATTTCTTTCATGAGTATTCTATAGTTTTCTGAGTACAGATTCTTTGCCTCTTTGTTTAGATTTATTCCTAGGTATCTTATGGTTTTGGGTGCAATTGTAAATGGGATCGACTCCTTAATTTCTTTTTCTTCTGTCTTGTTTGTGGTGTATAGAAATGCAACTGATTTCTGTACATTGATTTTATATCCTGCCACTTTACTGAATTCCCGTATGAGTCTAGCAGTTTTGGGGTGGAGTTTTTTGGGTTTTCCACATGAAGTATCATATCATCTGCAAAGAGTGAGAGTTTGACCTCTTCTTTGCCGATTCGGATGCCTCTTATTTCTTTTTGTTGTCTGATTGCTGTGGGTAGGACTTCTAGTACTATGTTGAATAGCAGTGGTGATGGTGGACATCCCTGCCGTGTTCCTGACCTTAGGGGGAAAGCTCTCAGTTTTTCCCCATTGAGAATGATATTTGCTGTGGGTTTTTCATAGATGGCTTTTATGATAATCGAGGTATGTACTCTCTATCCCTACACTCTGAAGAGTTTTAATCAAGAAAGGATGCTGTACTTTGTCAAATGCTTTTTCTGCATCTATTGAGAGGATCATATGGTTCTTGTTCTTTCTTTTATTAATGTATTGAATCATATTGATTGATTTGTGGATGTTGAACCACCCTTGCAGCCCAGGAACAAATCCCACCTGGTCGTGGTGAATAATCTTTTTAATATACTGTTGGATCCTATTGGCTGGTATTTTAGTGAGAATTTTTGCATCCATGTTCATCAGGGATATTGGTCTGTAATTCTCCTTTTTGATGGGGTCTTTGTCTGGTTTGGGGATCAAGGTAATGCTGACCTCATAAAATGAGTTTGGAAGTTTTCCTTCCATTTCTATTTTTTGGAACAGTTTCAGAAGAATGGGTATTAATTCTTTAAATATTTGGTAGAATTCCCCTGGGAAGCCATTTGGCCCGAAACCAGGGCATTTTAAAATGGGAAAATAAACAGACCAGCAGGATCAAGGGGGAAAACAGGTAAAAACATCAACTCCTAGTCATGGGTGACTTGAGTCTTACTGCATTTCTCTCCCTTCTTGTCCTGTACTGCCATTTCACTTCCACCAGGCAGTATCTTCTGCTGGGCCAGAAGGTCAAGTCAGGTATGTCTTTTGGGCTGTCTGGAAACAGCCCGTGCCCAGGCTGGTGGCTTTTATCACCACAGAAGCTTTTTTTTGCTTTACTTCAGCTTCCTGCCTGCCATGAGGAAGCAACAGACACAACTGGGCTCCCACGGGTGAGTGCCACAAATCAAATTGTCATTTTTTTCATAAAACTGACCCAGGCAGTCACTCCCATGAGACAGCTGTTTTCCAGGAGAGCTTTTTCTATTCTGACAAAACCCATGAGGCAACTGTTTGCAAAGAGATTGAATTTAGCTCTCCCATCAGGATGAAAACTTTAAAAATTACACTTTAGGCAGTGCCAAGTCACAGGAGACCTGCACAGAGTCCAGTCTCATCTTGCTGCTCACCAGCTGGGCCACCTTGGGAAAAATGTTTTAACTTCTCTGGGCCTTCACTTTCCCATCTGTAAAATGAGAGTTGGTCTAGTATCAGATATGCCAACATGGAGCCCTGGGGTCTGAATTCCGTCTGCATGTGTATTTTATTTATTTATTTTTATTTCTTTTTTTAAAGCAAGAATTTTAATGTCTTTAGTTGAGATGGTTGCCTACCAGTCTCTCACAGTCTTCCCCAATCTGTCTTGGTTTAAATTGAGTTTTAGTCATTTACCTTATTTGGTCCCTGGTGGCATTTCAGTTTATACCCCTGGACTAGATGACCTTAAAGTTTATTCTTGGATTTAATAGTTTATGATTCCCTAATTCTAAGTCACATGTGATGGAACAAAACAAAAAGTGATGAATTAGACATTTCAAGTATGTGTTCAGCTAGATGCTAGATTCTAGAGGACTAATGATTGTTCCCATTTCTCCAATTTCCATGCATGGTACATATTTTCAGCAGCAACCTGGACTTTGGGAAATGTGTTTAACTTGGTGCCTCATGAGAGAGGAGAATGTGAGAGGTAGTGGCTGTGCAAGTCAAGGGAGTATGTGCAGCAGTTTTAGAATTGCAGAAAGGAGATGCTCTGTGGTAGATGGCACAGTAGTTGTAATTCCCTTTATGCATTGCTTTCATATGGTGACTTTGCAGATTCTCCCACTGAGGTAGAGTCCATTTTTCTACCCCTTGAACCTAGGCTGGCTTGTGACTTTCTTTGGGCAATAGAATGTGGCAGAGTGACCTTATGACAATTCCAAGTCTAGGGTTCAAGGAGTCTGACACACTCCATTGGTTGTCTCAGAACCCTAATGAATACCTGATAGCTGTCAAATGAACAAGCCCTGGTTGGCTAGCTGGAAAATGAGAGACATGTGGCCTCATTGCCCACATTACCCCAGCCAACAGCTTGCCATCCCTAGCAGCACAGTTGCCTACCTGACCAGCAGTTGACTGCAATTGCATGAATGAGCCCCCAGGCACTAGAAGAACCTCCCCAGCTGATCCTGGTCCAAATAGCTGAGCCAAATTTCATGAGCTAAAGAAATGGTGGTTGTACTGAGCACTGTTCTGGGGGTGGTTTGTTACACAGCAGCACCTGGTACAGACTCAGGTGTTCATTTCATTTCGACAAATTCAACAAGTAGAATGTGAGAATACAGATGAGTAAGATACTCTCTCTGTCTCCAAGGAGTGTATAGTTTAGCTGAGAAACAAGAAAATTGTACAGATATTGACAGGGAAAATGAGATATGGCAGATGTCATAATGAAGGGACAAAGCTTTGAATTTAGATTGGAAAATACTTAGTCAAAAAGACACCATTTGAAGTGGATATTAGATCATGTGTAGGATTTATACAGGTGAAGATGAGAGATGGGTTTGTTATTTAGGGGGATAGGTAGGTGGATAATGACAATAATACAGATGCAGAAACAAGAAGCAAGAACAGTTTCAACAAGCATTTACTGTGCTCCCATTTTCCCATTTGTGAAAACACAAAGACACACATGATAAATGTCTCATGATCCAATTGGAAAGACAAGACACAACTACATGAAAAAAATGATAAAGTAAAACATGAGACTTCCCCCCAAGCCACCACACAGGAGGGTAGCTATGATAGCAGATGAGATTGCAAGGCTCAGGTTGTCCAGCCTGAAAACAATGTGATCTTTGGGAAGATTATCTGCAAGACAATCCCAGCCTACTTCATTTTCATGAGTGACTAGAATCTTGCTTTTCATGATATTTCCCTTTGCACATCAACACATTTTCTGGTGATACTTCAGAAAAATGTTTTTCAGATTTCTGTAGCAGAAGGTGATGATGATAAAAGGTTTTTCTTGGGACATTTTATGATTGTTGAAAAGAAATGTGCTGTTGATCCGGGCTTGAAGAAGTTATTGAATGGCGGTGAAGGAGAGTTTGATGGGGAATAGTCTGTCTACCATTTTCATCCCCATGTTCCTGGAGGTTAGCAGATGAATTGGCCTCTTGGCTAAGCATGCCTTAGGAATAATTTATCCTCCTCTAGGCAATAATGAGGTTTGCAAGTTCCAATATGTTAAATAATATACTTATTTTTTGTTTGTATATGGAGAGAATGGGGAAATAATTTAAAATCCCATATATAATAAGATATCTTATTGCATGATTTATAGTAAAAAAAAAAAAAAGGCATGGGTTAACTGACAACACAAAAGTAGCCACTTCCTCTGTTAGGACTATGAGACACTCCAGAAACAGTGTTCAATATTTTCCAGAGAGTTTTCTACTGGGTCTCAGTCCTGTAAGATGTTGCATGGTCCACTAAGCTTAGGAAAGGCTACATGCTATAAATTGCTCATGAAGATTAATTCTTTGTTTTAATGTATAAATGTTCTTGAGACATTCCTGCTTTAAAAAGGCCAATGTAGGGCACCAGGGTGGCTCAGTTGGTTAAGCGACTGCCTTCAGCTCAGGTCATGATCCCGGAGTCCTGGGATCGAGTCCCACATCGGGCTCCCGGCTCAGCGGGGAGCCTGCTTCTCCCTCTGACCCTTTCCCCTCTCATGCTGTTTCTCTCTCGCTCACTCTCAAATAAATAAATAAAGTCTTTTAAAAAAATCATTAAAAAGGCCAAATTAACAGTGTTTCTTGAGGAACAACTAAAACATCTTGGCAAACTTTCATCTACTCTGATCTTTTCCCTTGTCAGAAGGAAACAGTTAGTGAGCTAAATGATTTACTTAAAATCTCAACCCAGTTTGTGCTAGAGATGAAGTAGGACTCAGATCTCACCAAGAGATTCTTGGTCAGGGGTGTTCTCTCTCAGACCTCTCTTTGCCTCACACAAGGTAATCAGAGACCCTGTCCATTAGCATCAGGACAATGAGTACAGTGAATCCACAAGTAGGAGTACACCAAAGCCTGTGGGTGAGAATCATGGGGAAGCTCCCTGATAATGTTGTGTTGGGTATTGAGTGACAGGGGGGATTTGAGTAGGTCAAATGAAGCAGAGGACATTCCAGAGAATGCATAGAACATTCCAAATAGGACTCACTCTCACTGCTGCATCCCACCCCTTCCCTTTTTCTTTTTTTTTAACTTTTATTTTAGTAGATTTTATTTTTTAAAGGAGATTTAGGTTCACAGCAAAATTAAGCATAAGGTACAGAGATTTCCTTTATACCCCCTTCCTCCACATATGCATAGCTTCTCCCACTATCAATATCCAGCATCACAGTGGTACCTTAGTTACAACTGATGAACCTATACTGACACATCATAATCACCCACAGACCATAGTTTACCTTAGGGTTTACTCTTGGTGTTGTACATTCTATGGGTTTAGACAAATTTATGATGACATTTATCTACCATTATAGTATCATACAGAATGCATCCCTCTTTATATTTGCCATAACAGATAAAATAAAAATATAACAGCAAAGTACCTCCACTCTGTACAAATAAAGCAAAATCCAATTGGGGAAAGAACCAAATTGCCTCAGGAATGCAATTTTATAAATCATTTGCATTTAGGTTTTTTTTTTAACGGTGCATTCATGCTGTGATATTATGAATCGTATCCAGTAATAAAATAGGATAGGGTTGCCCCCTCTCTGTTCTCTCTTATTCTTGAGTATGTTATCAGTAATTGTTTCTGTCCTCTCCATATGACTTTGTTTTTAGAGTATACTAATTCAGCTAAGATTGAGGAATAAGCCAGAAGCTATTTAGGAAATTGCGAGGACAGGGTAGTGAAGAACGATTTGTTTAAAGGTATTAATTACACAATGCTGTGAAGATGCAGTGTGGGGGTCATGTAGATTAGAAATACAAGAATTGCACAGAATGTCAGGATGAAGTGATCAGATATTCACACAAATGATGGGCATTCCTCAGGCCAGAATTCCAATAGACCTGATGTGTCTTCAGTCTTCAGCATGACAGGTGGGCCTTTTGTTACTGCCTGAGTCTTCCCACAAACCAAGGAGAACTCATTTAGGAATGAAGAGGAAAAAAAGAAATGGAGGGAAGAAAAGTTTACTGTAAAATATAGTCTTAGGTTTGAGAGCAAGATGCCTCCTACAAAGTGTTTTGAATATGGTTTTCTTGCTCCTTCATTTATTCCCAATAAATGAACATGATTTTAGTGCTGGGTTGACTACTCAAGAAAGAGGGGTTTTTCCTTCTCAGGCAAAATGCAGAACTTTTCAGAGATCTTCTCTCTCCATATTACCTTTCCATTTTTCTCTGCCTTCAGGTTCAAGGGCTGCAACTTGCTCTTTCTTGGACTCCCTTTCCTGTGATTTGAAGGATGCACATTTTTAGAGGAAAGATTATCTTCCTTTCTCATTTAAATCTGTCAGGCCAGCTTCCAGAGCTCTACCTACCTGTGGAAGAGAAACATTGGTGTAGCAGGTGTAAATGATGTTCTTTTGTGGTCAATATCCTGTCTCTATTAATTTTACATGTGATAATGAAAAACATATATTTTCAAGGGCCTCTTAAACTTTGGTTCCGTGTTTTGAAGACTTGAGTTAGCTTCCAGAACTTTGTTAGTCTAAATTTTACAACTGGCATCAACTTGGCAGTGTATTTCTTTGACCAGATTTCTTCTTGCCTCTAAAAACACCTGCTGCTCTCTCTTCTGGCCTGCTTCTCCTCCACCTCATCCAAAAAAGCAAACTCCTTCTTGCTTCTGGGCAGAACAAAAGCATAAGTGAGCTGCAGAGCCGGGTTGGTGTTCAGCCTCCACTCAGCATATCTCTGGCTCACTGATTTACAGAGACTTTACTCACAATGGCCATCCTGGGGCCTATAAAGACTTTTAAGGGAGGGAATTATTGAGAAGGAATGACCCAGCCGTTTCCATGAGAATTTCTCTGTACTTTGGAGGGCCTGAGTTTCACACCATGGCAGGATCAGTTAGTTGTGGGTTGCAGCTTTTTAGATTATGGAGTGGAGGTTTCCTCAGGCAGAGCTGGAGGGGGCTGGGTGGAGGTAGTTTGGCAGAGAGGTTATATGGCACTGGAGGAGGCTGTTAAGCAATAGAAAGCATAATGGCTGTCCTCTAGGAGCATTGAGTCAATTCTAGATAAGCAGTTAGGACACAAGGGTGGTAGGGTTGGGGGCAGTGATGACAAATCATTAAAATGGAATATGATAAATAAGTGCCATGGGAACAATTGTGAAAGAATTTAGAGAGGAAAAATTATTTCTTTCCAGAAGGTTCTGGAAAAGTTTCAGAGGGAAAGTAGGATAGGATTTGGAATTCAAACGAACCTGTATTACATCAACTTAAAAACTATAAAAACATTTTTTAATGTAAAAACTGAGGGTGGAGTAGGCTTGAGATTCTCCCTTCTGCCTCTTCCCCTCCCCCTGATCTCTCTCTCTCAAATAAATTAATTAATTTTTTAAAGAAGAACCTGGACTCAAGGAGATTACAATGTTGTGGAGACAAGACTGTGAGCCTATAATTTTATGTGTACTGAGTGTTATGAGGGAAGTGTAATAGCTATTATAATGACTGGCCAGGGGAATGCATCCTGGAGGAAGTTAGATTTCATGAGGTCCAAAGAACAGTTAGCTAGGGGGAAAACCACCTTAAATACACTATACCTGGAAGCACACCCACTGTGGAAAGTTAAATTACATTCCCAAAGTTGCTTTTGACCCTAGAATCAAAATTCTAGGAGAATATGGGGTTGACCATATAGGGGAGGAGGTCTGTCTACATGACTCAGTAGTAGAATTGCATAACCGTTTTGTTCTTCTGAAATGATAAGGTTTGTTTATTTGTTTTTTATATTGGTAACAGGTTTTACAATTTTTCAATTATTGAACTTCAGATAGACATTGACTTATTGGTCACAATTTATATAGATGAATTCATAAATTTCTGACTCTTTTTCTCATGTTCCTGACAAACATATTTATTTCCTGTCTGAAAAATTTGAGACACATGACCTCTACCTACCCTTTGCCTTAGGGTGATAGTCTTAAAGGATGCCCCTTCCAACCTTAAAATGATTGTATGAAAACAGACTGGTGGAAGGCACTGCATCTCCACAGGCCTGGATACATACTGCCCAAATCTTTTCCCTTTTTTATATTCCATGTGGGCCACCCCTCATTTCTATTGATGTGCTCTTTCTTCAGATATGCTAATACCATAGATTAAGCTACTGCTTTCTTTTGTAGTCAAACTTTGATTAGATGTTCACAGTCCTTTCTTTTTTTTCTTACTTTTAAAAATTGAATTATAATTGATATATAATATTACATTAGTTTCAGATATATAACGTATTAATTTCATATTTTTATATGTTACAAAGTGATCACCTCAATAGGTCTAGTTACCTTTTGTCACTGTACAAAATTACTATAATACTGTCGACGATATTCCCTGTGTTGTACATTACATCTCCATGACTTATTCATTTTATAACTAGAAGTTTGTGTCTCTTAACCGCTTCCACTTGTTTCTCCAGTTCCCCCAACAGCCTCCCCTCTGGTGACCATGAGTTTGTGTTCTGTATCTATGAGTCTTTTTCTGTTTTATTTTGTTTGTTTTGTTTTTTAGATTCCATGTATAAGTGAAATCACACAGTATGTCTTTCTCTGTTTGACTTATTTCACTTAGCATAACACCTTCAAGGTCCATCCATTTTGTTGCAAATGACAAGATTTCATTATTTTTTATGGCTAAATAGTATTCTAGTGTGTGTGTGTGTGTGTGTGTGTGTGCGTGTGTGTGTGTGTGTGTATCACATCTTTTTAATCCATTCATCCCAGTGCTTTTCTTTTTGCCTTTAGCTTGGGAAATACTCTATAAGGAGAGTGGCTTTCTGAAGCAGTTGAAAATCAGTCAGTAGGATTTTACTGGTGATACTCTCAGGGATTGTGGGGGTATCCACAGGTTGCCCTATGTTTTAAACATATTTATCTGTTGACATTCTTTCCCCACCCTATCCCATGCTTTGTTCCAAAAAGGGGATTTTATGTGCCTCCCTTGACTTCCAAATAAGGTGCAAACCCCTGAACAGGAATAAGGGGACCAACCTTCTTGGGAAGCTTAGAAGTAGAAGTCATCCTTGTCCCCAAGAAACTTGACATTCAGGAGCTCTCATAATGCATTATTCATTTCCAAATGTAAGATAGAAAGAACACCAGAGATTTTGAGTTTAGCGGGGAGAGAAATTTTTGTGTAGTCCAGGACCATTTAATGGAGGAAGAGACTTGATCTGGGTTTTGAAAACTAGGGAGAGTGGAGCTTCTAGTTGAAACAACTATTCCCCTTATTACCATATTGTCATAAGTAATGGTAAGGTGCAGTGGTATTTTCCTTTGCAAATGTGTTTCATATAATACTTGGGGCTTCACATCAAGCCCACTGACCCATAAAAGAGGCCTTGAGAATGTTCTTCAAATAGGTTACTCCTTACCTGGAACAGGTTAAGATTAGGAACCTGGGGTAAAGGTTTGCTTCATTTCTGTCCAAGCTTATGAGTCTATGGCCAGCCTGACCCCTCTGCCATTCACACAGCTGCCTCTTCTAAGAATGGGATGATATATACCATCCTCTCAAGCAGAGCAGTGACCAGGCATCAGGCTGTAGCAGGGAGCTGGGGAACAAGGAAGAAGGCCCTATTGATGGAGTATACCTAGTCAGATTTAAGATGTCCCTGCAAATACCCAGTCTGGCACAAATATGGCTTTACTACTATATAAAATAATAAGTCATAAAGAAAAATGTGCTAAATTTTTTTTTCCAAATTAAATTTTCATTGATGCCCATAGCTTTTGAAGAATAAAGTACTGCTAAGACAGACATGTATTTTGTGAAGGCTTAAAATAAAATTTCAACTGAGCAAAAAGATAGTAATAAAAAATGCAAGTTTAATGTCTAACAAGACATACTGTATGTAATTAAACTCAACTTTATCAGCTCCAGCATTCATTAATGGATTCTAAGCCTGAGGAGCTATGAAGTTCTTTAAGAGGCAATCAATAATCCATTACAATTGTGACACAAACTCTGAACCTAATTACCAGCAACAGAATAGTTGTGGCCCATTTAATAAGATTAGGAGTATTATTAGAGGTGAGCAAAAGTATGTGGAGGTTAATCGACATTGGCTTGTATTTCACCAAACCTATACCTTAATTTTTCCTTTATAATACCATCTAAGAAAAATGCTAGTTAGAACTGTTCATTAGACCTTCCTGTTCTTTCTAACCTTGAACTCCAAGTTTGTTCTTTCTGAAAACTTTGCCTTTCAAGTGCTTTGAAGAGTGGATCATTTAATTTTATGGTATTTTACAAGATTTCCCCTGAACATTTCTTGTTTTCAGCAGCCTTGTGAATTGCCTTCACCATTCTTTCTCGTAATGCCCTTTAGTTTACTCTGATGGAACCCCACTCCCCCACAGGCATTCTCACTTGGATTTTTGAGTGTCATTGTCATGAACACTCTATATTGAATCTTCTATATGCCTTCTCTGCCAGAACAAATTTGAAAGAACCAAATTTTATACATGCTACTATCCTATGTTACTAATGTTACTGACTTTCTTACTTTGTGTTCCTCAGAGCAAACCCTGAGACAGGATTTGAATATAAGCAGTTTATTTGGGGGTATAAAGAGAACCCCAGTAAGGATTGGGGAAGTAAGACAGTAAAGGGAAGGCAGACAATAAAGAAGGCTATTCATCAAGCCTGATTTACTATGGCCACTGGAGTTTAATCCTGTTGGGGAAACTCTGGAGGCCAGGGAAGAGAACATACCCCAGAGTTCTGCTTCCCAACAGGCCAAGGAACTGGGCAATTATACACCAACTCTGGTCAGATATTGGTTGAGGACTATTCTAAGTGTGCATTAATTTCCTGGTTTTTCACTTGGATGGCAGAGTGCTTAAGAGGTAGGGAATGCCCTCAGTATTGGGATTGGAAATCAGGCAGTGTGCACTGACATGGTAAGGGCAGGGGATGTGAAGAAATTACCCAAAATTTCTGCTTCTTTCACCATTGGTGATCTTCTGCCCACACCTCCCTAAGAACAATTACCCTTGAACAATGTGGTAGTTAGGGATGCTGACCCCCTGTGCAGTTGAAAATCTGTGTATAATTTTTGACTGCCCCAAAGCTTAACTACCAATTGCCTACTGTTTACCAGAAGTCTAAAGGATAGCATGAACAGTTGATTAATATATATTTTGTACATTATATGTACTTCGTGCTGTATTCTTACAACAAAGTAAGCTAGAGAAAAGAAAATGTTATTAACAAAATCATAAGGAAGAGAAAATACATTTACAGTACTGTACTGTATTTATTGAAAACAATCCACATATAAGTGGATTTGCACACTTCAAACCCTTATTGTTCAAGGGTCAACTGTACTTGAGGTCTGTAGGACCTTGGCCAGAATCTTACATCCCTAGCAATGTTTGTTGTCCTGGTAGACATTTTAGATTTACAGTAGATGTTGGTAACTAGAGAAATGGGTTTGGGAGATAGCTATAGAAAAAGAACGGGAACAATCTTGGCAGGAGAGGAAGCTAAATGTCTTAAGATGGAAAGAGGAGGGGAGAAGAAGCTTAATGACTGTCCCTCATGATTTTACAGATGGTTACCACCAGGGACAAAAAGAAATCACACAATAAAATCATTTGTTAACTCCTGGTAGTTCTCAAAGGGTCAAAATCAGGTAATAGCCTACGATCAAACTGTGGGTATGCAAGATCCTACGTGTATGCACATATGCACATGTGTGTGTGAGCCAGAGGGTATGTAATACATGTGCCTTAGCTAAGAGATGGACTCAAAGGACTGCAAATCAGAGATCACTTGTTTTGTTTAGAGATCACTTGTTTAGACTGAACACTCTAATGCAACCCACAGTTCCACAGCCTTTCTTTTGTCTTAAAACACTATTCTTCAGGTGTATTTTCAAAACCATGACCTGTTGCTAAAGGCCAAATGACTCCAGGTAAGTAACATTATTTTAGTGAAGAAGTAGAAGGACTTCTTAAGAAATTCAGCTGATTATCTTGACTATAACCCATGAGGTTTTCCTGTGGTGGTGATTTTCTCTTCAAGAGTGTTATTTTGGGGACCAAAATCAGCATGTGTGAGGCTAAACTTCCAGACTGAGTAAGAGTAAGGAAAATCAGACTTAGCTCTTCAGCATAGATTGTTCAGTTGTCTCTCTTTGGGACTATTCATGTGTCTGTCAGTGCTTATGGTGGAAAACCCTGCAATTATGTGTGCTTACCTATGTAATCTAGATATGGACAAGTGTAGGTTACATTGTGCATATGCATGCAAGTGGAATCCCATGGAGCATTTTAGAATCTGCAAGTTTCCTTTGTTTTGATTGAGCTTTCATTGAAAGCATTTTTTTCCCATTCATTTTCTATTTCTCAAGGACCGGTACTGTATCTTGAAATGATTTTCTGTGCAACAGTCCTGTGGATGCTAATTGGAAAATCATCAGCCTTTGTAGTCTTTTGGAATATCTTAGGAAATTAACATATTTGGCTATTTCTTGCGTTCTGAATTTTCATACATTTGATGAAGGACACGTTCATCTTGCATTGATCTTTCCTCAATTCCACATCCCCGTTTTTTGTACCTAATGGGTGTTCTAATAAATCTTGGTTGAAATAAATGTATCTTCTAAATCTTTCGAATTCAGTCCTTCAGTCTTTTGTTCAGTTAATGCTATGGAATATTTCAAAACAGTAAAGCTGTTTGTTCACCAATCACTTTCAGCTGCAATGACCTATGGATCCCACTGCAGGCTCAGCTCACTCAATCCCTGTGAGAGTAAGCAGTATGAAATTTGCCCAAGCCAAGATTAGGCTTTGGAATTAGACTTGTTGCTTTGAATTTGGAATCTGTTTCACCTGAGGGTACAGGTCCACTAAACCTTAACGTGCTCTTCCTGTGGTGGCCTAGGATGTATGGCTATAACTTTGATTTCCTTCCCTAATCACTCAGTTCTTTACTGTAACTGCAACTTGTTTAGGATCCAACCTACTCAGTCAGGCATTGATACCTTGCTTAAATCATGCTCTCTTTCTTCTCAGGAGCTAAATCATACACAAAGAACTCAAGACCACTGTCTGTAGTTCTATGAATATAGTTTGCATCCAAAATGATTTTTTCACAGAGCACTTGACCGACAGAATTTGATGCCACTTAGACAAATGACATTGTATCATGATGATTAAATCTGATCACCTCAGTTTTCTGTTTTCCTTAGTCATTCAAACATCTACCCATCCAATTTTTTATTCATTGATTCTCTTGCCCTTCTGTGAGGACTACTTTGCCCCAGGCACAATTTCAAAAGAGATTCTGTTTTGGACCTGTACTTTGTTTTTTTTTTTATTAGTTTTTGATGTAGTGTTCCATGATTCATTGCTTGTGTATAACACTCAGTGCTCCATGCAGTACGTGCCTTCTTGACTGTTGGACCTGTACTTTGAATTGTTAGCTACTCTACCAAGAGCCAGTTCTACACCTGGTCAGTCTCCCTTATCCCTTGATTTTCACCCATACCCAGATTCTCCTCCTCAGCAGCCCAGTTATAGAAGTTCCTACTTATCTTGTACCTAAGCCTACTCAAATCTAACAAAAGCTCATCTCACTTTGGTCTTTATATATTCCTTTTACTCTTGCCAAGCACATCCTATGTTTCTTTATATGTCAATTGAGGTTAAGAATTGAGTTTTGTATCCTGAAAGGAAGACTAAAATAATATAAGTTAGTTAATTGAACACATATTTATTGTGTACCTACTATGTGTCAGACATGGTGGGATGCAGTGAATAAGGCAGAGAAGACCTCTACTCTCAGGAAGTTTGTGACCTAACAAGGGAAGCATTCATTTTAACTAGGACAGTTGATCCCTCATTATTCCCAGATTCCATATTTGCAAATTCATCTACTTACTAAAACATATTTGTAACCCGCAGATCAATACTCCACAGCATTTTCATGGTCATTTGGAGACATGTATAGAGCAGTGAAGAATTTGAGTTGCCCAACCCCTATGTTCCCAGCCAAAGTTAAGTAAGATTTAACCTTCTTGTTTCAGCTTACATACTGTAAAAAAGTATCCTTTTCATGGTGGATTTAGTGCTATATATATATTTTTTTGTATTTTTGTTGGTAAGTTTTCTGTTCAAAATGGCCCCTGGGCTTCGTGCTAACATGCTGTCTAGTGTTTCTAAGCACAAGAGGGCTGTGAGGTGCCTTAACATATTAGATAAGCTTCCTTCCATCATGATTATGGTGCCATTGACCCTGATTTCAGTGCTAATGAATCAACAATATACACTAAATGAGGTATCTTTAAACAGACACACCATAAAACAAGGTTATGTATTGAGCGGTTGATGAAAATGTAATGACCAGAGACTTGCAGGAACCTAACCCTGTATTCCCCTGGGAGCCATGCTTCTGGTATTTGCTAATTTAGTGTTCATGGTGACTTTGTAGAACATAAGTGCTGTCAGTGACCAGAATCATCTATAATTTAGTGAAAAATTCTTTAATTGTGTTATGATAGGTACTACAAATTAATGGCACTCCATACTGTGAGAGTGTATAATAGTGACTTAACTTCATATGAATGGTTTAGAAAAAGCTTCCCCGAGGAAATGATGTTTTAGCTGTGACATGAAAGAGATGTGGGGATTAGCTGAGTCAAGAGTGGGAGGAAGGGCACTTCAGATAAAGGCAACAGCATGGGGATGGCCCTGATAGAGGAAAGATTGTGATTTATTTGGGAAATACAATAGGCCACTGTAAGAGAATGATTGTGTGTGTGGAGGTGGGGGCAGTTCGTATAGGACCTCATTGGCTAGGTTAAAGATTTGAACTCTACTTAATAGCAGTGAAAAGATGCTGACAGGTTTTAATGGGAGGACTGATCTTTCCTTCCATTCCAGGAAGAATGGAGTAAAGATAGCCAAACCAGAAATGGAGTGACCATTAAAAGTCTATTTCAGGATTCCAGACAGGGGATGATGATGATTTGGACTAAGTTGTGAGAGTGGATATAGAGAGAAGGAAATAGATTTGTAAATGTTAGAGGTAAAAATGGCAACACTCAGTGATTGAAGAAAGGTAGAAGTTGAGGTTAAAGGAGGGTAATCATAGTAGGAACATCTGGGTAGATGGTGATACCATCTATGGAAGGGGAACTCTGGAGGAAGAATACAAGTAGGGAGAATGTAGTAAATTTTGTTTCCAAAGATGGCTGCAAAAATATCTCCCATCTGGCTTGCATTTCTGCAGTGTGACCTTACTATTCTTCCAGGAAGAGGTAGGATTTATTTCCCCTCCCCTTGACTCTGGGCTGGTCCCTTGACCTGCTCTGTCCTGATAGAACAGAGTGAAAGTGAAGTGATGCTGTACAGCTTCTGAGACGGGACCTTCAAAGAGCTGCAGCCTCTGCTTTTGTCTCTTGGAATGCTCCTTCTTGGAATCCCAGTTGCCATCTTCGAGGGAGCCCAGGGAGCTACCTGGAAAAGCTCATGGGGAGGAGAACCATACTGTGGCTTATCACCCCCACTGATTTCCCACCAGCAGCCAGCATCAGCTGCCAGCCATGTGAGTTTTGGAACTTCCAGCCATCCTAACACCCTATTTGCCCAACATGGGGTAGCAGAACCATCCAAATAACCTACAGAATCATGAGAAAATACACTTTTCTGTTTTAAACCATTAAGTTTGGAGTGATTCATTATATAGCAAAAGTATCTAAAACAGAGATAAGTAGGAACAAATTTATGGACAGATTCACAAAATGCTATGAAACATTCAGGGGAAGGTGTCTGTCGGGGAGTTGGTTATAAAGTTGAGAGCTGAGAAGTAAGATCTGGCTTGAGCTGCTAGCATATAGATGGTGTTTTTAGCCATGGAAGTTGATAAAACAAACAAAAAACTACCGAGAATGTAGAGGGAAAAAGAAAGCAAACTAGAATTAGGACTAGGCTTTGAAGAATTCAAACATTTAATGGTCATGTGTCAAGAAGGTGCCCTTGATGGAGATTAAGGACGAGGAGCCAGAAAGGTTTTCTTGGCAACACAGAAGTCAGGAGAAGAGACTATTTCTAGAAGTATGTGCTCAGTAGTGGTGTCAAAAGCTAGTAAGTTACATAGGATGTGTTCAAAAATTACCCTTTGCTGGTTTAAAAGCAAGGTGGTCCTTGATGAGTTATGTAAATTTCCAGAGAATTTACTTCTTATACTGCTGATAATATTTTTATTTTAAACGTTTTAGGTATACGAGCTGAGTTTGCACCCTTAAGTGTGTGCAAGGCACTGTATTGGATTCTTCACATATATTATGTCATCTCTAATTTAACCATTATATCAACCATATTTACTTTTGGAACAATTAAGGCTTAAGGAAATTAAATTTTTTAGCTGGTGGGTGGCTACATGGCCTCTCTTCCTGTCTCCATGCCCCCCCTGCCTTCTAATTTGCTCCTCCAAGTCCATTAAAGGAAAGAAAGCTACATATGCAAGCTTGATACAATTGTGTCCATAAGGAGTAGAAAAGTAGCTGTTATTAAGATAGTATTAATTATTTTAGGTGTGATAATTGTCATTTTCTTGGGAGGTTTTTAGAGTGTTTTAGAGTCTTATCTTTTAGAGGTACAAACTGAAATATTCACAGATTAAATTTTACATCTTGCATATGCTTCAAAATAATCTGGTTGAGAGGGGAAATAAATAGTGTATAGATGAAATTAGATTAGCCATGAGTTGATATTTGTCCAGGCTGTGTGATGGGTAGAGTGAGTCATTATACCGTTCTCTCTACTTTTCTATAGTTTGAAATTTTTTATAATATAAAGTTAAAAAAATAAGTGTCTCAGAGAGGCTCTGAGGGCTTCCCAGTGGATAAAAGCACATGGGCTTTGTAATAGCTATTTTGGTACTTAGAGCTTTATTTCTGGTGGTTTTTTTCTCTAGTATTGTGGATAGCTAGAGGTGCTAGATAAATGGCACTGGACATAGGAGGAACTATTTGTTAAGTAGTCTATAAAATCTGCAAAAAAATGAACCTCAAATTTCAATTTACTGAAAAATCATTAAGTATGGCATTCATCATCACTCTATAAGCTTAGTAGCATTTTCGAGATGACAATTAATTAGCTGGATGGTTTTATAAAATGCATGTTTCTTTTAATTGCTATGGCCCATTTTCCTTGTTTAATACAAAATTGGAAGCTCTTAAATGCATCAGAAATCTTTCTAGATTTGCAGTTGCATGGTTCCACAGACATTTTCCCCCTGGAGACATGGTAATTTTGCAACTTTTAAATATTCAACACAACTCTAATTATAAATAGTTCTCTTTCAAAAGCGATAGCCAGACTCTTGGCACAAACCACCTCTTGTTATATGAGTAAGGATGACAGCACAATGACTGATGATATGTGTTAGATTCCCTCATTTCTCTTAATTAGGATCTTCTCTGCATTATCATGCTTTGTAACTAATCAGCTTCTTCCTGACAATGGTTAATGTGATTGGGAATGGTTTTAACTTTATATTTCATCTGGAGAAACAGCCTAGCCAGTCTGTCTGGAAGACAGCATGAACAGAGGAAGAAACCTCCCCAACTCCTTCACTTTTCCTGTTCTATTTGGGCTAGTCAGGATATGAAGAGGGATAAGGGGAAAGGGAGTACGTTTTGTGCTCTTAGTAATGGAGGAATAGATGCAGAGGGAAGAAGGATGCAACGTTGGGATAGAAGGCAATGAGAAGGTTAGTGAAGGTCACCATATGGAGTCATAAATCAGCGGCTACCCAGGCAACAAAGCTGACCCTGGACATCTGGTTCATGACTCACCAGTTATTTATTGAGCACTTGCTGTGAGCACAACCCTGCCTCAGCCACTGTGGGGGAATACAAAAGACTCCAGAGACCTTTTTTCTGCCTTCAATTCTAGTTGGAGGCAGGCCATCTACAATTCAATAGTCTCCTTGAAGACAGAGGCTCAGTCCCTTTGGTTCAGCCCTATATCCCATTGCCTGATACCAGGTACAGCTCAGAGTAGTTACCTTTGATAAATGATTTGCTAAGAAAAGGTGGATGAATACATAGTTATGGGGCCACTAACAAAGTGCCAAAATGACCCACTTTAAACTAAATGTGTAAATGCTGATGGAGTGGTCATAGAATATAGGAGAGATCAGAGCAGAGTGAGTTTCTACAAGATGTCAGCTTTCTGGAAAACCTACCCTAGATCCCGTTCCCTCCCTGCATCAAAACGTGGGATAAATTAAGATGAAGACTGTGAGGGTTGAATTGCCTAGGCCCCACTCATGGGACATTTGTGGCAGCAGAATTCCTGGCACCCAGCTCTCAGGTAGGTGAGAGAGTGTCTGGCAGTTATAAGAAGGTGAGAGAGTCCCAGCTCCTCACAGGTTGCACAGACACTGATGGGTCTGCCACGTGGAAGACCTATGAGCTGGATGCAAGATGCAGGTGGATTTTACCATGCCTTTTTGGGAGTTTGTGTTGTGGCCAGTCCTGTGTCTTTCAAAGCATAAGAAGACAGTGTTCTGGAGGTTAGTCTTTATGGTGTCCTGGAAGAAGGAGCCTTGTACACATGACTTGAGTGGGCAAGACATGGCAGCTTTACTGCAATACTCTGGAAGACTCAAAAAAGATACTAGGCTTATGCTTTGCCTTCAATCCATAGGTTGCTCACCATCAACAAAGTAAGCACTTAGGGATTGGTTGGAAAATGTAAATTTTATTTCAAGATCCTTCTCTGGATTCATCAGAATATGGAATTGAAACAAATATTTAGGTAATTCTATGGTGTTGCTTTATCTAGAAGTTCACATCATATTTGTCCTTCAAAGTAGTACATATAAAGAAAAATAATTCAACTACAGAATTTATGAAGAATACTCTCCCATCACCTTCCCCACACAGACTTTTGAGAACTTCTTTTCTCTTCTTCCAGTGCATATGTGAAGGTTTTGCTAAATGTAACACATTGATTAATTGCTACCACATGGCTAAACCCCTGCTTAGGACTGAATTGTGTCCCCCCAAATTCATATGTTGAAGTCCTAATGCCCAATGTGACTATATTTGGAAATAGGCCTTTTATGGAGATAATTAAGGGTAAATGAGATCATAGTGGTGAGAACTTAATTCAATAGGACTAGTGTCCTTCTAGGAAGAGGAGGAGATACCAGGCATGCACACACACAGAGGAAAGACCACGAGAAGACTAAGCGAGTAGGCAGCCATATGTAATCAAAAGAGAAACATTTCACCAGAAACCAAACCTACAGGTACCTTGATTTTGAGCTTTTAGCCTCCAAAACTGAGGAAATACATTTCTGTTGTTTAAGCCACCCATTCTGTGGTATTCTGTTACAGTAACCCTAGCAGACCAATATAATCATCTAAAAGTAAATAAATAGGGGTCCCTGGGTGGCTCAGTCAGTTCAGTGTCTGCCTTAGGCTCAGGTCATGATCCCAGCGTCCTGGGATCGAGCCCTGCAACCCACATCGGGCTCCCTGCTCAGCAGAGGGTCTGCTTCTCCCTCTCCCTCTGCCTGCCTTTCTGCATACTTGTGCTCTCTCTCTCTGTCAAATAAATAAATAAAATCTTTTTTAAAAAATAAAAGATAATAAATAAAACATGGCTTTTCTTGTCAACGAACTTAAGTTCAGTTGAGGAGAAAAGACTAATGTGAGTAAAAGAGAGAAGATACACTGCTATGTTGAAGAATGCTGACAATAATATAATAAAAAATAATAGCCCTATTTCAATGGTCAACTTACTGTGTGATCATTAAACTTGCTGTATGACCATGTCAACTTTATGTTAGACCCTTGTTATGGGTTGAATTGTGCCCCTCCCCTCAAAAGATATGTTGAAGTCCTAACCCCAGTACCTCAGAATGTTACTGTATTTGGAAAGAGGGTCTTACAGAGGTAATCAAGTTAAAATGATGTCATTAGGAAGGGCCCTAATTTTCTGTGATTAATGTCCTTATAAAAAGGGGAAATTTGGATATAGAGACAAATGCACAGAGGGAAGATGATGTGAAGACACACAGGGAGAAGGAGTCATGTAACTGGAGTGCTGCATCTACAGGTCCAAGAATACCAAGGATTGCTGCCACATACCAGAAGCTGGAAGAGGCAAGGAAGAATTCTCTCTTAAATCCAGCAGAAAAAGCATGGTCCTGCTGACACATGGATTTCAGAGTTCTAGCCTCCAGAACTGTGAGACAATAAATTGTTGCATTTTTCTGGTATGTTGTTCTCAAAGCTCTCAGAAACCAACACAGCCCTGTTCTCAGAGCTAGATAAAGGGTGGTTTACCAGAGCAACTTCTCAGTCACTAAACCACAAGAGGTTCTAAACTGTCCCTGGAATGATCTAGAAATTATAGTGCCAGCCAACTCAGCTTTCCTCAGATGGGGTGAAATGTTCTTGCTGAAGTCGTGAAGTGTCTCTACTAGAAAGAAAATAATAATCTAAAACATCACTTGCCGTCACCCAACAAACGCTGGTGAATATATTTGTGATGCACTTTCTATACAGTGACTTTCTATAAAGCAGATACTGTTATTATCTCATTTTACAGCTCAGGGAAGGAGGGTCAGAGCAATTAAATGATTTGCCTGCCTTGCCCGTGGTCACACAGTTAGTAAATTGTAGGCTGGCATTAGAACTAAGGTTTCCTAGAGCTAGGTACTCAAAGGTGAAAGAATCTGGATAAATAAAGAAGAGAATAGGTGGAATGCTAAACATAGCTATTTCCACTAGAGATGTTTCTAGGCATACATAAAAGAGTGGAAGATGTAACTGGGGAATGAGGAGCCTAACATAATAGGATTAGGGTGGGAAAAGATCAAGGTGGCCCTTTAGTTACATTTAAGGTCAATTTTCCCCATCCTTAGGATCTCCTGCTTCTAAGAATAGATTAAGAATAGATGAGCAGACTGTAGAACTTGACCTAAATCCATTTAGCATATGTGATATAATGATTTATAAGAAATATATGCTGATCATCTGAAGATATATTTGGTCTTCACCTAGTTTCTGAAAATGCTTCAGAATCATACAAGTGACAATAGGTATCTTGTTATTAGTGAAGGTGACTTTTGGACCCCACCCAAGGGAGGAGGCTGGTTGTCAGGAGGACCATCCATGTGATTAAAAGGTTCAGACTTTCAGTCCCACGATTCCCCCACCCCCTGGGGAGTATAGAAGAGGTAGAGGTTCAATCAGCCAATGGCCAATGACTTAGTCAATCATGACTATGTAATTAAGCCTCCAAAAAAACCCAAGAGGACAGCTTTTTGGTCCTTTTTTTCTGGAGAGCTTCCAAATGTAGGGAAACAGAATATCCCTCATGTGCCACTGAGCCTGACCCAAGCTCCAGTGGGACAGGAGCTCCTTTGTTCAGGACTTCAACCCATATATCTTTTCATCTGCCTGTGTATTTATATTCTTTATCATATCCTTTAATAAACTAATAAATGTTAAGTGTTTACCTGAGTTCTGTGAGCTGCTCTAGCATATTAATAGAACCTAAGGAGGAGGTCATTTGAACCCCCAATCTGTAGCCAGAGGTTAGAAGCCTGGGCCTCTGAAGTGGGGGAGGGGGCAGTCTTCTAGGACTGACCCCTTAACCTGTAGAATCTGATGCTACTTCTGGGTAGATAGTGTCACAATTGAGTTGAGCTGAGTTGAATTCTTGGACACTCTGATGGTATCTAAGAATTGCTTGGTTGTATTTGTGGGAGCCCCCACCCCAACACACACACATTGAATTTGGTCTCAGAGCACCAAAAGAGCATACTCTGTCCAACATGAAATTCTGTGTCCCCTTCTTGCTGCTCTATATCCTATCCTTATCTCTTGAGATTCTATGTGGTGTGGGAGACTATGTAGATCAATGATCATATCAATCACATAGAAAATCCATGTGTCCCTTCTGAAATTTACATAGGAGAGTCTATGCAAATAATGAGCATTTTCTCCAGAGCTATTTTGTATTTTACAAATAAGTAGTAATAAGATCATTATCTTTTATTATTTTTCCATTCCTTAAGCACTGTGCTGTAGTAAATCATCATCATCATCATCATCTAAAACGGTAAAACAAAATAATAACAGCAAACAATGCAGATGTTCCAATGGGAAGATCATGCTGCTTCACTGAAATTCTGAATTGTGGAGAAGTTAACAGGAAATGTAGCTTCATAGCAGAAGTCTGCAGCTAAGTATAGGCCAATAGAATGTGGCCAAATAAAATGTAAGAATTTACTTAATAAGTAAGAGCATCTTGTTATTAATAAAGCAGGGTTTGGGCATAGAGTTGTATAGAAAAAGTTCTCACTTGTGACTGGAAGATCTGGTTTTGGTTCTGCTGCTTTGTGTTTTTGGGAGTCTCTTCACCTCCCAGAGCCTCATTGGTCTCATCTATATAAGAAGAAGATTTCATTAAAAATCATAAGTTCATCTGGAGGTCTAAGTCTGGCCTTATCATGTGTAGAAGTGCCTAGTGGTACTTTCAAGTGTCTCTTTGAACTTTGTTAACATGGGGAACATTGTCTCCAAGCATTACCTTCTGGCTTATAAAACCCTGTCTTGGTTCAATTAGAATTAGAGCCACATTTCCTAGGGGACAGGATGACTAAATTAAAAAGGCAGCACCAGACCCTCTATTGTTTTGTCGTGTGCTGCATTTTGCTGCTGTTGATGTTTGGGGCAAGCTATTCTCTTCTATTCATCTGACTGAATGATAGAATGCATCTCTTCCATGGATCCACCTATCCTCACATGGGTTGACCCCAAGATCCAGGTTTCTGAAGGAAGTTACTCACTGAGCTCAAAGATACATTCTCCAAAACCATTTACCACCCCACCCCCTCATTTGAAGGTCACGGGGTGCTTGTCCTGCCATGAGTAAAGCTAATGTATTGTGTCAGTTTCTTGCATCCATTGGTTAGGACCTTGGTATGGAGGAGGAGTGAATCTTGGTCCTTTCCCAACTTCCAGTGTTGTGCATCGGCATTATACACAAGAGCTTGAAATTCCTGACGCTTCATCTGATTTGATCCGCCTCTTGACATAGCCTCTCTATCCTGGTTTTTAAGACATGTCTGTGTGTGTATATATATATGCATATATTTTAAAGTAATCCCATTTTAACTAGCATAGCTGTTACTTTTATGTGTTATTATTATAAAACAGTGCTTCAGCTGTCAGCATGCTGTTCTCCTTCCATATGTTTCCCCCGTGTCTTCTGACACTGCCTTTCCCAGGGCACAGGGGAAGCACAGGGAGTTTACAGCTTGCCTGGAGGGCTGCCTCTGGGTCACGGGGCAGTTCTGAACAGCTCTGTCTTCTCACTTAGTACTTCTCAATGCTGCTTTGCTGCATCAGTAAGATGCACCCATGTCTGCATGGGAGCTTTTGGGCATGAAGCCTAGTTCTTAAACCTTGGTCTTATAACCCAATGCTGAAATTGCTGTTGCTGCCAGCTTATTATAGCAGACACTGTTTTGAAATTTTATATCTTCTAAGAGTGAAAACTATCATGTTCCTTTGGGCTTATAAAAACCCCTTGCATTTGTAGAGTGCTTTATGGTTCACAAGATGTTTTTGTATTATTATCTCCACTGAGGCCGACAACATTAAATACTTGCTCAATACCTACTATCTATAGACCAATTAAAATGGTGACAAATCAGCCATTCAACAGGCATTGTTTGAGCACTGACTGTATGCTGGGCATTAGGGATTTGAAGATGAGTTTATTGTTATTATGATTGTTGTTGTTATTTATTCTTTATTTACTACTTTATTTATTTATTATTTAGTTCCACTTTATAGATGAAGATGTGGCTGAGAGAAATTAAGTAAATTATCCTCAGTCATCCAGATAGTAAACAATGGAGTCAAATTCTCAAACCCTGGTATTTTCATTCCAGCTTTAGTACTTTTGTATACCATTCTGACTTGTTCCTCAGGTGGGTTCTTCTAACTCACCACTTCTCTTTGAGAGATTTTTTTGTTTCTGATATAGCTCAAAGGTAAACAGAAAAAGCAATTCTTTACTGAGTATCTGATAGCCCTTGGATGTTAATAACACTAGGTTAGTGTCAGAAATGAGAAGAAATGTCTTGGAAAAAATATAGATTTAGAGAATTAGAGTAAAGAGTTACAAAAAACAGGAAAGTAGACTTTAAGGAGAAAACAGGTATGAGAATGATCTTTTTTTGTACTTTCCACACTGATGTATAGATTTGTTAAGTATTTTTCTGGACTGGCAACTGCCCTCTTCGGGCATATGGAAAAATTGGCCTTCATTTTTTATTTTATTTTATTTTATTTTTGAAGTTCATTTTATTTTTATTTTTTTAATTTATTTATTTTTATTATGTTATGTTAATCACCATACATTACATCATTAGTTTTTGATGTAGTGTTCCATGATTCATTGTTTGTGTATAACACCCAGTGCTCCATGCATTATGTGCCCTCTTTAATACCCATCACCAGGCTAACCCATCCCCCACCCCCTCCCCTCTAGAACCCTCAGTCTGTTTCTCAGAATCCATAGTCTCTCATGGTTTGTCTCCCCCTTCGATTCCCCCCCTTCATTTTCCCCTTCCTGCTATCTTCTTCTTCTTCTTCTTTTTTTTTTTTAACATAATAATGTATTATTTGTTTCAGAGGTACAGGTCTGTGATTCAACAGTCTTACACAATTCAAAATTGGCCTTCATTTAAAAAAATGTATAGTTTCCATCATAATACAGGTTTTAACCTATAGAAATGTTAAATAGCAGCTAGGAAATTATTTTGAATGAAGAGAAAGAAATTTAACTGAAGAACTATTGGGGATATGAACTAACTCCAAAATAAAATGAGGTGTAAAATAAATATCTTAAAAATTATGTTGCCTATGTACCAGTAATAATATGTTAGACAATTTGTTAACATAAGAGATGATATTCAAATAGCATGACAAATACTAAAGACCCAGAAGTTAACTTAGAAAGTAACATATTACTCCTAGAGAAAAAACAAAAAACTTAACCAAGAGCTCAAATATTGAGCTTTAACACATGGACAGGTAAGTGAGTACTATAAATACTTTAATGTTTCATAAAGAAATACACATGTTAGAGGAGGGGCTCCAAGATGGTAGGGTAGCAAGATCCAGAACTCACCTCCTCCCATGGACACACAAATCTATAGCTACATAAGGATCATTTCCCTCTGAACTTGATCTGAAAACTAGAGGAACTATTTTCCTCAATAAGGGATAGAAGGACCACATCAAGAAGGTAGAAGAGACAGAGATGTAGCCTTGCAAAAAAACCACATTTTTTGAGCACACAGTAGGGAGAGATCTTACCAGCCAAGTGCTTCTCCCAGAAGAGTAAAGGGTTGGTGCCCCACATTGAGCACCCCAACCCCTGGAATCTGTATAGGGTATCTGGCTTGGAAAACAAATGGGGCTGATGTCTGGGGGTCCCAAAGTGTTGTAGGAACCTGTGATTCCCCTCTTGGCTGGCTCATGAGCAGTCTTGCTCACCCTGAAACCAAGTAAAAAAAAAATAACAGTATGAAAAATACCTAGACTATATGTGAGGGAGATTTATTGGCTGATCTGGGGGCTTTGGCTACAGGGGTGGGGGATAGCTGAGACACTCCCTAGAAATGGAGGTTCTGGTGGAAGTCATTGTTGCACTCTCCACATAGCCTGCCAGCGCAGGTGGGTAAGCTTAAGGTGGTACCTTCCCACCACCTTGCTGTCTCAGGCAGAAGTGAATGGTCCTGGCATTTGCTGAGACCTGAGAGTACCAGTGGTTGCAGTGCTTCCCTGCTCCCTTAATGGGCTGGGCAAGTGAAAATGGTCATGGAGTTCTCTTGCTCCCTAGCTCAAGTCTGCAAGCATGGGCACTTCTGATACTCCCTTGCCCCCTGGCTAGGGCTGGTGAGTGCTAGCAATGGCACTCACCACTACTGTCCTAAAGCCAGCATACAAACAGACAAGGAACTCTTCCTGCTGTGTTGCTGAAGATTTTGGGTAGTCAAGACATTTTCCTGCTGCTTTTCTGAAACCAACAAGTGTGCCTTGTCCCCAACACCCTCCAGCTGCCTTTCTAAAGCCAGTGGGCACATGCAACCCACACAAGGGATGCCCCTTGATTGCCTGGTTGTGGTGGCCAAGAGGGCTGGCATTCCAGAGCTTCAAGGGACTATAACAACTGGAAAGACACTTCTTGGCAGGCTACCACCCCCAGGGCACTACACAGAAAGCAGGCTGAAACACACCTCAGTCTTTCTGTGAAAAAGGCTTATTTACTTAACCTGGAACTTCAACTTAAGGGACAGGCTTCAGGTTTCCCACACATCTAGAGGTTAGGGAAGTGTTCCCAGGGAATGTAAGCAGGGAGATACCATCCTTGTACAACCCTTTGGCTTTGCTACAGCTCAACAAGACTTCCCACAAAATAATTTATACACTTACCTGGAGCCCCAGTTTTTCCAGCTGTCACCCAAGGGGATACCTCCAGATCTCCTGGTCTGGAGGCCATCAGGGATTACAATTGTGGTTCCACAGGACTGTATATATTTGCATACTTTATTTTTTATTTTCTTTCATTATTTTATTTTTTTCATTATGATAAGTGTACCTTTTAATCCCCATCACCTATTTCACCCTCCCCCATCCACCTCCCCTTTGGTAACCATCAGTTTGTTCTCTATAGTTAACAGTCTGTTTCTTGGTTTGTCTCTCTCTCTTCTTTCTCCTTTGCTCATTTGTTTTGTTTCTTAAATTCCACATATGAGTGAGATCATATGGTATTTATGTCTTTCTCTGACTGACTTATATCACTTAGCATTATACTCTCTAGTTCTGTCCACATTGCAAATGGCAAGATTTCATTCTTTTTTTATGGCCAAATAATATTCCATTGTGTGTGTATGTATGTATGTGTGTGTGTATACACATATATGTGTATTCAATTGTGTATATACACACACACACACATATATATCTCTCACATCTTCTTTATCCATTCATCTCTCCATGGACACTTGGCCTGCTTCCATAATTTGGCTATTGTAAATAACACTGCTATAAACAGGGATGCATGTATCCCTTTGAATTAGCATTTTTGCTTTTTGGGGTAAATACCCAGTAGTGTATCTCATTGTAGTTTTGATTTGCATTTCCCTGATGATGAGTGATGTTGAGCATCTTTTCATGTGTCTATTGGGCATCTCTGTGTCTTCTTTGGAGAAATATCTGTATATTTGCACATTTTAAAAGCTGCTGCCTGAGGGTCTGGCTTCCAGTCATCCTGAAAGTAGGTGCTAAATGAGATTCCTCCTCTTATATTACTAACAAGTTTTGCCCCCAAAAATGGGGCATGTTAAAAATAAATCATGATTTTAGACAATCACAACGGTTCAAGAGACAAGCAAGAGCTAGGGCAACGTTGAATGAGAATGATAACACTGACACAAGGCCACTCTATTAAGACTGAGAGAGGTAGTTTTCACTTAATACACAGAAACAAACACAGAGAGCCAAGCAAGGTGAGGAAACAGAGAAATATGTTCCAAATGAAAGAACCAAACAAAACTTCAGAAAAAAATCTTAATGATACGGAGATAAGTAATCTACCTGGTAAAGTAATAAAAGTAATGGTCATAAAGATGCTCACCAAACTCAGGAAAAGAATAAATGAACATAGTAAGACTTCAGCGAACAGATGGGAGACATAAGAAAATACCAAACAGAAGTCACAGAGCTGAAGCATACAATAACTGAGTTGAAAAATACACTACAGGGGTTCCACAGCAGACTGGATAAAGCAGAACAGATCAGTGAGCTGGAGGATAAAGCAGTGGAATTCACCCAGATAGAGCAGCAAAAAGAAAAAAAAAAAAGAATTTGAAAAAATGAAGATAGCTTAAGGGAGGTCTGGGACAACATCAAGCAGAATAACATTTGCATTATAGAGGTCCCAGAAGGATGAGAGAGAGAGAGAGAAAAGGGTTGAAAACTTATTTGAAGAAATAATGGCTAAAACCCTTTGTAACCCAGGGAAGGAAACAGACATCCAGATCCAAGAAGCCTAGAGAGTTCCAAATAAGAGGAACCCAAAGAGAGCTATACTGAGACATATTATAATTAAAACATCAAAAGCTAAAGATAGAGAATTTTAAAAACAGCAAGAGGAAGACAAATTGTTATATGCAAGAAAAACCTCATATGGCTATTAGCAGATTTCTCAGCAGAAACTTTGCAAACCAGAAGGGAGTAACAAAACATATTCAAAGTGCTAAAAGGAAAAAAGAAAAAACTTCCAACCAAGAATACTCTATCTAGCAAGGTTATCATTCAGATTTGATGGAGAGATAAAAGTTTTCCAAACAAGCAAAAGTTAAAAGTTTATCACTATTAAACCAGTCTTACAAGAAATATTAAAGGGACTTTAAGCTGAAAAGAAATAGTATTAATAACAAGAAAACATATGAAGGTAAAAATGTCACTGGACATAGATAATATATAGTAAAAGTAGTGGATTAATCACTTATCAAGTTATTAAGGTTAAAAGACAAAAGTAGTAAAATTAACTAAAAACTACAATAATTAGTGAAGGGATACATAAAATAAAAAGAAGTAGAAAGTAACATCAAAAACATAAAATGTGTGGAGGAAATAAAAATGTAGATTTTTGGAATGTGTTCAAATCTGAGTTGCTATCAACCTAAAGTAGACTGTTATATACATAGTATGATATATGTGAACATCATGGTAAACACAAAGCAGCAACTTACAGTAAATACACAAAGGAAAATGAGAAAGGAGTCTATAAACAACACTAAAGAAAGCCATCAGACCTCAAGAGAAGACAGAAACAGAAGAAAGGAGCAGAGAAAAAGAAGTCTGTCACTAAAGCAAGAAAATTTTGAGCAAGAAGAGTAAGGAAGGGGAAACTTGACTCCCTAGATATAAAAATATATTAGAAGGCACTTCAAATCAAAATATCACGTTAATGTTTCGAAACTGGACAGATAGCAAATAAGCAATAGAAATACAAAAATAATTTTAAAAAATAAAAAAAAAGAAATACAAATGGAAAACAAATGTGTTAAGGGCTCAAACTTCTAATAATAAAAAATCCAACTTAGACATCAAAATATACTATTTTTCATCTAATAAGGGGAGAATTATTTGGCAGAAATTTTAAAATGATGATTTTTAGTGTTAGTACATTCACGTATGATCACAGAAATAGTGATGGGAAATATGGGTGGAGAAACAAAGTAAGCTATTATATTCTTTTACTCTTAGACAAGAAGGAGTACAAGTTGGCATGTTAATACTAGATGGAATCCAGGAACAATCAAAAGTCTAAAAAATATTTGTGACCTTGACCCCATCATTTGACTTCCAGAAATGCAATAGAGATGCATGCAAACAATTATCTATAGGCATATTTATTGCATTATTAGTTATTTTTTAAAAAGATTTATTTATTTACTTCAGGGAGAGAGAGAGAGCATGCATGAGTGGGAGGGGTGGCAGAGAAAGAGGGAGAGAAAGAATCTCAAGCAGACTCCCCGCTGAGCATGGAGCCTGACCTGGGGCTAGATCCCAGGACCCTGAAATCATGACCTGAGCAGAAATCAAGAGTTGGATGCTTAATCAACTGAGCCACTTGTGCGCCCCATGTTATTACTTATTTTTCAACAAAATTGGAAACCCCCCTAATGGTTAATGATAAGGACTAATTAAACCATGATATATATATATATGTATACAAATGAGCAACTACCTTATAATCATCAATAGTACATTTTAAAAATATATCTCATAAAATGGGGGAAAGGAACAAAATCTAATATAGGTGAGAACAAAACAGGATCCATAATCATATATATGAATGAATTACTGAGTTGAAAGGCATACCACACTGTTAATAATGGATATGTGTGGAAGATAGAAGTTAAGTCCACAATAAATGTTAGTCTTCATATTTTTTCATATTTGAAAAATGTCCACAAAAAGCATGTATTATGGTTACATTTTCAAAAAATGAATGATATTTATTATTTTAATAATATTTCATTATTTAGTTAAAAGTATTATTTTATGTATCCAAATCCAGAAACCAGTTAATTACAAAGTCAGCTTTCCTGAATGCTTCTTTTGGTTAATATTATAATTTTACAAATTTCTGCTTAAGATGTGCCATTTGATAGTTGTAAGGAGTATTTTTGATGTTTTAACTGGCATTTCTTTGATATTAATAACATTAAACTTAGTTTCCTATATTTAGTGGTCATTTTTATTTCTATTAAATATTTTTATATACTAAAGAATGATTGCTTCGGATCCTATTCCATTCAATTCTTTGGCTGTTCTTGTGCCACTACCATATACCATTTATATAATACTTAATTTTATAATATGCTTTAATGGTCAGTCTTGCAAGGGCAAATTATTCTCCCTTTACCATGCAACTCTGCCTTGCTCTTCTTTTGAAAATATTCTCAGTTGTTGATTTGAGTGGTATACAATAGAACCTATTTTCTGAGATAAACAGATTATGACACTTAGGGTTAAGTAGTTAGGCCTCACCTTTAAATATATATATATTATATTTGAGTTGCTGATATAAGTTCCACTGCTAAATAATTTTGAATTAAGAATTCAAACCCGGAGGAGGAAAAATGGCAGAGGAGTAGGGGACCCTATTTCAACTGGTCCCTGGAATTGAGCTGGATATCCACCAGACCACTCTGAGCACCCACGAAACCAGCCTGAGATGTAAGAAGATCTGGATCTCTACAAACAGAATATCGCAGGCGCTTGGTTTTGAGGTACGAAGCGGGGAGCTGTGATTCCACGGGCAGATATCGGAGGATAAATGGCAGCGGGAGGGAGCCTGGCCGTGGGGATCCTACACTGCCGGTGAGTGACGGCCTCACGCGCTGGGGACAGGGCGCAGACTCGCAGACCATTAGCGGCGGGGAAAGGGCTTTAGGGCAGCCCCCAGGGCAGAAACCCGGAGCGGCGGGGTCGCGGGTGTGAACTGGGAGCGCCTGGTGGTTTTAGAAGCACAAAGGGCAGAGACGTGCCTGACCTGGAGGCAGGGCTGGGAGCGCTGCGGAGGGGCGCACAACCCAGGACGCTGCAGTTTATAGCAGCATGGACAGAAATGGAGAGAGTGTGGCCTGGAGAGCTCACTGAAGAACAGACTGTGGTCTCTCTTCTCTGAGGCAGAGGGTTGGAAACGGTCTCTTCTGCTCTGACTCGTAGAAGAGATGTGGAAAGCCACGAGAGAACAAAAGCCCCCAAAACTGATTCCCGCTGAGCCCATCCCCTGCCACAGGGGGGCAGGACAACTCTGCCCAAACAGGGTTGCCTGAGTAACAGCGCAGCCGCCCCTCCCCCAGAAGACAGGCTGGGAAAACAAGAGGCCAGCAACCCTAAGGTCCCAAGAAAACAGGTGCATCTTGCTTGGGTTCTGGTCAATAATTTGGACTCTATACATTCCTTCAAACACCCATCAACAGAATGAGTAGGAGGAGGAACCCCCAAAATAGAAAAACTCAGAGATTATGACTTATGCTGCAGGTTTACAAATGGATGCAGATATAACCAAGATGTCAGAGATGGAATTCAGGCTAGCAATTGTGAAGACAATGGCTAGAATGGAGAAATCAATTAATGGCAACATAGAGTCTCTAAGGGCAGAAATGAAAGCTGAATTGGCAGAACTTAAAAATGCTATCAGTGAGATCCAATCTAATCTAGATAATCTAGCAGCTAGGGTAAGTGAGGCAGAAGAACGAATAAGTGACCTGGAAGACAATATAATAGCTAAGAAGGGAAAAGAGGAGGCCAGGGAAAAACAACTCAGAATCCATGAAAATAGAATCAGAGAAATAAGTGATACCATGAAGCATTCCAATGTCAGAATAATTGGAATCCCGGAGGGAGTGGAGAGAGAGAGAGGACTAGAAGATGTATTTGAGCAAATCATAGCTGAGAACTTCCCTAACCTGGAGAATGAAACAAACATTCGCATCCTAGAGGCAGAGAGGACCCCTCCCAAGATCAAGGAAAACAGGCCAACGCCCCGGCATGTAATAGTAAAACTCGCAAATCTTAGAACCAAGGAAACCATCTTAAGGGCAGTTAGGGGGAAGAGATTCCTTACGTACAGAGGGAGGAACATCAGAATAATGTCAAACCTATCCACAGAGACCTGGCAAGCCAGAAAGGCCTGGCAAGACATATTCAGGGTACTAAACGAGAAGAACATGCAGCCAAGAATACTTTATCCGGCAAGGCTGTCATTTAGAATGGATGGAGAGATGCAGAACTTCCACGACTGGCAGAAACTGAAAGAATATGTGACCACTAAGCCGGCCCTGCAAGAAATATTAAGGGGGGTTCTATAAAAGGAGAAAGACCCCAAGAGTGATATACAACAGAAATTTACAGGGACAATCTATAAAAACAATGTCTTCACAGGCAACATGATGACAATTAATTCATATCTTTCAACAATCAGTCTCAACGTGAATGGCCTAAATGCTCCCATAAAACGGCACAGCGTTGCAGATTGGATAAAAAGACAGGACCCATCCATATGCTGCCTATAAGAGACTCATTTTGAACCTAAAGATACATCCAGACTGAAAGTGAAGGGATGGAGATCCATCTTCCATGCCAGCGAACCTCAAAAGAAAGCTGGGGTAGCAATTCTTATATCAGACAAATTAGATTTTAAACTAAAGTCTGTAATAAGAGACACAGAAGGACACTATATCATTCTTAAAGGGTCTATCCAACAAGAAGATCTAACAATTGTAAATATCTATGCCCCCAACATGGGAGCAGCCATCTACATAAGCCAACTGTTAACCAAAATAAAGAGTCATATTGATAACAATATGTTAATTGTAGGAGACCTCAATACTCCACTCTCAGCAATGGACAGATCATCTAAGCAGAAAATCAACAAGGAAACAAGAGCTTTGAATGATACATTGGACCAGATGGACCTCATAGATATTTACAGAACGTTCCACCCTAAAACAATAGAATACTCATTCTTCTCGAGTGCACATGGAACTTTCTCCAGAATAGGCCACATACCAGGTCACAAATCAGGTCTCAACTGATACCAAAAGATTGAGATTATTCCCTCCATATTCTCAGACCACAATGCCTTAAAACTGGAACTCAATCACAAGAAAAAATTTGGCAGAAATTCAAACACTTGGAAGCTAAAGACCACTCTTCTCAAGAATGTTTGGGTCAACCAGGAAATCAAAGAAGAACTTAAACAATTCATGGAAATCAATGAGAACAAAAACACATTGGTCCAAAACCTATGGGATACTGCAAAGGCGTTCCTAAGGGGGAAATACATAGCCATCCAAGCCTCACTCAAAAAAATAGAAAAATCCCGAAATCACCAACTAACTCTACACCTTAAAGAACTAGAGAAAAAGCAACAAATGATGCCTAAGCCATGCATTAGAAGAGAAATAATTAAAATTAGAGCAGAAATCAATGAATTAGAAACCAGAAACACAGTAGATTAGATCAATGAAACTAGAAGTTGGTTCTTTGAAAGAATTAATAAGATCGATAAACCACTGGCCAGACTTATCCAAAAGAAAAGAGAAAGGACCTAAATTAATAAAATTATGAATGAAAGGGGAGAGATCACGACTAACACCAAGGAAATAGAAACAATTATTAGAAATTATTATCAACAACTATATGCCAATAAACTGAGCAATCTGGATGAAATGGAGGCCTTCCTGGAAACCTATAAGCTTCCAAGACTGAAACAGGAAGAAATTGACAACCTGAATAGGCCAATAACCAGTAACGAGATTGAAGCAGTGATCAAAAACCTCCCAAAAAACAAGAGTCCAGGGCCTGATGGATTCCCTGGGGAATTCTACCAAGCATTCAAAGAAGAAATAATACCTATTCTACTGAAGCTGTTTCAAAAAATAGAAACAGAAGGAAAACTTCCAAACTCATTCTATGAGGCCAGCATTACCCTAATCCCCAAACCAGGCAAAGACCCCATCAAAAAGGAGAATTTCAGACCAATATCCCTGATGAATATGGATTCCAAAATCCTCAACAAAATCCTAGCTAATAGGATCCAACAATACATTAAAAGGGTCATCCACCACGACCAAGTGGGATTTATCCCCGGGATGCAAGGGTGGTTCAACATTCGCAAATCAATCAATGTGATAGAACACATTAATAAGAGGAGAGAGAAGAACCATATGGTCCTCTCAATTGATGCAGAAAACGCATTTGACAAAATACAACATCCTTTCCTGATTAAAACTCTTCAGAGTATAGGGATAGAGGGAACATTCCTCAAGTTCATAAAACCCATCTTTGAAAAACCCACAGCAAATATCATCCTCAATGGGGAAAAGCTGAGAGCCCTTCCCTTAAGATCAGGAACACATCAAGGGTGCCCACTCTCGCCACTATTGTTCAACATAGTACTAGAAGTCCTAGCAACAGCAATCAGACAACAAAAAGAAATAAAAGGTATTCAAATTGGCAAAGAAGAAGTCAAACTCTCTCTTTTTGCAGATGACATGATACTTCATGTGGAAAACCCAAAAGACTCCACCCCCAAATTACTAGAATTCATACAGCAATTCAGTAATGTGGTAGGATACAAAATCAATGCACAGAAATCAGTTGCTTTCTTATACAGTAACAACACAACTGTAGAAAGAAAAATTAGAGAAATGATTCCATTTACAATAGCACCAAAAACCATAAGATACCTCGGAATAAACCTAACCAAAAAGGTAAAGGATCTGTACTCTAGAACTACAGAACACTCATGAAAGAAATTGAAGAAGACACAAAAAGATGGAAAAATATTCCATGCTCATGAATGCTCAAGAATAAACATTGTTAAAATCTCTATGCTACCCAGGGCAATCCACACCTTCAATGCCATCCCGATCAAAATTCCAGTGACATTTTTCAAAGTGCTGGAACAAACAATCCTAAAATTTGTATGGAATCGGAAAAGACCCCGAATCGCCAAGGAAATGTTGAAAAAGAAAAACAAAGCTGGGGGCATCACGTTGCCCAATTTCAAGCTATATTACAAAGCTGTGATCACCAAGACAGCATGGTACTGGCACAAAAACAGACATATAGACCAATGGAATAGAACAGAGAACCCAGATATGGACCCTCAACTCTATGGTCAAATAATATTTGACAAAGCAGGAAAAAACATGCAATGGAAAAAAGACAGTCTCTTCAATAAATGGTGCTGGGAAAGTTGGACAGCCACATGCAGAAGAATGAAACTCGACCATTCTCTAACACCATTCACAAAGATAAACTCAAAGTGGATGAGAGACCTCAATGTGAGACAGGAATCCATCAAAATCCTAGAGGAGAACATAGGCAGTAAAAAGCAGAGAAAAAGCAACAAATGATGCCTAAGCCATGCATTAGAAGAGAAATAATTAAAATTAGAGCAGAAATCAATGAATTAGAAACCAGAAACACAGTAGATTAGATCAATGAAACTAGAAGTTTCATCACCCACAGCAACTTCTTTCAAGATACATCTCCAAAAGCTAGTGAAACAAAAGCAAAAATGAACTTTGGGGACTTCATCAAGATAAAAAGCTTCTGCATAGCAAAGGAAACAGTCAACAAAACAAAGAGGCAACCCACAGAATGGGAGAAGATATTTGCAAATGACACTACAGTTAAAACGCTGGTATCCAAGAGCTATAAAGAACTTCTCAAACTCAACACCCAAAAAACAAATAATCAAGTCAAAAAGTGGGCAGAAGATATGAAAAGACACTTCTCTGAAGAAGACATACAAATGGCTAACAGACACATGAAAAATGTTCATCATCATTAGCCATCAGGGTAATTCAAATCAAAACCACATTGAGATACCACCTTACACCAGTTAGAATGGCAAAAATGGACAGGGCAAGAAACAACAAATGTTGGAGAGGTTGTGGAGAAAACACTCTTACACTGTTGGTGGGAATGCAAGTTGGTACAGCCACTTTGGAGAACAGTGTGGAGGTGCCTCAAAAAATTAAAAATAGAGCTACCCTATGACCCAGCAATTGCACTCCTGGGTATTTACCCCAAAGACACAGATGTAGTGAAACGAAGGGCCACATGCACCCCAATGTTCATAGCAGCAATGTCTGCAATAGCCAAACTGTGGAAAGAGCTGAGATGCCCTTCAACAGACAAATGGATAAAGAAGATGTTGTCCATATATACAATGGAATATTACTCAGCCACCAGAAAGGGTGAATACCCAACTTTTACATCAACCTGGATGTGACTGGAGGAGATTATGCTAAGTGAAATAAGTCAAGCAGAGAAAGTCAATTATCATATGGTTTCACTTATTTGTGGAACATAAGGAATAGCATGGAGGACATTAAGAGAAGGAAGGGAAAAATGAAGGGGTGGGGGAATTGGAGGGAGAGATGAACCATGAGAGACTATGGACTCTGAGAAACAAACAGGGTTTTAGAGGGGAGGGGGGAGGGGGGATTGGTTAGCCCGGTGATGGGTATTAAGGAGGGCACGTACTGCATGGAGCACTGGGTGTTATACGAAAACAATGGATCGTGGATCACCACATCAAAAACTAATGATGTATTGTATGGTGACTAACATAACATAATAAAATTAAAAAAAAAAGAATTCAAACCCATCTTGTGTTAATGCACCAAAATGAATATCAGATTCAAGAGTTGTAAGCATTCAAGAAATGAGCAGATCCGAAGACCATAGATGAGGCAACTGGGCATGCAGAAGTTAAGTGTCCGACTCAGAAGTTGCGTTCTCCATTTAGTGGTTATTGGACATAGAAGAGTGAATAGAATACTGAACCTAAATTGAGATATAAATATGATGGTTAGGTTGGTTTGTAAGAGGACACGTTAATCATGTATGGTTTTTTGTTTTTTTTTTTAAGTAGGCTCCACGGGGCTTGAACTTATGACCCTGAGATCAGAATCTGAGCTGAGATCAAGAGTCATGTGCTCAACGGACTGAGCCACCCAAATCATGTATACTTTTTAAACATTTGCAGGGACAATTTCTCTTTCTCAACCATTGGTGATTTGGGGCCCTAAGGGTCATTTGGCAGTATCTGGAGACATTGTGGTTTGTCACAGTTGGTGTGGGAGTGGGTGTGTGCTGCAGGCATCTAGTGCTTAGAGGCCAAAGATTCTCCTAAACATTCTAAAATGCACAGGACAGCTCTCGCCAAAAATGAATTATTTAGTCCAGAGTGTCAGTAATACTGAGATTGAGAAATCCTAGCCTAGAATGACCAAATAACTCTTTCTGAAAAAAAAAAAAAAGTTGCATATGAAAGAGCAGTTTCTCTTATTTGGAGGCATTACTCCATCCCCCATTGTAGCTATAAGCCTCTAACTGCACTGGCCATTTATTAATAAAAAAAAATTTCCAGAAAACAAATATTAGTGCTTATTGAATTATTGAGTTCTACTAGGATTCCAGAAACTAGTGTTCTTGCCCCTACCCACCCTGTTTCCATGTAGCTCTATGATGTGAAATAAGTTTCTTCATGTTTCTGGGGAATCTTCATATCCTAACCTGTAACATGATGTGAAGATAGAGATAATTGATACAAAAGTAATTGAAAATATGAAGTGCTATGCAGAAATATATGGTGTTATTGAATATGAGATTGTTCATATATGAACATATATGTTTAGTATGGCCAGCTGGTAGCCACCTTTCTTTGGTTCTGACCAGAGTCACTTTCACAAAGGGCATTAGCTTTTCCACTAATTCTCTCTTTTCTCACAATAAATAAGAAAGAATAGCTGATTGAACAAATCAAGTTTTAAACATATCTGCTAAATTTGAGGAATAATCCTCCATCCAGAATAATCCAGAACCAATTCCCTGATTTAAGGGGTTGTGGAACTGTTTATTTTTATTGAAGATCTATACTTCCTGCACTGGATGATATTATGAGCTGAGTTGTTTCCCCCAAATTCATATGTTGAAGTCCTAACCCCTAGTACCTCAGAATGTGATAAGATATTTAAAAAGGTAATCAAATTAAAATGAGGTCATTAGGGTAGGCATCCTCATGAGAGATTAGAACACAGATAGATACAGAGGAAAAACCATGTGAAGGCACAGTGAGAAGGTCACCATCTGCTAGCTGTGAAGAGAGGCCTTAGAAGAAACCAAATCTGCTGACACCTTGATTTTAGACTTCTGGCTTCCAGAATTGTGAGAAAATAAATTTCTATTGTTTAAACCACCTAGTCTGTGGTACTTTGCTATGGCAGCCCTAGGAAACTAATACAGATGGACCATTCTAAATGTTTCTCCCTGGAAACCATAGCACATAAAATATGCATCTGGTCTTCTGACTCCAAGATCCTGGGGTAATTTCAGCAAATAGAACTTGGCTCTGGAAAAGGCTTTGTGCTTTCATCACCTGCCATTCTAGGGCTTTTCACGGAAGGCAGGGACAAAGGCCAAACCCACATAGACTCAGATGGAATCAATTTGAAGGGGGCTGTTATAAATCCGTCATTTCTAAGTTCCAGCGGAATTCTACATCACTCCTTCTTTCCTGCAGCCTTGGAGAACAAGGGCCTGTAGCCTTCATGGGCAGCATCTGTTGCTCCTATGTGTGTGCTCAGCCTCAAGGCAGTGTGCCCTGCTTGTTTGTAAATGTCTAGCTAAAACCAAATATGTTGGTCTGTTCATCATGGCACTGCAAAACGATGTCCCTAGGTGGCAAATGTTTTGTATCCAGCTCACCTGAGTTTAACAGATGAGACCTAAAAGCATTTTGTTACTCTCCTGAGATAATGGGTAATTTGACTCTGGGGCATCTTGAAAGCAAGATGCTTCTTCCTCTACTTCTGCTTTCCCTTCCAAGATAGTCCTGGAAAGTTCTCAAACATGCTCTGTTGTTTGTACTTGTTTGTGCAAGAATGTCAGTCTAGGGCAGGGCTTAGGCTGGGGCTGGATTGCGTGAGTACAACTACTGATCTGCCATCTCCTGGCTTTATGACCTTGGGCAAGTTATTCAACCTTGCTGTGCTTTAATTTCCCTACCTGTGAAAAAGAATAATCCTAGTACCTATCTCCTGTGGTAGTTGTAGGATTAAATGAGTTAATGCATGTAAAGCCATTAGAACAGTACTTGGCACATAGTAAGCATTCAATAAATGTTACCAATGTAAATGGAATATAATAACTGTTGAATATGAGGTTCTTTTCAATACCATAGAAGGAGAATGGATCTCACAAAATTTTTGCTGTGTAAATGCTGCAACATATCTGCTCCCTTAGGCAGAATAAAAACAGTACTACTGAGGCTTCTTATGTGTCAGGCATCATGCTGAATACTTCATATGCTTTATCTTATTTAAGCCTCATAAGAGTCCTATCAGGTAAACACTATCAGGACAGGGTAGGTCAGGACAGGGTAGGTTATACTAAGTAGCAAATAATACCAAAATCCCAATGGCTAAATGGAACAAAGATCTTCCTCATTCACACTACGTTTCAATACTACATTTCTCCAGTGGGTAAACAGGAGTATTTGCTTATCACTATCATTCAGGAAGGTAGGCTGATGGAGGATGATGCTGTCATCTCAACACAAGCCTTGCCTTTAGGGCTAGCCATGGTAAGGGTGAGAGCCAGGAGAATAGGGTGCTAACTCTTCAGTACTTTGACATTGGAATGACATATATCACTTTTGCTAGAATCAGCCACGGAAAGTCAAATGACCATGTATAACATCAATAGGGAGTGTGCCTGGAAGAAGAGGAGAGAGGCATCTCAGTGAGCACATACTGCTATTGTTCCTGTTCTACACATGAGGTCACTTCCACTTAGATGGGAAAGTAACTTGTTCAGTGTCACATAGCAAGTGGAAAGCCACAATTTCAATACTAGATTATCTGACTCTAAAACTGATGCCTCTAACCATTGTGATAATTGCCTGTGTAGGCCAGTGACATTCTTGTTAAAGCCTATTGTGAGTTTAATTGTGTCCACCAAAAAAATATATTGAAGTGCTAACCCCCAGAACCTCAGAATGTGACCTTATTCAGAAATACGGTCTTAGCAGATGTCATCAAGTGAGGATGAAGTCACATTACTTTAGGATCGGCCCCATTATGATATGACTGGTATCCTTACAAGAAGAGAAAACAGAGACACAGACACACAGGGAGAACCATGTGATGATAGAGGCAAAGCCCCAAATGCCAAGGATTGCCAACAATACCAGGAGTTGGGAAAAGTCAAGGACACGTGCTTTCCTAGAGCCTTCAGAAGGAACATGGCCCTGCTGAATGTCGATTTTAGACTTCTAGTCACCAGAATTGTGAGAAAATAAATTTCTGTTGCTTAAAGCCACCCAGTTTGTACTTTGTTACAGCAGCCCTAGGAAACTAATACAAAGCACATCTTACAATAGCGTGTTTTAGATCTTCATTTTCACATTGTCTATTCGCCTCATGTGTCCTCTCTAACCAGCCTGGAACTTCTCAGGGGCTATCTGCAAGAAGTCTTTCACGTGCCATGTTTTACTTTTTGGGTCTCCAATACCTCAGACAGTTTCTTACACTGAATCACTGAATAGGCACTCAATAATGCTTGTTGAATGCATACAATAGAGTCATTTTTATTCTTTGTTTTCCCAGCTTTGTAACAAGACAGAATGTTTATTTCAGACTTTGGGAGATACTGAGACTTTATAGAGCACAGTTTATGCATTGGTTCTCCTTATGAAATGCTTGAGCACAGGTAATGGGCTCAGCTTCATATACAAAACTTATTGCAGTTTGGTCCATGTTGGTCTCTAGGTTGAGCTCTCCAGAAGAAGTGAGATGGAGTTTGGGGTTCCAGATATTTCCTGGAGAGCACTGCCAATGAAAAGAAGGAGGGGAAGCAGTGTTGAAGAAAAGAAGTTGAACCATGATGCAGGCCTGACATGGCCTCAGTTAACCTACCTATTCGGGGCTTTGGAGAAGTTCTATCAGAGTGTCCCCTGTTGGGCCAAAATTACCAGGCCTTTAGACCCTGCAGGCTGCCCCAGAAACAAAACCTTGGACAAACAACTCTCTGCAGCTGAGCCCACCCTGAAATGTTGACAGCTGGACTCCAGCTGCAGACTGCACTCCCTGCAGCCAAAAGCAAGACCTTCCTTGAAGAGGAATATACATGGTGCCTCTACACCTCTACTCCATCCATCCACCTCTCTGACGTCATCTCTTTTCCCACCAACACCTCTAAAACTCCAGCCTTCCCCTACCACTCCACTTGCAGATCTTTTTTTTTTAAGATTTTATTTATTTATTTGAGAGAGAGAGAAAATGAGAGAGAGAGCATGAGAGGAGAGAGGGTCAGAGGGAGAAGCAGACTCCCTGCTGAGCAGGGAGCCTGATGCGGGACTCGATCCTGGGACTCCAGGATCATGACCTGAGCTGAAGACAGTCGCTTAACCAACTGAGCCACCCAGGCGCCCCCCAGCAGATCTTTAAAACCTCCTGTTTTCTACCTCCATGCCTTCACTTTACCCTCACCCTGGGGCACCACTCCTCTGTCTCTCCCAGCAAACTCAGTCTTGGTCTCCAGCACTCCAGATCTCATCTTAGAAAGCCTTTGCTGACCTCATGTCTATTTCTTCTTTGTATTTGGTGTACCTTGTAACATCATCATTGCAGTGCTTATTACACACTATCACATCAGCTCCTCACTGGACCTTGAATCACCCTGAAAAGGGACTTTGAATTCAAACTCTGTGGCACCTGTGCCTAGTCTGATGCCTGGCCCATATAGGCAATTAATAAATATTAATTGATGATGGACTGGCTGAAATATACAGAAGGAAGCAAAAGGAGCCTTGTGATGTCAAGAGAGGGAACTTTTGACTTGATCATAGTAGAGCTCAAATTCAAATTAAGTATTTATTATCCTCTTCTGTTTGGCCTTAGGCCAGCCAAAGCCAGTGTCCTATGAAATCCAGCTTTAACAGATCACCTCCTCAAAGACCCGCAAACCCAAACAGGAATGCTACAAAGACAAACAGGGAAGATGTATAACTTAGACGGGAGCAACTTACCCATGGGATGTGTTGTGTAAACCAGACTCTAACTGCAGAGGGAAGTATGCCCTAAGGATTTGTCAGTGGAATTGGCCCAGTCTTTTAGCTGCTAAAAGGCTCCAAAGGTAGCTACAGGGTTTAAAGAGCCCTGGATGGCCTAATAAACATCTTCTGTCTTTGTCTAGCCAGTACAGATTTCTCCTTTATTGGAAACAGCCCTCATTTTTCCTTAGGGAACTATCCTTTGCTCATTTGCATCCAATTAGGAGGATACTATCAGTCAAGGACTCTGCCCTCTCCCAAATACAATGAATAGTTTTGCAGAGGGCTTGGGACTCAAGACAAGCTAGTCAATCAGTGGGCATCAGTTCTGGGAAGGAGAAACTCTTACTTTACTAGTTGTTAGGATGATAGAAGGTAAGATTGGAGCTGCTGGAGATCAGCAGGATACCAGGCAGGTAGAGGTCCTGGGAATGAAGCCAATACTAAGAACTTCAGAGACAAAGGATGGAAAGAGACAAATTCTTGATATCATTAGAGATAGACTTGCTTGAATTTAGCACAATCATCAAATTTTTAATTAGTAAGCCAGTAAATCCATGGTTTTTTTTGCTAATGCTAGTTTGAATTGGGTTCTTATTACTTGAAACTGAAAGTTTCCTCCTCATCAGGAACAATCTTGTCCTTTCACTTAAATTTTCAGATGAAAGAGTAGGAGAGGTAGAGTAGGAAACACTGTTTGGTCTACTCTATCTTTGAGCTCTGTACTTCAGACCAAAAACCAAACCAAAGCAACTCCTTTATGTCATTTGTAAAGTGAATTTTATCCCTGGGAATGACAAAAGATATATGGGAGGTTTTCTCTATCCTCAAGCAACTCATAGTTGAGTGGGGGAGACAGGCTCAGCACATATGAAAGCAAGGCAGTATCACAGTTTAAGTCTAACTGGCCAGGCAAAGGTTCTGACCTCTGATGATCTTGGTGCTCACGCTTTGGAAGGCCTGGCAGCAGACTCATGCAGTTTACCAACATGATCAGCAGGAAGCTTCATCTGGGGTGACAAATGGTGACCCCTTCACCCTGATAATTAGGTTTTGTCAGCCTGCGACTTAATGGAAATTAATAAAATGGTATATTGTGGTGCTTTGCATGGCCTTGTTACCGGGAGCATAGTTCCTTGGCAGATTCCTCAGAGTTTCAGCCTTTTCAGGATTGGACTGAATCATTCATTGGTTACACTGCTTAAGAAACAAATAGCAAAAACATGGAGGTATGGGAGATGGCTTTGTTTTTGGAGAGTTTTGCAATACAGTTAAAAAAGTTGAGGCTTGGTTCAATAGATAATACAGTGTTTTTTAGTTACCATTTATTGGACATTTACAACATGCCAGACATGGTACTAAACACTTTACAGGGATTGTTTCATTTAATTCTCATAATAACCTTGTGAGGGATGCAATTCATCCTCCTTTTGCAGATATGTAAACTGTGGCTCAGAAAGATAAATTCACGTGCCCGAAGTTCTGGAGCTAATGAGTGTAGGAGCCAGGATTTGAAATCAGTTCTGGAGCCTGAGTCCTGGCACCCCTTACACTGCCTTTCCAGCAAGGGCAATGACCTAGTGACCTCAAGGACTGATGAAGAATGTCATCGTACAGAGTAATGTGTGGTAAAGAGGCCCTGGATCCAGAAAGTCCAGTTCAGAATTTTCTTCTGTTATCCCAAACCAAAATAAAGAAAGCCTGGACAGTGTGATGATAGGAGAGGCAAGGACAGATTTTGCAAGGGAACATTGCAGGATTTAGATACTGGATGAACAAAAAAGAGAAAGAACAATGAGTCAAAACATATCAGAGTTCACTTTAAACGCAGGTATAAAATATCTGTGTCCAAAATAGTAGCTGTCAAGAGATTACTTGCAGTGTATTACGGGAATGCATTTAGTTTTCATGGCAGAAAGCTGTGTCAAGTAAAGAACTCTTCATATACACATTTATTGGAGGCTCATTCATCTATTTAGTGTATTTTTAAATTTTTTAAAAGATCATTCGCCACAATTGTGGGTGCATATATAAGGGGGGAAAAATCAATGTTGAATCTTACAAATTGATGCCTGTCTCTGCCCTCACTGAGGGCAGAGACAGGCATCAAATTGTAAAATTGTCATTAGGCAAATGACAAATAACATTATTGTGCAGAGTGGAGTTGTTTAGCAAGCTTGAGGAAAGTTCCAAGATGCTGGCCCTTTTGTTTTTTTAAACACAAGTTCTTTATGCCAGCGTTTCTTCAGTTTCATGTTCACATTAACCCACTCACATTAACCCACTCACACTGTGTTTATTATTTTTTAAGGTTCATGTTGAAATAGATGAATAGGAGATATTGCAGATGGGTTTCCCCAAGCCTGCAGGCTGGAGTGAGGATATAACAAGAAAATGTCCACTAAATACCAAGGAAGAAAATAGCAGTCAGGCCGTGAAAGGCAGTAAACTTGTGGTTGGTGACCACAGAGACTGCTACAAAGCCTGACTTAACTTGGTTCATGGATTGGAGTGCTGGTCATCCCAACTCACCATCCTCAGTACTTCGCACATTGCACCCTCCTTATGATGCCATCAGCATTTAGTACAAAGCATGTCAGGCTCGCCTTTACCTCTCTCCCTTAGAGTGATTTCAAACTGGAGAAGGAGCCCACTTAAAGTAGTAAAAGGACCCCTGCACTGGAGATCAAAAGACTGAGATGGAATCGTACCTGTGTGGACTTGGATGTGTCATTTCCCTGTGCTGGGTCTCAGTTTCCTTATCTGTAAAATGAAAAGACAGGACAATGTGACTCAGTTCCTTGGAGCTCACAGTCTGATTTTACTCATACAGAACACATCTAACACATAAAATAAAAGAATATGGACTTGTTGGGGAAATAATGTAACAAACTTAACTTAAAACACTACATCAAAAACTAATGATGTAATGTATGGTGATAAACATAACATAATAAAAAAAAAGAAAAAAATAAATGTATAAATGGTGATATGAGATGATTTGGGATGACATGCAGATAAACATTTTAAATTTTAAGTTCCTCATCTCTCTTAATCTATATTAGAAAAGGTATGACTAGCACTTCAAACCTGTGATTACATTGTTATTGCTTACAATGATGATACATTTATTTAAGGCAAAAAATGAGTTGATTTAAAAGTGTTTTATGCTAAAGAACTTTACTGGCCTTTGTTTCTGGTTCCCTGGGGGTAACTTCTTAATCCTTGGAATCACCAACTGATAGAAATGTTTTTGTTATTCACTGGGGGTTTTTCAGAGTTTATGCTACAAAATGGCTCACGGTGGACCCTTAGATAGTTTCAGGATAGGTGCCAGCCATGCTATAAAAACCAAAATCAACCATGTGATTCAAAGATCGGGACTCTAAGCCAAGAGACATCAACCCAACCTCTGGGGAGGTTATAGACTGGGTGCAGTCATGTGACCAGTGAGTCACTCATGGCTGTGCAGTAAAACCCCAATAAAAACTCGAGACACAATGGGGCACCTGGGTGGCTCAGTCGGTTAAGTGTCTGCCTTTGGCTCAGGTCATGATCAGGGTCCTGGGATTGAGCACCTCATCGGGTTCTCTGCTCAGTGGGGAGTCTGGTTCTCCCTCTTCTACTCCCCCTGCTTGTGCTTTCTCTCTCTGTCAAAAAAATAAGTAAAATCTTAAAAAAAACACACACAAACAAACAACCTCAAGACATTGAGGTCCGGCTGAGTTTCCTGGTTGGTGATACACAGTAATGTGCATCCTGAGAACATGAAAATTTTGTGTTTGGGATCCTCCTAGATCTTGTCCTATTTGTCTCAGCATTTAGCTGGTCCTGACTGTATTCTTTATAGTAGAACTGTGATCATAAGTATAGAACTTTGCTGAGTTCTGTGAATCATCCTAGCAAATTATCAACTTGAAGAGGCAGTGGGGACCCCTGAATTTGTCTGGGAGCCCTGGAGCTATGGCTAGTGTCTGAAGGAGAGCTGGTCTTGTGGAGGACTGTTTCCTTAACTTTTGAAGTTTGACCTAACTCTAGATAGTTAGTGTCAGAATTGCACTGCAAAGGGGCAATATTAAGTCAATAGCAATTTATTTAATAATAAAATGTACATTTGGGTATGGCCTAAATTCTGTACATGGTATAAAAATGACCAAAGTTTGGAACTCTAGTATAATGTTCTCTGCATTGACTCTAAAGCCTGTTATGTCTCTCTCTTTTTTTTTTTTTAATAATTTACTACTCAGAATAACCCTATGAGGTTGATAACTACTAAAATTTCCATTTTACAGATTAAGAAACTGAGGCCTAGAGAGGTTAAATAAGGTCATGTGACAGGTAAGTGGCAGTGTTGGAATATGAATTTAGGCAATCTGTCTCTCAAAAATCTTGTTTTTAGTGTGTTCATCATCATACTAGTAAAATACCCACCTTGTGGGGCACCTGGGTGGCACAAATGGTTAAGTGTCCGACTCTTCGTTTTGGCTCAGGTCATGATCGTGGGGTCTTGAGACTGAGCTCTGCATCAGGCTCCACACTCAGCAGTGAGTCTGCTTGAAAAATTTTCTCTCTCTCTCTCTCTAAAATAAATAAATAAAATCTTTAAAAAAATATTCACCTTGTAGGATCACTATTAAGATTAAATGATATATTGCATATAAAGCTCATTGAAGAGCTTCTAACACATAATGCTCAGTAAATGTTAGCTTTTGTTATTCCTGTTGTACTTAGATATATATTTCTGTATTTAACAATATCAGTCCTTAAAATAAATTAGGGGACATGTGATTTGGTCATATCCTATAGCATTGTCTAGAATCGATTGAAAGCCATATATATGCTTTGTTTTATATGGAAAAGAGGAATTTTCGTCTGTAAGGTACAGAAGGTGCAAGACTTGCATTGCAGACTTTCCCTGGCATAGAGCAATTATTTTTCCAGGCAAGGAATATCATTAAGTCCAAAAGTAAAGTCAGCATGACGATGAACCTGGGTTTTACAATTTTTTCTTGGTATTATGTAATTCTAGGTCAGCTAGTAGAAGACAAAGAGAGGAGAAATTTTAGCTAACATAGCAAAGTGTGCGTTTTGAGATTCATTTAGGTGACTACAGTGCCTTAGAATGCCCTAGGCTGGTAATTTATCTTTATTTGTCAGCTCCCTAGCGATGAGTTTTTATGAAGGGCAGAAAGTAAGTGGAAGCAAAAATAACTGCTGGTTTTTGACTAGTGATTGTCTTCCAATTTTGGGGTGATACATCTCTAAAAGTCTTTTGTCAGAAGAAAGCCTAAATACTCCCCTAAAAGGTCAAATGTATAACTTAGAAGGAATTGGGAAACATATTAATAGTTCACGTATTTTCTTTCACATGAACATATGATGACATTGACAATATTGGCTGGGAAATAATACCTAGATATATCAATTTAAGAAAAAAAAACACAATCTATTAGAATGAAAGGGCTTTTGACATAATGAAGGGAACATTTTAATAAGAGCACTTTTTCTGGCTGCAGTATTCAGTGAGTCAGTTATAAGCTCTAGGAGAGAAGTGACTGTGCGTTTCCATGGAGGGAAGAAGCTTTATCTTTTACCCTGAAGGAAGAGCAAAAGAGGGAGATCCTATCTCCCTTGCAAATTCATTGACTCCATGGAAGAAGCGAAGAGTAAAGGAATCTGCTTTTAGCACAGTAGGGGAAAATAAACAGATTCAACTCCAGAACCCAAAGGAAAGGGTAAATCGGTTGCTATTAGCCAGCTCTAGCCTAGATTGTCACTTTCCAGTGGACACAAATTACATGTGTTTTTCTTGCTTTATGCCTAGGCCTGACCAGTTGGCCACTTAAATAATTCCATTGGGGCAGCTGTAACACTGATCAGTGTGTTGGAAATTCTGTTTTCTGACAAGTTTAAGAAGGGGCTACTCTATTTGGGTTAGTTAAATATTCTGATTAATAGAGGTTATCATATATATTATGGCAGATGGCAGTTGTGGTATTCATTCATTCATTCATCTGCCCAACAAATGATTATTGAAAACTTTCCATGTAGTAGGCACGATTTTAAATACTGTGGATACAAGATGCTTATGGAGATTATAAATGAGATGCTTGCTGTTTTGGAATTTACATTTTAGTGGGAGAAGACAACGTGTGAAATCATAAATGAACACCATGATTTCAAATTGTGAAAAGTGCTTGAAGGAAGTGAACAGGGTACTGCAACTAGAAAATGACTGCAGGGAGGTAGGTTGATTTAAACTGGGTGGTCAGGGAAGGCTTTTCTGAAGAAGTGCCATCATAGCCGAGACCCAAATGATAAGAAAGAACCAACACTCTAAAGGATCTTCAGTTGAGAGAACATCAAGTGCAAAGGTCCTGAGGTTGAAACAAGGTAGATGGGCTTAGTGAACAGAAAGATGAGTGTGGGGTAGGAGTGCTGTGAGAAAGGAAAGTAGGGTGGAGAGGTCAACATGGTAGGCAGGGGACAGATAAAGTACAACCTTAAAACCCTGAGGTTTAAAAAGTCTGGGATTTTATTTTGTTGTGATGAGATGCCATTGAAACAAAGGAATGACATGATGTGGTACCTATTTTATTTTTTAAAAGATTTTATTATTTATTTGTCACAGAGAGAAAGAGGGCACAAGCAGGGGGAGTGGCAGGCAGAGGGAGAAGCAGGCTCCCCACTGAGCAGGACCCTGGGATCATGACCTGAGCCAAAGGCAGACACTTAATTGACTGAGCTGCCCAGGCATCCCAATATGGTACTGATTTTAAAGCATATTTGACCAGTGGATGTATGGGGAGAGTTGTTTAGAAGAGTAAGCCTATCAGTGCTTCTAAAAGTCCAAGAGAACTGGGGAGAAGAAATGCCAGTATGTATTAAACAGAAGAAATGGAACCTAGAGTCAGGCCTGGCTCTGTCACTCATTTGCTGTGCTTAGTCAAGACCCTTCTCTCTCTGGGCCTTGGTCACATCATCTGAGACGTAAAAAAAATCATCTTTAATACTAGATTCCCTTCCAAGTGCCCCTGCACACCAACATTGTATGGTTCAGTAGTCTGTGACCCTTTAAAAGGAGTAAAACTTCCAAGGTTGAAATCACAACTATAATCAACACCAAGCATAAATGATGGAAACCAACCAGGTGAAAGTAAATCCCAGGGCTGTCATCAGTCCCCAGGGTCTGGTGTGTTATCTCTTTATTTGCATGAGCTCAGCACATATTAACCACTTTTTTGTTTGGTGGCTCTTTATCGCCTCCATTTTTTATGGTTATCTTTTGCATTTGCCACTTCTTGACACTCCTTGGTCCCAACACTGCTCCTGACTGCACCAAGCCTGGGTAGTTTGAGGACCTCTAGCAAGAGAAAACCTGTCTAACAATCTTTTCATTTCTGATTTCATTGGAATATAAACCATTTTGTTGAGTCTGGGTGTCAGCATTGGCACTTAGAAGTAGGACAAGTGGATATGAAGTGAACTGTGCTATTCTCAGTACCTCTGCAGTCTGGGATTGTTGCAAATCCAGAGCAAACCGAGAGGCTTAACATTCCTGCCTAACCTCATGGCTTGGTCATACAGATATCAGGAGCCTAATTTAAATATAAGGTGGTACCCTGAAAGACATACATCACTGGACCTATTCCTCCCACCTCCACTCCCATAGAAAGGGATTTTTTCCCCCTTAAATTGACATTGTTATGGTTTAATTTATTGTAAATGCCCCATCTGGATTTATTATTTAAGTGTTTAACTTTGAAATGCCTGTATTGTCATATTCCTTTTTTAGCATGGAGTGATTGGGAAACTAAAACTGAAACTAAAGAAATATTGAGGTGTTTTAGAAAAGAGTGTGGATGAATACACCATACTGTTTATCAAGTATTATTTGAATATTTTTTGAATGATAGCACCTGATTTTTTTTAAAAAATTTTTTATTGTTATGTTAATCCCCATACATTAAATCATTAGTTTTAGATGTAGTGTTCCATGATTCATTGTTTGTGCATAACACCCAGTGCTCCATGCAGAACGTGCCCTCTTTAATACCCATCACCAGGCTAACCCATCCTCCCCCCCCGCCCCTCTAGAACCCTCAGTTTGTTTTTCAGAGTCCATTGTCTCTCATGGTTCGTCTACCCCTCCGATTTCCCCCCCTTCATTCTTCCCCTCCTGCTACATTCTTCTTCTTTTTTTTTTTCTTTCTTAACATATATTGCATTATTTGTTTCAGAGGTACAGATCTGAGATTCAACAGTCTTGCACAATTCACAGCACTTACCAGAGCACATACCCTCCCCAGTGTCCATCACCCAGTCACCCCATCCCTCCCACCCCACCCCCTACTCCAGTAACCCTCAGTTTGTTTCCTGAGATGAAGAATTCCTCATATCAGTGAGGTCATATGATACATGTCTTTCTCTGTTTGACTTATTTCGCTCAGCATAATACCCTCCAGTTCCATCCACATCGTTGCAAATGGCAAGATCTCATTCCTTTTGATGGCTGCATAATATTCCATTGTATATATATACCACCCCTTCTTTATCCATTCATCTGTTGATGGACATCTTGGCTCTTTCCACAGTTTGGCTATTGTGGACATTGCTGCTATAAACATCGGGGTGCACGTACCCTTTCTGATCCCTACTTTTGTATCTTTGGGGTAAATACCCAGTAGTGCAATTGCTGGATCATAAGGTAGCTCTATTTTCAACTTTTTGAGGAATCTCCATACTGTTTTTCAGAGTGGCTACACCAGCTTGCATTCCCACCAACAGTGTAGGAGGGTTCCCCTTTCTCCGCATCCCCGCCAACATCTGTCATTTCCTGACTTGTTAATTTTAGCCATTCTGACTGGTGTGAGGTGGTATCTCATTGAGGTTTTGATTTGGATTTCCCTGATGCTGAGCGATATTGAGCACTTTGTCATGTGTCTGTTGGCCATTTGGATGTCTTCTTTGGAAAAATGTCTGTTCATGTCTTCTGCCCATTTCTTGATTGGATTCTTTGTTCTTTTGGTGTTGAGTTTGATGAGTTCTTTATAGATTTTGGATACTAGCCCTTATCTGATATGTCATTTGCAAATATCTTCTCCCATTCTGTCAGTTGTCTTTTGGTTTTGTTGACTGTTTCTTTTGCTGTGCAAAAGCTTTTTATCTTGATGAAGTCCCAATAGTTCATTTTTGCCCTTGCTTCCCTTGCCTTTGGCGATGTTTCTAGGAAGAAGTTGCTGAGGCTGAGGTCAAAGAGGTTGCTGCCTGCGTTCTCCTTTAGGCTTTTGATGGACTCCTGTCTCACATTGAGGTCTTTCAACCATTTGGAGTCTATTTTTGTGTGTGGTGTAAGGAAATGGTCCAGTTTCATTCTTCTGCATGTGGCTGTCCAATTTTCCCAACACCATTTGTTGAAGAGACCGTCTTTTTTCCATTGGACATTCTTTCCTGCTTTGTCAAAGATTAGTTGACCATAGAGTTGAGGGTCCATTTCTGGGCTCTCTATTCTGTTCCATTGATCTATGTGTCTGTTTTTGTGCCAGTACCATACTGTCTTGATGATGACAGCTTTGTAATAGAGCTGGAAGTCCGGAATTGTGATGCCGCCAGCTTTGCTTTTTTTTTCAACATTCCTCTGGCTATGCGGGGTCTTTTCTGGTTCCATACAAATTTTAGGATTATTTGTTTCATTTCTTTGAAAAAAGTGGATGATATTTTGATGGGGATTGCATTGAATGTGTAGATTGCTCTAGGTAGCATTGACATCTTCACAATATTTGTTCTTCCAATCCATGAGCATAGAACGAAATCTGTCCTCTCCTTGCTGCAAAGATCAGAATTTTCCTTGCTCTTCTTCAAGATGCAGGATAACACCCAAGTGAATCATCTAGTACCTTCCAAGAGGTACTTTGGGCATCCCAGGGCAGCCAATTCTCAGCTCTAGGTGCAGGGATCTATACCAAGGGAATGAAATGGATGCAGCATCTTCTTCCCTTGGAAAGTCTTTTCCACAGTCCCTCTAGGCATATGGCCCTCAGTGTACTATTCTAGAACTCAAAGAAAGACAGAGAAATGGTTTCCAGGAGGTGCTGGTAGGGAGCTGACCACCTCCTTGGTGGTCCTGAATATGTTTTAAGGCTGACTTCTCTGCATTGCAGTCACCACAGGCATTAGATCTTATGGTGGCAAATGCTGCCAATTACTTTTTGTGTAAAGAGTTACTTTTTTTAATTAAAGAATTACTTTTGAACAAAAAGCCATGGATATTTTTTCTTTTCTACCTTAATAGGCAAATTGAAATTCTAGATTTTTCTGTAACTAATTTCTGTTTAGCCTTTCCTCACAAACTTTTAATTTAATCAACATGTATTGAATGTCTACCATCCACCAGGCACTGTTCCAGGCCTTGGGAATACAGTAATTAGCAAAATATGCAGAGCTCCTGCCTTCATGGAGATTATATTGTAGTGGGGCATGGGGGAATTGGCAATTGACAAAACTAAGTAAATTATATAATATGTTCAGAAAATAAGATAGGGAAAGGAGGATAGAGAGCTCTGGAGGTTTATATGACAATGGTCACGGAAAGATGATCTGAGGAGGTGATATGTGGACCGAGGGCTGGAGGGAATGATATAGAGAATCATGCAAATATAAAGATAGAATGAAGTGTTAGTTTGAAGCACATTTGGTATGTGATTTGAGGAATAGTCAGGAGGCCAGTGTGGCTGGGACAGAATGAGGCAGAGAATTGTAGTAGATGAGGTTCTAGGGAAATAGTCAGGAGCCAGGGTATAGAGGGGCTGATGCGCCATTGTGACGACTTCAGTTTTAACAGTGATGGCTCACTCAAGCTGCCCTCATAGTGTGTATGGCCTCATAGTTTTCTTCAAAAATATAAAACAGCATATCTAGAAAAAATGTGGAAATAATGGTGCTTAGATTTAATGATATTCAGATACCACAAAACAGGAGGTCCAAGTCTCAGTACTAAGAATTGGAAGAGATATATTTGGGATATTCCTCTGCTACCCCATTAATAGTGGGATCCAGCTAAACTTGTGTTTATTCTGGTCCTTTAAGTTTTAGGGGTTTTGTTTTGTTTTGTTTTTGTTTTTGTTTTTTTCTTTCAAATGTTTTGTTTTTTTGAGCTAAAAATCATTCTCTAAAAGGGAAATTTCAGACAGGAACATCAAATGTACTAGTACAATCTTAACCCTCTAGATCAATCCCTCACTTGGAAATTGGAGTTCGAATAATTAAAATCAATTATTATGCTTTTTGCTACCACCATGGTAGCATATTCCTGTCAAAGAGCTCCTGTGGGCTCTAGAGTAAGTTTGCTAATGCGATGTGGCCCATCTATAGCTAAAGCATTTTCAGCAAAAAACCATAAAGCTCCAATTACACAGGTTGTTCTTTAAAAAATCCTTCATGGTGATTCTATTGAGCCACATTACAAGAAGCAAAATTACATTATTAAAATGATCATTTGATTATTTTTGTCTTTTTTTTTTGTTCTCTTCTTGCTGCTGGGAAAAAAATTCTCATTTCAGATCTACTTAGGATTTATTGCTTCTAAGAATTTTCTCTAAAATAGAGGATGGCAGGAGAGCTACAAGACTCTTTGCAAGTAATAATGGAGCAGCTTACTGTGCTAACCAATAAACAAATATTAGATAAGTGCACTTGAAAAAATATATTGGAACAGTGGTATAACTGTCATAAACTGCATCAGAATCATCTACAGATTGCTGTGCCCCACCCTCTGAGTTTCTGAATCAGTAGTAGGTCCACAGATTCACATTTTTCACAAGTGCCCAGGTGGTAATGATGATGCTGGTTTGGGGACCCATTTTAGGAAACACTGTGCTAGGACCATGTATGCAATGCTGCCTTAGCTCCTGGATTTTATTCCAATGGTTAGTGTTGATTCCCATCTGAGTGAGTCTACATAATAGAGATTTAAGAATTTAGCTTTAATGTATACTCAATCTAACAAGTGTCTAAGACATTAAGTACAGCAAGGCTTCAGAATTAATTTGAATGAGGTTCAAGTCTTTGAAAAGAACATGATCAATTTTAGAGTGTTTCTTGACCAGTTTTGGATCTACTAAAGCCAATATTTCAAAACCCATTCTCCATATCAACTAGTTAATTTTTTGCTTTATACACCTTCTGGATACACCATAGTTTCACTTATTCTGTTTTCCCACCCAGAATACTTCCCACGTTTGATCTCTGTCTAAAGAAACCTGACTCAAGACCTCAGTCAAATCCCAACTGTTTTATGAAACCTCCCATAATGCAGTTTCTCCTTCTTCTGAGAACCTATAGCTTTTATCACTCAGGCAATTAATATGGAATGACCCAGCCACCTGTTTTTGCCGTGTATTACAAGATTAACCTTGTATGGTTATCTGAGTTTTTGCAGGAATATGTTTGACCTCCTCAACAGAGTGTAAGCAGAGATTGTGAGCAGAGATTGAGGCTACCACGCAGTTGATGCTTAATATGTATTTATTTGAGTTTGACTGAAGGCACAAATTCTACCAAACTAAGTGTGTACTATCTAAAATATAAGAAAAATAATTAATGTGAACTGAACACTTACTCTATAGAATTTGTATCAACTCCTTGATTCTCTATAATAATTGTGTGATGTTGATACAATTATTATCCTTGTTATACCAGTGAGAAAACAAAGACTTAATGCAGTGAAGTGCCTTGCAAAAGGTCACACATCCAAAAAGGATAGAGGTAAGATTGGAAGCCGGTCAGACCGCAGAGCCCGCACCTTATCCTTTGCAGTATTACTGAACCATGATCCTTCTCCTACCCTCATTCTCGGAAGCTCATACCTTCAACTCTGTGGAGTACACAGTATGAAGCTAGTTTCTCTTCCCTCTGCCCCAAACTCATTTGAAACCACAGAAACCACAAGAAAAATGGAGTCTGGCCACCTCCAATCTATGGATCCCAGAACTCTCCTTCTGTAATGATTCACCATCAAGGGCTCTAGAAGCCACAGCAGCAATAAAGGACTCTTGTATTGATCTACTTTGAAATTATAGAGGAAAATAAATTACCCGGAGCTTTTTTATTGGCATCGAGTGCTAGGTCCAGACAGAGTATAGAAAAAAAATTAGCTTTTAAGGTTTAATTCAAAAGTCCCTTGCAAACTATGGATGCAGGAAAATGAATCATCTTATATTAGGGGATAGAGAGATAATGATAATAAATGCCTTTTTGAAAGTTTTGGTTTCCAAGCATAAGCCCTTCCCTAATAGTTCATCAGAGTTGATTAGAAGCCCTAAAAATCCCATTATGGCCCAAAGCTGGTAACTCCTCTTTTCCCTTCTGTAGAAAATTTCATCTGATAATATCCAAATAATAGCCATTGATTGAATAAGATCTATTCTATGTGATTATACTATGTACATATTAATAATTAGTGCTGGATAATCATTTTACTATCTATTATTTAAGTAATGTATGAATCCAGCATTGTTTTAGACATTCAAAGAACACATATATATACAGAAGAAGAAAGAGTCTTCCTTCAACATCCGTCTCCCACTTGCTTCAGTCCACCCCTGTTCTCAGCTGTAGCCACAGCCAATAGAGGAGTAGACATCCTTTATTCCCCTTGCTGCACCTACATATATGGATATGTGCATGTAAAGAAACAAATATACTTTTTTTCCGTAAATAGGATCATACTATAAAATTTAACCTATGACCCTTTTTTTCACTTAAAATGTTGAGATGTTTCCATTTTAATTTGACACAATGTCTCTTTTTCATCCTTTTTAAAGATTTTAAAGTTAGTTTTAAATACTCTGGTGCTATCCCATATTCGATTTAACATTGTTTTTATATATATCTGAGATATTGGGGGATTTTTTGAGTACAGTTGACACACAATGTTACATTAGTTTCAGGTGTATAACTTAGTGATTTGACAAGTTTATGCGTTATGCTATGTTCATCATAAGTATAGCTATTATGTGTCCCATTACATCGCTATTACAATCATTAACTCTATTCCTTATGTTCTGCTTTTTATTCCCATGACTTAGTCTTTCCATAACTGGAGGCCTGTATCTCTCTCTCCCTTTCACTCATTTAAACCTCCCCTCTGGCAACCATCAGTTTGTTCTCTGTATTTATAGATCTGATTCTGCTTTTTTGTTTCTTTATTCATTTTTTTTTTTTAGATTCTATTTATGGGTGGAATCATATGGTATTTGTCTTCCTCAGTCTGAGTTATTTCACTTAGTATAATACCTGCTAGGTCCATCCATATTGTCACAATCTCATCCTTTTTTGTGGCTGCGTGATATTCCATTGTGTGTGTGTGTGTGTGTGTGTGTGTGTGTGTGTGTACCAAAATTTCCTTATCCATTTGTCTATTGATGGACACTTAGGTTGCTTTTATGTCTTGGCTATTGTAAATAATGCTGAAATAAACATAGGGGAGCATGTATCTTTTTGAGTTAGTGTTTTCATTCCTCCTGGGTAAATACCCAATAATGGAATTATTGGATCATATAGTACTTCTATTTTTAATTTCTTGAGGAAACCCCATACTGTTTTCCAGAGTGGCTGCACCAATTTACATTCCCACCAACAGCCCACGAGGGTTCCTTTTGCTTCACATTCTTACCAACGTGTCTTCTTGATTTTAGCCATTCTAAGAGGTGTGAGGTGATAGCTCATTGTGGTTTTGATTTGCATTTCCCTGATGATGAGTGATGTTGAGCATCTTTTCATGTGTCTGTTGGCCATCTATATCTGGGATGTTGTTTTTATTCAAGTATGGTGAAGTTAACAGATCAGGAGACAGTTGCCGTTGAAAAGATTGTCTGTTACTCAATGGTTCCCAAGAGGAAGGAACATGCTATTCCATACAGGACCACATGGGGGAAATACCAGGGTTGGTCAGGAGCCACAGTGAGGGAAAAAATCATAGTCTTTATTGTGGTTTTTGTGGGAAGGAATGGATGAGGTGAAGCAAGCAAACTAAGCAAATTTAGGATTGGATAGTTGGAATAATTTCAGCAGACTCTGGGATATAAGGGTGGTCCCTAACTGTTTGGTACCTGGTCCTGGAGTGATTTAGGACAAAAAGAATGTTGGCTTGGTGTGTGAAAGTTAAATAAAGCAGATGATTAGGGGTATGGGTTCTGGATTGGTTGGTTTGCACATGAGAGGCAAGCTTGCAGGAAAGCTTGTAGTCTCCAAAATTTAGCTAGCCCTTGGAAAAGTGGTCTCTCCCTGGTTCCACAAGGCCCCAAGATGTTAAAGCATCATAAAACAGAGAAAATAAAAAAAAACATGATTAATGCAAACAGTTTCCATTTGCTGAACATTTTGCTTTTTGTAGTCTGTTATTGTTGTTCTTATTCTGCCGACCTCACAAAGTGTGAAGATCAAACAAGACATGGATGTGCAAAAAGACCATCAGTTGAAAAGTGATACACACATGGAGGGATGCTAATATCATCTATAGTACCCATTTTTGAATATGCCATAGCTATAATGTTTTATATATTATCATATATTATGTGTCTTTTCCTATATAGTTATTAAGATGTAAATGAAAGCTCATATTTAAGTCAGTGTTAGACAGGGTTGTGAAGAAACACAGCTTACATCCATTTTCTATAGTCCCCATAGTGATGTTGTCTACTAGCTCTTATCCCCATTTTACAGATGAACACTTAGAGGCTATAAAAAAATAATGTGTCTAAAGTCTCTCAGTTCCTAAGACAAACAGCCAGCTATTGTTTTAAACTTAGCTCTCCCTGGCCCTAAAATTCTTACTATGCATTTCTGACCCTATCTGGTTCCAATACTTTGCCTCTTCTTTCTCTCACATTAGCTGCTAATTGATCACCATCTATAAGGCAGCCCTGCCTTTGGCCCCTGAGCTTGAAAATTGAAATAACACCATAGTAACCTGCCTGACAGAGGTCTTTATGAGATTTCACAATGTCCCTGCCAAAGGCTGAGGTCACCCTGAACCCTGGTCTGTCCCTGGGATCCTACTGCCTGCCCAGAGAGTCTCCAGATGCAGACTGTCTCCTGGATTCCCTTTGGTGATTCCAGCCAAGATTTCTCCACTGCCCCCAGAACCTCAGGTGCCGGCTGCTTGCTTATTCCATGACCCATTTTATGCTAAGTCCTTTAAATAGTCTGCAGTGCCTGCCAGGCTGGGTTTTTCCTCAGCATCTGCAGTAGCTCTGTGTCCCATTGTCACTCCAGTTCCAGGACCAGCCCTTGTAGCCAACCAGGCGGTGCTCAGTTGTGCCTCTAGTTGGGATCCTTTTAGTGCTCTTTCCCCTCAGTTGCCCTCTACCTCAGAGATTAGATAAAGCCCCTTGCTTTTAATTCTTGTTTTATTTATTTATTTTTATAAAGACTTTTATATTTATTTAGAGAGAGAGCAGGGGTTGGGGGGGGAGTGGGGAGGAGAAGCAGAGGGAGATGGAGAAAGAGAAACCTCAAGCAGACTCCCAGCTAAGGATGGAGCCCAACATGGGGCTCCATCTCACAACCCTGAGATCATGATCTGAGCCAAAACCAAAGTCATCACTTAACCAACTGCACCATCCAGTCTCCCCAATTCTCGTTTTAAAATATCACTTACCTTATCCTACTTTCTCTGGAGTCCTTTTGTCTTCAGTGATATTGGGAAAATCACAATTATGATATTGATAGCCACCAGTTATTGATCACCAACTACGATTTAGTGAATAGATAAGGCACTTTACATGTAGTATCTCATTTGATCTTGCAAGTTTTTCAGGTGAGTGATATTAGCTCCATTTCTAGTAGGAAGGCACTGTGCCTCAGAGAGGTCATCCAGTCTGTGCAAAGTCACAGAACTAACCAGGGAAAGATGATAATTGCTATTTATCTTTTACTGACTCTAAAGACCTTATTCTTCCCATTATTCTCTGCCTCTTTATAAGTACGTACACTAAGTTCTGGTCATCATGGGCTGATATGTCAGCATTTAACCCATCTGAGTTAAGTTGGATGATGGGGATAGGATGATCACAACAACTAAAGCTAGCCTGCCAGAATCTGTACTCTCAGGGCAAGTAAACTTCAGTGCATCTTTCAAATCTTCATTCCTACTCTCACTTACAAGATGAACTCTGTCCATCCTGTGAATTAATTCTACATCTGGGCTATATAGAATGTCAAAGGATGTTGCATGTGTAAAGCAGCTGGGGGTCCTCATCAGCACAAGAGAAAAGAGACGAAGCAGAATTAAGGTATAAAGGCAGTAAAGTGGATGTCACACAAATTGAATCCTAATCTTACCTCAGTCTCCAACTCATATTTGAAATGTGGAGATTAGCGAGGGAGGGCATCTCTTGCTGTAAATGCTATTGAGTGGGTAGTACTGCCTGGAATATGATGCTAGAAAGGATGTTCAGGCCATATCTGGGCTTAGTGGTGAATTTCTGGGTACAGGTGGTGTGAGAGGGGCATAAGTACCAGGGATTTCCTTTTCTGAAAACTATAAAATTTGAGCCCTAACATTCAGAAACTAGCATTCTTCACTTCATCTCTTTGTGACCCTCACATAGGAGATTCCAGGACATGTCCCAGTTGAGAAACAGTACGAGTTTCTTGTATGCTGACCTCTTCCATGTCTCCAAGAAATGACATACAGGTTAGCTGCTTAGAGCGGTGCTGAATACTGTTAAGATATCTGTTTAATATATATTAAAAGAGGAATTTTGCATGAAAACCTAAAGACTTGACCTCCTTAAATTCTTAACGCACAATCCATATTTTAATTTTCTTTGTCCTCAATCATGTCAGCACCATAGTAAGCATACACTACATAGACTAGGAAGAAAATCATCTCCTTAATGGGAGAGCCAAAAGCAGTGGAGGTGTTGAGGGTTATTTTTCCCCTGTTGACAATGTTAGCTGGAAGCTGAAGCCCATTTTGTGACCCTAGAAAGTTTTTGCTTAGTCTTCCCTCTCCTTTTAGCCTTGTTTTTCTCCCAGCATGCATTTGCCCTTTGCCCAAACCCCTTTCCATTTTATGCAGATTCTTTCTGCTACAGGGAGGCAGTTTGCCCTCCGTGACCTTGCATGACATAAGAAGCCCATGATATGGCAAAGCACAGGGGAGTTGTTATGCTCTAACTGGCTTGGGCACTGACCCTCTGTGACAGTGATACAGCAGAAGCCAAATAGGGAAGCCAAACTGTAAGTTATAAAGCCCTTGGTAATCTTCCATCTAAATCTGTGCCTTTTTTCAGACATGTGTTACTCTTCATTCTAGTCCCTTGCTCTGGGTTTTGCATCTGTAAATTTGTAGGCAAATGTTCCTTTCACGATAAGGAAACCACAAGTTAGCCCTAGCACCCTTCGTGACACTAGGTTGGCAATTCTATATTGGAATTCCTATTTTGGCCTTGTCCAAGACTCATTCCCCTATTGCTGTCACCGATGGTTATTTACTCTTTCCCTAACCAACCAGTGTGCTTGGGACATTGAACCAGATGGAATCACATTCCAGATGGAATCATATTTAGTAGCAGCAACAGTAAGAGTTAACACCAAAGAACAGTTCTCTGTTGGACCCATCATAAGTAATATGGAGGCTCTCACAGGTGATAAATGGGTCTAGGCTTTTGGGACAGTATCTGTGCATAAGCTGCTCTTTTATCTCAGGACCAGGGTCACAACATTGTAACACTTTCTGTCCTTAAACTCTTTACAAAACTCCTTGCACTTCTATGTTGAGCTTTTTCATTGTCTCTCTTTTCTCCCTTTGTCCCAATTTTTATTGTCAGATGTGATTTCTAGGAGGCTCTGATTATGCCTGCAAATTATTGGAAACATTGTCCTCTGTGTTCTTTCTATATATATTCTGAGGTTCTCTACTGTGATCCATTTTACAGTTTCTTTTACACATTTTTCTTTCTTTGCTGCCCCCCACTCATCAACTTAAAAATTATCCCCTCTGTTCACTTCTTGCTATTCAGGGTTGGGGGTGACCTGAGAAACAGCCTGCAGTGGAGTCCAGAGCTGTCCTTCATGTCCTCTTTGGCTGCTCAGTCTCCTTCTCACACATGTTTCCTCATCTGTTAAATGAGAGGATTGACCTAGATAATCTCTAATTATCTAATAATCTCTTCATAACATACTGTGATTCTAGTCAATTCATAAGTAATCATACCTGAAATTTATTGAATGCTTAATGAGTGCTGGTCATTGAGCTCAGTACTTTTATTGTATGCAAATGAGATACATACAAACTGCACAACATCTCTAGATGATAATAATAATAATGACAATAATAGCAGATATTTAAGGAATGTGTTCTATGTGTCAGGCACTGTATTAAGCTCTTTCTGTATATTATTTCATTAAACACCCACAATAATAATTTATGGGTTTTGTTATCATGACTGCTTTGCAGATAAAGAAACAGAAACTCAGAAAGATTTAAATAGCTCATCAAAGATAATGCTGGCAGAAAGTGGGGTATGGGGATTTGAATTCCAGGCTGTTTTACTCCAGAAACCAAGATCTTTTCTGGGTTAAATGATTCTAGTAGTTATTTTCATAACGAGTGCAAGGTTGGCCTTTGATTACCACTGCTAAATATATTTCAGGAGCATGAAGCAAAGGGATCCTGAAAATATTATTAATTTGGCAAGGGAAAGAATAAGGCACAGAAAAATAAGGCAGTTGTGGAAAGAGCTAGCAGGAGAAGAAACTCAGTTCTAAGCAAAGAAAAAGCAAACCCAGGAGGAGGCCTTCCAAAAGCTTATGGAGACAAGGAAGGAATAATTGAAATTAAGAAGATTATAAACCCTGTGGGCACTAGTGACCCTGAGCCACTCAGCAGGGACCCACGAGGACTGACATTTCAATGGTCCATGAAATCAAAAGACAATTAATGAGTTTAGCCAGTCCTGTGCCTTGGGAGGAGGTAATACAGTTCAAAGTTAGTTCACCACAAGATACAATATAATTAGAAGACTTCAGAATCAAATTTTTGATTCAAGAAAAAAAAAACCCTCTCAAAATAAAATATTGAATCAGGTATGGAAATAAGAGAGGCAATTAAGTTAATTCAATGAACTTTTGAATGCCAACCATTCCTGAGTTGTTTAGAAGCCCATGTTGTCAGCTGAGGAATGTGGATTTAATCCCTTCACTCACTATCTATATTTAACAAATTCTTAATGTGTCATATCTGTTACCTTGATATTTCCAACTTGGGAGATGCACACAAGAGGTGAATCACTGTAGGATTTTTGCAGTGGGGGGCTAGGAAAGTAGACAAGATGCTTTGAAACTTAAGATGCATAAAAATCACAGAAAACAATAGTTGAAAAATGCAATTTTTCTTAATTTTATAGAATGAGGACACCTTTAAAGTTACCTCTCATACTACAGACAGACCATCTACTGAAAATAAGAGCATGTCCCCATCTTTTGCCACAAGCAATACCCCTTTATAAAGGTTATGTGTTAGTGGCCTGGAGGTTATGTGACTGTTTTCAGTGGGATATTCTAATAGCAACAGCTAACCTTACTACATCTCTCCCTGAAGGTATCATATCCCTTCAATTGCTTGTTTAATGGCTTTACTTTGCAGATATCCTCAGGGGAGAGAGATAAGAAAAGCACTAGTAAATGTGTATATTAATTGTGAATTGAATCCCAAAGTATAGTATAAGGGTTAAAAGACCAAAACATGGGGTGCCTGCGTGGCTCAGTCAGTTAAGCATCTGCCTTTGGCTCAGGTCATGATCCTGGGGCCCTAAGATTGAGCCCTGTGTCAGGCTCCCTGCTCAGCAGGGAGTCTGCTTGTCCCTCTCCCTCTGCCACTCCTCCCCCCCACTCATGCTTTCTCATTTGCTCTCTCTCTCTCAAATAAAGAAAGTCTTTAAAAAAAGACTTAAAAAAATCTTTAAAAAATATTAAAAATAACTACAGCTACAATAATTTGTTAATGGAAATATATATGAAAAATATATGCTATGACAATAAGAAATAAAATGTGTGTATGTTGAGTGGGTAAAAGCATAGTTTTTGTATGCAATCAAAGCTAAGTTGTTATCAGCTTAACATGGAATGTTATAACTATAAGATATTTTGTGTAGCCTCATGGTAACCAGAAAGCAACAATATATAGTAGATACACAGAAGATTAAAAGAAAAGAATCAAAGTATACCATTATGGAAAATCATCAAATCACAAAGGAAGACCCAAGAGAGGAAGAAAGGAGCAAAAGAACTACAAAACAGCCAGAAAACAATTAACAAGAGGTCACTAGTAAATCTTTACATTTAAATAATTACTTTAAATGTAAATAGATTAAATTCTCCAATGAAAAGACATAGAATGGCTGAATTAAAAAAAAAAAAAAAGACCCAACTGTATGCAGCCTACCGGAGACTCACTTTAGGTTTAAGGACACACATAGGCTGAAAGTGAAAGGATGGAAAAAGATATCCCATGCAACTAGAACCCAAAAGAGAGTAGGTAGGGGTAGCTATGTTTATATCAGACAAAATAAACTTTAAGTCCAAAACTGTAACAAGAGACAAAGATAATCATTAATATAGTGATAAAGGCATCAATTAATCAAAAGGATATAGCAATTATAAATATGTATGCACCCAACATCGGAGCACCTGAATATATTAAGTAAATGTTAATAGATCTGAAAGGGGAACTAGCAATGCAAAAATAATAGGGGGCTTCAGTACCCCCACTTTCAACAATAGGTAGATTATTCAGATAGAAATTCAAGAATGAAATAATGGACTTGAACTATACTTAGACAAATGGAAAGAAAATAGAAGGAAAGAAATAACAAAGATCAGAGAGCAGCAATAAATGAAATAGGCACTAGAAAAACAATAAAAAAAGATCAACAAAATTAAGAGCTAGATTTTTGGAAGGATAAACAAAATTGACAAATCTTTAGCTAGACTAAGAAAAAAAGAAGACAAATTAAATTAGAGATGAAAAAGGAGACATTGCAACTGAGGGTGGAGAAATACAAAAGATTATAACAAAATGAGGATAAAAATCATATGATCTTCTCAATAAGATTCAGAAAAAACATTTGACAATATGCAACATCCTTTCATGATAAAAGATCTAAACAAGGAGAAAAGAAATGTACCTCAACATAATAAAGGTTATATATGACAAGTAGCTAACATACTCAATAGTGAGAACTTGAAAGCCTCTTTTAGGATTTCTATCCAACATAGTATTGCAAATCATTGTCAGGGCAATTAGATAAGAAAAAAGAAAAGAAAGAAAGAAGAGGTATCTAAATTGGAAAGGAAGAAATAAAATTGTGTCTGTAGATGCCATGATATTATATGTAGAAAACCCCAAAGACTCTACCAAAAACCGTTAGAGCTAATAAAAAAATTCAGTAAATTTGCACTGTACAAAATACATACAAAAATCAGTTACATTTCTATATACTAACAACAGCTAATCTGAAGGAGAAATTAAGAAATCAATCTCTCTAACAAGAGGATATAACATCTGTAAATATTTATGCATCCAACATAGAAGCACCAAAATTATTAAAGCAAATATTGACAGATTTAGAGGGAGAAATAGACAGCAGTATAATAATAGTAGGGGACTTTAGTATCCCACTTACACCAATAGATAGATCACCCACACAGAAAATCCATAAAAAATATTGCCCTTAAATGACACATTAGACCAGATGGACTTAACAGATATTTAGAGAACATTTCATCCAAAGGCAACAGAATACACATTCTTCTCAACAGCATGTGGAACATTTTCTAAGATAGATTGTATATTGGGCCACAAAACAAATCTTAATAAATTTAAGAGGATTGAAATTATGTGAAACATCTTTTTCTAATCACAATGACACTAGAAATTAATTACATGAAGAAAACTGGACAACTAAAAAATACATGGAGATTAAACAACATGCTACTGAATAGCCAATGGGTCAAAGAAGAAATCAAGAGAGAGAATAAAAAAAAACGCTTGAGACAAATTAAAATGGAAATAGATCAATCAAAATTCATGGGATACAGTGAGAGCAGTTCTAAGAGAGAAGTTCATAACAATAAATGCCTATCTCAAGGAACAAGAGGTCTCAAATAAGCAACCTAAGTATATACCTCAAGGAAGAAGTAACAGAGCAACAAATAAAGCCCAAAGTTAGTAGAAGGAAAGAAAGATTAGAGAATAAATAAGTGAAATAGACACTAAAAAAAAAAAATAGGAAAGATCGATGAAACTAGGAGATGGTTCCTTGAAAAGATAAAATTGACAAACATTTAGCTAGACTCACCAAGGGTAAAAAAGGACTCATATAAATGAAATCAGAAATGAAAGAGATGTTACAACTGATACCACAGAAATACAAAGAATCATGAGATTCTTATGAACAATTATATACCAACAAATTGGACAAATTAGAAGAAATGGATAAATTCCAGGAATCGTGCAACTGACCAAGACTGAATCATGATAAAATAGAAAATCTGACAGACCGATTGATTACTAGTAAGGAAATTGAATCAGTAATCAAAAACCTCCCAGTGAACAAAAGCCAGGATCAGATAGCTTTACTGGTGAATTTCACCAAACATTTAAAGAAGAATTAATACTAACCCTTCTCAAACTCTTCAAAAAGAAGAGGAGGGAACTCTTTCAAACTAACTTTATGAGGCCAACATTACCTTGATAACAGACAGAGACACTACAAAAAAGGAAAAGAAAACTACAGAACAATATTTGTGATGAACAGTAATGCAAAAATGCTCAAAAATATTAGGAAACTGAATTCAATGATACATTAAAAGGATCACATACTATGATCAAGTGGATTCTTTTCCAGTGTTGCAAAGATGGTTCAACATCTGCAAATCAGTCAGTGTGACACACCACATTAACAAAAGAAAGGATAAAAATCATATGATTATCTCAATAGATGCAGAAAAAACAGACAAAATTCAACATCTGTTTATGATAAAAACTCAACAAAGTGGGTATAGAGCAAATCCACCTCAAAATAATAAAGGCCATATATAACAAGCCCCCAGCTCACATCATACTCAATGGTGAAAAGGTGAGAGCTTTCCCTCTAAGATCAGGAACAAGACAAGGATGGCCACTCTTACAACTTTTATTCAACATAGTATTGGAAGTCAGCCACAGCAATTAGGTAAGAAAAAGATGTAAGAGGTACCCAAGTTGAACAGGAAGAAGTAAAAGTGTCACTATTTGCATATATATATATATATATATATATATATATATATATATCCCTGAAGACTCCATCAAAAAAACTGTTAGAACTTAATAAATCTAGTAAATTTGCAGAATATAAAATCAATACACAAAAATTTTTTGTGTTTCTATACACTAATAACAAACTATCAGAAAGAAATTAAGAAAAAAATTCTATTTATAACTGCATCCCAAAGAATAAAATATCCAGGAATCAATTTAATAGTTTAATGGGACAGAACAGACAGCCCAGAAATAAACCCATGCACAAATTGTCAATTAATTTATGACAAAGAAGCCAAGAATATACAATGAGGAAAGGTCAATCTCTTCAATAAAGAGTGTTAGGCAAATTGGACAGCCATATACAAAACAATGAAACTGGATCACTATCTTACACATACACAAAAATTAACTCAAAATAGATTAACCTGAATGTAAGACCTGAAACCATAAAACTTCTACAAGAAAACACAGACAGTAAGCTGTTTGACCTAGGTCTTGGCAATGATTTTTTGAATCTGACACAAAAAGCAAGAACAGCAAAAGCAAAAACAAACAAGTGGGACTACATCAAATTAAAAGCTCCTGCATAGTGAAGAAAACAACAGAATGAAAAGGCATCCAGAACACATACCCTCCCCAGTGTCCATCACCCAGTCACCCCTACCCTCCCACCCCACCCCCCACTCCAGCAACCCTCAGTTTGTTTCCTGAGATTAAGAATTCCTCATATCAGTGAGGTCATATGATACATGTCTTTCTCTGATTGACTTATTTCGCTCAGCATAATACCCTCCAGTTCCATCCACATCGTTGCAAATGGCAAGATCTCATTCCTTTTGATGGCTGCATAATATTCCATTGTATATATATACCACATCTTCTTTATCCATTCATCTGTGGATGGACATCTTGGCTCTTTCCACAGTTTGGCTATTGTGGACATTGCTGCTATAAACATCGGGGTGCACGTACCCTTTCGGGTCCCTACTTTTGTATCTTTGGGGTAAATACCCAGGAGTGCAATTGCTGGATCGTATGGTAGCTCTATTTTCAACTTTTTGAGGAACCTCCATACTGTTTTCCAGAGTGGCTGCACCAGCTTGCATTCCCACCAACAGTGTAGGAGGGTTCCCCTTTCTCCGCATCTGTACCTCTGAAACAAATAATGCAATACATGTTAAGAAAGAAAAAAAGAAGAAGAAGAATGTAGCAGGAGGGGAAGAATGAAGGGGGGGAAATCGGAGGGGGAGAAGAACCATAAGAGACGATGGACTCTGAAAAACAAACTGAGGGTTCTAGAGGGGAGGGGGGTGGGAGGATGGGTTAGCCTGGTGATGGGTATTGAGGAGGGCACGTTCTGCATGGAGCACTGGGTGTTATGCACAAACAATGAATCATGGAACACTATATCTAAAACTAATGATGTAATGTATGGTGATTAACATAACAATAAAAAAATTAAAACAAAAAAAACAAAAAAAAAAAAAAGAAAAGGCATCCTACTGAATGGAAGAAAATATTTGTAAATCATATAACTGATAAGATGCTAACATCCAAAATATATAAAGAACACATACGACACAATAACAAAACAAAAAACAAACAAACACCTCAGAAAACAATCTGATTAAAAAATAGGTAGAGGATCTGAATAAACATTTTTCCCAAGAAGACATACAGATGGCTAACAGGTACAACATCACCAATAATCAGGAAATGCAAGTCAAGACCACAATGTATTATTACCTCATCCCTTTGAGAAAGGCTATTACCAAAAAGACAAGAAATACCAAGTATTTGCAAGGATGTGGCGAGTAGGGAACCCTTTTACACTGTTGATGGAGAGGTAAATTAGTATAGCCATTATGGAAAACAATATGGAGTTTCCTCGAAAGAATTAAAAATAGAACCTCCATATGATCAAGCGATCCTACTTCTGGGTATATATATCCAAAAGAAATGAAATCAGTATGTCAAAAAGATATCTGTACTCCCATATTTATTGTAGCATTATTTACAATAGCCAAGATACGGAAACAACCTAAGTGTCCATCAATAGATGAATGGATGAAGAAAAAGTTCACACACACACACACACACACACACACAATGAAACATTTGTTTCAGCCATTAAAAAAGGAAATTCTCCATTTGGAAAAACATGGATGAATCTGGGTGGCATTATGGTAAGTGAAATAAGCCAGATAGAGAAAGACCAATACTGTACAGTATTTGTAGTGTATGTGGAATTTTTTTTTTTTTTTTAAAGATTGAGCTCATAGAAACAGTGAAACGGAGAGTAGAATGGTGGTTGCCAGTGGCTGGGGATGGAGGATGCAGGGAGATGTTGGTCAAAGGATAAAAATTTCAGTTATAAATAAGTGAGGACCTAATAATGTACAGCCTGGTGACTATAGTAAATAATACTCTATTGTCTTCTTGAAATTGCTAAGAGAGTAGATCTAACTGTTCTCAATAATAATAATAATAATAATGTGAGGTGATGGTTATATTAATTAACTTGATTTGGTAATAATTTTAGTGATTACAATGGATATGCATGTAAATCATCACATTATAAACTTTAAGTATATACAATTTTATCAATTATACCTTAATAAACCTTAATAAAAAGAAAAAAGAAAAATTCCTGGGTGATTTACAGTAATAAAAACTACTCTTGAGAGTTGGCTCATTCCCTACCTACCTACCATTACTTCAATTCAACAATTTTTATTTTCAGAGTCCTCATTTTTTTAAGATTTTCTTTATTTATTCATGAGAGAGAGGGAGGCAGAGGGAGAAGCAGACTCCCCGCTGAGCGAGGAGCCCGACATGGAACTTGATCCCAGGACCCTGGTATCATGACCTGAGCTGAAGGCAGATGCTTAACCAACTGAGCCACCCAGGTGCCCTATTTTCAGAGTCCTCTTAAAATCCTTTCTTTTGCCTGCAAAATCCTATGTGGTACTCTGCTTCTCTTTACACTGGGTTTCTCTCACTCCCCTGACTTTGCCACCTTTTATCTCTCTGCAGATAATTAATGCCTCCTGTCCTGATTATCTTGAATGCTTTTGGTTGACTTTCACTCCTTTGGATCTTAGCTCAACTATTACTGCCTCAAGGAAACTTTCCCAGACCTACCGTTGTGGCCAATTTCTTGGCTACATACTCTCACAGAAGCTTCTCCTCCCATCAGAGCCCTTTTCTACAGTTTCAGGTTTACTAGTGCAAGTACTTCATGAATAAAGTACTTTTGCTCACCACTGTATCTTGAGCATCTGGCAGGACATGGCCCAATACTGAGAAGTGTGTTAAAAAAAAAAGAATGGGAGATGAGATCAAGAAAGTGATCTTTTCTTCCATTCCTCTAACCACTCTTGCTCCTGGATCTGAGTGGGAAAGTGGAGAAACTGGGGATAAGACCTTTCTGGTGGCATTTTGCAGTGTTATTATCTTCTGAGTGTAATTGCAAGGAAAGTGAATCCAACTTTAGCTGAAATATTCCAAAACAATACCTGTAGCCAAATTATGACTGATTTCTAAATGTGGCAACATTGTTGCCAACATGAAAAGGGCTGCCCAGAACAATCTCTGAAAAATATGGGAAATGGATAAAGCAGTAAGATTGGCAGAGTGTGTGTGTGTATGTGAAGGCTATTATCAGGATATTTAGGGCTTAGGAAGTTGAGGAAGTTGAGTGTGTGGCTGGTGATTACCAACTTGGTCTTCCACGTCAATGAAGTTTGCTGGGTAATTGTTTGATTTTCTACTTGAGTTTAAAGAACACATACACATCTGCACACATGCAAGTTTATGTTTCTGTGTCTCAAAATGGCTTATGGTATGCCACAGGAAAGTATTTGTGCTTATTTCTTTTTCTGTTAGCTTGGGACATTAATGTTGCTGTGGGAATTGTTACCATGGTTGTTCCAGAAGCGTTTGCAAATATGTACGTGTGTTCCCCCTTGATATTTCTTTCATCTCTAAGATTAGCATCAGCACAAACAGTTGGAATAGTCAATATTACACATTTTTGTAGAACAGTTGGGATGATATATGAAAGGCTGTGAAGGTTTTTTTTTTTTTTCGTAATGTATTAAATTTTCAGTCCTAGAGGATATTTTAGAAAGCTAACATTCTATATGGAAAGATATCTAAATGTGAACAAGAGCAAGTGTGGGTCACCTTGACTGGAATACAAATTCTGTTTGGGAGAAGCATCAAAAAGGCAACTGTAGATATAATTCAAATTGACTTTAATATGACAACTTTGAGAAAGACTGTTGATCTATGCTTGGAACTTCCTTCATCAGAACTTGAAAGCAATTGCTTAAGAAAGCTATATTATCCCTCACGCTTCAGTTGGTCCTTGGGAAAGAAATTATGAAAATATACATAATGAATAGATTAACTGCTAGCAATTGGGTTACATTGTCTTCCTAACTCAGTGGGGCCCAACTAATCTTTTAGGAAGCAAGTTCCTTAAATACATTGTTAGACCAACTGGAAAATTAACTAGGGTGTTGACTGGAGAGATCTCATTTCCATGCTAAAACTTGCCAAGTAGAAATGAAAGAGGTGTCCAACTACACACTTTTCAAAATGTGTCTGCTGTTTCTGGACCTTTTAATGTAAATTATTTCTTCTAGGGAAAAGAGAAGAATTGAAAGAGTTCCTTAGTCATTAAAAAAAATCAGAACATTAAATGAGATTGTGTTTAGCTCAAATGACAACTTCTTAAATAGCCTGCCATAATCTTCCTGGCCAAAAGAATTTACTCAACATTTAACTTCCACAACAGCTTTGTCTCTCTCTAACCTAACAAAAGCTCCTACTCATCTAGAAAAAAAGGGGGGGTGGATGTTGGTACGTATACCTGAAAATGTCAGGAGTGACAATTTAGGCACAGTTGGAACCAGGGGATTGAGAGACATGAGCTGTATATACTCAGTCTTTTATGCTCTATCCCTCAGTGTTTTCCTTGAATTGACAAATTGACACCTTTCTCAAGGCTCTCCTCACACTGTAGCAAGATGGCTGCCAGAAGATCTAGACTCCTGTTCTAGCCTCTCAGCAACTCCTATCAGAAAGGGACCTCTCTTTCCTAATAACTCCAACAAAATTACCAGAATTTTATCTCAATGGCCTGGCTTGTGTCACATGCCTATTTCTGAACCAATGGCTGTGGCCAAAGTGAATAGCAGAAATCTGATATCGTGCAGATCTGAGACATATGCCATCCCTGAGAGCTGGGAGTGAGAGCCAACCACATAGGGTCCAAAAGTGGAAGAGTGGTTTCCTAAAGGAAAGTTAAGATGCATTTTCCAGAAGTAGGAATGGATATAGTCCAGACAGGAAAAAAGATGTTTGCTGTAGTATTAATGACTCCTTCCTATATCCATGAGCTTTGCCATGAGATTTTGCTGTTTCTCTAAGGAGAAGACAATTCCTTGATTCCATCCCTTGATTCTGTATTTGGCCATGTGACTTGCTTTAGCAAAGAGATTTAGCAGAAATGATACAAGTGGAGATATGAAAAGACACTTACTGATTGGGCCTGCCTCTTGCAACTGTGCTACAACTCTCATGAGACTATCCACTGGTCCTGAAGGAAGAACAGAGACATGCAGAGCAGAGCAGAGCTTCCCCAGCTCAGGGGATAGCTTCAGCTAAGCCTAGCCCAGAGCAGAGGCCCGATTTAACTCAAACATATGTGAATGGACCCCACCAAGATCAGCTGACCCATTTGTCACCTCTGAGGTATAATCAATGGCCATTGTTTAAAGCCACTGTGTTTTATTTATTTTATTTTATTTTATTTCAATGGTGTCTTTATTTTCTTTTAATTTTTTTATTATGTTCAGTTAGCCAGCATATAGTACATAAGTTTTTGAGGTAGTGTTCAATGACTCATTAGTTGCGTATAACACCCAGTGCTCATTACCACACGTACCCATCACCCGGCTACCCTACCCCCTAGCCCCCTCCCTTCTGTAACCCTCAGTTTGTTTCCCGGAGTCCAGAGTCTCTCATGGTTTGTCTCCTTCTCTGATTTCTTCCCATTCAGTTTTCCCTCCCTTCCCCTGTGATCTTCTGTGCTATTCCTTATGTTCTACATATGAGTGAAACCATATAATTGTCTTTCTCTGCTTGACTTATTTCACTTAGCATAATCCCCTCCAGTTCCATCCATGTCAATGCAAATGATGGGTATTCAGCCTTTCTGATGGCTGAGTAATATTCCATTGTATATATGAACCACATCTTCTTTATCCATTCATCTGTTGAAGGGCATCTTGGCTCCTTCCACGGTTTGTAAAGCCACTGTGTTTTAGAGTGGTTTGTTATGAAACACACCTGGTATACTGTTTGAAACATAATAGAAACTACTATCATTATCATTATCCATACTATCTTTCTCTTTCATTAATGTTTTATGTTTTAGTTAGAGAAAGTCTGCCTGGGTATTAGTCAGAAACAGAACCAACAGGATATATCTATAGGAAGAGATTTATTATGAAGGACTGGCTTGTATAAACTGAGAAATCCTACAATTTGCCATCTGCAACCTGGAGACCCAGGAAAGCTGGTGATGTAATTCTAGTCCAAGTCCAAAGGCCTGAGAACCATGGGACCCAAAAGTATGAATCCCAGTCCCCAAGGGAAGGAGAATACCAGTGTCCCAGCTCAAGCAGGCAGGCAAGAAGCAAAAAGGGGCAAATTCTTCCTTCCTTCCTCTATCCTTTTATTCTGTTCAGGCCTTCAATGGATTGGATAACGCCCACCCATACTGGGGAGGACAATCTACTTAGTGCACTGATTCAAATTCTAATCTTATCCAAGAATACCCTTAAAGACACACCCAGAAATAATGTTTAATCTGGGCACCCCATGGCCTGATCAAATTGAGACATGAAATTAACCATCACAACCTGTTTCCCCTTTCACTGGCTGAAAATGGAATTGAAAATCCTGACTGTAACAATCATTTTTCTTCACACTTATGTTTAAATATGCAAACCAGACCTGGCACTCTCTTAAATTGTTATTTTCAAGCTCAGCCTGCTAGAATGGTGGACACTTGGGGTAGAAAACACCTGCACAGCCATACAAATCACACTGCAGCCACTTCTTGCTTGTTTTTTATGCCTTGGCTTAATTCAGTGCAAACCAACTCTTAGACCAAACCAAAACTGTTATCCCTGGCCGAAACAGCAAACATTGCACCAAAGTGGAATATTTGGAAGGAACCTGGAAGGTCATCTAGCTTCTAGTCTATCACCTTATTGGATGTTTGATTCTCTTTTATATACCCCAGGGCAAAAGTTTGTACCAACTGGCGCCTGGATGGCTTAGTCAATCAAGCCTCTGACTCTTGGTTTCAGCTCAGGTCATGATCTCAGTGTCGTGGGATTGAGCCCTGCATCAGGCTCCTCACTCCGCATGGAGTATGCTTGGGATTCTCTCCCTTTCCCTCTCCCCACCCCCTGCCCCTCTCCCCTCTAAAATAATTAAATAAATAAATAAAAATCTTTTTTTTAAAAAAGTTTGTACCACTGCACTTGAGTGCAGTCTCTTAAAGTAAAAAGTCTATTTTTTTGGTCAGGTCTGATGACTATGGATCATTTTTTTCTGTGCTCTGAGTCCAAATTGGCCTTCCTTTATCATCCCTTCTCCTCTTGCAAAGAATTGTCAATATGGTTTGCAGAATTAGTGTGAGAATAGCTTTTCAGCTATAGTGCAAGTCCTTCCATTAAAAACTTATTTCTGAGATCAACTATGCAGGAAAAGAATCAGGCTCAACTATCATTAGTTATTCCAATGTGATCAATGGTTTAGGCATGGGAAAATTATCAAATGAAATTACACTCAGGAAAAATCGCTGAATAGCTCCCCATGCTGAAATGTGTGACTTCAGGTGGGTATTAAGGTCTAATGGTCCCCAATAGGAATATCTTCTCTTGCTTTGACTTTTAGTTCCTTTTCTTCTTTTGCAGCAATATGACACAGTGCATCCTTGGCTCCCTCCTGGGAGGGTAGGGAGTGGTGTTTATATGGATGTGTCTGTCCTTGGCCCCAACCTCAAGAAGATGTGAATTCAGGTGGAAGAGAGACAGGTAGAGCATTATTGTAACACTGAACTCATGTGGAAAGTTAAGAGAACTTTGAGAAAAGTTAAAACTGAGGCTGTACTGAGGAACCCTTTCAGAATGTTCCATTATAAAACTGCTGATCTCAGTGGTGGCTAGAGTCTCCACACCTCACCTGTGACACCCTGAGTCCAAGAGACTGGTATCGTGTGCCAAAAAGCCTAGTTGGTCTGGAATTCTTGGTGAATATGAGCCCATCATTATCCATCTTTAGCAGTTCATACTGGGTCCATCTGTGCCTTTTAACAGCACATAGTTTGCAGTGTAAAAGATGTATGTGTCTTAGCTCTAAGAGGCACTTAGTTCTTCATTTGGTGGACTTTTTTTCTTTAGGTTGTTTTGTTTTTGCTTTTGATTTTTTTCCCTACTAGGTCAGACTTAGGCCAAATTGGAAAGTAGGGAATTAATGATACTTTACGTGTGTGTTGCACTTTATAAATATTAAAGTGTTTCTGCATCTTTTACTTGATTTTGTTGGGTATTCAGAAACCAAAGCCGGCATGGCTACTTTACTGCAGTTTGTAGAAGAACTGGCTAAAGCCCAAAGAGGCTAAGCAAGCTGCCCATGAACACAAAGTGGGGGAAATGGAAGTAGGAAATAGAACCCAGGTATTCTTTCTCCTAGTCCAATATTCTTTACAGTTGGCTCCATCTTTAGGCTTTACCCTCTTTTTCTTTCTGATTCTGAGCACTACCTACCTACTTAACCCTAGTTGTGCCATGCACTCCGTCACTGAGACAGTTTAGACCACCAGGGCAACCAGGTTCTGGATCTTTTCCTAAGCTTCTCCCTCATCACAACGTTGTGCCAATGTATAATTTTTAAGGACCTATTCTGTGCTAATGAATAATTTCAAAGTATATAGATAGATATTTAAACACACGGTTCTAGAAATAGGCCAGAGGGGTAAAATAGGGTACAAACTCAAATGCCTCAGGGGCCAGGCAGGAAGTGCCAATGAATGGCATAGTTTTGCTATCAACACTAGGGAGTGATAGGGACTGTAGCAAACTAGAGTTTGTTCTCTGTCTAAAGTTGAGTAGCTTCTACACAGCTCCAGCTGCCTGTGGCATGGAGGAATGCAGGGCTAATGCTGCCAGATCTTCCCACTTACTTTTTCCTCTACAGAACACTGAAAGTCTGGACTTTTATATGTAACTTTTCTATACCTTAAAACATTGAGCAGGCTTCACAAAACACATTTGTGTGTGTAATTGGACTTTTAGTTGGCCGATTTGTGTCCTCTGATCTGAGAGACAGAAATGAAGTCCTGCTCTACTTGGCTACCAGGGGCCTTCAGGAGAATAACAGGTGGCCTGGGCATCATTTTTTAAGAGGAATATAGACCAACTGGAACATATTTAGAGACAAAGGACCAAGGTGATCCGGAGAGTTGAATACATATAAGGAAAGATGAAAGAACTAGAGACATTTACTCTGGATGTGAGATTACTTGATGAGCTGCATATAGAAAATGGTAGAAAATTATTCTGCACAGTCCTAAGGGTTACCTCTCATGTTACACTACCCATTACATTTTAGACACTAGGCTTGTCTCTTCCTTCCCTCCACCCTCTCCCCCCTTTTCTTCACCAGCCTTTATACTCTCAGAATATATGGATTTAATTTTTAAAATTTTAATGTATTAGGGCAAAGGTGGGCAAATGAGCTTTATAAAGGTCTATATAGTAAGCGTTTTAGAACTTTGAGCCACATAGGTCTCCATTGCATATTCTTGGTGGTTTTGTTTTTGTTCTTTTACAACTGTTTACTAATGGAAAAATCTTGTTAACTCCTTGTCCTTATAAAAAAAAGATCAAAGGCCAGCTTTTGTAGTTTGCTGACCCCTGGCCTAGATGGATTGAATAGTTAAACAGATGAGCTGGGATAGTCTTTTATTTCTCCTAAAACAGCAATTTCTATACTCTGTTACCACAAATACCAATAGTTGTTATAAATAAAAGAATTCTTAGATCGAATAAATTTGGAAAGCATTGGGTTAAGCAAAATTAAAAGGTTTTTGTTCTAGAAACTTTAACATGCTGATGTGAATTAAGTATTTCTAAGAAAGAACATTTCCAAAACTGACCAGGGAACATTTTTCTTGAGGATTTTATCAACATCTCCTAGGATATTTGCTTGGAAAATGCTCTCAAAAGGGAAACTGTTCTTGACAACCAACCAAAGCAAAACAAAACAACAATAATAAAAGATTTTTTGGTTCCTAATTCACCTTTTTTTTTTTTAAAGCCACTCCACCGGAGTTACAGAAAAGATGTTTAGAATCTTTCATACTCTAGAAGGCATAAAAGGTGCAATTGATATTCTTTGGAGAAAAAGGGCAACCAGTTGAGTTGGAAAGAAGGAGAAATTGTTTGGATTACTTTCCACCTAAGGGTGATTTCTGTGAAGTGAATTCCTAAATGCTTTAAATTACTCTGTTACTAACCATTAATCTGTGGAGCCCACACAGCAATCCATAGTCAATTGCTTGACCATTTTGATTAAAAACAATTAGCAGAAACTTCATCTATTTGCTGCTAAATGCTAATTCCCTGAAGAAAAAATGTCCACTTACTATGTAAAGATTTGGTCCTAAGCTTTACAAGGCAAAAAGAGGAAACACCTTGCCCATTTCCTACAAGAAAGGAGCTAGGCTGAGTGTGTGATACACAGGAGTCACCAGACTTGGCTCCCATCCTGAGGTAAGTCAGATAGCTAATTGGGGACAGCATATGAGCAGTGACCTGGACACACTTCGAGCAAGCACGTTTGCGTTTGAGCCCAGCCCTACCTCTTGACCATCGCCTATCCTCAGACTCCTTACTTAAACTTGTTTGATTTCCAATGTATTCATCTGTAAAATGGAGATGGGAAAACTTATCTTAAAGGCGCTTTTATCATGTTTAGAGAGAGGGTACATAAGATAATTTGCCTATAGTAGGCACTCCATTGCTAGTAGCTATGACAAGCGCCACAAGGCAATACAAGAAATCCAGAAGGCAATCCAGCCTCACTACAGTTGATCCAATTCTCATTTCTGCTCCATTACTGTGAACACGAAGATTTTGGCCTCATGGCTACAAGATGGCTGCTCAATAGCTGCTCTCCCTCTAGGCACTGTTGCTGTTTTCCAAGCAAGATGAAAAAGAGTGGTTGAAGAGGAGGTAGTCTGTGCCAGCTGAGTTTGTCTACTCTTTTTCAGGAAATCCATAGCTTTCTCTGATATCCCACACAGTTTATTCTGCTTATATCTCATTGGCCAAAACTGGGTCACGAAATAAGTCTTAGCTGCAAGGGAATCTGGAGAGGAGAGTATTTTTAAAAGGCACATTGGCTTGAACAAAACTGAAAAATAAAGAAAATAAGAGCGCTCAAGAAGGGAAGATAAGAAGACCAGGTAAAAAGCAGAATTTCCTTCAGAGATTTTACCCATACTTGCAGGCCATCCTCTAAATTTTGGCTAGGTGGTTCCAGTTTGTATTCTGTGGTACAAAGAAGCCAACCAGGTTCTTCTGTCTTTGCCCCCAGAGAAATGAATAAAGACAGCTCTCTACTCTTGGGCATTTTCTACTCTGTTCCAGGTCCTCATGTAAGTACTTTACATGTATTTTCTCATTTAATCCATCACACAGCCCCAGGAACTATGTAGGTACTATTATTATCCTCCTTTTACAGAGGAGAACCCCGGTGCACATATTCAGTAACTTGATCCAGGCCAAACAGTTACTGAAAGGCAGAATCAAAATTATTTTCTAAGTTGTTTGGATTCACAGTCCATACTCTTAAGCACTATTCCAGTTTGCCTCTTTAAAAATAAGTAATCTTATATTTATGGTCAACTAGTTTTCAACAAAGGGACAAAGGAAATTTAATTGGAAGAAATGATAGTCTTCAAAAAATAGTGCTGGTACAATTTGGTATGCACATACAAAGAGATAAATTTAGACCCTTATGAGACTGTATCCTATACAAAACTTAAGTCAAAATGGATCAGACCTAAAGTAAGAACTAAAACTCAAAACTTTTAGAAGAAAATCTTTGTGACTTTGGGTTAAGCACAGGCTACTTATGTATGGCATTGAAAGCATGACCTACAAAAGAAATTGGTAAATAAAATTTTAATACAAATTAAAGACTTATGTGCTTCAAAAGACACAGGTTTGAAAATGAAAAGATAAGCTACTGATCAGAAGAAAATATTTGCAAAGAATATATCTGATAAAGGATTTGCATGCAGAATATATAAAGAACTCTTACAACTCAATAGCAAGACAAACAACTTGATTAAAACGGGACAAAAGATCTGAATAGATGTTTTGTTAAAGGGGAGATACAAACGAGTAATAAGCAGATGAAAAAGGTGTTCCACATCATTAGTTATTAGGGAAAAGTGATTTATCACCACAGTGAAATTCTATTTCTTATACACTGAAGTGACTTTCTTTAAAAAGACAGGCAATAACATATTGGTGAGGCTATGGAGAAACTGGATTCCTTTACACCCCTGTAAAGTAAAATCCTACAGCCACTGTAGAAGCCAGTTTGTCAGCTTCTTAAAAAGGCAAACATATTCTTACTCTATGACATAGAATTCTACACCTAGATAACTACCCTAGGGAAATGAAACTTATCTCCATACAAAGACTTGCACATAAATGTTCATAGCACCATTAGGTATAATAGCCAAGAAGTAGAAACAAACCAAATGTCTGTGAACAGCTGATAAGGAAAATGTGCTATACCCCTGCAATAGAATACTACTCAGCAGTGAAAAGGAATTAATACTGATACATGTACAACAGGAATGGACCTCAAAAAGAATAAGCCAAGTGAAAAAAAGCCATATGCAAAAAGCTACATGTTATATGATTTTATTTAGGCAAACTGTCCAGAAAAGGTAAGTCTATAGAAAGAAAGCAGATTAGTGGTTGCCCAGGCAGGGAGTGGGATTGGCTGCAAATGGGCACAAGGGATCTTTTCTGATGATGTTTGGATGACTTCAAATTTACCAAAAGTCATTGAATTATACACTTAAAACAGGTGAATTTTATGTTATGTAAATTGTACACTAATAAAGCTGTTAAAATAAAAAGTGTTCTCAAAGGAATAGAGAGGTTATTTCCAGATATCCCTGTCTACTTTATCTTACTAATGAATCTAGAGTAAAATGTATAAAATTGAGCAGTTCCTGACAGAACCCAGGCTCAATTTCAATGCCAAATTTTGAGTTGCATTCTGTATTTATTTACTAAGTATTTCATTGACTAAGCCTTTACTTTACTCAGGTTTCCAATGACACAATACATGTCTTCTAAATAAATAATTATTAGCCAATCCAAAAAAATTACCATTGACTTTACTCACCATTTGCATCTTCTACAAATTCTTTTTCAGTCTGTGCTATGGAGTCCAAATTATCATGGAGTAGAAACCCTAGGGCTGGTTCTTGTGCTTATGAAAGTCCCTTGGTGCCTATATGATCTATTTTTGAAGTGGTCATTTGTCCCTTTGTCATAAAACATTGTGTTAAATCAACTTACTTGTTTTATATAGGATCTGCCACAGTATTCAAATATGCATCCTGGAAACTGATCTAATATAATTTAGAAAGATTTTCACGATTGAAACAAATCATCAAACCATCAAAGTTTGATATCTCTGTGAAACTGAAGCTTCACCATCTCCCTTGGGTAAAAGTTGTATCATTTACAATTTTGAAATAAGTTTGTGATGTTCCAATTGTGAAAAGCTTTATAGACCTAGCTGACATTATTCCAAGGATGTAGCATTTCTTTAAGTGGCTTTTTTAAAAATAAAAAAAAATGACACCAACACCTGAAACTAATATTTCACTGTATGTTAACTAACTGAAACTTAGAGAAAAACTTCGGGGAAAAAAAAATGACACTATGCCTTTAAAAAGAAATTGACCTGTAATGTGTTTTCTCTAGACTCTTAATTTGTCTAAAAAGAATTACATTGCTTATACAAGTCTCAAGTTCTGCCTTAATGCCACAAAAGAAGCTGAGACTTTCTGTTTTTAATTATAGAGGCCCTGACTACATTGTTTTAAACCTTTGGCAACCATTTACATGCACCCAGGAGTTTATCCTCAAATCCCCTCAAATCCCCTAACGCCCAGGGAGTGTCTGTAACTTGTTTCATCCAAAACCACACAGCCAGTTGGTAGGTCCCTGCCTCATGCTTGTTTTGCCACACTGCTCTCTTAAAGCATCACAGAATCTCAGAGCCTGAAGAGAACTTTGAGACAATGTCGTCCAATCTCTTGACCTCATGGATGGGCAGCTGACCACAGAGATGTGGAAGATTTCTGCAAGGTGGTCTCAGAACTCTCTTCCACTTGGGTAGCATTCCTTTAGGATGTTCTGCTGGTGTTTTTAAGATTCCTAAATGTAGGGAACAATTTAAACACTTCAGTTTATTTTCTGTATCTTGCTACTGTAGTGGGCTAAGAGAACAAAGTTTAGTGTAACTGTTTTAGGCAATATAAATGACCATTTAGAGAGGACCATCTTGATGGTGAGAAGTGATTGGGCAGTAAACACATTTTATTTTTATTAGGAATGTAATTTATAAATTAATTCACTTTAACATCTGTTTCAGGCTTATTTTAGAAAGTTCTTTTTTGTTAATGGAGTGCTTTCACGTTTATTACCTTATCATATCATCCTAATAGCATCATAAGGTTGGTATTGGTATTCTGATTTAACAGATAAAAATGTAGAGTGCTAGAAACCATGGGCAGATTGCCCAAGGTCATACTATTAACTAAACAGAGGAGGGATCAAAGCCTTGATTTTTTTCATTTTAGGACATATATGCTCTTCCCAATCCATCTTATTACCTTCTGGAATTTAATGATATTGTTGTCCTTTGGTTTTCTGTTTTCTGATAAAACTAACAGTTTATCACAGACTCTATCTACAAGAGTAGTTTGAGAAAATTTAATAAAGCACAGGGGCTGCTGCTGTGAGTATGTTTCTTTTTTCTTTTTTAATTTTTTAAGTTCTATTTTGTTGTGAGAAGAGTTTAACCTTAAATCACTTTTCTTCTGAAATACAGAGACTGGCTAGAAGCATTCCTCAAAGAAGGTAAGATATTCATAAAGTTGAAATTGCAAAGCAAAGGAATTAGGAGTGATTATTCTTTTCATATGTATTCACTTTATAAAAGATTTACCAAAAGAATCCTATAAATAATGCACAAGTGTTCTTTATGCATTTCAGATAGGATTCGGTTGACCCCCAAAATTAATCATTTTGCAATCAATTTTTCTAAGACGTTCATCTCTTGCTCTTTGCCGACTATCTTATTTCTTAAAAATTTCTTTTCTGTCACATTGGAATGGTAAGATTGGCCTCATCCTCTGTTCTCCAAATTATTGATGAGTAATGGATTCCAAAGGGATCATGGGAAGTACTTAATATTGAACCTGAACATACGGCAACTGGAGCTAACTCCAAATTCTGAATGATGGAATGTTACCTACTCTGCTTGGTGTTCTCATGTTTGTAGCCCAAAAGGCAGGTTCATGTGGCTTTCAGGATTGGTGAAGAGTAAGGAACGTCATTCCTGAAGGATGGAAGAGCAAATAGGAAATTCAGGGCTCACAGTTGCACAGCACTCTTTGATTTATTAATTTATTTTTAGTCTGACAATAAAAGTAGTTCTATTATAATTATGTTTCTTGCCTGAGATGAAACAATTCTGCTTTTTAAAATCTTCAGATGAAGATATACTTTTTTTTTCTGGATAGTGGGGTAGGCATGGGGGTGGGGCTGGATATTTGTGAGTTGTTGAAAGAAAAGAGGTTGGTGGAGAACAGATGGCCTCCTCCACCATACATATTCATGAGTACATTTATTTCATTATGTCATCCCCTGGGAAACTCTACACTTCAGGTTTTATAAGTTTGTATGGCCATCAAACTGAGCAGTCAGAAGCCCTCTGTCAAAAACTGTGTTGCTGCAAAATTTGAAGAAAAGTATGTGAAAGCCTTAGCTTCACACTTTTGTCTTGACTTTTCATCGCTGAAACACCTGTTATTTTGAGATCTAAGACAAGAATGTCATTGAACATAATAAATGTTAAGTGTTGATAGCTGAGCTGACATGTTTCATTAATCAGATGGTGGCATGTTATGTTTAGAGTATCACTAAGCACATTGTTTGCTAATTTCATAAAAAACACAAGATTAAAACACGTCTGCATGTCTGTTGTCACATCTCCAAAGTTCATGCCAGGACTTCCTCATATGTAGATAGGAAATGGGTCATCGGATGGTTTGGAAAATGTTCATTATTGAATTCCCTGTGTGTCTGATATTTGGCAGGAACCTACCTATTATGTGCTTTGTCAAACTCCTTTCCACTTGACCAAGACACAGAGAGGACTCTGAGAAGCATATTTTTTCCCCTTTACATTATGAGCGAGCTCCTGCCTAGTGATTAATGGAGGCATCTCGATAGCCTTTGCTTTAAATGATGTTATCACTGTCTTCATTTAACTGCACATTTCCTTACCTCAAACATGAATAAGAGCATTTCTGTCTTTTCTCATTGTTGCCTGGCCTTGAGAAACTGTTGATGTATGATGATTTGTTTTACAGAGCTGTCAGGTTTATTGCTTGTATACTTCTCTATCAGATGATATGATGTCGTCTGCTCCAAAAATCTGTGCAGAAATAGAGGCATTCGTGAAGTCTACTCACTTGGATGGAGCAGTTCATTCATTTTCTGAAAATCCTTGAAGTAATAATCATGATGGATTTAACAACAATAACAGTAACAATAACATAATCTAACATTTATGAAGCAGTTACGCTACGGCAGGCACTATACTACGAATTTTACAGAAACCTTATGATGTTGATTCTATAGTTTTACATTTTGCGGTTGAAGACACTGATATTTAAAGAAGATTGGTATCTTTTATGTATTGTGTCAAGAAACATGAGACTCTTTTAAGCCAAGTGTTATCCCATTTAATTCTTGTGATCTGTCATAAACAAGAGATCCAAGAATTATGAGAAGCTGAAAGGTCCCATGGAGCCCAGGCCTGAGTAGATTTTACAGCAAGAAAAGTCATGTGCAAATGAGTTATTGGGCATCAAAACCATGAAAAAGAAGAGGAAACTATTTTGCAGGAAGAGAATAAAGTAGAAAACAGAGAAGTCAAGTGAGGGAGAGAGGAGAGCAGAGAAAGTAGTTGGCTGGGTCTCCAATAGTTTCATAGCTCCAGCCAGCATTTCCCAGGAGGTCCAGCTGTGATTCATTTAGAGGTATGATCTATATTCTAACAATAATCTTCCCTTGACTTTAGGTGGCTTTGATATGTTGCTATTCCTCATAACCAGAAGTCTGGACTTGTAAATAATGGATCTAAGATTCATTCATTCATTCATGTGTTTTTGGACCTAAACCAATCAATGCTTACTTTAAGTCATTCTCTGTTTAGTGGTCTCCCACAGTGGAAAAAGAAAGCCCCGGTGAACATGGCCATAGGGCAACATGTCTTTTTAGAGTTATCGATTGGGAAAACAAAACAAATATATAAAGGAGGAAGCTGTGTAGACAGTGACTTCCAGTAGCATGGCAATAAATCCAAGCAATAGATAATGCTAGTCTAAGACTACCATTATTAAAACACATTTTGTTGTCTTTAAAAAGGTTATAGAAATGAAAATGCTTATTAAAAGCTATTATTATAATAAAAGTTTACAACAGGAATACATGAAGTAAAAACCAAAAGCCCTTTTATTCTTCTCCCCACTCCACTCCTCAGGGACCCATGATGCATAGTTTGGAATGTGTCTTTCTAGGACTTTTCTATCGACAGACCGAATATGTGCTTACGATAGGGCTGTGTTCAAGCACTTCATACCATTCATACTTTCTCTTTTTTTATTTTTAATTTATTTTTATTTAAAAATTTTTTTTAAATTTTTAATTTTAATTTATTTTTTTTTAGAGAGGGTAGGGGCTAAAGGAAAGGGAGAGAAAGAATCTTAAGCAGGCTCCATGCCCAGTGTGGAGCCTGAGATGGGGCTCAATCTCACAGCCCTGAGATCATGACCTGATCTGAAACCAAGAGTTAGACACTTAACCAACTGATCCACCCAGGTGCCCCCATTCATACTTCCTTCTTATTGATTGTACATTATATCATGGACAACCTAACATAAGAATACACACAGATTTGCCTCATTCATATTCACGGCTACAGGGCATATTCCGTGGAATAGGTACACCAGTTCTCTATCAATGAGCTTTTGATTATCTCCAAATTTCTGCTATTACATATCATACTTCACTGAAAAAAACAATTCTTTTTAAAGTGCCTCATTTGCTCATTTTAGGCTATATTTCAGAAACAGTGTTGGAAGAATTAAAAATATATAGGTCCACCCTTATAATCCTAAGGGATATATAAGTATAATACATATTTACAGCTCAAGTATCACCTAAAAATCAGTTAGTATGACATTTATTAAGGTACCATGATGCTAGCCATTAGTCAGAATTCCTCCAGGTTTCAGTGTGATTCAGGGGAGGAAAGGGTGAGTGTTATTGCAATTACTTTTGTCTATCTAAAAAAAAGATTTTAAAACATTAAAATATAGCAGTGATGAACAATTGACTCTTGGCGGGGGGGGATGTGAGATTGCTCTCTGAGTAATTTACCCCTGACTGTTTAGAAAACCAACTGGTAAGCAAGCATTTATTGATCACCCATAAATTGCCAAGTACAGATATAGGAAAAGATCTAGGATTTTTTTTTTAATACTTCAAGTGGAGCTCACAGTCTGTGAGCACGTAGAGCAGGAAGAGATGAATGGGCCTACAGCAATCAGATGCTCTTGCTGATGTTTTAGGACTTTGTATATATGATTTCAGAAACAGGTAGATATATAAAGCACAGGGAATATAACAATATTGAGAATATAAAGAGAAGTTCTGGTAATGTTTTACAAAATATGAGGATTTTTCTTACTTTGGATACAAAACACATCTAGCCAAAAGTTATGTGTTTTGTGAATATTTACTGCCTTCCAAAGTCATGGTAGGTAAGGAAATCTTAAAAATTAGTGAAGCAATATATATATAACAGCCAGCCATCTCCATAAGTCTTTATTAAGAGCCAAATAGGTGAAAACTTCATGTTTAACACTTTAGAAGTTGTCAAGACTAAAAATACACAGTCCCTAGGCAAAAGGAACTGAAGGTTAATGCTGTATAATAGAGTACACACATATTTTTAGCTTAGAAAAGCACAAATTATCATTAAAGGCTAATTAATTTCCATGTTTTGGTCAATTCTTCTTTATTTTTTAAATTCTTTAGAAAGATTTATTTATTTATTTTGGGGGGGAGAGATGGAGGGGGTAGGGGCAGAAGGAGAGAGAAAATCTCAAGCAGACTCCACACTGAGCACAGAGCCCTACATGGGGCTCTATCTCACAACCCTGAGATCATGATCTGAGCCCAGATCAAGAGTTGGATGCCAACCAACTGAGCCACCCAGGGGCCCCTGAGCAATTCTTCTGTTATTTTATTTTTTTATTATTATGTTATGTTAATCACCATACATTACATCATTTGTTTTTGATGTAGTGTTCCATGATTCATTATTTGTGTATAACACCCAGTGCTCCATGCAGAACATGCCCTCTTTAATACCCATCACCAGGCTAACCCATCCTCCCAACCCCTCCGCTCTAGAACTCTCAGTTTGTTTTTCAGAGTCCATAGTCTCTCATGGTTCATCTCCCCCTCTGATTTCCCGCCCTTCATTCTTCCCCTCCTGCTATCTTCTTCTTCTTCTTTTTTTTTAACAAATAATGTATTATTTGTTTCAGAGGTACAGATCTGTGATTCAACAGTCTTGCACAATTCACAGCACTCGCCATAGCACATACCCTCCCCAATGTCTATCACCCAGCCGTCCTATCCCTCCCACTCCCACCATTCCAGCAACCCTCAGTTTGTTTCCTGAGATTAAGAATTCCTCATATCAGTGAGCTCATATGATACATATCTTTCTCTGATTGACTTATTTCACTCAGCATAACACTCTCCAGTTCCATCCATGTCGTTGCAAATGGCAAGATTTCATTCCTTTTGATGGCTGCATAATATTTCATTGTGTATATATACCACATCTTCTTTATCCATTCATCTGTTGATGGACATCTTGGCTCTTTCCATAGTTTGGCTATTGTGGACATTGCTCCTATAAACATCGGGGTGCACATACCCCTTCGGATCCCTACATTTGTATCTTTGGGGTAAATACCCAGTAGTGCAATTGCTGGATCGTATGGTAGCTCTATTTTCAACTTTTGCAATTCTTCTTTTAAAAACATTAGATAGTTGTATATGATTTTCCTAACAATACTATTCTGTGCCTATATTCACCCCGTGCAAGGGATTTGCTTTCTGTTGTTGGTAGATGGGTCCTTGAGAGGAGACTTTTTATTGAGATAAATAATTACACCTGTCACTCATTTAGAGCTTACTATATGACCAGCTAAAAGCTTTAGGTGGATTTTAAAAATTCTCTGAGCAGACCCTTTATAGAAAGGCTTTTACAAATGTGGAATCTGACAGATATTAAGTGGCCGAACCAGGGTCCCATGCCACTCTGTGGCTGTGTACCACTATATACCATTATGCCCATGTTTACTCTGGTTATTCCCATGCCAGCTTGAAATGTTTGTCTTATTTCAACACCACTCCAACACTACATTCTTAATGTTTCTCTTAGCTAAGTCAATTCACTTTTCATACCTGCTACTTGTTCTAAGTATTTAAGGCCATAAAATTTGGAGGGTTATTGAATTCATTATATGCTTTCTCTAACAGGTAGCCAATAAATAAATAACAATGATAACAAAAAAGCTTGTCCATATACTACCTGTAATGATTTCGTATTATTACTGGTGCCATATGTACCACACTTGGAAACCCTTTATCCTATATTACTATTTTTAGGTTTTTCTTTTTTGTATCATCATATGTCCTCTGAATAAATGTTCATTAGATATGTCCACTTCCTTACAAAGAAAGTGGCTGTGTAAAATCAGGTTTGCATCTCAATTCACCATGAAAACATTCATTTGTATGTGGAGATGATCAGTCCAAAGAGTTATTCTCACACAAACTGAATACAGCAGGAAATATGCTTCTACAGGTAACACTAACAAATATAACTTCACAATTAAAATTGCCAGCTGTCTGAAGACCACAGAATATGCCCTCAGCAGCAAAGTCTTGCCACATAGGATATTTTATCACTCAATTGTTCTGGCTTTCTTTAAAAGGTAACTTAAAAATTAAAAAAAAAAAAGAAGTCTCTTCAACAAGTGATGTTGGGAAAATTGAACAGTCACATGCAGAAGAATGAAACTGGACCACTTTCTTGCACCATACACAAAAATAAACTCAAAATGGATGAAAGACCTAAATGTGAAACAAGATTTCATCAAAATCCTAGAGGAGAACACAGGCAGCAACCTCTTTGACCTTGGCTTCAGCAACTTCTTGCTAGACACATCTCCAAAAGCAAGGGAAACAAAAGCAAAAATGAACTATTGGGACTTCATCAAGATAAAAAACTTTTGCACAGCAAAGGAAACAGTCAACAAAACTAAAAGGCAACCTACAGAATTGAGAAGATATTTACAAATGTCTTATCAGATTAAGGGCTAATATCCAAAATCTATAAAGAATTAAACTCAACACCTAAAAAATAAAAAATGCAGTTAAGAAATGGGCAGAAGACATGAACAGACATTTCTCCAAAGAAGACATACAAATAGCCAACAGACACATGAAAAAATGCTCAACATCATCGGCATCAGGGAAATACAAATCAAAACCACAATGAGATGCCACCTCAGACCTGTCAGAATGTCTAAAATTAACAACTCAGGAAACAACAGATGTTTGTAAAGATGTGGAGAAAGGGGAACCCTCCTACACTGTTGGTGGGAATGCAAACTGGTACAGCCACTGTGAAAAACACTGTGAAGTTTCCTCAAAAAGTTACAAATAGAGCTACACTACTACCAAGCAATTATACTACTGGGTATTTATCCCAAAGAGCCAAATGCAGTGATCCGAAAGGGCACCTGCACCCCAATGTTTATAGCAGCAATGTCCACAATAGCCAAACTATGGAAAGAGCCCAAATGTCCATCGATTGATGAATGGATAAAGAAGATGTGGTATATATACATAATGGAATACTACTCAGCCATCAAAAAGAATGAAATCTTGCCATTTGCAAAGATGTATATGGAACTAGAGGGTATTATGCTACTCGAAAGAAGACAGTCAGAGAAAGACAAATACCATACGATTTCACTCATATGTGGAATTTGAAACAAAACAGATGAACATAGGGGAAGGGAAGGAAAAATAAAATAAGATAACAACAGAGAGGGAGACAAACCATGAGACTCTTAATCATAGGAAGGTTGCTGGAGGGGTGGGGGTAAGGGGTAACTAGGTGATGGGCATTAAGGAGGGCACTTGATGTAATGAGCACTGGGTGTTATATGCAACTGATGAATCACTACCCCTGAAACTAATAATATAGAATAGGTTAACTAAGTTAAATTTAAATAATTTTAAAAAAATAAAAAAAATAACAGGAGAAAAGAGTTATGTTTCACCATTTAGATTAATTGATAAAGTATGTCATTTAATTAAATGAGTTCATTCTATTTTTATTATTATCATTATTATTAGTATTATGGAAAAGCAACAGAATATTTTGTTCCAAAGGGTATTTAAGGGTGTTTAAGGGCTTTCATTTTGAGTAATGAGAAGGTCAAGCATAATTTACAGAGCAATGTATTTAATCAAAAGAAGTAATTGCCATAGGAGAAATTGTTATTTGCCTGTTTGTAATCAACTAATTTTTTACTTTATAGCCCACAAAGAAAGATTAGTTGAGAAAATCACAATAATATATAAAGCTGCCCTTTCAGAAAATTAATTTTCAAGACCATGCAACAGACAAAAATTAAAATGAATTGAAGAGGGACCAGCAAAAAAATTTCACAACATTTTGGACTCCTCCCAATTAGGACAAAGTCCTCATTGCTTATTCTGAACAGGGAAGCCCATTAATTTGTGCAATGCAAGTAGAATATAAAACATGAATTTCCTTTGGGTTTTGGAATTTCATAAAAAGCCAAAAATTTTTATTAATTGTCTCATCCTAAGAGGTAAATAAGTATTACCAAGTTTACTTTCTCAGTAATTTGGAAGTTGAAACAGCATGTTAAATTGCTTGGTTCTATTCAAATTTTCCACTTTGTCTCTGACTCAAGTAGGTGGTCAGAGTTTTCATTCAAGACCTAGGATCCTGTAGCTTAAGACCTTGTGATTTAAAAAATAGTAGCATCATGTCTCCAGGAGGTAAAAGGAGGAATGAGAAGACTGCAGAGTTCTGTGCTTAGTGTACCCAGTTTTGTATGTTGGAGAAAGGACAGGGAGAACTGGTCTTTTTCCAAAAAGCCCATATCCAGAGGGAGTGTGGCAGCGTGGTACAGACTCAAACTTAACTATGGCCCTGTAGTGCAGGCATTTGGCTTGGAGCTAAGAGCAGTGTAGGAAAACTCAAGACAAAAGTTCTGGTGTTGGGGCTAGCTCCTGATGTGCTTTTATGTCAAGGCAAGGCTTAGTTTCACCCTGACTTCACGTTAGGTACTACATTGGAGAACACCTATTTTGTGAGGGAACAGGGTACCAGGAGAACCCTCTGGGCATTATGAGTATGAAGTAACAGACCTGAGAACAGATTGTTTTCTTTCTTTTGAAATCTGAATTTGTTATTGGCTATTTAGATCCTAACTAAACTTTTTTTTTTTTCATAAGGAGATATTTTATAATAAAACAAGCCATGTATGTAGAAATGAGGAAGGCTTCAAGAAACTAAAGGTTATTTTCGTTGTTTGTTTGTTTCATGGGGAAAATTATGGCCATACAGTGAAGAATTTCCTTTGCATTCTAGCAGATGTCATGAGTGAACCAATCTCAGACCTGGGTATCATTTTTCTATTACTACTATATTGAAGTAGTCATATACATAATATATAATATATTAAGGTGCTATATCAGAGTGGTTAGGCATAGGCTATGGAGTCAGCAATGTGCGTTTGATTCTCAGCTTGACATTTTTAATTATAGAACCATGGACAAGTTATTCAATTTCTTTTTTTTAAGATTTTATTTATTTATTTAACAGAGAGATAGAGAGCACAAGTAGGCAAAGAGGCAGGCAGAGGGAGAGGGAGAAGCAGGCTCTCCACTGAGCAGGGAGCCCGATGCGGGACTTGATCCCAGGACCCTGGGATCATGACCTGAGCCGAAGGCAGCCGCTTGACTGAGCCACCCAGGCACTCCAACTTATTCAATTTCTTAAGCTTCAGTTTCATCACCTGTAAAATGAGAATAATCTTTCCCACTTCATAAGTAAAGATGAAATGAGATGGGAGTTGTCCAACACGCAGGAAATTCTACCTGTTATTAATGCTGTCAGTAGACTTGATGTCCAATGAAACAGAATTTCTAATTATTCACAATTATTAGTGACAAAACAGAAAGCTGGAGAAACAGAAAACTGTCCTTGATTATCATGAGTAAGGAAAGAGAGTTTATTTACTTTTTCATACATTGTTGGAACACATTTTGTTAATCGGTAAACTAACTGGTCTGTTAGTCTGCAATCCAGAAAGAAGATGAGTTTTAAACATGTTCCCTCCAGTCAGTTCATGAGTAACCAACCCTCTGACCCAGAAGAACAATCTGCTTCTAGGAAATGATGGAAAAATAACCATGTATTTGACCAAAAATAAATAACAAATGCACAGAACTTAGCACAGTGCCAAGGATAGAGGAAGCACTAAAGAAATGTTTGTTCCTTTTCTTTCCTTACTCTCATTTCATTTCATATTCCTTCTGTTCCTGTCTGGGAAATATTTACTCACAGCTAGCTCCTTACTGGATTGTGAACCCCTTCGAGGGCATCATACCATGTCTTATTAGTTATACAATCTCCCATTCCCAACCTCATAGCATGGAGCTTGCATGCAACAGGTGCTCAATACATGTTAAAAATATCATTGAAAGTAAGTACAGTGTTGTTAAGATTGAAAGATTACTTCCTATGTTCAGTTTTATATTTCATTAAAAGGATTTAAGTCACTTGTTTGAGAAAGACTACTTCATCAGGGGTGGCCTAATTTGCAAGAACTTGCAAAACTTGATAGATTGACTTCACATGTTAGGTTATTGGATATTTTTCATGGCATCCTTACTGTATTGCTTTCCCACTTTGGGTTGAACTTCTGTTCCTCAACTGCTTCTTGCTTCACTAGAATAGCTCTTGACTTGATTGCAAATTAAAACTCTTGAAAGGGTAGCTGGCTCCAGTGATTTTTCAATGACTATATTGTCATTGGTGATTTGTGATTATCACCACTGCTCCAAATTTCGATAAGGGTTTGCATTTTGAAATGATTAGGATGACCATTCACTGAGAATATATAATTTTTCTCTTTTGATGTTTTAGCAGCTTTTTGCAAGAAGAACAGTGAGAAGAGAGTAAACTACTATTGTATCCATTTGGATAGAATCCCATTTCAGGGAGATTTGGGGGACATGGCTCAATCTTTGGCTCTTAGAAACATTTGGCCCTTTAGAAACATTTCCACCTGAATCACCGAAGGACTTTTAGAGCCTTACAGGTTTCTAGCAACTATGAATTCCTAATGAAAAACAAAATTTGACTTTTAGTTTGAGGTATTATTGTTAGTGCTGGGAGATGGGAAGGAATGGGGAAAGGGCAGGCAAGACAAAATTTCTTTTGAAGGTTAAAGTTGAAGCTCTTCCCCATTTACCCATTTATTTCCCTTTTTCCTCTTTCTTTCCATAGTACGATATGGCAGGTGGGACAAGGAGCACTTGAACAGTATTACCCAAAGCAGGGTCCACTTATGATTCTCACTAACAGGATTAGATGGGGTGTTTATTAAACATTCAGATTTCTGACCATTACTCCAAACCTAACAAATCAGGAGACTCTCCACACTATGTAAAATTTTAATAAGAACCCCGTGTTATGCACTTAGAGTTTTTGAATTATTTGGGTTTGTGGTTGGATTCAGAGAAGTAACATCAAGCCAAATTAAAAACAAATCTTTGCTTGAGATGTGAATATTTTATTTTTACAGGTAATTTATAAAAACTTCATTTTAAAAGATGTCCTTTTTCCTATTGTAAAATACAAAGGTTCCCAGCTGGCAGTTCTGGTGGCAGTCCAGGAACAGTGGGATGGGTAGCCTTTCACAGCTACAGTGGATAAATTGATGTGGTACAGCAACAACTTACAGAGAAAAACAGAGCATCCTCCTAACTCTTCATTATGTATGGCAGCATCTCCATGGCTCCTCCTTAACTGAGATCATACATGACTTCATCAAGAAGATGACCCATTTCTCTATCCCTAATGGAGAAAATGGGTTTTATATAGCAGGTAAATCATGCTCCTTCTCTCTAAAATCATATTGACGTAACCAAATTCAGTACTGATCTCCTGCTTAATATATTTTTAAAAGCAGCAAGGGAATTCACATTTTGATGCCAAAATCAATTCCTGTCATTCCATAGGACTGTTAAAAGGTTTCATTCTAAAATCATATTTCTTTCTACTGAACTCTGACATCCAAGTCTATGAAATTGTTTACCCTAGATTTTTTTTAAATCAGTTTACTGACATGTTTTGACTGATGCTGTATAATCATATCTTCTGTTACCAGGTATTGTTCATCCTTTTTAAATTTGATTTTAATTCATTTTGCATACATAAACTATCAAATAAAAGCCAGTAATTTTGTCATCAAAATCTAGCCCCATATGTATCTGGGAACAATTTTCTATCTCTTATTACAGGTTCCCTGTTGGCAGCAGCACAGCCAAGTGTGACCATGAAATGTGGAGTGGAGGTGAACATGCTCGGTAGTGAGAAAGAAGGTCATCAGAATGGTCACTAATATATCTCAGAGTAATCTCTGAGAAAACGTCAGAGAGCTAGACTCTACAATTTTAAGTGACTGTAGTAAAAGTTGAAAATATTAATAACATGTCAAGAAGAGAAAGGGGTGATATAATTAAGTGGTGTGAGCTTGGAGGTATGCTAGGCAGAAATGTTCCCCAAAGATGTCCATGGCCTAAAAGTTGAAATGTGGAAATAGGCTACACAATAAGACAAAAGGGACTTTGCAGATCAAATTAAGGTTAAGGGCCTTAAAATAAGGGGGGGCTATCCTGGATTTTCAAGGTGGGTCCGATCTAATTACATGGGTCCTTAAAAGTGGAGAACTTTCTGCATCTGAGAATAGACGAGATGAGGCTGAAGGGGAAATCAGAGTGATCCAAAGAATGAGAAGGACTCAGCCTACTATTGCTGACTTTGAAGATGAGGAGGCCACAAACTGGGGAATGTAAAGGTCTCTACAATGACCCCTGGCCAACCTCTAGCAAGAAAATAGGGACCTCCATCCTATAACCACATGGCATTGAATCCAGCCAGTAACCTAAATGAGTTGGTAAGAATGAGTTGGTAAGCAGGTTCTCCTCCAGATCCTTGGTCTGCCTAAGACTTTGATTTTAGCCAAGTGAAACTAGGAACAGAGAAATCAGTATACTGCCCTGGAACTTCTGACCTACAGAACTGTGAGGTAATAAATATGTATTGTTGTTAGCTGCTAAATTTGTGGTAATCTCTCATGGCAGTAATAAAAACCAAGGAAAAAGGCAATGGAGTTGTTGCAGGAGAGCTGACAAACTTCAATTTGGAGTGGGCATGGGGAGAGAGGCAATAGTGGTGATGCCTCTGGACTTGGATATACTAAAGTTCATATCCCTGCTGACACCTACTAGCTGAGTGATATTACTCAGGAAATTGCACTTTTATAAAGCTTGATTTCCTCCTCTATAAAATGGAAATAATAACAGCATTTCTTATACTAGCTTATGGTTAGACTTAAATGAAGTAAAAGATGTACAAGCATTTAACAGTGCCTGGGCACAGAACTGGCACTGAATAGAGTGGTCTTTACATAACAAAGCAATCTGTTGTCCCTGAAATCCAAGGACAGGTAAAAATGGGCAGACTTTACTTGTGAGAAGTTAAAAAGTATCACTATCAAGAGGAGAGCCAGTTTTCATCCAAGCCTGGATATAGAGAAAATGTACTCAGAAAAGGGCCTGTAGCAAATGGTGAGCTAAATGTGACTAAGAGCAGCCTTCTCAAACTCAAATGTGCATAAAGATCACCCAGATTCTGAGAGGATTCTGGGAAGATGGCAGATTGGGAGACACTAGGAATCTGTCTTCCTACCTAGGCAATAATTGCACTGGCAGAATCTTTCTGATGTAACTATTTTGGAACTCTGGAGTCCATTGAAGGCTTGCAACTTCTAAGGGAAAGCTTAGATGTTAAATTGTGGATAATTTTGGTCAATCACAGCTCCTAGAACTGTAACGGCTAACCCATCTCCAGTCCCAGCCATGTGACAGGCAGTACACATGTTTATGGAAAATAACCAATCTGCACACAGCTTTCAAGAGCCAGAGAGGGCAAAAAGGACACTGTCCTCCAAATATTGGGAATCAGTGCTCTAATAACTCTGATTACTTCCAATCACAGAGGTGCAGACAAAGAGGTGGGCAGTCATTTGCTATACTTCTCCCCATTGTTGTAAGCCCCTCTTCCTCTGGCTGAAGTGACTTCCAGGTGATTTGAAGGAAAGGCACCCTTCCCTTCTCCCTTCATACTACTCTTTTTCCTCTCTTTGTAGCCAAACATTAAAGACTGGGATATTCAAAAACAATTGCATATATGGGGAAAATTAGAAGGGAAGAGCTCAGAAAGGACCTGTGAAGGTCTTAAATATATACCTCAGGGTGATCCTAGGCACAGAGAGCCCACAACAATGCAAAAAAAAAACAAAAATAGAAACAAAACAAAACCCCAAAAATAGTGAACTCTGGGGAAGTGGAGAATCTAATTTCCAAAGTTATCACATTATTAGATTCAAATGTCCAGTGTTCAACAAAGAAATCACAAGGCATACAAAACAAAACATAAAAGTATGGCTTATTCAAAGGAAACAAATAAATTGACAAAAGCTGTCCCTGAAAAAGACCTAATGGTAGATGTATTGGACAAAGACTTTAAAACAATTGTTTTAAAGATGCTCAAGGAACTAAAAGAAGATATGAAGAAAAATCAAGAAAATAATGTATGCAAAAAATGGAAATACCAGTATAGGGAGAAAGCCTTAAAAAAAAACAAAAGCCATTCTGGAGCTTAAAAGTACATTGACTCAAATAAAAAATTCAGCTAGAGGGATTCAAAGGCAGATTTGAACAGAAAGAATCAGCAAACTTGAAGATAGGGCAATGGAAATTATCATGCCTGAGGAATGGAAAGAAAAAAGAATGAAGAAAAATCAACAGAGCCTAAGGGACCTATGGGACACCATCAAGTGGTGTATCAAGTGCATCAAATAGGTATGTTGATATGCATTATGGGAGTCCCAGAAAGAGAAGAGACAGAGGATGTTTGAATAAATAATGGCTGAAAACTTCCAAAGTTTGCTGAAAGATATAAATGTAAACATCCAAGAAGCTGCATGAGCTCCAAGTAAGATGATTCAAAGGGACCATAATGAAACACATTATAATCCAACTTCCAAAAGACAAAGACAAAAGTATTGTAACAATAGTATGTAATTCCACTTTTTGTTTTCTACATGATTTAATACACTTATGTTTTTGAAGAGCAATTATCAGTCTAAAAGCTAATATTTTTGTGACTTTTATTTATAACTATAAATTCTGTTTTCCACATAATTTAAGAGACTGATGCATTTAAAAGAATTTTAGTTTATGTTTCTGGGCACACAATGCATAAAGATGCAAATTTGTGACATCAACAATGGAAAGGGGTGAGGACATATAGATAAAGGAGCAGAGTTTTTGTATTTTATTGAAGTTAGGCTGGTATAAATTCAAATTAGAGTGTTACAACTTTAGAACGTTGAATGTAATCCCCATGCTAACCACAAAGAAAACAGTTATATATTATACACAAAAGGAGATGAGAAAGGAATTTAAACATTTTATTGCAAAACATAAAAATACTATAAATTACTATAAAATACAGAAGAAAATATTAATGCAGGAAAAAATGCAGAACTGCAGGAAAAAAGAGGAGGGCTGGCTATACTGACATTGGACAAAATAGACTTTATTTATTTATTTATTTATTTAAGATTTTATTTATTTATTTGACAGTGAGAGACACAGTGATAGAGGGAACACAAGCAGGGGGAATGGGAGAGGGAGAAGCAGGCTTCCTGTGGAGCAGGGAGCCCGATGCGGGGCTCAATCCCAGGACCCTGGGATTATGACCTGAGCTGAAGGCAGACATTTAATGACTGAGCCACCCAGGCGCCCCCAAAATAGACTTTAAATTAAAAAAAGGTAAAGAGACAAAGAAAGAAATTATGTATTAATAAAAGCTTCAATACATCAAGAAGATTTAAAAATTAAAAACATTTATGTACATAAGAACAGACCTTAAAATATATGAAGCAAAAACTAATAGAATTGAGAGAAAGATAAACAGTCTACATCAATATCCCACTCTCAATAATGGATAGAATGACCAGACAGAACATAAGTAAGGAAATAGAGGGCTTAACACAGTAAAACAACTAGATCTAACAGACAAACACAGAACACACTACCCAACAAAAGATCACACACATTCTTTTCAAATGCACATTCGGTAAGAAATGAGACATTTGAGAAGAAATGGGACATTTTCCAGGGTAGTCCATATGTTAGGCCACAAATTAAGTCTCAATAGATACAAAAATATAAATATCATACGAAGTATCTTCTGTGTCCCCAATGAGAAGAAGTAATAAATTGATAACAGAAGTAAAACTGGAAAATTCACCAACTTGAGGGAATTAAACAACACTCTTAAACAACCAATGTGTCAAAAAGAAATCATAAGAGAAATTTTAAAATCCTTAGAGATGAATTAAAATGAAAGCACAACATACCAAAACTTATGGGATGCAGCAACAACATCACTAAAGGGGACATTTATAGCTATAAATGCTTATGTTAAAAAAAAAAAAAGATCTCAAATCAACAATCTTACTTTACAATATAAGGAACTAGAAAAAGAAGAAAAACTAAAACTAAAGCTAGCAGAAGGAAGGAAATAAAAGAGCAAACATAAATGAATAGAATAGAATAGAAAAGCAATAGAGAACATTAATAAAAACAAAAGCTGTGTAAGGCTGTTGAATCACAGACCTGTACCTCTGAAACAAATAATACCTTATATGTTAAAAAAAAAAAAGAAGAAGAAGATAGCAGGAAGGGAAAAATGAAGAGGGGGAAATTGAAGGGGGAGACAAACCATGAGAGACTATGGACTCTGAAAAACAAACCGAGGGTTCTAGAGGGGAGGGGGAGTGGGGGGATGGGTTAGCCTGGTGTTGGGTATTAAAGAGGGCACGTACTGTATGGAGCTCTGGGTGTTATACGCAAACAATGAATCATGGAACACTACATCAAAATCTAATGATGTAATGTATGGTGATTAACATAATAAAAAAAAACCCAAAAGCTGGTTCTTTGAAAAGACAAAATAATTGACAAACAATTGACTAAATAATGGCTGTAAACTTCCAAAGTTTGATGAAAGATATAAATGTAAACATCCAAAAAGCTCCACAAATAATAATTGACCAAGAAAAAAAGGAGAGAGAAGACTCAAATTACTAAAATTCGGAACAAAAATGGGTACATTACTATTGATTCTACAGAAATTAAAAATATTATAAGAGTACTATGATGAATGATATACTAATAAATTAGATAACCTAGATTAAATGGACAAATTTCTAGAAATACAAAATGTACCAAGATTAAATCAAGAAATAGAAAATCTGAATAGACCTATAACCAGTAAGGTGATTGAATCAGTACAAAAAAAAACCTCCCAAGCAAGAAAAACCCTGGACCTAATGGTTTCACTGGTGAATTCTACTAAACATTTTAAATACCAATATTTCTCAAACTTTTCCAAAAATTCAAAGAGGAAACACTTTCTAACTCATTCTGTGGGCATTACCCTGATACCAAAGCCAGATAGACACTATAAGAAAATTACAGATCAATATCCCTAATGAGCATTGATGCAAAAATCCCCAAGCAAAGTAATAACAAACCAAATTGAGCAACATGTTAAAAAGACTATATACCACAACCAAGTGGAATTTATTCCTGTAATGCAAAGATGTATCAATGTATGAAAGTCAATCAATATACCACATAAAGAGAATGAAGGGTAAAAACACATAATCATCTCACCTGATGCAAAAAAATCATTTGATAAAATTCAACACCCTTTTATAATAAAAAACATCCAACAAAATAGGAATAGAAGTAAACTACTATTTATAATAATAATAAAAACCATATACAAAAAGCCCACAGTAAACATCATGCTTAATGGTAAAAGTCAAGGTTTTTCCTCTAAGGAGAGGAACAAGACAAGGATGTCTACTTTTACCACTCCTATTCAGCATAGTACTGGAAGTGCTAGCCAGTGCAATCAGGCAAGGAAAAGAAATAGTCATACAAACTGGAAAAGAAGTTTCTCTGTTTGTAGATGATATGATCTTAAATGAAGAAAACTCTAAAGATCACACACACAGAGACACAAACTTTTAGAATTAAAAGATGAATTCAGCAAAGTAGCAGAATATAAAGTCAACACAGAAAAAAATGATTGCATTTTTATATACTAACAATGGACAATCTGAAAAGGAAATTACAAAAACAATTCAATTTACTATAGCATCAAAAAGAATAAGATACTTAGGAATTTAACCAAGGAGATGAAAGACTTGTACAATGAAAACTATAAAGCATTGCTAAAGGAAATTAAAGAAGACATAAATAAATGGAAACACATCCCATGTTCATGGATTGGAAGACTTCATATTGTTAAAACATCAATTCTCAAAGTGATCTTCAGATTCAATGCAACTCCTATCAAAAGTCCAATGAATTTTTTGTGCGGTCTTTTGCAGAAATAGAAAAATGATCCTAAAATTCACATGGAATCTCAAAAGACCCTCAAAAATTAAAACAATATTGAAAAGAAAGAACAAAACTTCAGGACTCATGCCTCCTAATTTCAAAACCTACTACAAAGCTATAGTAATCAAAATATGTGGTACTGGCATAATGACAGACATATGGACCAATGGAATAGAGAGCCCAGAAATAAACCCTCAGATATAGGGTCAAATGATCTTTGACAAAGGTTTCAAGACCAGTCCATGGAAAAAAACCTTCTTTTCAACAATTGGTGCTGAGAAAACTGGATATCCACATGCAAAAGAATGATGTTAGACTCTTACCTAATACCATATACAAAAATTAATTCAAAATGGATCAAAGATCTAAATGTAAGACCTTAAACTATAAAATTCTTAGAGGAAAATATAGGGCAAAAGTTTCATTATGTGAATTTGGCAATGATGTCTTGGTTATGACATCAAAGGCACAGGTAACAGAAGAAGTAGAAAAACTGGACTTCATGAAACTTTTAAAAAAATTTTTGTATCAAAAGACAATATCAATAGAGTAGGAAGGCAACTCATGGAATGGGAAAATATTTTCAAACCATATATCAGACAAAGGACTAATGTCCAGAATACATAGAGAACTCCTAAAACTTAACAATAACAAGAACAAATGATTAAAAATGCAAAGGACTAGAACAGATATTTCTCCAAAGAAGATATTCATATGGCTAATAAGCCCATGAAAAGATGCTCAATATTACTGATTATTAGAGAAATGCAAATCAAAACTACAAAAAGATACCACCTCACACCCTTTTGGGTGGCTACTATGAAGAACTGCCCCCCAAAATAGCAAGTGTTGGCAAGAATGTGAAGAAATTGGAACCCTTATGCACTGTTTGTGGGAATGTACAATAGTAGAGCTTCTATGGAAAAAAATATAGCAGTTCCTCAACAAATTAAAAATAGAATTACCATATGATCCAGCAACTCCACTTCTGGGTATAGGCCCAAAATAATTGAAAGCATGGTTTTGAAGAAATATTTGTACACCCATGTTCATAGCAGCATTATTCACAGTAGATAAATGTGGAAGCAATCCTAGTGTCCACTGACGGATGAGTGGACAAGCAAAATATGGTATATACATATAATGGAATATTTTTAGCCTTAAAAGGGAAGGATATTCTGACATATACTATAACAGGGAGGAAACTTGAAGACATAATGCTAAATGAAATAAGTGAGTCAAAAACGACAAAGACTGGGTATTTCATTCATGTGAGATATCTAGAGCAGTCAAAATCATAGAGACAGAAAGTAGAGTGGTGATTGTCAGGGCCTGGAGGAAGGAGGGATAAAGAGTTATTTCTTAATGGCTATAGAGTTCCAGCTTCACAAGATGATGGAGATGGATGGTGATGATGGTTGCACAATATTATGAAAGTATTTAATACCACTGAGCTGTTACAGCTAAAAATGGTTAAAGTGGTAAATTTTACATTATGTGTATTTTACCACAATAAAAAAAAAAAAGAAAAAAAAAGATGACCCAGAGACCTAGGTACAAAGCAGGTTCTGACTCAGCAGATGGGGTAGGGCCTGAGACTGTACATTTCCAATAAGTTCCCTGTTGATGCATGTGCTGCTGGTCTATGGACCACAATTTCAGTAGCTAGGAATTACATGGGAGAAGGGTCACTGTCTCCCACAATGCTGGATGGTGACATGGTGAGAAAGGGAATGAAAAGAATCAGGCTTGCTGAACTGTCAGAAGCAGGATGGAATGAGCAAGTTGGCTCAGCTGTGCAGGGAAGGCCTCCCCTCTAGCGCAGGGCCTGTTCCCACTTTAGGGTGTGTGTCTGTGTATTGTCAGCACCTGCAGGCGCCTGATGCTTTAGTGTTTGCTCACAGCCTCTGTTCTCAGAAAGCTCACACTGCAGGCTGCTGGTCAGAACACCTCGGGAAGCAGGTCCTGTTAAAGGTTAAACCCAGTTTGCTTTCTCCATACTCCAGAGTTGAGGTGGACATCAGAACTGAAGCAGGTAGGACATTCTGGACAATATTCTCTAAAAAAAATTGAAGTCTTGGCTCAGTATGACTAATGCTTTCCTCTGAATCTTTCCAATCATTTCCTTTTTAAAGCTACTTTCACATTTGTGATCTCATCTTGTTCACGCCGGTGTTTTATTAAACTCTAACGGTGTTTACATGTAGTACATAGGTATGATGCTTTGCATTCTTGTCTGACATTAAATATGTAGGCATGCCTGCTGTCCATGAGGTCCTAGAACCAAAGGTATTGAATATTTCAACCTCTGTTGTTTTTTTTTTCTTGTCTTTCAAATAAGCAAGTGTTGTGCTCATTATATCCTCAGAAAGTTAACTTAGTGAGGAAGGCTCTTGACTTCTCTGTGGTCTGGCCTCTGGTCTGAGTGGCCAGGGCAAATACCTGGAAGCGATTTAGGGACATTGATCAGGGTTTTTATAACTTGAAACATAAATTAGAACAGAATGAAAAGAATATGATGTGAAGGTGCCAGGAAAGTTGTATTATTTTCTTGGGACACTTCATGGCTAGTGCTTTTGCTTATAATATTGCCTGTGAGGAATTAAGCATTTTTTTTTTTTTGGTTTAATTCTGGTTTTCTTTAGTGGGTGTAAAATGTATTGAACTCTTATTATAGGAGGTGTTTTATGTAAGTTATTTTCATGTTCCTGTAAAGTAGGACAAAGTGATAGTAAAAGCACAACTAAGCAAGGTATGTATTAACATTTTCATATATTCATAACTTGATGTTTTTGTTACTAGTTTTAAGACTGAATCATAGTTACTGACTGAAGTTTATGATCTAATCTTCAGGGATGTAATGCATGAGTGAATTTATGAACTTCTATGGGTTTAAGTGATTTAATGAAAAATGAATTTTTAAGGAAAAATATGTCAGGTAATAAATATGAGATACTTCCCACCTGCTTCTGATATATGACCCCCATGGTAATTCTCTTCAGTTATGCAAAAGATGGATCACTTTAGCCACGCCAGAAAGAACCTTAAACTGAACTTTGTGAATGACAATCAGAGAAAATAGGCCAAGGTCACTTGAAATTCCTCACAAAAATTATCTAAAGTGTGATTTTAAAAGAGGGAGGGACTTGGCTATATTAAAAAGGAAAGGTTTATTAATATAAAAGGGTTAGACTGTAAGAAAGGTTCAGGAGATTAACCTACTTGCTTATTCAAATAAATGAAAAATTAAAAATTTTGACTCGATGTTACTACTTAGAAAGTTAGATTTGATACATTCTTTTTCTACATCCAGAGTTTATTGCCTTGGACATTTGTATAATTTGGGGCTGCCAAGTCATTGAAACACAGTGGCTGAGGAAGAACCTCAATTGTCCTTTCATGATATGGGTTATGTCAAAATATTTTTGGTCAACCAATAAATATTATCGTGCTTAACTGCATCCCAGGCACTAAACTAGTCACTACTGAAACAATGGTGAGCTAAAAAGATAATGTCTGTCCCCCCCATGCTTGTAGTTTTACTTGGGAAGTTGGATAATAAACATTTAAAAACAAATATTGATAGGGATAAATGCCATTGACGGAAAGAGGAGAGCGTGGAAGGGAATAATGGAAGGGGAAGCTCTTTTTGCTAAGAGCCAGGAGCACACTGAGACAGTAGCTGCCACCTCTCAACCTGGACAGCTACTTAGATTGCCAGAAAGAACAAACGCAATTGGTTTGGGATTCCCCCAAGGTGGCAGTTAGACTGAGCCAGTGACACCCTCAAGCGTGGCTCTCAAACTTGGTTGAACTTGGAAACTGCCTATGGAGTTTGAAAAATAATGGATACCTGATTCCCATTCCTAAGGGATTCTGATAAAATTGGTGCTCCCTGAAGAGTTGAAAAAGCTCCCTAGGTGATGCTCATGTTTACCAGGGTTGAAACTCTAAAGCACTTCTCCGAATGTTCACATGCATCTAAATCACCTGGTTGACTTACTAAAACACAGATTGCTGACAGTCTTCCTCTCCTCCCCCCAGAATCTCTGGTCCCATTTGTCTGGGGGTAGGGCCTGAGAATTTACCCTTTAAATAAACTCCCAGGTGATGATGCTCCTGGCCCAGGAACCATATTTTGAGAGCTGTTCCTGTAATCCATTTCTTCCTGTTAATTGATGGGAAAGTGGCATATAGCAGAGTAAAATTCAAATCATGACAGTCATTATAGTCTGTTCCTTCCTCACCTCTCTCTCCTCAGATAGAAACACAGTAGTTAGAAATCTCAACTTCTGTTTTCTAAATATTAATTTTACTTCCTGTTCTTTCCCCATTATCTCTGTGATATAAGAAAGTGGAGAACAGAGGCTGTTCCCTCAGCAGGAGACCATTTTGCTTTTTGTGTCTTAGTACCCAGCAGTTCATTTAGTCAGAATATAATTGCCCAGGTAGACATCAGGTAATTCTGTAGCAGAGTTTAAATTCTCTCCTGGCATTCCCTTGTCCTTCCCTTTGCAGTTTCTCTATCTCGATGCTATTAAAAATATCTAGGCTTCATGCTTCCCTTGCAAATACAAGGGAAGTAATCAGCCTTAAGTGGTGTTTTCTGGTTATAACTTAACCTATGACTTTAACAATAATGAATGGTGGAGACTTGGGTGAAGAGGAAGAAACCAGCTCTGAGGGTTCAAGAGCCTGTGGAGAAAAATTAGACTTTCTTCACCTTTTGGAGATGGGGGAAATGATTTTAGTTCCGTTCCAAGTGACTTCCCAACTCAAGCAAAATGATCAGTTTCGGGGCTCCTTCCCTAAAAAGTCCAGGGCTAGATCTAGCCAGCATCAAGTACCTGGATCCAGGGTAACAGCCCTGGACTTGGCTTTCTCTGTGCTGCCATCAGTCCCTCATTAAACTTCTCCCCTGGGGTGGCAAAGATGGTGCCCACCAGCCTTTATCTACATTTAACCAGTTATATCCCAATGGAAAGTAGATGCCTCTCTTTCAGTGACTGTAGCCAAATTCTCAAGGCTGAGGCAGGTGACATACATCTTTGCCTTAACTAATCACTGTATGCTATTCACATGGAAGGCATTTTGACTGAGATGAGGACTGAAGTTCATCTTAAAGGGCAGATGAAGGAAGAGCATAAGGCATTCAAGGCCAACATAGGAAGAAAATAACGAGTTTAACACATGGAAAATATTCACAGTACTTAACAACCTCTATGGCATTGGTACTATCCAGTAAGAACAAAGGTCTTTGGGGCTCTCAAGGACCCTGATGGAAGGATTTACTGGATCAGGGGGCATTCTGGGACTCTTGGTGGTAGATGGTGAGAGGAACTTGGGTCGACAACTATTCACCAGCCACTGTGTGAGTATTTCAATATTTTACCAACCAGCATTGCCTTTATTGTGTATAACACCAAGTATTAGCCATAGTACACAGTCAAGAGTCAATTCTGTAGGACAGAAAGAACCTAGCAACCCAAGAACTTCCCCAGAACCTAGCAACCCAAGGACTTCTCCAGAAATCCCTTTGCATTGTGTTGTGTAATAAAAGTACCTTGAACTTGCAGAACATTTATTTTTTGCTTTTGAAATTCATTTACATATTCAGTGTTTTTTTAATGTATTCATAAAAGTGAGTGGGTGAACAAATATCACTTCAGTGGAAGTAGTCAGTAGTAGACTCCTGAATGTGTGGTAAGAAATTTCTTTAAAGTCTCAAGTTCATACATATTTTGTATTCTAGTCCCTAATATGTATTCATTCGGCACATTGAAATATTATTTTAAGTGTCCCACTAGGAGGGATGTAGTTTTATACTGCTAGGTTAATGGTAAGATGTTGTTATATTGAAGCTACCCATTTGGAACAAGTGAAACAAATTAGAGCAAATTAAACATAACCCAACATAACAGGTTGAACGTTCAGGCAATTTCTCTTCTGTATCTTGGTGTCAAGTCTTTCAAGAGCCCATAATCAGGTAATTATACAGATAAAGAAAATGATATTTCTATTATAAACTTCCTTTGTAAGTTTGAGTTTCTCAGCCTCATCACTGAGGAGAGATGCCCCCTAACGCTACTCATAGATAATCAAGCACAATGTTTTCACGGTGTAGTGGCCATTCTAAGCTCATTTTCAAGGGGTACTTGTGTTATTGGTAGATTGAAAGGATCTTTATTGTGGCTGACCTTTTTTTTATCACCTCTAGGAAATACTAATCAAAGGAATTTTTTTTAGGGAAGAAAGATGGCAAATGCTATAAGACTTATTTTACCATGGATACTGTAATTTTTCATAATAAATTTACATAAGGGATCTGGTTTATGTGATGAGAACACATGTCAAACTAGTTTGTGAGCATCAAGAAATTCCCAAGTAGCTATTTTGATGGATACTTGTGGTTCTGTCAGTGCCAGTCATAGGAGTTTAGTCGTTTTCATGGAAGTGGCTTATCTGGTTACGTTCTTGGTACTAAGATACTTGGCTTCCAGGAACTCCAAAGCATATTTTCCAGTCAGTCACTGCAAATTAATTTTTTGAGTCTTGGGCTGCTACATGTTCTTCCTTATACATACACATACTCAAAAACAAAACCAAAAAATAGGCTGGCATGGAAAAGCAGTTTTTTGTTGATAGTGTAAGGATTTCAGTAAGCACTGTGAAGCTTTGTGAGGTGCTGTGTTGAAGTGATTTTTATTCTATAACTTTGTAAAAAAGATACATTTATTTCTTTAAACCAATATTTAACTCCTCTGAGTGCCTAGCTTGCCTGGCTGGTGGGAAATTTAGTCTCAATCATTACAGGGGTTCTTTGTCCCTTAGAGCTATCTATAGGTCCTGGAAGCTAATATTTTCCACCTTGGAGAGCCCTTCTGGTCTCACAGTTCTATATGGACCTCTGTCCCTTTACCTTCTTTACTCCACCAAAAGAATCTCTTCCATCCCATGGAGGAATCATTCTTCCTCTCCTCACATCTACTTACCCTCTGGCCTGTTCAACACAATCACCCGCAACTTGCAGTTTTTCTGAGAACAAAAGTGAGCTGCTGTTTTCATCCAGCAACACACATACTCCTGAAATAAAGAAATAAAAATACCAAACTTTCTTCTTGTAATGCGGCAGAGTAAAATGCAGAAAGAGGAAAATAGAAATTTAAAAAGTATGAAAAATTATCCTATTGTGACTATAAAAATCAAAACTGTTCTCCCTCTAAATATTCTTGCAAAATCAAACCTCTGAGGAGCTATGTTAAGTGTTTTGTTCAGCTTTACATATCCAAAGTATTCCCCAGGGTACATGTATTCTGGCTTAAGAAATAGGGACATCAATTCTCATTTGACGCTTCAAAACCATATGGGTTGAGAGCCATTATCTCCTTTTTACAGATGACAACACTGAGGCTCACGTAATTTGGGACTTACCCTAGGTTAGTGATGCACTCAGCAGATCCTTTGAGCATTATATGCCAGACACTATTCTAGGTATGAGGAGTACATCTGTGAACAAGAATGACCAGCTCTGTCCTCTTGGGGAGCTTCCGAGGAGGTTGGAGTTCAGGGGGAAAGCAAGCCGTAAAGTAAATAAAGAATTTCAGATTATGTCAATATGAACAGCTAAGATTTGTTAAATTGCCAGTCTTTGCTAGTCCCTGGTTTAAGTGTTAAGCATGTATTATCATCAAATCCTTAAAGGAACCCTGTGCAGTAGGGAATATTATACTATTTTAAATGAGGAAACTAAGGGAGACCCACAAAAATTAAGTAACTTAAACATAGTAAGGAATGGATTCTATCCCAAACACCCACGAATAACTTTGTTATGTTACGCTGAAGGTAAAACAGGTGATGAGGTGCAGGTGGGCTTGGAGCGAGACTACTTTCATAAGGTTGTGGCTGCCCTCTCTGGAGTTACATGTGAGCTGAAAGCTGAATGAGAAGGAGAAGCTAGCAATGCAAACATTTAGGAAGAGGAGTGTTCCTGTGCAAAGGACCTGGGGGTAGGATGGCCCCAGTTGAGAAATCCATGTCTATTGGAATCCTAAATTCTGTGATCTTGCTGCTTTGTAAAGGAAATCAGTAACAGTAGGGCCTCTAGCAAATCAAAAACAAAGCTTATGTTACAAAAGGACAGCTATGGCTGACAGTTTTTTACCTGTTTGCAGAGGTATTAAGACTTCCACAGCAGCCTCATTCTATTCTCAGTTTAGTTAGACAGTTGAGGATGCAAGAGGTATGTAGAAGTTCACATTTTCTCTCAGTGATTGTTTTCATAAACATAAACATGGGCCAATTCTTATTTTTCAGATTCTTTTCTAGCTTATAATTTTGAATCAAAAGATTATTTTAGAAATAACTATAATTACTACTATTATTGGTAGAAATTGTGTTACTGAAACATTTTCCTTTCTCTTTTGTGAAGTTTGGGGAACAAAATTGTATTTTTTCTCCTAGACTTATCAGCTTAGCTAAAGTTGTCAGGAGCCAATTAGCTCTACAACTTTGTGAGGAATCTTTCAAGTGTGCAAAGAATGTGATGGATGAGCTTCTTCCTAGACTGAAGAGTGGTGTTTGGCAAAGTGCTATGTTTCTGAAAGCACAGGGACGAGAGATTTCCCACCCTAGGAGGTTAGGCACTTCCAGATATATTTTAATTCATTTCACTTGCTAAGTTGTCTAAATATTACTTAACCAGAATTATGGATTTTTAACCATGTCAAGTAATTGAAATGTATTCAATTACTTCTTCATTCATTCATTCAACAGTGTATGAAGAAAACAGTGTATAATATCTGCTGAGTCCTATACCCAGTTCTGCCCTGAGTCAAAAGGTGACCTTCACTAAGCGAACTTGCATCTCTGAATATCAGTTTTCACATCTGTAAAATGAAGGGTGATAGGATAGGACAAATTGAAATAATTAAGGTTCAGGATACTGAAACCTTGAATATATCAATACCTTGGCTGCCTAACACTGTTTGAGATCTAGAGAAAAAGAATGACACCAGGCAAATAATGCTTTCATTACTAGCGATGGTCTTTGTGGAACTGTAGGTGTAGCTCCTCAGCTGTCTGAGTTCTGTTGACCTGAGAGGTGCTTCTTCAACCATTGCAATGGCTGGCTGAATCCAGAAGAAAAACAAGTCTAAAAAGCTGGCTGGCAGCACTTTTCTAAGTTCCTATTGATGCTCAATCTTCTGATCTTACCACTCCCTAGTGTCCAGAAGGATCCTTCTAGGAAGGGCACTTTTTCTTTTGAGCTAAAGCAAGCCCAAGAGAATGAAGCTTGGAGCATGGTGGAATATGTTCCATTGCCCAGAATCTCTCAGCCCCTAAGTCTTTTCAGATCTGAACAGCTCTGAAGCAGAAGTACAGCCTTCTGGTCTTGCTACAGGAGAATAAGATAGTAGCGCTGGGCATCCTTGATTGTTTTGTCATCCCAATCTCAAAGAAAATGCCTAAAAAGAATTACCCCCAAATAAGCTTATTTAGGTATTTCTGCAAAGATTCTAAACCTAGAAAATAAAGCTTAATGAATGCCATGGAACTTGATCAATCAGCGACAGTTGTCCGGTCATTGTGGTAGATGGCATAGTTAGTGGGAAAGGGTAGGAATGGAGAAGAGCTGTGTACTACCATAGACCACAAATAGGTCAAACAATGTGATTCCTAAAGTATCTTCCATTGACAAATTGTGACTCTGAGTTGGCCCTCATTGACAGGAAGGAAATGGAGACTTCAGTCCTACATCACAAGGAACTGAATTGTGTCAACAACCTGAATGAGTGAGAACACAGGTTCTCCCCTAGAAACTCCAGAAAGGAACACAGCTCTGCTGATACCTTGGTTTTAGCTTGATGAGATGCATACCAACTTCTGACCCATGGAGTGTATGATTATAAATCTGTGTTTTTTAAACCACTAAGTTTGTAGTAATTTGCTGTAGCAACAATAGGAAACTAATAGATCCAGAGAAGATTAAGTCATAATACTTCCTTAAGAATTCTGAAAGGAAATGGCAGCAACATAAGTGTGTTGTGATATCATGGTGTCTGACTTAATTTTCTTTTCTATCAGGGTTATGGGAGTAACAGGGAAGGCAGTTTGAGGAGTTGATGAGTGAGTAAGGTTTTCTTTTTTTTAAAGGATTTATTTAGTTATTTTAAAGGGAGGGTGAGAGAGCGAGCAGGGGAAGGGGTGGGGGGAGAGGGAGAGAGAATACCAAGAAGACTCCCCCGAGCATGAAGCCAAACACCAGGCTCAATCCCACAACCTTGAGATCATGACCTGAGCCAAAATAAGAGTCAGACGCTTAAATGAATGAGCCACCCAGGCACCACTGAATGAGGTTTTCTATGTTTGGCCCCATCATCTGCTCTGAATCTCATCAGCAAGAATGTACTGAGGCTTCATTACCAAGCATACTCTCTCCTTATGTCTCTCTGGAGCTGGGTAAACATTTCCTTATTTTTGTGTCTATTTAACCCTGCTGAGCCAAATCTAAGTAGTATTTCTTAAATAGTGTCAGCAGCAATTTTGCCTTTGGGAAATAATTCTTTGAAGCTTTGGTTTGCTTCTAACAGCATTTCTGCAGAAGACATCAATGTTTAAATTTCACCACTTTTGAGTAGAGTTGAGGAGGTTATTAGCCCTAACCCCCAAAATATCAGTTTTAGGTAAAATTAGAGTGAGGGCATGAATTATAAAGAAATGAAAGGTCTGCTTCCTCACGTGGATTTAAAAAGAAAAGCTTGCAGGGTTTCTTCAGTTTGTTTTGGGCTTAACAGAAAGACTTCATCTGTTATTTTATAATGCAACCTGCTATCTTATGAGTGGTACCATAGATATTACTTTGTAGGCATTTTGTTTATTTCTGGAAGCAGAAGCAGCAGGAAAAACAGTTTAGGCCTTCAGAGAATCAAGGCTTGAAATGGAAAATTCAGTTCAGTCCTTAGTGACAAGCTTTCTCTAAAAGCTGTTCGAAGATAAAGCTCTCACTTAAACAACTTAGAATCTTCTCCCACCACTGATTGACTTTCCATGGGGAACTTCAACTGCACACATTCTCTGGAGGATAATAAAACTTACTGCTGGGATCCAAGTAGTTAGTTTCTTCTTTGGAAAGTCTGAATGCTGATTGGCTGCACTTCTCCTGTGGGTGATGTGCAGGATGAGTGATAAGGAAAGGAGAGTTGTGGTGACTGCTTCCCTACAATGACCGAACATGGAGTGTCTGGGCTTTGGGATTTCTTATCGAACTTGCTGAAGCACAGTAATCAGGTCTCAGGATGAGATCAAGACAGGCCATTTCTCTGTGCTGTGATAGGATAGCAAGTCAGAAAGTAGTGATTAATAAATAAAGTGTTTTATTAAAAATAGAGCCTCATAGAATCAGTAGGGAACTCAGAAGTTTTTAAGTTTAACCTATAGTGCAAAGCAGAAAGCTCTTTAGAGTATTCCCCAAAGATAAGACTGAACCTCATAGTGACAGAGACTTGACACATTTCAGAAAGCTAGTATTTGTTAGAAATCAGGTCCTTGTGTTAACCTGAATCTGGATCTTTATAAATTTTCCCCTAGTGGTTCTTTAGTCTATGGACATAGCACAAGTACAGTCTTGTCTCCAGTAGAATTTCCAAGCCTTAGAGGGTTCTTCAAAATCATGTTGTTCAAACCTATCATTTTACAGGCAAGAAAACTAGAGCCAAAGAGAATTTTACTTGAAGTCCCAAAGCTAGTTGGTGGTCGTCAACAACTCAAGTTGCTCAGTTGCCTGAGTTTTTTCCATTACACTCTGTCCAAGAAAGGGATGCTGGGGAAGGGACTGTTTATATTAGCACATGGTGTCATCACCCAACCTGGGCTACTATCAGTGTTGGGAGAAAAAATGAATTTGAGAGTGAAAAAATCCTGAGTTCTAATCATGACCTTGGAACTTATTATCTGTTTAATCTTGGTTTTCTTGAGCTTTCTTATTCTCAAATTTCTATTTTTTTAAGATTTTATTTATTTATTTGACAGAGAAAGAGAGAGAGACAGCAAGAGAGGGAACACAAGCAGGGGGAGTGGGAGAGGGAGAAGCAGGCTTCCCGCTGAGCAGGGAGCCCGATGTGGGGCTCGATCCCAGGACCCTGAGATCATGACCTGAGTCGGAGGCAGACGCTTAATGACTGAGCCACCCAGGTGCCCCTTATTCTCAAATTTCTTAATTATGAATTAAAGATAATGAGAATTACCCTGAGGATGATATGAGGTCATAGTGTTATGAAGCACCTAATTCAGTGCCTAAAATAGAGAAAACATGAATATATTTTATGATTCTTATTTGTTAATATTTTCAGCAAATACTTTTTAGTGCCCTCTAGGTTCTGGATGCTGATATAGATGCTGGGCATGTTGAACTGAACCAAAACGTGACCAGTCCCTGCCTTTATGTGAAAAGAGCTAATGAGCAAATATACAGACAAATCTAAATCATATTAGTGTTAAAAAATAAAGCAAACTTGAAACAGAGTAACGAGGTGCTCTTTTCTACAGGGAGGTCAGGGAAGGCATCTCTGGGGAAGTGAAACTTGAAGAGTCACCTAAAAAAAAGTCAAGTTATAAACCATATGAACCCATGTTGTAGGATGTCCCAAGAGGAAGAACCATCAAGGGCAAAGATCCTGAGGCAAGGGTGTTACTTGAAGTAGTGAGGGGGAGCTAGGAAGCCAGTGTGTCTAGGGCTGAGGGACAGTGGTTGGGGATTAGGACAGAGAGACAGGGGCTAGGTCATATAGGACTCTCATGGACTGTGGTAAGAACTTAGGGTTGTGGTCTAGATATGGTGGGTGATTCTGAGTACGAATGTGGGACATCATGTAACATACATTTTTAAAACAGTAGTTCTCAACCCTGGATGCACACTGGAATTTCTTTACTATAAGTTTTTTTTTTTATTATGTTCAATTAGCCAACATATAGTACATCCTTAGTTTTTAATGTGGTGTTCAACGATTCATTAGTTGTGTATAACACCATACACTGGAATTTCTTAAGGATATTTTTAAAAATACCAATGCTTATTGCCAGAGACTGAGAGTTAAGTAATCTGGGGTGAGGCTAAGCATCTGTGCATTGTAGAACACTTTTGAGGGATGCTAAATGGCATCCAAGGTAGGAAAGCACTCTCAGAAAAGGATATCAGTAGTTGATAGCATAAGAAATGTATATGATGAACCAATGAGTTAGATTGTGTGTTGAGATAAGTGCTTCTCCCATGCTTCATGGAAGTCACATGATCAGATATCCCCTAATGATGAAAGAGCCAAGAAAGCTTTCAAATCTTGGTCAAGAGTCAGGAAAATCTTGACAAAGGAAAGGACATTTCCACCTCCCTGTTGGCCCTGCAGATTCTTTCTGATTTGTAACAAGGAGAAAGAAAAAAGAGGATCAGAAAATTGGGAGGTCAAAATGGATTCATAAGAACCGGCTTCTAGACATTTGCATTGTAAAAGCATTTTAACTACAAAGAACTTCCTTGTGCTCCAGTATGTGGCTGGTGAGGATTCTTAACTTGAGTTATATGTTGGATGTTAGTTGATTAATGACTTTGAATTCCAGTTTCTTGAATACTTGTGATAAAATTTGTATAAGTATCATTTAGCTTTGTGTTTTAGATAGTGTGCATTCTTTTAAGCATTATGTAGCTCACTGTAAAAGCCATAGGGCTTCAACAGTTAAAATTATATAGTCAAAAGTTGTGTGGTAGTTCATTGGTCCTCAACTGGGGGACAGTTTTACTCCTCGTAGGTCATTTGGCAATGTCTCAGACATTTTTGGTTTTACAACTGCAGTGGGGATGCTAGTAAGTAGAGATTAGAGATGGCCCAAAATGTCAGTAGAGACAAGACTGAGAAACCCTGCTTTATGGTCATTTTCCTGTCATTTAGGAAAGAGGAAAACCCAATTCTGCATTTCCTGCCACTTAGTTGTATAATATTAAGCAAAAGGTTTGACCTCTCTAAACTCAGGAGGGGGTGGTTCTTATCTGAAAATAAGATATTGATTAGGATCAATACAATGCAACAACTTACCAGTGCATATTATGTACCTGTTACTGTACTAAGCTGAAACATGGAAAAGTTCCTTCCCTTTGGAAGATAATGATCTATGAGGGTTTATATGTCAGCTATAGACATAATGCTGTGTAATAAGCCACATCAAATTTCACTCACTGAAAACACCATCATACATTCTCATTCATGAATTTCAGATTGGTTGGGGTTCAACAGATCTAACCATGGCTTATCTCCTAGCTAGGATCCAGTTCTGAGGCTCCATGTGACTTTCATCCTTCCTGGACTAGTAAATTATCCAAAGCATCATCCTCTCATGATGGTGGAAAAAAGCACAGAGGGGCAAGTAGAAACATTCAATACCTATTAAGACTTGAGCTCAAAACTGTACACTTCCCCTTTCAATGACATTATTTTGGGCAAAGCATGTCATATAACTGAAACCAGAATCCCAAACTCTAAATATTCTACCTCTAGTGGGAAAAATTTAAAAATCACATATCAAAGGGCATGAACATAAGGAAAGGTAAGAACTAGGAGCAATGATGCTATCTATACGGAGAGACCTTCCAATTCAAATGTGCAATAGTTTTAAAGCTATATCCTTGTCTCTGCATCTCTTGAGATTTTTGATTAAGTTGAATTCAAAGATGTTGGATTTATTAAACTTCATTTAAAGTTAAGCAGAATTTCAATTCTGTCCCCAACTTGATCTGGTCTAATGTATTCCTTCCACCATGAAGGCTTGCTACAGAAAGGGGTAGAACTTGATCATTGCAAAAGATAATTTATGATACTCTGGCAGTAGAAGGAAAAGGAACAGATGGTTAGCATCATCAGTACCATACAGTGTGTCAGCTGAGTGATATGTCAGATGTTCTTCCTCCTCAGTGGGTGATGGCTTCCTCCCAGTTACTGCTCCTTGAATTTGAGCACCAGTAAATGTTATATTTCATAAGTGGTTCTAGAAAGTGCTTTGAAGAATCCTCTAATACTATAATCATGAGTTAAATGCTTTACAAACTTTACCTCTTTGCCTAATGACAACACTGAGGATAGGTATTCATATATAATTTTAAAATATGTATCATGTAAATGTGTTTGTAAATGCATAGAATATGTCCAAAAAGGAACTCATGAATTAGTTAATGGGAGGGAAGTAGAATTTATGTCATGAATGTTCTTTTTTACCTCATATATTTTATATCAAGAGCATATATTACCCATTCAAAATTATAGAATGAAGGAGGGCACTAGTATCCACATTTTACAATTGAGGGAGCTAGGTAAGTTACTTTTGTAGTGAGAGACTCAAACCTGTATTCCTAGATAAATGGTAGAGCTGAGATTTGAATATAAGTCTCTGTAACTCTAAAAACTTAATTTTTTATCCTGTTGGAAAATTAATTCTCAAAGTTTTCTGGAAATGGATAACATTGCATACATTTGACTTACTGTTCAAGAGACATTCCTGCAATTTCATCAATAATGTCTCCATTAGTGTAGTCATTAAGTTTCTGCTTGCCAGGAGTTCTGTTTGACAGGCTCTACAAAACCCATTAAGCAGGGTAGATTATCATGATCTCCAATCTGAGTGTGGAGTCATCAAGGCATAAAACTTACCACAGTATATGAAATCATCCACTAAAAGAGATGCTGAGAAGTCTGGTTTGCAAACTCATGCATTTTTATCCTCTTCACCTATTAAAACAACTAGTAATAACATTGCCCACCAATATTGATCACTTGTGCCATCTGGGATTAATACTTCCCAGAAGAACTCTTCTAAGACCAGCCAACCTTTAGAGACTATATTTTTTTTCTCTGACAGTGGGAGATGAACATCCAAGAATTCAAAAGTAAAATGTCATTATAGGAGAAAGTTACCCAAAGCTCATAAACTGCTTTTGCACCCAAAATCCATGCATCTGCTTTGCCCAGGCACACATTAGGAAGTAAGGAGTGGTTGTGAAATAAACTAAGTTTAAGAAATGGGAAGTGATTTATCCTTCTGAGAACATTTTCATTGCTTTGGAGCAGGCATTTATAAAGCCAGTTATCCTTAGTAGTTGCTGATGTTTTTCAAGAGGAACTCCTATCAACACTTGCAGGTCTCCTTTGGCCCCTCATAGGTTTGGGGCATTTTGTTGTTTTTGTTTGTTTTAATTTGTCTGTATGAAGAAGAAAGAACATGATACTATGAAAAAATCCATACACTGGGGATTAGGCCACTGGGATTGAAGTCCTTCTCCATCCAGGCTGCTGTGTGACCCTCATTAAGTCTCTTCTCTGTGGACCTCAGTTGCTCAGGTCTAAGAAGAGTTAGGCAGTATTCTCTGTTAGGTCTTTCCTTTCCCAAGTATGATAATCTCATGATTGGTTTCCCTAGGATATGGTAAATAAAGAGCACATTTTTCACCTGAGAGAGTCCTAACAAAATCGTCAAATTATTCAAATTTTCTTTAGTGGAATTTTATTTCCTTGCTCTGCATGTTTCCTCCCTTTGCCGGTTTCTTCCTAGATACCTACTCTACAGTAAAGGCTGTTTGTATCAGACAGCTGCCAACTAGGGCAGGAGAGCATCAGATTTGGAGTCAATCAGGAGTTCGTTGATTTCTTGTTCTTCCATGAGTTGTATCATCTTGAAAGTCACTCAGCTTTCTTAGGATGGCATGATGACCTAAATAATCTTAGTAATTCCTTCAGAGCTCTAAAGAAAAAAAAAAAAAAAACTATTCTGGGACCTGCTAAAGAGGTAGGGTATGATAGTGCTTTTCCCAAATCCTTTATCTAAGTGTAGGTAATTTTATGGAGTGCATGGTTTTCTCTCTTGATTTTGAATTGTATCAGATAGTGAAGAAAGGAAACCCACCCCACAGTTCTACCATGCTGACATGTTAACTGTTTTCATTATCCCATAGCTTTTTGTTTGGTTGGGCTAGGAATTTAATTCATTGTAATACTCTGGGAGAGTAAATTTTTGTTTAGGGCTTCCTATATACCCCTGTCAATCACTGTATAGACATATAGTTTGTTGTAAGGACAATCTGTTTTGTGTTAAAATGGGATCATGGTAAAGATAGAATAGCAGCTTTCAAAAGTGTTTAACTATGATCCACAATAAGAAAGATGTGATGATGTATGAATACATACTGCTGAAATATCTTTAAAAACAGTTATTATCTTTATAACAATACAATCTGCTATTTTTTTATTCTATTTCCTTAAAAAATGCGTAAGTCATGACCTACTAAACTGATTTCACAGCCCTCTAATGGGTCTTGACCTGCTGTTTTGAAAAACAGTCACAGCCAATCTACCATTTAGTCAGGATGCCCAAGGGATCCAAAAACATCTTGGCTCAGCTTTAAGCAAAGAAGTAAATAGTATCCATTAAATAATGTGCACTGGATTGAATGTGGTACAGTGGAGAACTTCTCAAATAGTGGCAGCATCCTCACACGCATAAGCAATATCGAAACCCTGGAGGATCTCATTAGGGTTCTCATTCTGCTCTATGATATATGGATATATGTTTTCTAGTTTTTTCTCTTTAGAAAGACTTTGCCATCTTGGAAGAGCTCCACTGCTTAAGTGGCCTGAGGCACTGCAGGCATACTGTCCCATGTCCCTATGTTATGGCAGCTCCAAGTGGAGATGTGTAGTATTGGTCCAGAAGAGAAAAACCCCGAAGTTCTAACAAATGAGCTGGTAGTCAACAGGGCAAGTCAGTGCCCAATGGTGAAACAAAGCAGTTGGAATAAGGTCTTCCATGCATTTCCTTTGGCATGCATTCTTTTATTTTTTTTTAATTAACAAATAATGTATTTGTTTCAGGGGTACAAGTCTGATTCATCAGTCTTACACAATTCACAGTGCCCACCATAGCACATACCCTCCCCAGTGTCCATCACCTAGCTACCCCATCCCTCCCAACCCCTGTCCCCTCCAGCAACCCTCAGTTTGTTTCCTGAGATTAAGAGTCAATTTAAAGTTTTCATTTGGCTTCTAGAAATCAGCCATCTCTTGATAATGCTCTTGAACCTGAAACCCTCGCCATTTCAGTACATGGGAATTAGTCTCATGCATTTGAGGTCAAATTTTCAAAGACCAAAGAAATCTCTTTGGACAGGTTGATGTTTCCAAAAGTGAAGCAGAGAATGAAGGATAAGTATAGTGATTTTCAAACTGTAGAAGTGCAGTGATTTATGAAAAGATGCTTGACATCTTTAGTCACTAGGGAAATGTAAATCAACACTATAATGGAAAACCGCTTCAGACCCACTAAGATGGTGAGTCAAAAAGTCAGATAATAAGTGTTGATGAGGATGTGCAGAAATCAAAACCCCAATGGGGAAAATATAAAATGCCACTTTAGAAAGCAGTCTGTCCATTTCCCAAATGATATACATAGAGTTATTCTATGACCCAATAATTCCCTTCCTAGATATTTACCCAAGAAAAATGAAAATATATGTCCACAAAAAAACTTCTACACAAATGCTTATGGTAACATTATTAGTAGTAGCAAAAAAGTAGAAGCAACCCAAATGTCCATCAACTAATGACTAGATGAACAAAATGTGGCCTATCTGTACAGTGTATATTATTCAGCCTTAAAAAGGAATACATTCTCATACATGTTACAATACAGATGAACTTCGGGAACATTATGCTAAGTAAAAGAAGCCAGATACAAAAGACCACACATTGTGTTGTTCCATTTATATAAAATAGGCAAATCAACAGAGACAGGAAGTAGATTATCAGGAACTGGGGAAAGAGGGAACAGTGAGTGACTGAATTGGTATAGATTTTCTTTTTTGGAATGATAAAAATGTTCTAAAATTGTGTAGTAGTTGTAGTGGTTGCACACCCTATAAATACACTGAAATCACTAAATATTACACTTTATGATACATAAGTTATATCTCAAAGGTGCTTTTAAAATTTGCATATCTTTTATTAGTAAAACTGAGCATATTTTATATGCATATTAGACATTTAGAATTCTTCAGGGATTTTTCTGTTCCTGTCCATTGCCCATTTCTTTTCTAAGAAATTTTAAATCTTATTTATTATTGTGGTAAAATATTAATAGCATAAAAGTTACCATTTTAATCATTTTTAAGTGTATAGTTCTATGGCACTAAGTACATTTACATTGTTGTGCCATGATCAGCACTATCTCCAAAGTTTTTCAACTTTCCAAACTAAAACTCCATACCTATTAAGTAATAACTCCCCATTCTCCACTCCCCCAGCCCCTGGCAACCACCATTTTACCTTCGGTATTTATGAATTTGATGACTCTAGGTACCTTATACAAGTGGAATTATATAGTAATTGCCATTTTGTGACTGGCTTATTTTATTTAGCATAATGTCTCCAAGGTTTATTTTTGTTGTAGCTTTTATCAGAATTTTATTTTCCCTTTTTAAGGCTAATATTCCATTATATGTATATACTACCTTTGTTTTTCCTTTCATCTGTTAATGGACATTTGATTGCTCCCCTCTTTTGGCTTTGTGAATAATGCCACTATGAATGTGGGTATATAAATATCTGAGACCCTGATTTTAATTTTTTTTAGGTATTACCCAGAAGTTGAATTGCTAGATTATATAATTTGATAATACTATTTTTAATTTTTGAGGAACTGCCATCTATTTTCCACAGCAGCTACATCACTTTACATTCCTGCTAGCACTATACAAGAATTCTAATTCTCCACATCATTACTAACACTTGTTTATTCATGTTTTCATAATAGTCATCCTAATGCGCATGAGATGGTATCTCATTATAATTTTGATTTACATTTCCCTAACGATTATGTGATGTTGACCATTCTTTTGTGTGCATGTTGGTGATTTGTAGATCTTTTTTTGAGAAATATCTATTCAAGACTTTTGCTCATTTTTTTTAGTTGAATTACAAGATGAAAAAGTCCTGGAGATTATTGCATGACAATGTGACTATCCTTAATACTATAAAACTTTATACTTAAAATTACTTAAGATGGTAGATTATATGACATGAATATTTTACCATAATTTTTTAAAGGCATAATAAAAATTATTAAAGCAGAAGATATCACAAGGGCAGTAAGCAGGAAACAGAGAAAACAAATAGCAATATAGTATATTTAAATTCAACTATATCAGTAATTACACTAAAGTAATTGGACTATATAACCTAAGGCAAAGATTGTCAGGTTGAATAAAAAAGCATGACCCAACTGTATGCTATGTACAAGTAGCACACTTTAAATATAAAAATACAAATATATGAGAAGTAAAAGGATGGAAAAAGACCTACCTAAAATAAAATAAATATCATAAAAAGAAATATTAAAGATTAGAACACAAATACATGAATTAGAAAAGAAAAAACCAACTCAAAATTAAAAAAGATATACCACTCAGAAAAATAAAACTGGAGTATCTATGTTAATATAAGGTAAAGTTGATTTAAGACCAAGGAATGTTACAAGGGGTAAAATGGAGCATATCATAATGATAAAGATGATTGTTATGTTGTGAAAACATAACAATCTCAGATATTATCTAAAAACAGAGCTTCAGAATACTTGAATCAAGTTTTGATAGAGCTGCAAGAAAAATATACAAATTAATAGTTTTGGCCATAGAATAAGTCTGAATTAATTTAAAAGGATTCTGTGAACACAATGGAATTACATTAAACATAAGTAAGAGAAATATCCTAGAAAATCCCTGAATATTTTAAAATTTAATAGCTTATTTATTTATTTATTTTCTCCACATGAGCCCAATTCATGACTCTGAGATCAAGACCTGAGCTGAGATCAAGAGTTGGATCCTTAACCACCTCAGCCACCTAGGCACCCCAATTTAAAAACATTTCTAAATGCCACATTGGTCAAAGAAAGAATCAAATGGAAAATTGTTATTTTTAACTAAATGAAAAAAAAAACAATATATCAGAATGTTTGGATGTGGCTAAAGAAGTACTTAGAGGAAAATTTATAGCATTAAAATGCCTAAACTAGATAATAAAAATGGCCCCAAATTAATGACCTATACTTCTATTAGAAACACTTAGAAAAAGGTAAATCAAACCTGGTATAAAGAGAAGAAAAATAATAAAGATGAGAGCAGAAATAAATGATCAAGAAGACAGGAAACAAAATTCAAAAGAATGAATGTAACCAAAAACTAGTTCCTTGAGATCAATGAAATTGATAAACTTAGGGCCAGATTTGATATACAGTAAAAGGACAACAATTGCCATTATTTGGAATGAGAGAGGTGATGTTGCTAGAGATTCTTGCAGTTATTAAAAAGGATAATGAAATATTAATAACTTTATAGCAATATATTCTATGAGTAAGAGAAAATGGACAAATTTTTAAGGACCCAAAGCACCAAAGCTCAAACGAACAGAAATAAGTAAACTAGATATTCTTATTCTATTAAATAATTAGACTTTATATTTAAAAATCTGCCCATAAAGTTTCTGGCCCAGTTGTCTTATCTGGTAAACTCTACCAAAGAAAGAAGAAATATAGTCAATCATATTTTAAAAAAAATTTTTAGTATAGTTGACACACAAGGTTACATTAATTTCACATATACAACATAGTGATTTGACAAGTTTATACATTATACTGTGTTCACCACAAGTGTAGCTACCATCTGTCCCCATAAATCACTGTTATAATATCATTGACTATGTTCCTTATAAGTGCCTTTCATTCCCATGACTTATTCATTCCATAACTGGAAGCCTATATCTCACACTCTCCTTCACCCATTTAAAAAAACAAAAAGAAATATAGTTAATCATACACAGACTTTTCAATAATAATAGGAAGAAATACTTTGTGACTCATTTTATTTGCTTAACATTACTCTAATACCCCAACCAGACAGAAACATTACAAGAAAACTGAATAACAACTTACCTTATGACTATAACTGCAAAAATTCTTTTTTTTTTTTTAGAAGGGGAGGGGAAGAGGCAGAGAGAATCCCAAGCAGGCTCCACGCCCAGTGCAGAGTCTGACCTGGGGCTCTGTCTCACATCCCTGAGATCATGACCTGAGCCAAAATCAAGAGTCAGATGCTTAACTGACTGAGCCACACTTGTGCCCCTATAACTGCAAAAATTCTAAACAAAACAACTTCAAAGCAAATCCAACAACAGGTTTTGGCACTAGATTTTGTTTCTTTTGGATAAATTCCTAGGTGTATTTCCTGGGTTGTACTCTAGGTGTATGTTCAAGTTGCTAAGAAACTTCCAAACAAAGTGGATTAATTTCAAAATAACTATGCTGAGTGAAATAAGTCAAAAAAAAATATGGTATGATTCCATTTATATAAATTTCTAGAAAATCTCAACTGATGCATAGTGAACAAAAGCATATTGGGGGATATAAAAAAGAGGTAGAGATTACAAAGAGGTACAAAATTTGGGGTTGTCTTTGATATCCTCACTATTTCAATTGTGGTAATGATTTGACAGGTGTAAATATATGTCAAAATTAATCAAATTGCACATTTTAAATATGGACAATTTATTTTAGTTCAATTGTATCTCAATAAAATTGTTAAAAAATGCAGTGGATGACTGCATGGAGCCCTGGGTGTTATATGCAAATAATGAATCATGGAACACTACATCAAAAACTAATGATGTAATGTATGGTGATTAACATAACATAATAAAAAAAATGCAGTGGATGCTTTCACAATAGCAATACAAACTATTTAATATCTAAAGCAAATGTAGGAATAAATGTACAATGTAAGAGTTACAAACTTTTCTTAAAGGACATAGGAAGATTTAAATTAATTAAAAAATATGCCACGCTTTTTCATATGAAGACTCAATATTTTTGAAATTTATTCTCTGATTTAATATATAAATTCAAAGCAATCATATTCAAACTTCTCTCTTTTTTCAGTGGTGTTGGTAAGCTTGATGAATTGATTTTAAATTTCATCTGGAAAAGCAAATTTCAAATTTTACCTGAGAAAGTTTTGGAAGAGAAGAATACTAAAGGAAAGGCATGCCTTCTCAGTTATGAAAACATATCTCACTCTACAACAAAAAAAATCTTTAAAAACATATTTCACTCTAGAGTGATCAAAACAATATGGTACAGAAATAGGAACTGAAGAGAGGCCCATATAAATATGAGAATTCAGTATGCCATATATAAGATGACTTTTAAAACAAATGGATATTTTGTTGTTTCGCAGATAATGCCCAATTGTTCTTCAAAGTGGTTATACCAATTTGTACAGACCAGAAGTACTATATGAGTGCTCTGGTTAATGCTCATCCACATCAACACATGATCTGTCATTGTGGTTTTAATATTCATTTCTGAGATTACTAATTAGGTTGGGCATCTTTTATTGGTTGTTTAGATTTCCTTTCTATGAAGTATCTATTAAGGCTTTCCTCATTTTTTTCTTGGTTATTTTTCCTTGTAGATTGTAGGAATTCTTTATATATTATTATTTTTATATTGATTAATCCTTTGCCTCTTATAAGTATTGAAAACTAACATCTCCCAGTGTGTAATTCTCATTTCACTTCCTTTATATTGACTTTGATGGTCAGGCTCCCAAAGTTTTGATAGATAAATGCATTTTGTTAATCTTTTCAAGGTGCATTACTGAGTGACAGAAGCAAGTCACAGAATTGTAAATATTCAACCCAATGTCTGAAAGAAGAAATTATGTGTGCTTGCACACACATGTGTATAGTATTTAATTTACACATATAAAGATACTCTAGGAGACAGGTGTAGAATTCCTTTGGAGAAAGTGACAAATTTTTCTTCTCTTTTGTTGCATTATTTGACATTTTCACATTGATTATATTTTACCTTTGTAAGTTAAAACTTTTAATTAAGAAAAAATCAGTGGGGAAAGTATATGACTCATTACTGAATTTTGGGATAAGTTGGCCTGCATTTAGCAAAGCAAGTTTAATTACTACCTCACAGCATACAGAATAATAAATTCCTTTTGGAATATTTATTAAGTACCTATGCTGTACCAGGCACTCTGTTAGGATTTTTCTATGTATTCATTAATTCACAACCAAAGAATGTGCAGGGTTGTACGTTCCATTTTATAAGAAATGCAAAAGGTTACTTATAGGAGAAGTGGGTTTTAAATGCGCATGCTCCTTTCTCTTCTTCCTTGCCTACATAGGTGTTGGATTGTATTTTTCTTAAACATGTAAGAGAAGTATAAAGCAGTTTTGGATGTAATATAATATATCCTGTTGATTTTTTAAAAAATGACCTAGGAAAAAAATTTTAAACTTCCTTAGAAAAGAGAGAAATGATGCTCTTCTGTTTTTCCTCATATTGTCACCTCACTGTTGGAGTGCAATGTATTTCAAATACACTGGGATTCAGTGACAGAAGATTCTGATTATCATAATCCCTAAATGGGAGATCTAAATTTGATTCTGACATTGAAGCCTTCAATCATGGTATTATGACATGAAATCAGAATGCAAGTTCATGCAGTGTTCTGCAAATAATCCTGTAATTATATCTTCTAGGCTCTTCTAAACTATGATTGTTTTCTCATGTGGTGACTTGTACTAGCCAGCATACCTAATTCATTTCCCTTTTTATTATAAAAGTCATGTGTGCCCATAGTTAAGTGTTTTGGTAAGTATGATTATCATCAACTTCCAAAGTAGAGGAATTTACTTTTTATTTTTATTTTTATTTTTTTTTAAAGATTATTATGTATTTGAGAGAGAGACAGAGATAGAGCTCACAAATGGGGAGGAAAGGGAGAAGCAGGCTCCCCAATGAGCAAGGAACCCGACGTGGGGTTCGATCCCAGGAACCTGGGATCATGACCCGAGCCAAAGGCAGACGTTTAACTGACTGAGCCACCCAAGTGCCCCGGGATTTACTTTTTAATATTTCTGCCACTAGTTAAAAATCTAGGATGAGAGGGGTCATGCCTACTTGTTTATCATGACTTCCACAAAGTAACTGTTCAATAAATATTTTAAATAAATGACATTTTTGCTTTGTTTTCTACCCTAGATATACACCAATCATAACACACTCTATAGGAAATAGTTGAATTAAACCTGTAGTATCTTCATTATCTCTAGGAGATTCTTTAGTCTGACTCCTGTTAAACAGTTAATACCAGAAACTAATCTAGTTTCTCTGCTAATGGTATAGTTAATACTTTTCTCATCAAATAGTTTTGAGAATCATGTTTTCAATTAAGAGATAACAGGATGTAATGAAAACAGAAATGTGCGTTTGAACATGGGATCATCTCTACAACTCTTGCCAACAAACCAGGTGACCTCAATAGTAACAGTAATAGTTCATGAGAGCCAGGTTTGTATTTTATTCATAATCAACCCACCACTAGTCTAGCACATAGGGGTAAATTGGCAATTTTTCATTGACTTAATAAGGAAATTAAAAACCAATTGTGCCTTGTATTTCCTGTCTAAAGGTAGGTGTAGTTCTTCATGCCATACCCAAATCAGCAAAGCTGGGATAGTCATATCAGATAACTGATGGGTGAAAGTCCTTTGAAAAGAGATGAAGCTTTGTAAGAACATGTCTAAGCAGGCTTGGCTCCATGTCTCCAGAGTACTTAGAGCTGTGCCTCAGAACGTAGGAGAACCTCCCTGCAGCTATCATACACTGCCTTGCATTTTGAGTGTACTCAGATTTTGTGACCTCTTTACTTTCATGAAGTCTACATCTCCCTCCCTCAGGCCTTTGGATTGATAAGACATTTGCCTAGTTCTTATAGTTTTGGTGTAAGTTTAATTTCAGTCCCTTCCCCCCACCACCCACCCCATTCAACACTTCTTCTCTGACTACATTCACTCCCTTCCTCCTTAGCCTGTCCTTTATTACCCTTGCACCCAAGTCTAGGCTCCTAGCAGCCTAGCACCCCAGGTTCCCACAAAATATAATTGTTATTAAACTGCGTCTCACACCAGACCTCTGGAATGTAATATCTCAAATCTATGTGTTAGTGAGGAGACATGCAACAAAGAAGGATGTAAAGAATAATATCTATTCCATTGAGCCTGTCTTCCAATGCTTATCCAGCAGCTGTAGATACTCAGCCAATACACTTGACAACTCACAGAGCACCCTGGTGTTTAAAAATGGTAACCATTAAAATCTAACTGACCTTGAACTTGAGCATGGACTCCAGGGGTAGGACACAAAATGTGTAATGCTTTTTGGACTCCCTTTTTTTTCTGGCATTGTACATCTTTTCTACTAAAAGATCCCATAAGTCTTTTTTTTTTTTTTTTAAGATTTTATTTATTTGAGAGAGCACGAGTCGGGGGCAGAGGGAGAAGGAGAAGCAGACACCCCGCTGAGCAGGGAGCCTGATGTGGGGCTCGATCCTAGGACACTGGGATCATGACCTGAGCTGAAGGCAGACACTTACCCGACTAAGCCGAGCCACCCAGGTGCCCAAAATATCCCGTAAGTCTTCAATTGTGGTATTGAGGATTCTAATCCTTCACCTTATGTAGTCATGTGCCTTTCATTTAAAGATTAAAAGATGGAATTATTATTTTTTCTTGGCAAAATTTTATTAAAGTCAGTTTTTCTACCTATTCTAATTTCATGTGTCATACTTAGATACTCTTTAAAGTATATGTGTTTTTGTGAATGCCTAGCCTGAACCTTTAGTTTTGTCGTCTGTAAAATGAGGATACAGAGAACAGTTAACATTTACAGAGGGTTTGATACATTAGATCTTTTTACAGCAAAGGTAGTTAGAACCAAACTAGAAGGTCTGTCACATGAAGGTATTGTTGCCCCCACTGACTCTGAGGGGACAGGAAGGACCTGCGCTAAGATTCAGGATTTGGCTTATTTAACTGCCCTGACTCTCAAAGCAAAGATGTATGATCCTTGAGTAGCAAAGATTGATTTTGAGGGAAACAAGGTTGATAGGGAGAAGTAGAAAAAGCAGTGGTTATTTTCCATTTAATACTGTGTTGGAAGCCTATCCTTACTCCTTTCCTCATCTCTGTTCAGAAGTACATTGCACATCCATATTCTCCTAACACACACCCTGGTAAGATAGTAAACATCATTTGAAAGAACCATACAACACATGGTTATTTTCCTGCAGTTCCACTATTGATGGGGGGAAAAGCACATAACTCATATTATGGAAGTTATCTGGTTTTGATCTGAACTAGAAGCCAAAACTGACCAGACATATTTGTTAAATTTTTCTTCTTGAACACATAGGAGCCTTTACTTATTTTTTATTAAAGACGAAAATCTTTCCTCAGAGTAAATCAAATGCATCATTAAGTTTGTAATCCTGGGTCTTTAAGGTTTTCTCAGAGCTTTGAAGTTGAAGTGCAAATTGATATACTGACCATAGCCAGATCCACCTCAGAAAGCTATTTCCTGGAGAAAGTAGTATCACACATGGTGAGAGGAGAATGATGCTCACGATGCTAATACAGTAAGGTAACTCAAGGGATACAGAAATCTCTTATACTACTGTTAACCATTTTGCAATGAATATGTAATAGTTCAGAATGAAATATATTGCTTTATGGCTAGCCCTTTGATAATGATTATAATGATCCATAATATATCTAGCTATCTACAAAGGTGTGGTAGTGGGTTAAATAATGTCTCCTCCAAAATTCATGCCCACCCAGAAGCTCAGAATGTGACCTTATTTGAAAATAGGGTCTTTTCAGATGTAATTAGTTAAGGTAAATCTAGGTCATTACTGTATTAGGATGACCCCCTAAATCCAATGACCGATATCCTTATAAAAAGAGGAAAGGACACACATAGATACAAAGAGTGGAGAATGACATGTGAAGATGGTGGCAGAGATTGGAGTGGTATAACTATAAGCCAAAGAATGCCAATGATTGTCTGAAGCCACCAGAAACTAGGAAGAGGCCAGGATGATTGTTTCCCTAGAGCCTTCAGAGGGAGCATGACCCTGATAACACCTTGATTTTATACTTGTAACATCTGGAACTGTGAGAAAATAAATTTCTCTTGTTTTAGTCTTAATGTGCTATGGCAGTCCTGGGAAACTGATAAAAGAGTCAAATGCATCCTTTCAACAAATTTGAGATGTGGACATTGAGTCTGAAACTGACTCCGAGGTATGAGCTAGACTCTTTGGGCAAGTCACTCCCTCCCATAGCTTACAACCTCATTTATAAAATGGAGATTGTAGGACCAACCTCAAGGTTGCTATGAAGACTAAATGAATGATATGTGAAGGGCCCTTAATGAAAGGAGAGGCATGAAATCAGTCCTTGGTGCAGTACCAGTACTAGTAGTAGCAGCAGTGGTACTAGTTGCTACTATTGATCAACAGTGCAGATGCAAAAGGAGTAGCACTTGTAATTAAATCTTCTTACTAGGATTAAAGTGAGGTTTATACCTCTCTCTGAGGGATACAGACAACAAAACATAGAAACAGGCCTTTGTCATCCGTTAACATATTCATGATTTGAATCACATGCCACAATCCATTTCAAACTCTGAATTCACTTATGTACTTACCTATCCCTGCTGTAGGACCTTGATATTTACTTTTGTTCTTATGATTTTTATTTGTCCCTGAATTTGGACATAATTTCTGTGGTTGTGACATTTGGTTGCCCAACTTTAATGTGACACTCCCTTTGGTATCTTCTATTTCCATGCATTTCTCTCTCCAGCTTCATACCAGTAGCAGGTGGTAGAGGAAGTCCAGAAAGGCAATTAGAATGTGATTATCTGAGGCTTAGGCAGTGGAAAATTAGGCAGCAGTTCAAGGAATCAGTTGTGGAGATAGGCTACAGGAAAGGTGATCACAGTTGTGTTGTGTTTTGTTTTGTTTTTAATAATTTGTAACCAGTAGATACTTGTTATGAAATACTATTCCTGATCCCTTAGGCTTTAGGTAAACTGAAGACCAACTGGAAAGAACAATAGATAAATAAAGGGATTCTATAGGCATATTGAGATGTCATTTCATCATATAATGTAATTTGTAGAATCTTACACATTGGATGGACTGCTGAAATCATTGAGCCCAGAAATTCTTAACTGATCAAATTTAGGAATCCTTTCAACACTATAATGCTCACAATTTATGCACACAAAACTGAACATAGAGTTTTTCAACTGAATTTGGAGACTAGATTCCAAATAAAGAACCTCTGACTAGACCCAAATATTATGATGTTTAAATAAGGTAATAGGATTATAGGCAGAAATACATGATCTCCCCAGATGGCATGGAGGGTAAGTGTGCCGAAACTAGAACTTGAATCCCCCAAATTCTGACTATCCAGAATACTGATAGAGAAAGAAAAAAAAGTGATCTTAATATCAGTCAAGAAATTAGACTGAATGAACCAAAGAATCAGTTTTGGGTGTTGAGGGGAAGGAGATTAAACCTTAGGTTTTAAATATATAATCAAGTGGTAAATGAATTGTCCTGGCAGATCTTAATGGAATGTTCCTTGTATTTCTTGTCAATTGGTAGAAATCGCTAGTTAGAGCATCCAAGCATACCTACTTACTATGTGACTCCATTTAAGTCCATGCATAATCTGAGCCAGGAGAATTTAGGTTTTTGGGGGGGAGAATGGCATATTATGAATATAGAAATGGTTCCTCATCCTGATTTTCTCATTAGCTCCCCAACCGTCTTTAAGCAAATTATTTAACTAAGTCATCTATGAAATAAGAGGGATTTTGCTGAGGGAAGCCTAAGGTGCCTCCTAGCATGAACATTAATATTCAAGTAATTTCTCTATTGTGATTTAAAGAGATCTGAAGCTGTGCTTGTCTTTTCTTGTTGATGCACGTGAGGACTGTTCCATTTGAGAGATTCAGGGTTTTGTAGCAAATGCACAGCCAACTGGGCTACATTTTTCCCCTTACTGGAGGTTACTCTCCAGAACTCTGAGTGATGTTGCCTTGCTTCTTCATACAGGTTCATACAATTATTTATACAAGTGTAGCAAGATACTTAAAACTTTCTCATCTTGGGGATGTAGTTCTTTCTGTATTTAGTATCCTAATAGGACTCATAAGCCCCACTTCAAACTCCGTGCTCAGTGGTGAGTCTGCTTGAGATTCTTTCACTCTCCCTTTGCCCCTCCTCCACCATGGTTGCTCACTCGTGCTCTCTCTCTCTCTCTCTCAAAGATAAATAAATCTAAAAGAAGGAGGACTTCTGAAGTATTAGTCCATTTCCAGGGGAAGAATTAATAGCCCAGTTCTTACATAGTAAGACTGAAAAAGAACATCAAAATGATCTGTAGTCATTTTGCTCCAAAGTACAAATGTCTTCTTGGAATCAAATCCATTATTGTGGTGTTATCAATTTCCCACAGGGGAACCTCTATTAGCTAAGTTTGAACCCAGAAAGGGGCTCTTAGGGAAAGTTAAAATAGAGTTGTTGGTTCATCACTTGATATTATGGAAGCATCAAATGCATAAGATACTGTACAGAAAGGAAATATATTACCTGAATTCTTCCACCATGAACTTTTTCTACAATGACATGGGAGCACAGACACAATACAACCCCAAAAGCAATGGTATAAGAGAGGAATTTGTCATATTTGTTTCCATATGAACTAAAATGTGAAGAAGTAGCTCCCAATACAGTCTTCCAATACATGAAGGAGGGATGGAAAAAGAGGTTTTCCATTTTAGATTGAAGACAGCATAGGGCAGGATTTTCAATTTCAGTGCCCTGGATCTACACTAGATTTTTTTTCTTACCCATTTAATGATAAGGTTAATAAGGGCAGAACAGCTGCAGAACTATGTTCTTTGGAGCTTTTTACATACTGTACAAACCCTTGAAACCTGAATTGGTGGATTATACTGAGACCAATTCCAAGGTATGTGTAGTTGGGGAGGGGGTTCCCACACATACAACCAAGCAATTCAACCAATCAACTCAAGTGTACTTAATTCTGACGCTATCTACCTGTAGACAGCATCAGATTCCACAGGTTAAGGGTTCAGCCTGCAAGACTGCCCCTAACCCACCCACTCTCTACTTCAGATGCCAGGATGTTACCTGTGCTTTTCACTGACTGGGTATAGATTGGAAATTTCCATGACCTCCTCCTGGGACTTGAGACTCCAGTCACAAGTCAAGGTTATTACCTATACTTCTGACCAACAGGCAATAAATCCGAAATTCCCAGGACCGCTTCCTCATGTTGATTAATTTGCTAGAGTGGCTCACAGAATTTCAGAGAAACATTTTACTTACTAGATGGCCAGTTTATTATAAAAGGATGTAGCTCAGGAACAGCCCATTCCCACTCCAAGCATGCCACTCTCCCTAACCTCCATGTGTTCGCCAACCCAGAAATTCTCCAATCTCTGCCCTGTCCTTTTGGATTTTTATGGAGGCTTCATTACATAGATAAAATTGATTAAATTATTGGCTATTGGCAATTGAACTTAATATCCAGTCCTTTACCCAACCCTGGATGTCTGGAAGTAAGACTGAAAATTGCAACTCCCTAATCACATGGTTGGTTTTCCTTGCAAGTCCCCATCCTTGAGAGTTTCCAAAAGTCATCTCATTATGTTAATGAGACACTTTTATCATTCTTTTTTTTTCATTATTTTTCTTTTTTTTTATTATGTTAGTCACCATACAGTACTTTATTTAGTTTTTGATGTAGTGTTCCATGATTTATTGTCATTCTTAACACTTAGGAAATTCCCAAAGTTTGGGGAGTTATGAGCCAGAAACTGTGGAAAAAGAGCAAATATATCTATGTGAGAAATGTATTTTGGTCATCTAAATGACCAAATTAATGTGTATTATAAATCACAATATTGTAGTGGAGCAATGGTATAGAAACTTTCAGTAATCAGATGATTAAAAAAATGGCTCGCTAATATGCTATGTGAAATTTATGATTTTGCATTTTTTAAAGATTTTACTTATTTGACAGAGAGCAAGACAGCTAGAGAGGGAACACAAGCAGAGGGAATAGCAGAGGGAGAAGCAGGCTCCCTCTGGAGCTGGGAGCCCGACTCGGGGCTCAATCCCAGGGCCCTGGGATCATGACCTGAGCCAAATGCTTAACCAACTGAGCCACCCAGGTGCCCCTGATTTTGCATTGTTTAGAGTATAAAAGATTTTTTAAAATTCTCTCACCCCACCTAAATTAATTGAAGCATGAGGTTTAAAGATACATGAAAACTTTACCTGAAGATGATTTACCATTATATAAGATATATCTATATCTATATAAATATAAATATATTTTTGTATATATGGTAACAAAGATAATTGAGAGTTGACTATCTTGATTTTTCTTTTTTCTTTTTGGTGCTTCAATGCAGATTGAGTCTATGAGTAACCAACCCAAGGGATACTGGAAGTGGATTCCAGTCTGGATTTGGTTTCCATGGTAACTCATCAGCGACCATAGCATGTTCTATTTCTTTTTCTGGTCATTTAACTGACTTAGATCTTTAATATGGTGAAAAAGAATTGGCTATTTGTAGGAGTTATGCCAAGTGCAAACAACCTGAGGAATGTTGATTTCCAAGGGGAAAAGATTAGAAATATTGGACTTAGTGATGCTGCTGTTGCCACTGATGCCAGATTTATAAACCAGAGGTGCATTTAGAATGTCATTTAGGCAGAGAATATAGGAATACCCACATCATATTTACTGCAGTCTTCACAAGGTCCCTGAAAGAGAGAGGGGCACTGCAGTTTCTAGCTAGACAAAAATTTATGATGAGAGTGTGGGCCCCAGACCAATTCAGAGGGTTGAACAGGAATCCCCCCTCCCCCCGTGGAGCTGCTCTTCTTCCCAAGCAGCTTCTGACCGAAGAGAGGGGAATGCCCTCATAGTCTATATCACAGCTCTTGCCCCCAAACCCACCCACAGGTCAGACAAAGAAAGTGGGTGAGTTTGTCTCTAAGTCAAGTTGTGGGACAGGAAACAAAGTCTCCACATGAGATGACCAGACTATGGGTTGATTTATCTTTCTAGTGTTAGAGGACAGGAGTGAAGATCAGCTCTCTGTAGACATGTGTGCGGATGTTTTAATCTCCTGTGACTTCTCCCATCAGAGAACTGTGCAGGACAGGGGTGAGGGGTGAGAGAAGCCTAGATGCCTTTCCCTAGGAGCAACTGAGAATGAACACTCAACCCTCCATTTTCTTGTTTTCAACTTGCCATAGCACAAATTAGTAGGTCATCCTGAGGAAAGGCCTTTCTGCTTCAGCTGTCATCAACTCAGAGACACTTTGAATGTTGAAAGCCCCTTGGGACAAATCCTCAGACTCACCTGCTTATTTCCCAGCTGAGGAAATGGAGCCAGGGGAAATTCAGTAATCTGCTCAGAATCACAAGGAAGTGACAAAGCCAGGAATGGAACTGTGGGGCCAGCCCTGGTTTCTGTCATCCACACTTGGCTGCCCCTTCATCCGTTTCTGTCATTTCACTAGCTCTTTGTGGCCATGGCTTTATTTTTCCTCATGTTCATTTGTTTGCCTTAATGTGACTGTTTTCTGTGCTCTGATGCCCTCTTGGTTTAAATTTTATTGTTTGTTTCTGTTAGAAATAGGACTTTCATATTATTGTGATTGAGTTCATTCTTTAAATGTATTGGGCAAATAAAAATCCGAATTTAAGGGCCAACATAGCTTGTTTAATATGAATTTACATGATAATAGCACCCTATTGCTGTGAAAGAGGCAAATTATGTAATTAAGTACTAGTCATCTTTGAGGAAAACTCAACCAACCGTTTATTTGTCAAATCAAATGTTTTCTGTAACCTTCCTGACTCCACTTGCAGAGTTGTTGCCTTCCCTCTGTGTCCTCATACTATTCAGCTCAATTACAGCACTTACCACATGGTTGTAATTATCTGTCTCCATGTAAACTGGCTCATGCCACTCCCTGCAATGGTTTCCCATTATAGTGAGGATAAAAGCGACCCTCTTAACCATGCGATGCAAGACTCTCCAGTTTAATTTAGTGCCACTGCCTTTCTTACAGCCCTTTAGCCACACTGGCTGGTTATTTCTGTCAAAAACGCCTTTTCTTTTCATAGCACTTAGGTTAATTTTTATGTATTTATTTCTATGATTATTTATTGATGCTGAAAAAGACAGTGATTTTCAAAACATGATCCCCACTAAGTTGGGTCAAGATGCTCTCTCCATGGCGAAGGCAGAAATGGAAGAGGAGATTGTGCATGGGTACAGGTGGGAAACTGATGGAATCTTGTGTGATGGTTTATCTTGTCTCCATGAAGTGCAAGACCGAACATTAAAGAAAGAGGGCATGAGGATGGGAGAGATTGATAGAATATTTACCCATATGTCACTCAGTTTCTTTATCCATAAAATAGGTATGACAATAGGACCTTACAGGATTTTGTGGGGAGTAGTAAGTGAAGAACAGATAGATGGATAGATGGATAGAGATTCTGTGTGTGTGTGTGTGTGTGTGTGTGTGTGTGTGTATGACAATACATTTCTATTTAAGCAACCCAGTTTGTGGCATTTTCTTATGGCAGCCCTAGCAAACTGATACAGCATATAAGGGCAGAGGCTTTGGAGAATGACTGGCTTGATTTGAATCACAGCTCTACTTAGTAGCTTCACTTAGTAGCCATCGAACATTGGGTAAACCATTTAACTCTGTTCTCATCTATAAAGTTAGGATAATAATAGCAAATATTTGGCAAGAGCTTGCTTTGGGTGCTAGTCTGTTATATCTCATAGCATCTCATCTTCTGTTACATCACAAGTGCTAGTCTCTTCTCTCATCCCCCCTTACCACCCTGGAAGTAGATTCTATCAGCATCCTTAATCTATGGCTCCAGAAGCTGTAAGAGAAAGGCAAAATAGATGGTAGAGGTGGGATTCAAAACCAGGCTGTCCAGCTTTAGAGCCCACCCTTTAAACAGTCCTCTCCCCTGCTTTCCTGGTGCCTCCCTTATAAGGGTCTTAGGGAGATACAGTGAAGTGTACTTAAGAAGTATTAAGAACAGTACTAAGAATGTATAGCAAGAAAACAATAAAAGTTAAACTATTTTATTATTTAGGGAGAATGAGGAAGGAATGTGACTATTGTGTGGGTAGCAGAACGTCCTTCCTACTAGAGAAAATGGGAAGATAACTGGACAATGTTCGGTGTCCACTTGAGGACAAGGGGTTTGGTCATACAACTTTTCTATAGCAGTGCTTATGTTTCAGAAAGGATTTAGTCCCTATATGAGTATGGTAGAATGAGACATCCATGTCCTTTTCCTTCTGGACATCACACTGTACCATAAAGATGAAAGAGAAAAAAGCCTGATAACTCCTTTTTGAGTAAAAGTAGGTGACAGCTATGATATGCTGAGTCAAAGTGCCAAAAGCAGCTAAGATTACCACAGAAGCCATGTGGGATGATACATAACACAAGGTTCATCAGGATGGTGTGGGGGGAGAGGGGCTGAAAAGTGAAATAGAATAGGGGAAAAAGAATATATATACTGATTGTAATAGCTGGGAGTCAAGGTCATGATCATATTTACAGATGCTTAAGACATTTGGAAAATTTATTTATGATGGGAATACATAAATGCATTCCAAATGATATAACACTACATCTATTTTAACTCAAAGTCAGCCCCAAACCCAGTGGGATAGTAGACTCACTACTGACTAAAGGTAGGAACAAAATAAGGAAACCCTCTTTTACCACTATTGTTTAACATTTGTTAGATGTATAATTAGACAAGTGAAAGAAACATTCTACATCTTAAATTTTAAAAGGAGGTAGTAAGGGTGAATTTTATGATAAGTGAATTATAACTGCATGACATTATTCTTTAAAAAAGTGGTAAACAATTACTCTTTTTAGATGATATATATAATATCACATTCCTGAAACATTTAAGAGTAACTAAAATCATGAAACTATCAAATTCAGTTAGGTACTAGAGTATACTATTAATGTGCAGGTATTAAGAGCTTTCATAGAGGTAAACAGCAAGCAAAGGAGGCATTTCATACTGGAGGTAGGAAGGTAGCAAGGGAAGAGATGGAGTGTGTGATACAAGTGGTAAGACTGGGTTATATTCTAGAAAAAAATAAAAGTTGAATCCATCTCTGTCACCATGTATCAAGAAAAAACCCTAATGCATTAAAGATTTAAGAAAAAAATATTAAACTGTAGGAAGAAAATATGAAAGAACTACATTATAAGCTTGGAATAGAGAAGGTCTTACTAAATACCTCTCAAAATCTAGAAGAATTAATAAATACATTATTAAAAAAAATCTAGAAGCTGTAAAAGATTGATAAATTCAGCCACATACATGGAAAAAAAAGATGTGCATAGCAAAGATCAACTTGAGCAAAGTCAGAATAAAAACGATTAAATAGGAAACATTTTGTAATTCATTTATAGATAAAGACTAATTTATACCTGCCACTTATCTAAGAGCAAGGGTTATGTCAGTAACTAAAACTGACAAAATCTCTGCTGTCTTGTACCTGACATTGTAGTTAACCACCTATGCCTTCCTCATGTATAATGACCTTTAGAAATTAAGGATAAGAGCAACAAGATAATAGAAAAGTGAGAAAAAGATAACAGTAGTTGGCAGCAAAGAATATTTCAAATGACTCTTAACCAATAAAAGAAAAAAATCAACTCCATTCATAAGAGAAATATAATTAAAGCTATACTTATGTACTATTGTTTACCTATCAGAGCGACAAAATATAGAAGCTTAACACAACTTGCTGATGAGACTATGGGGAACAGGTTTACTCATTGTCTGGGAATCTAAATCAATACAACTTCAATGAGAAGACAATTTGGAGTATCTATCAAAAATATAAAAGCAAAGACCCTTTAAGCTAAGAGTTTACTTTTGAGCAATTCAGACAAAGATATTTTTATAGATGATAAATGTCATATGTACATTGTTCTCTATTCAAGCATTGTTTTTTTATAGCAAAGGTTAGAATCAACCAAGGTCTCCATCACTAGGGGATTAAATTAGGCTGCATCTACCCCAGAGGTCAGCAAACAATAGCCCACAGGGCAAGTCCAGTTCAACACCTGTTTGCATATGGCGTACAAGCTAACAATCGTTTTTACACTTCAGATGGTTTAAAAAATCAGAAGGATAATATTCTGTAACACTTGAAAATTATATGAAATTCTAAGTTCAGTATCATTAAAGTTTTATTGGAATAAAGCCATATTTGTCCATTTACATATTACCTATGTCTGCTTTTGTCCTATGGAGTTGACTGGTTGTGACAGAGACCATATGTGCCACTCTCATTGCTTCCCACTGCTGTTTGGCTCCCTGTAAATTTCAATGACACAGCTAGAATTTGACTTTGTTTCAAGTGCCATACAGCTAACATGTAGAATTTCATGACCTAAATATAACCATAAAATGATAAATCTCCACATATGCAAGAAAAAATTTTATTTGGAAGTAATACATACTCAGTACAAAAGACTTTTGGAAAAAAAAAAACCTTCTCTTTGGTTCTATATGGGTGCAACTAGAAAAATAATTTTGTATCATTTGATGATCACTTTCTAGAACAATTAAAATCCAAGGATAAAACATCCTTTTACCAAACCACTGATTTCTATACTACCATTTCAGAGATGTGCAACACACTTAATAGAGAATGAGAACTTTGAAGTTTTCAACTGATCGGAGGGAGATTGCTGCACGTGTAAAGAATGCGTGCACTAACTCTTGGGATTGGAACACTTGAAGGACATTTTTCGTAGTGCTGATTTTTATAGCCTATGGTTATATCTGCTGCAAAGCAAACATTTTTCCATTTTCTGCCAAAATAAACATGAGTTCGGGCACTTCCTACCATGGCATTTTTTTTAGTGCATTTTTAGCATTCATCTGGGTTTGTTATTTTGCTTTCACTCTGTGGTTTTCATGGAAACCACTCTTAATCTCCCTTGAGTCATGTAGTGTCTGCCTTCCAGGTGTAACTCAATTAGCACCCTGCCAATTTATCACTAAATCAGGCAATTGTTAAATAATTTTGATCAAAAATTGTCCTGTCCTCTCTGGCATAAGCAATGCAGCCAGAACCATCGACTGGCCTCAACACCTCAGTTTCTCCACATGCTTGCTATTAAGAGGATTTAATACTCTCTGATGGGGGGAAAATAAAATTTGAACAGGATACTTAATGAATCAAAACATACTCAGACTGAATGATAAGAAATTCTCAGTTAATTACTAGAAAGGAAAATAATTAAATTACATTTCAGCTTTTACATGGGTTACTGGAGTCAATGCTAAGATGGGCCCTTTCAATCATTTTTCTATTAAAAGGAAGCAGGGACATTGATAGATATAATTTTGCTTTTTTTAGTCTTTCTAAACTATATTATTTAAATTTTGTTTTATGCCTCAGTTGCTTACACAAACAACTCTAATGTTAATTGGCTTCTGAGATGAAAGCTCAGCTTATGTATATACAAAGAAGCACTGGGAATTTCTAAGTAAAGGTTCAGGTTAAAATTTGTAGTCATTTGATGTCCTGGTTATATTAATTTATTTGAGAGTATGTTAGAATTTAGAGTGGAATTTGCTCACTCTAAAGGGGACTTTAAGACATTATGTGCTCTGGAGGCACCTGGCTGACTGGCTCAGTAGAGCATGTGAGTCTTGGTCTGACAGGGTTATAAATTCGAGCCCCTCGTTGGGTATAGAGATTACTTAAAAATGGAATCTTAAAAAAAAAAAAAAGGACATGATGTGCTCTGTAGCTATACATATAATCATAGCTGAACACCACAGCTTTTTTTTTAATTTCTTAAAAAAATTTTTTTAAGATTTTATTTATTTATTTGACAGAGAGAGACACAGCAAGAGAGGGAACACAAGCAGGGGGAGTGGGAGAGGGAGAAGCAGGCTTCCCGCAGAGCAGGGAGCCCAATGCAGGGCTCGATCCCAGGACCCTGGGATCATGACCTGAGCCGAAGGCAGAGGTTTAACGACTGAGCCACCCAGGTGCCCCTGAACACCACAGTTTTTAATTTTTTTTAATAGATAGGAAAGAAGTTTTATTGTACACCTAGGAATTAAGTCAACAAAATTTATCCATGTGTTCTTTTAATCTTGCCATGTAGTTATTTTATAATGATTAAAGGGAGAAAGGGGAAAATAAAGGTAGATGGAAGTAAATGCTCTCCTGTCAAAATTAACATAGTTGTGGGAGGGAAATTCTCAGTACTCTGTACCAGGGCCAGTCTCAAATGTGAATCACAAAAGTTTCTATTACGTGATATGAAGATACATGATAGATACCCCAAATCTCAGCATTAAGAAGTATTTAAATTGTTAATGAATTAAGCTTGCTTTCTTTAGCCATACTCCTTAAAGTGTTAATATTTCTAGGAGGGAGATTACTTTAGGTTGTCCTTGTCAAAATGGGTATATGTGACAGGAGCCCTAGCGTGCAGGTGGAGAGAACTAGAAAGAGAAGACGAGTAATTTGGGTGGCATTCAGCTTAGGTCCCTTTAAGTCCACCAACAAGGTGAGTGGTATGAGTTAGTATGTAGCCTATCTTAATGGAGTGGTTCTCAAACTGTAGCTTGTATCAGAATCACCCAGAGGGCCTCTTATTTATAATGCCCCATTCCAGGGTTTCTGATTCAGCAGGTTTGGGGCAAGGTTCATGGACCTGCAGTTCAAAGAATTTCCCAGGTTGTTCTGATACTCCTGGGTTAGGGACCACACTATAGAAATACCACTGTTAGGTGGGCAACAGACATGCATTTGGGGGGAGAAAAGGAAGACGTGTACACTGTACTGAAAAAGGTAAGGCTTATTGCTGGGATCACATAGGACTTTAGATTTTTTTTCATTGCACGAAACTTAAATTGAGAGAAAAATGGGGAAGCTGTATTTGAGAGAATATTAGCAACACAGAGAAAATATTTATATTTTACCAGTAGGAAAATTCTGTTCCTCATGTTTTATGCCCATTTAACTGGCTCATATCAAAAGGTTTTCCGTATTTCTGCCAGTAGGTCCTATGAGAACATGATCTTTATTCATTTCTCTATCCAAATTATAATCCATGGGTGAAAAGACCACATTTAGTGATAGACTAACATCTGTCATATAATCAAAAATTCTTCAGCTGATAAAAGGCCTTAGCTTGGTTAAGTCAACTCTGTCTACTGTGCAGCCTTTCCTGAATTTAAACTAGAATTTTGAAAGTTATCTAGGGATTAATTTAGTGATTGATCCTCAAAGTTTGTGTGAATCAGAATTACCTGGGGTAGGGAGAAAAAAATCCAGAGGGCCAGGCTCATTGAATTAGTATGGGGCCTGCAGCTTTTTGCCAAGTTCCTCAGATGAGTTTACAGCAGGGTTTGAGGACCTCTGGTTTAGAGCTGTGCTTCTCAAATGATCTATAATGAACGAGATTTTTTTTTTTTTTAAGATTTTATTTATTTGACAGAGAGAGATAGCGAGAGCAGGAGCACAAGCGGGGGAGTGGGAGAGGGAGAAGCAGGCTTCCCGCTGAGCAGGGAGCCCGATGTGGGACTCGATCCCAGGACCCTGGGATCATGACCTGAGCCGAAGGCAGACGCTTAACGACTGAGCCACCCAGGCGCCCATGAACGAGATTTTTGAAAAATTTCCAGTCATCATAGGCCAATACTTCTGTAAAATGCAATACAACTAATTTCTAACAAGGAAATTTAAAAACAAATATAAAATATAAGTCCTGGGGAATGATAGATTCTAAGATCCTACCAGAGGGCTCACATGGAAAACAACTATAAAGCCCAGGAGCATTGAAGAATGAACAGAAGCAGCTTCTGGTTGGGAGTATGTGGTCAAAGTACGGAAGGGAGCTAGCTGAAGTAAGTTCCCCATTTTTGTAGCTTTTACGCTGGAGCTACATATAGTTGTATTATGGAAACCCAAGTTTGGCTGTCTGTAGCTTCCGTGTTGATTGGAAAGGAGTTTGAGCTTTATTCAGGAAGGCAGCCACCTCGGGAGAAGGCATGCTCCTGTCCAAAGGCCAGCTCTGAGGTTTCTGCCTGGCCCAGAGATTTTTAAAGGGGTTCGATTAGTTAAAGGAGTGTAGTGGCCTGTGACATTTCTTGATTACCTGCAGACTGGGTGATGCCAACTTTGGAGTTTCTCAGTGCTCAGAGGTTGTGCAAGAAGTTCTAGTTCCTTGGTGCCCAGGGCGGGTTCTGCAAGAAGGTCTGGTTCATTGGTGCCTGGGGAGTTGTGCAGGAGTATTCTGTTCTTTCTGCAAAGGAGGGCAAGATCTCCAGATTTGTAAAAGGAGGTCAGTAAAGTTATTTGTGTGACCTTAAAAAAGAAAAACATTTTGCAAAAAAAAAAAAATCGTTGGGCTAATCAGAAAGCTGAGATGGCTTCAAACAGACTTGCTTGGCCTCTGTGGCCTGAGAACATTCTGGTCCTTCATTCCCCAAAGCCAGTGGTCTGCAAATCTCAAAGAAAGTAAATTAGTTGTACTAGGGATCAAGGGCCTTAGGTCAGCAAGCAAGGAGCGTGTCAACTTGAAGCAAGTTAACCCTTAAGATCAGCTGGAGTGCTGTTATAGTTGGGTTCTCATTTTTGGCAGAGTTTACATGACTATATCCAACTACCAAAATTCATCAAACTATACCTAAAGTGAGTGTACAGATTATTGTATGTAGATTCTACCTCAATAAAGCTAATTAAAATCCATGTAATAAAGTAGACTCAACCTTAAAAATGAAACATTATATTCTAAGGAAGTTAGAAAATGATGAAGAAATTGAAAGATTTCCAGAAAATGCTAGTTGGTTCCTGTTAGATTTATTTTCCAAATTGTGAATAAAATAAAACATCAATATAAGATAGCTCATCCAACATTATTATTTTTACAGCTTAGGTAACTGAATCCTGGAATCCTTGCAAATTCATCACTGTTGTGATGAGAGCTAATGTAATAATTGGCTTAGTTTTCAAAGTTTTCCAGGACTGATGAATGTAAGTACATAAAATATCCATAATTCATTGTTAATGACAATTTTAGTAGTACAAATGCAAGCCTCAATGTTTTATTATTTAGCAGAAAGAATTACCTTATCAAATTTTTATAAATATTTCTAAATGCTTGTCCTGATTTTTTTTTCTGTCTCACTGAGGACCAGTCACACACACTTCGGTCTGTGGACCACACTTTGAGTAACAGTGATGTAGAGAAGAGTGAACTAGTTGTCCTAGACAGAGTAACTGAGGGTGAATTTATAACCTCTGCTTTGGGGTATTCCAAGGAACTCACTGTAACTGGCCTGTATCCAGTTTGTTACTCTGAAGCTAAAGCAACCAAATAATTTTTGTGATGCCTTTTGTTAGTTATTCGCATATATATTTGTCTCCATTAAGTAAACTGTAAGCTACTTGAAGTGGACCTACAACCTATTCAACTCTCTCTCGAAGAGTTTAGCACAGTCTTATAAATAACCAATCAGTATAAAAATTGTAGATCTTAATTTTCATTGAAAGAACACCGGATGTGTTTTATTTATTTTTTTCTTAAGTTTTTAAAGTTTTTACATTCTAGTTAACATAGTGTTATATTAGTTTCAGGTATATAATATAGTGATTCAACATTTCTATACATCACCTAGTGCTTATCATGACAAATGCACTCAATCCTCATCACCTATTTAACCCATCCCTCCAGGAGCCATCAGTTTGTTCTCTATAATTAAGTCTGTTTCTTGATTTGTCTCTCTCTCTCTCATTTTTTCCCCCTGTGCTGGTTTATTTAGTTTCTTAAATTCCATATGAATGAAATCATATGGTATTTGTCTTTCTCTGATTTATTTCACTTAGCATTCTATTCTCTAGCTCTATCCATGTAATTGCAAACGGCAAGATTTCATTCTTTTTTATGGCTAAATAAGATTCCATTGTATGTGTGTATATATATACACATATATATTTTTTCTTCTTTCTTCATTCATCAATGGATGCACACACTTGGGCTGCTTCCATAGCTTAGTTATTGTAAATAATGCTGCTAAAAACATGGGGAGGGGCATGTATCCCTTTGAACTAATGTTCTTTATTCTTTGGGTAAATGCCCAGTAATACAATTGCTGGATTATAAGGGAGGTCTATTTTTAACTTTCTGAGGAACCTCCATATTGTTTTTCACAGTAGCTGCACCAGTTTGCATTCTCACCAACAGTGCAAGAGGGTGCTCCACATCTTCCCCAACATCCTCCCCAGTATCTGTTGTTTCTTGTGTTGTTGATTTTAACCATTCTGACAGGTATAAGGTGGTATCTCATGGTGGTTTTAATTTGTATTTCCCTGATGATGAGTGATGTTTTGTGTCTTTTCATGTGTCGGCCATCTGTATGTCTTTTTTGGAGAAATGTCTGTTCATGTATTCTGCCCAGTTTTTAAATTGGCTTATTTTTTTTAATGTATATATTGTATCAATTCTTTATATATTTTGGATACTAATCCTTTCTCAGACATGTCATTTACAAATACCTTCTCCCATTCCATAGGTTGCCTTTTGGTTTTGTGGATTGTTTCCTTTGCTATGCAGAAGTTTTTATTTTGATGTAGTCCCAATAGTTTATTTTTGCATTTGTTTCCCTTGCCTCAGGAGACCTATCTAGAAAGATGTTGCTACAGCCAATGTCAAAGAGGTTACTGCTTGTGCTCTCTTTTAGGATTTTAATGGTTTCGGGTCTCACATTTAGGTCTTTCATCCATTCTGAACTTATTTTTGCATGTGGTATAAGAAAGTGGTCCAGTTTTATTCTTTTGCATGTTGCTGTCCTGTTTTCTCAACACCATTTGTTGAAGAGACTTTCTTCCCATTGGAGAATCTTTCCTGCTTCATCAAAGATTGACTACACAATTGTAGAGTTTATTTCTGGGTTTTCTATTCTGTTCTATTGATGTATGTGTCTATTTTTGTGTCAGTACTATACTGTTTTGAGTACTACAGCTTTGTAATGTCACTTAAAGTCTGGAATTGTGATTCCCTTCAGCTTTGCTTTTCTTTTTAAAGATTGCTTTGGCTATTCAGGGTCTTTTGTGGTTCCATACAAATTTTAGGATTGTTTGTTCTAGTTCTGTGAAACATGCTGTTGGTATTTTGATAGGGTTGCTTTAGGTAGTATAGACATTTTAACAATATTTGTTCTCCCAATCCAAGAGCATATAATGTCTTTCTTGGGGTCATCTTAAATTTCTTTTTTTTGTTTTGTTTTGTTTTTAAGATTTTATTTGTCAGAGATAGAGAAAGAGACAGAGAGGGCACAAGCACAGGGAGTGGCAGGCAGAGGGAGAAGCAGGCTCCCTGCTGAGCAGGGAGCCCTATGCGGGACTCGATCCCAGGACCCTGGGATCATGACCTGAGCCAAAGGCAGACGCTTAACCAACTGAGCCACCCAGGCATCCCTGTCATTTTCAGTTTCTTTCATCAGTGTTTTATAATTTTCAGAATACAGGTGTTTCACCTCTTTGGTTAGGTTTATTCCTAAGTATCTTATTATTTAGGGTGCAAGTGTAAATGGGATTATTTCCTTAATTTCTCTTTCTGTTCCTTCATTATCAGTATACACCAGTAATGCAACAGATTTCTGTATATCGATTTTTGTATACTGCGACTTTACTGAATTCATTTATCAGTTCTAGCAGTCTTTTTTTTGTGTGTGTGTGGAGTCTTTAGGGTTTTATATATATAGTATTATGTCATCTGTGAATAGTGAAACTTTTACTTCTTCCTTGCCTGTTTGGATGCCTTTTGTTTCTTTTTGTTGTCCGTGTGCTGTAGCTAGGACTTCTAGTACTATGTTGAATGAAAGTGGTGAGAGTAGGCATCCTTGTCTTGTTCCTGACCTTAGGGGAAAAGCTCTCAGTTTTTCCCTATTAATGATGATGTTAGCTGTGGTTTTTTCATATATGCCTTTATTATGTTGAGGTATGCTCCCTCTAAACCTACTTTGTTGAGGGTTTTTATCATGAATGGATGTTGTTGTACTTTGTCAAATGCTTTTTCGGCTTTTATTGAAATGATCCCATGGTTCTTAGCTTTTCTCATATTGATGTGGTGTATCACGTTAATTGATTTGTGAATATTGAACCACCCTTGCAACCCAGGAAAAAATCCCACTTGATCACACTAGCTGCATTTTATTTATTTTTTTTTTTTTTTAAAGATTTTATTTATTTATTTGAGAGAGAGAGAATGAGAGACAGAGAGCATGAGAGGGAAGAGGGCACAGGGAGAAGCAGACCCCCTGCTGAGCAGGGAACCCGATGTGGGACTCGATCCCGGGACTCCAGGATCATGACCTGAGCCGAAGGCAGTTGCTTAACCAACTGAGCCACCCAGGCGCCCCACTAGCTGCATTTTAAATCTTTATACCATTACCAATGAAACTGACTTAACTTAAAGCAAAATGATAATTTCAAAATGACTTAAGATTTTGATAGAGACAAAAGTTCTGTCTAGTCATAGTTTTGACATTATCACAAGGGAATAAAAAACTAACCTCATTTCATAATATATGTGAACACTGATATTATAATACAAAGAAATATAAAATTGAACACTATGGGCTCTTGCCAGAGTATGTTCAACTCTCTATCGTGATTAAGAAACTCAGACTATGTCAAACAATGGCCCATAAAAGTAAGTTATGTAACTCTTTAATAGAGTAGTAAATTCTTGTCAACAAAGCTGATAGTTTGCTGCTCGGAACATATCCATACCTCATTTTGCTCTTTTAGTCACAAGATATACTTCAGGAATATACACCAAGAAGATCAATACAGAATATAATTCAGACAGAGCTAAATCAAACATGGAAATTAAAGAAACAGTCAAGATAAGTCTGTAAGTTCACACATTGGGAACTATCTTATAACCAGGATATCATTTCAATAATATATAATGATAATGTTGATTATTATTTATACTTCATTATTTAAAGCAAGATTGATAATCTCTGACAAAATACTATTTTATTGATTCCATTTTGCATCAGGAGGCATCCATGAGGATCGTGATCAGGATGGGATTGGTAATTAGGGAGGTACCCTGAAGCTAGCTGGAATCGGTTTCTGTAGAAAGGGAGAATCAGAGACGGGAAGAGGTAATCCCTGTAGGGATGTATGGAGATGCCAGAGAGGGGAAAATGCAGTGTACAGGTAAGCAAACTAGAGAGGAACTGTGACTGAAGACATCAAAGCAGTAGTCCTGATTCATATAGAGAACTAGGAGCAGCTACATGCTTCATTCCTTCAGTTCTTAATTCATATCCCAGCTCTATTTACCAGTTTCTATGACCCTGGGCAAGTTGCTTAATGTCTCTGAACCTTAGTTTCATTATCTATAAAATAAACTTTTTTAAAGGTGAGGAGTAAATAGAATAATACCTGTAGGGGCACCTGGGTGGCTCAGTCAGTTAGGTGTCCAACTCTTGATTTCTGCTCAGGTCATGATCTCAGGGTCCTGGGATCGAGCCCTGTGTTAGGCTCTGCGCTGGGTGTGGAGTCTGCTTGAGATTCTCTCTCTCTCCCCTTTTCCCTTCGTCCCTTCCTCCCATACATGTGCTTTCTTGTGTGCTCTATCTCTTAAAAAAAAAGAATAATACCTGTATGTATGCTATTAGTCCTTTTTCTGTGGTATACATTGCAAATATTTTCTCCCATTTGGTCAGTTGTTCTTGGATCTTGTTCTTAGTGGATTTTTGTCTACACTGTTAAAGAAAAGTTAAATTTACTCTTTTTTCTTATATTTCCTCTAAATTTAATAGTTAGAAAGCCTTTCCCTGCACCAAGGTTAAAGAGAAATTTGCTCATGTTTTCAAATACTTGTTTGGTTTCATTTTTTTTACATTTTAATTCTAATCCTTTTAAAGATTATTCTTCAATACAGTGTGAGATGTAGATCTAAGTTTATCTTTTGCCAAATGGCCACACAGTTGTCCCATCATGCTTGTTTTAATTTCATCTTATTTTCATTGGACACCTATTAGGTGTCAGGCACATTCACTAAACAAATAAAATTAATAGACTATTATGTCCTTTACATTTTTGGCAAGGGTTACAAAGGAAACAAATAAATAGGATGCTAGGAGAGGATGGGGGGCATAAAGTCATGTAGGAGCTCATCTAGAAGAGAACGACCTCCTTTCTCTAGCCATAAACAGGGGAAACTGTGGAGAAGAAATGGATGTTTAGATATTTAATTAAGAGGTAATAGATACTTGTCTGTGAAGGAAGAAACCTTTTTATATAGGATTGTTACTTAGAACCAGAAACATGAGGGCAATGGGGTGCCTCATGAGCCTTTTCATTTGGGAGTATGTGAGCAATGTTGAGGCTAAATGAGCAGTCAAATGTTTATAAAAGGGATTCTGACGTTGGATCAAACATTGTACTCTACAGTCTCTTCCATCTTTGATATTCTAGGAGTCTTTGTTCTTGTATTTCATGTATCTGCTGTTTTTTAAACTGTACCTCTTTGAATTATTTTTAGTAGTTTTTCTAGGGGTTAAAATATGTATCTTTACCTTGTCACCATCAATTCAAATTTAATATTGTATCATTTCACATAAAAGAATTTCACTTCTGTATAGTCCTAATTATCCATTACTCCCCATTCCTTTCCCTAGTCGTCTTATGTATTTATTGCATCTAGATAATTTATAAACCCCAAACAATAATTTCATGAGCCTTACGTTTTAAATTAGGAGAAAAAAAGTAATCTTTTATATCTACCCACATATTTAAAACTTGTGGTACTCTTAATTCCTTTCTAAAAAGCCAAGGAACATTTGCCTTCAGCTTGAAGATCGTCCTTTAGCATTTTGTGTAATGCAGTTCAGCTAATGACAAACTCTTAATTTTTATTTAGCTAAAACTGTTTTGTTTTCATTCTTGAAGAATATTTTTGCTAGATATAGAATTCTTGGCTAACAGTTTTTGTTTTCCTTCCAGCACTTTAGAGATGTCATTCTACTGTCTTTGGACCCTCATTTTTCTAATGAGAAATAAGTAATAAATAGTATTATAATATTCCACCCCCAGCTGATTTGAGATTTTGACATTTTTGTGTTTCAGGAATTTGATTCTGGTGTGTCTAAGTGTGATTTTCTTTGTATTTATTCCTCTTAGGATTTGCTATGTTTCTTGAAATGTGTAAATTTAAACCTTTGACCAAATTTTGGAAAAAGTTTGCCTTTATTACTTTAAGTATTTTTTGCATCCCAGGTTTATCTTCTCTTCTGGAATCTAATTATCTGTATATTAGACCATTTTATTTTATCCTGTAGATCTCAGAGGCTCTGCTGTGTTTTTTTTTTTTTTTTTAAAGATTTTTTTTTTTTTTTTTTTTTTTTATTTATTTGAGAGAGAGAGAATGAGAGAGCAAGCACATGAGAGGGGGGAGGGTCAGAGGGAGAAGCAGACTCCCTGCCAAGCAGGGAGCCTGATGCGGGACTCGATCCAGGGACTCCAGGATCATGACCTGAGCCGAAGGCAGTCGCTTAACCAACTGAGCCACCCAGGCGCCCCCCCTTTTTTTTTTTTTTACCCCATCCCCTCCACTATTTTTACAATTGGATGCTTTTGATTTATTAGTCTCCAAAGGTACTGATTCTTATGTCCCCCAATCTGCCATTAACCTCACCAAATTAACTGTTTTCACATACTGTATTTTTAACTCTCAAGTTCCCATTTGGCTCTTTTGTATGCTTTCTCTGCTGAGATTGTCTATTTGTTCATTTACTAAGTGCACATTTTCCTAAATGACCTTTAGCATAACACTGGCTATTTTTAAAATAACTTGCTCGCTTCAAGTCATAAAAACATAGCTTTGTATATAGTTTTCAATTTTATTGATATGAAAGTACAAGTAGAAGCATAAAGTATATTTACTATATGGCTTAACTTACATCTTTTAAATATTTAGATATATGGAATTGTGGCCTTTCTTTTTCTCTTTTCTGAGGTCTAGAATGAAGGGGCTATAGAAGATAAGGTTGAAGGCATTACATTGCAGATGAGTAGAGTTCTAGACATTCAGTAGAATATTATTTTAAGAATGTGTTGACTAATTAAAAAAAATGAAGCTCTGTGGAGCCATATTTTATTAATAATGATCAAGTCAAGAATATGAAGGAAAGATCTGAGAAAGAGGACTAGAGAAGGAGCACAGGCAAGACTCAGTGTGTGAAATGATAAAGGCTAAAAGTGGTGACAGTGTAAATGTGAATTTAAAAAATAAGAATAAAATGCATTAAAGGAAGAACTTACATGTTGTCCCTTGGAAATGCTATGGAACTTGGATAGGTAGGGCATAAGATGGTGTGGCTTTAAATGAGAAACAAGTGAAATGCTTCAGACGATCACCCTGTGATAAAGGCATTGCATTTGTAAAGAAAGTCCTTTGATCAACTTTGAGTCTGTTTTATAGCTGTCTCTGAAACTGGAAGCATATCATTGGTATTTGTCAAGTATTAGTGATGTTTTTCCAGCCTTACTGAAATATAATTGATGTAAAATATTGCATAAGTTTAAGGTGTATAGTGTAAGGATTTGATATATGTTTGCATTGCAAAGTGATTTCCACAATAAGTTTAGTTACTATGCATTACCTCACATAGTTAACACTTTTTGTGTGTGTGGTGAGATCTTTTGAGACTTACTCTCCTAGCAGTTTTCAAATATACAGTACAGTATTGTTAAATATAGTCATGCTATACATTACATATCCAGAACTTTTCTATAACTAGAGTTTGTACCTTTTGACCTATTTCACCCATTTCCCTGATTCCTACCCCCCATTTCTGGCAACCACCAATCTGTTCTCAGTTTCTGTGAGTTCAGTTTTTTCAGATTCCACATAGAAGTGAAATGATACAGTATTTTTCTTTCTCTATGACTTATTCACTTAGAAAAATCCCCTTCAGTTCCATTCATATCACAAATGGCAATATTTCCTTCTTTTTTATGGATGAATAATGTGTGTGTGTGTGTGTGTGTGTGTGTGTGTGTGTGTGACATTTTCTTTATTCATCTATTGATGGGTACTTAGATTGCTTCCCTGTCTTGGCTATTATAAATAATGCTGAAATGAAAATGGGGGTGCATGTATCTTTTGGCATTAGTGTTTTCATTTCCTTTGGATAGGTATCCATAAATGGAATTACTAGATCATATGGTAGTTCTATGTTTAATTCTTAAAGGAACCTCCATACTGTTTTCCATAGTGGTTGCCCCAATTTACATTCCTACCAGAGTGGACCACGGCTCCCTTGTCTCTACATCCTCACCAGCACTTGTTATTTCTTGTCTTTTTGATAGTAGTCATTTTAACAAGTATGAAGAGATGTCTCATTGTGGGTTTGATTTGTATTTCCCTGATGGTTACTGATATTGAACATCTTTTCATGTCCCTGCTGGTCATTGGAATATCATCTATGGAAAAATGGCTGTTCAGGTCGTTTGCTCATTTTTTTAAAGATTTTATTAATTTATTTGAGAGAGAGAGAAGGTGCAAGTGGGGGGAGGGGCAGAGGGAGAGAGACTCCCAAGCAGACTCTATGCTGAATGTGGAGCTGACTGGGGAGGGGAGAGTGGGGCGTTCGATCTCATGACCCCAAGATCATGAACTGAGCCGAAATCAGGAGTCAGTCACTTGACTGAGCCACCCAGGTGCCCCCCTTTGCTCATTTTTAAATCAGATTATTATTATTATTTTTGCTACTGAGTTTAAGTTCTTCATAAGTTTTGGATATTAACCCCTTATTAGATATGTGGCTTGCCAATTTTTCTTCCATTATGTAGGTTGCATTTTCATTTTGTTGATCATTTCTTTAGCTGTGCAGAAGCTTTTTAGTTTGATAGTCTTGTTCATTTTTATTTTTATTGCTTATGCTTTTGGTATTAGCTATTTTAAAAAGCTCTTCTGCTAATTCAACATTCAAGTCAATCTGGATTAATTTTCTTTTGATTATATGCCATGATTTCTTTTTCCTACATGTCTAAATTTTGGATTTTATCCTTGATTTTGTTAAGTAGAGACTGTATTCTATTATAGTCTTCAAATATGGGAAAAAATTAGTTAATTTGGCTAAACCCAAATTCCAAACTCCTGTCTCCTTTGTGATTGTAATAGCTAGAATCTCTGTGCAGTGTTTTTAGTCTTATTTGGACTGCTTGGAGTCTGTCCCACTCATGGGGTCAGCCACGGACTTGGACAGAATTTAGGCCACAATGTGGGGTTTTTCCCTCTCTATTTCCTTTTCATCATCTTCATTAACTTTCCATTTGTTTTGGGTACTTGAAACTCTATGTTCTGGTTTTTCAAGGCAGTAAAACAGCTGGTTTGTATTTGAGTTACAGTGCCTCACATGTCATTGACTGGGGCCTTACTGTGCCATTACCTTTTCCAAGTGTGTATTATCTCCTGCTCCAACACAGTGTCTGCCTTCCACACAGTATCTGCCTATTCTCTTCTCTGTCTCACTTTCCAATGCCTTCAAGTAATTTTGTTGAACGTTTATAGTTTTCCTTTAATAGAAACTATACCACCGTAAGTAGAAGCAAAATTCTCTCAGTATATGAAAGGATGAGGAGAACATTGCTTTACAATGTTGTTTTTAATTAACATACAAATCTGTGATTGAAACAAGATTTCCCTTGTTATGCTGTTAGTAACATTACTCAGAATAAATACTCATGTATCCTTTAATCCAGACTGATCAAGAAAAAGATGAAAGAGTAATACATATACAATGATAATTCATTTGACACTCTTTATACTACTTTCTAAGTTTGTGATTTACTTCAATGTTATTGACCATATTTTTTCATAAAACAATTACAACCAAATCGAGTATTCTAATAAAAATGGTGTGTAATAATATGGCACTAGCACAAATTTCAGCAGCTAATAACATTGTAAAATAGCTTAGCATCAATTACTGTGCTTTTACTAAAGAAAATGCATCTTCTTTTAGGAATTTTTTAAATTTAAAATGTCATCTTAAAATCAAGCTCAAAGATATTGTTTTATTCAGGAATGTAGTAAGGAAATTTAAATGAAGGGAATCAGAATATAATTTTTTATATTTGCTTGATTAAATCAATAATTCTACATCATTAGAATATAGCATAGTGGCTCCCAAGTTTTATTTAGCTTAGAAGTTGCCATTTTCTGGAAACTAGCCTTCTACTGTGCACTGCCTAGATTTATGATAGCTGAGAAGTGAAAATAGTGCAAAAATGGAAAATCTGTTACAAATGTTCTCTCCTGAATCTCCCCAGTTTTTCTGTAAGAAAATCAGGGACCTTACAGTTGGTTTGGAGGTCATTGTACCTCTCCTTGATTCTTTTTTTTTTTAAATTTTTTATTGTTATATTAATCACCATACATTACATCACTAGTTTTTGATGTAGTGTTCCATGATTCATTGTTTGTGCATAACACCCAGTGCTCCATGCAGAACGTGCCCTCTTTAATACCCATCACCAGGCTAACCCATCCTCCCACCCCCCTCCCCTCTCTCCTTGATTTTTAAAAGAAATACCTTTATTTGTAAGCCTACAACAAAATCTAAGACAAATTGTTTTTTTCTGTAGTCTACATGATACCATAAATCTATTTTGGAACAAGATAGAATAGAAAATATTTTTTTATAAAACCCACATACATTTCTACTCTAAAGTAAATGGTGATAAGTGGTCCCACTGCACTAGCAAAAAAAAAATGAGACTATAACTATGAGGAAATTGGAGCTATTCCTTTTATTTTAAACAACTGCCTTTTGAGAAAAGTGAAGCTTTTTTTCTTCTTTTTCATCTTCTCAATGTAATTTGGTATGTCCTTAGAACTGATTATTTCAAAATTGCACAAACAGATTTTTAGTAAGAATGTTACGATGGGGAAGGGAGTCCAAAAAGCATCATAGGAAGATCATGAACTTACATTCTCCCATGGACACACCAAATCTACAATTACATAAGGATCATTGCTCTCTGAAAAAGATCTGAAAACTAGATGAATTGTTCTTCACAACATAGGGTAAAAAGACCACATCACAATGGATAGGAGACAGAGACAGCTCCACAAAAAAAAAAAAAAAAAAACAAAAAACAAACCCACCCACAGTGTGGCAACACACAGTAGGGATGAATCTCACCAGACAGGTGCCTCTACTAGAGGAGCAAGGCATTGGTGCCCCACATCAGGCAGCCCAGGACCTGGGATCTGCACTGGAGGGACAAGTCCCCAGAATGTCTGGCTTTGAAAACCAACAAAGCTGATGTCCAGGGGTCCCAGAGTGCTATGGGAAACTGAGATTCTCCTCTTGGAGGACTAACCCCAAGACCCAGCAAAAAACAAACAAAAAAACCCCAACAGTTTGAAAAGTACCCAGACTACATGTGAGGGAGATTCATTTGCAGATCTGGGAGCATTGACTGGAGGGGCAGGGACAGTTGAGATGTTCCCTGGAGACGGAATCACTGGCAGATAGCACATTACTCTTCTCTACATGGCCTGCAAGCACAAGCAGGCAAACTCAGACATGGTATCCTACTGCCACCATGCTAGGGTGGGTGGGGTGATTAGTTGTGATGCTTGCTAACCTGGGGAAGAAAACATACATTCAAATCTAGGAAGCCTAGACAGTCCCAAATGAGAGGAACCTAGAGAGACCCACACCAAGGCACATTATAATTAAAATAGCAGAAGTTAAAGAATTTTAAAAGCAGCAAGAGAAAAACAAACTGTTACGTACAAAGGACACCCTAAAGGCTATCAGCAGGTTTCTCAGCAAAATCTTCGCAAGCCGGAAGGCAGTTGCATGACCCCTTCAAAGTGCTTAAAGGAAAAAAATTCCAACTAAGAATACTCAACAAAGTTATCTTTCAGGTTTGAGGGAGGGGTAGAGTTTACTAGACAAGCAAAAGTTTATTGCTACTAAACCAGCTTTACAAGAAATATTAAAGGACTTCTTTAAGATGAAAAGAAATGGTACTAATTAATAAGAAAACATGAAAGTAAAAATCTCACTGGAAAAAATAAATATATAGTAAAGGTAGTAGATAAATCATTTGTTAAGCTACTAAGAAGTTTAAAAGACAAAAGTAGTAAAATTAACTATATAATTATTAGTTGAGGAATACATAAAATAAAAAATGTAAAAAGTGATGCCAAAAACATGAAACATGAAAGAAGGGAATAAAAATGTAGACTTTTGGAATATGTTCAAAGTTAAGGTTGCTATCAACTTAAAATAGACTGTTAGATTCATAGGATAATATATATAAACCTCCCCATAACCACAAAGCAAAAACTTCTAGTAAATACACAAAATGAGAAAGGAGTCTAACTAAAACACTAAAGAGGTAAACAAACCACAAGGAAAGAAAGAAAAAAGGAACAGAGAGGATCTATAAAATCAGTCAGAAAACAATTAACAAAATGACAGTAAGTACAAACCTATGAATAATTAATTGTAAATGGACTAAATGCTCCAATCAAAAGATTTGAAGTAGCTGAGTGGATTTTTTAAAAAGCCACATATATATACTGTCTATAAGAGACTCACTTCAGAATTAAGGACACATACAGACTGAAAGTGAAAGAAAGGAAAAAAATATTCTATGCAAATGAAAACAAAAAGAAAGCTGGTATAGCTATACTCCTTTCAGGCAAAATAGACTTTGAAACAAAGACTGTAATAGAAGATGAAGAAGAGGACTGCATAATGATAAAGGGTTACATCCAGCAAGAAAATATAACATTTGTAAGTATATATCCACCTAACATAGCACCAAAATTGATAAAGCAAATATTAACAGAATTAAAGGGGAAAATCGACAGCAATACAATTAATAGTAGGGGATTTTTACGTCATTGGGTCGATCATCCAGATAGAAAACAGTAAGAAGACATCAGCCTTAAAATACAGGGACTAAGACCTAATGGACTTACTAGATATGTATAAAACATTCTACGCAAAACCAGCAGAATATATACTCTTTTCAAGGGCAGTGGAACAGTCTCCAGAATAGATTACATGTTAGGCCACAAAACAAGGCTCAATAAATTCAAGAATATTGAAATTATGTATCAAGCATCTTTTCCAACCACTATGGTATGAAACTAGAAATCAGTTATAAGAGGAAAACTGGAAAAACTACACATATGTGGAGCTTAAAAAACATGCTACTGAACAATTACTGGGTAATAGAATAAATCAAAAGAGAAATTTAAAAGTGTATAGAGACAAATGAAAACAGAAATACAACATATCAGAATCTATGGGATATAGCAAAAGTAGTTTAAGAGAGAAATTTATTGCAATTCAAACCTACCTCAGGAAACAAGAAAAATCTGAAGTAAACACTTTTATACCTAAGGAAAGTAGAAAAAGAAGAACAAATGAAGCTCAAAGTTAGTAGAAGGAAGGAAACAAGATCAGAGTAAAATAAATGAAATAGACTAAAACACAGTAGAAAAGATCAATAAAACTAAGAGCTGATTCCTTGGGAAATATAAACAACATTGATAAACTTTTAGGTGGACTCACCAAGGAAAAAAAAGGGCTCAAATACATAAAATCACAAATGAAAGTGAAATTACAATTGATACTATAAAGAAATACAGAGGACTGTAAGAGAATACTATGAAAATTATATGCCATCAAATTGAGCATTCTGAATAGATTTTTTTATGAATTTACAATCTTCAAAGACTGAATCATGAAGGAATAGAAAATCTGAATAGACTACTAGTAAGGATCAGTAATCAAAAACCTTCCTACAAACAAGACAAGGATCCAATGGCTTCATTGATGAATTATACCACACATTCAAAGAAGATTTAATACCTATCCTCCTCAAACAATTCCAAAAGGTTGAAAACTCCCAAACTCATTTTATGAGGCCACCATTATCTGATACCAAAACCAGACAAGGACACTGCAAAAAAGGGAAGTTACAGGTGCAAATCCATGATGAACATAGATGTAAAAATCCTCAACAAAATATTAGCAAACCAAATTTATCAGTCATTAAGAGGCTCATATACCATGATCAAGGGGAATTTATTCCAAGGACTCAAGTGGATGGCTTAATATAAGCAAATCAATCAACATGACACATCACATTAAAAAATAAAAATAATATTTTAATAGATACAGAAGAGGTATTTGACAAAATCAACATCCAGCCTTGATAAAAACTGAACAAAGTGGCTGTAGAGGGAATGTACCTCAACATGATAAAGGCTGTGTATGACAAGCCCACAGCTAAAATCACAATGGTGAAAAGCAGAAAGCCTTTCCACTAAGATCAAAAACAGGACAAGTATGCCCACTCCTGCCACTTTTATTCAACACAGTACTTGAAGTCCTAGCTACAGCAATTAGGCAAGAAAGATATAAAAGGCATACAAATGGCAAAGGAAGAAATAAACTGTTAGTATTTTCCGATACGTGATACTATATATATATAAAACCCTAAAGACCCCATCAAAAGACGATTGAAAGTAATAACTGAATTCAGTAAAGATGTAGGTTGCAAAATTAATATACAAAAATTTCTTGCATTTCTATACACTGATAAAAAATTACCAGAAAGAAAAATCAAGAAAACCATCCTATTTATAATCATATCAAAAATAATGAATAATGTAGGAGTAAATTTAATCAAGGAAGTGGTGAAAGACCTGTACACAGAAAACTACAGGATGTTGATGAAAGAAATTGAAGAAGACAAAAATAAAGGATATTCTGTGCTCATGTATTAGAAGAAGTAAGTTGTTAAAATGTTCTTATTACCCAAAGCAATATACAGATTCAGTGCATTCTCTATCAAAATACTATAGGCATTTTTCACAGAACTAGAATAATTCTAAAATTTGTATGGGACCCCAAAAGACCCCAAACAGTCAAAACCATCTTGAGAAAAAAAGAATACAGTCGGTGGGATCATGCTCCCAGATTTCAAAGTGTACTACAAAGGTATAATAATCAAAACAGTGTTTTAGTGACATAAAATGAGACACATAGGTTAATGGAACAGACTAGAATGCCCCAAACTATATATACATATGGTCAATTAATTTATGAAAAGAACAAGAGTATACAATGGGGAAAGGACAATCTCTTCAATAAATGGTGTTAGGGAATGAATTCAATGGAATGAATGGAACATTCATGGAACATTCAGTGAAATGAAACAAACAACCCTTTTATACCATATTTAAAAAGAAACCACAAAGTGGATTAAAGATTTGAATGTAAAACCTAAAACCATAAAACTCCTAGAAGAAAACATAGGTGGTATGCTCTGTGACATAGGTCTTAGCAATGTTTTGTGTTGTTGTTGTTTGGATGTGACTCTAAAGGCAGGGAAAACAAAAGGAAAAAAAATGGACTACATCAAACCAAACAGCTTCTACACAGTGAAGGAAATCATCAACAAAACAATAAGGCAACTGACTGAATGGGACAAAATATTTGCCAGTCATATATCTGATAAGGGGTTAATATCCAAAATATACAATGAACTCATACAGCTCAATAGCAAGGAAAAACAATCCATTTTAAAAATGGGCAAAGGATCTGAATAGATGGTTTTCCAAAGAAGACAGACAGATGAACAACAGGCATATGAAAAGATGATCAGCATCACTAGCCATCAGGGAAATGCAAATCAAAACCACAACAATATAATACTGTACATCTAAAAGTGGCTAATACAAAAAGCAATACAAGTGTTGGTGAGGATATGGAGAAAAGGGAACCTTCGTGCACTGTTGGTGGGAATGCAAATTGGTGTAGTCCCTATGGAAAATGGTACAGAGGTTGCTCAAGATATTAAAAAGAGAGCTACCATATAATTTAGTAATTGTACTACTGAATATGTATTTGAATAACACAGAAACACTAATTTGAGAAAATATAGGCACACTCATGTTCACTGCAGCATTATTTACAATAGTCAAGATATGGAAGCAACCAAAGTGTCCTTCAAGGAATGAATGGATAAAGAAATTGTGTGTGTGTGTGTGTGTGTGTGTGTGTGTGTTTGTGTGTGTACACACGAATACTACTCAGCCATAAAAAAAAGAATGAAATTTTACCACTTGCCACAGCAAACATGAATGTACCAAAGGGTATTAAGTGAAATAAGTCAGACACAGAAAGACAAATACCATATGATTTCGCTTGTATATGGAATCTAAGTAAAACAAAACAACAAAAAACCCAGACTCATAGAGGCAGAGAATAGATTGGTGGTTGCCAGAGGGAAGCGGGAGAGTTGGTGATGGGGGTGGGGGGGGAACAAAACTGGTAAAGGGCATTAAGAGGTGAACTTCCAGTTATAAAATAAATAAGTCATGGATGTAATGTATAATATGGGGAATATAGTCAATAATATTATATTAATTTTGTAAGGTGAAAGATGGTAACTGGACTTCTAGTAGTGACCATTTTTTTGACTCTACAAATGTTGGGTCACTATGCTACACACCTGAAAGTAATACAATGTTATACATCAATTATAGCTCAAAAGAAAAATATAATGTCACTACAAAAAAATTCATTGCCGTCTGGGTAATTTTTGGCCTCTAAGTCTCCATTCTGACTGGATCAATGACTTCATATTGATTTTTGTGTGTATGTTGCTATAGTTAAAACATCATAATCTACTCTTCTATTGATCATCTTTCTTCATTAAAGATGGGAAATTACTTTCTAGATAGTCATAGACATAGACACTTTCTTTTTTTTTTTTTTTTTTTTTTTAAGATTTTATTTATTTATTTGACAGAGAGAGAGACAGCGAGAGCAAGAACACAAGCAGGGGGAGTGGGAGAGGGAGAAGCAGGCTTCCTGCCGAGCAGGGAGCCCGATGTGGGACTCGATCCCAGGACCCTGAGATCATGACCTGAGCCGAAGGCAGACGCTTAACGACTGAGCCACCCAGGCGCCCGACATAGACACTTTCATAATGTTCATGTAAATGCTAAAATCTTAAGACTGTTAAAAAAGTTTTGGAATTCCTCACAAGGAAATATTTGCTGTTATTTTTCCAGTTTATTTGCAGAGCTGCCCAACTAAAGGCTTTTATCAAAAGACTTTTTTTTAATCCGTCTTCACGACAACTACCCCTTAGGAAAAGATAGTGAAAACCAAATGAACAAGATTTTGTTGGAGAGCAGCCACCAAACTACACAATGAAAATGTTTGATTAAATGATAGGTTTACCATTTGATAGTTAATTCAATAGTTGTGACACATTGGGAAGCAGACCAGAAGCAGTCCATCATGTGGTTAGGGGTGCTCACTCTGAGTCATTTTGTTTGGTCCTGTCTCTGTCACCAACTGAATGCCAGCCAGCAAGTCCCCTAACCTGCTGTACTTTTGCTAATTCATCTGTGAAATGGAGTATATAATAGTATTACCTCACTGGGCCTTTGTGAGGATTAAACAAATTAATACATGTTGAGGGTGTAAAACATGGCAATGATCAACAAATATTGGCTTTTATTATTAGAGTCAAGGCCAGAAGACAGTTTATGTAAAAATAATACTGTTTTCTTAAGGGTCAGTTACATTTCCAAGAATTGAGCTTGAGATCTCCAGCTCTGAGGATTGTTTCTAAACATGAGCCAAAGCTACCTAGCAGTCAGAATGCATCAGGTTCACTTGGATAAAAAAAAACAAAAAAACAAACAAAAAAACACACAGGCTTACTTATATTATTTTGGCTGGATTTCTTCTATTTACTTTCCATATCACTGTAGATTCTGCTTCGTTTGGCCTATGAGATTCAAGATATGGATGCTTTGGGGGGAAAATTGAACTGTTTTCTTTGTCTTTTTTCTTTATTCCATTCCATATGTCCTGAAATCTAAAGGACAATAAGCCTAGCTCACATAGGTGTGCTATGAAGCACTGATTCAAAAATTGTCAAGTGAAATTCAAGAAACAGCATTGTACTTTAAAAATATCTATTTTTCTTAATCTCAGGAAACAAACTGAGGGTTGCTGGAGTGGTGGGGGATGGGAGGGATGGGGTGGCTGGGTGATTGACAGTGGGGAGGGTATGGGCTATGGTGAGCACCATGAATTGTGTAAGACTGTTGAATCACAGACCTGTACCTCTGAAACAAATAATACATTATATGTTAAAAAAAAGAAGATAGTAGGAAGGGAAAAATGAAGGGGGTGGGGAATCAGAGGGGGAAACGAACCATGGGAGACTATGGACTCTGAGAAACAAACTGAGGGTTCTAGAGGGGAGGGGCGTGGGGGGATGGGTTAGCCTGGTGATGGGTATTAAAGAGGGCACGTATTGAATGGAGCACTGGGTGTTATACGCAAACAATGAATCATGGAACACTACATCAAAAACTAATGATGTATGGTGATATAATAAAATAAAATTTAAAAAAAAATCTATTCTTTTAAAGAATAAATTGATCAATAGATGAAAGACAAAAGTGATAAAAAGGAAGTTTGAAGTTCTACCTGAAAGGATCTGCAATTGTTTAATGTTTAAAAAAAAGAGAAAAAGGAACTATGTGCCAGGTAAAGTTAGCAATTGAGGAAAAAGAGACCCAAACAGCTCTACTGATGCAATTGGTGGTTCCTGGATTAGCTGGGTTTCCCTAGGGCCATGTTATTACTTGGCATCCCATTATTATTTGAGTATTGAATGTGGACTATGTGATTTCATACTTGTCGGTATATTCACCTCTTCCCAAGTATGGAGAAATAGCTTGTCGTAAAGGAAAAACCATGAATGAGCTTTGGAGTCTGAAGGTTTTTAGTTCTGCTTTTGGTTCTTTTTACTTGTTTAATCCCAGTCTCTTCACCTACAGTTTGGGAGAATAATATCCACCTTCCCCAGGTGGGAGGTCTGAATGAAATAAAGAATGGATAGTACCCATGTCTCATGCAGAGTAGATATTCAATGATAGCATATCATCATTTTATTCCATTCTCCCAGAGGTTGGCAAACTTTTACTGTACAGTGCCAGATTATAAATATTTTAGGCTTTCCAGAACAAATGGTCTGTGTTGTAACTATTTACCTCTAGAGTTATAGCATGAAAACAGCCTTAGACAATACATAAATGAATTGGTTGTGTCCCAAAAGAGCTGGATTTATAGATGAATTTTTAATTTCATATCATTTTCAGATGTCAGAGTACTCTCCTTTTGATTTTTTTTAAGCATTTAAAATTTTCAAAAAAACATTCTTTGCTTAGAGGCAGTATAAAAAACAGGTGGAACGATGTAGTTTGCTGATCCCTGCATTGCCCTGAATAATGAAATTCAGAAGGGTTATAAGAAAGGTATATTTTTGTGACAGTGTAGAAATTAAAGAATGTGTTTTGGGAAATAATGAGAAATCAGACTGTATTAGAGTGATCTATAGACTGAGACAGATGAGTTTTTGATTAGAAAATAAGAAGCTCTTGAAAGCTTTGAATGAGGCCCTTCTGTATGGTATTTGGCACTTAGCAAGAGAAGAGATCACAGCACAGCAAGCCGGTTAGATGCTGCCATTGTTTTGGGGGTAGAGGGCGGGGAGCAGTCGGAACAGAGAAGCCGAGTTGTTTTTTTTTTTTTTTCAGACTATCTTTTTTGTTTTTATTTTCCTCCAGAAGATAGTGTAGGGGAGGTATTCAATTATCACTGCCTTTTCACTCACTGCCTATGTGACAGGGCCATAGAGGTAAGCAGTAACCATGGGATGCGCTAAAGCCGAGGCCCCATTTGAATTGAAAGTATTTGTTCATTCCTTCATTGAGTTCCTCTGACGTGTCTGATATTTTGCTAAGTCCTGAGATACAAAAATATATAAAGTGTGTACTCTGGAAAGTCCACACACTTAATGGTTAGGAGTATTGGGCCCTAGAATCTGACCAGCTGAGTAAGAATGTCAGCTCTGTCACTCTCAAGCTCTGCAAATAAGGCCAAGTGCACTTCTCTGTCTCTTCTCTAGAATAAGGATAATAACAATGTAGTGATTGCTGTCATGAGGCTCGGATTTTGAGCAGGGAGGTGAAGGGGATGAGAGGGCCTAATGCTGCCTAGGAAGTGAGAGCAGTCTTCCCAGAAGACACCCAGGCACATTTCAGGGAGGCTGAGTGGATGCTAGCCAGGAGAACTGACCAAAGCATAGGGTGCAGGGTGCTCCAGACAGAGGAGAGGAAAAGCCTCAACTGCCAGATTTATTATTTAGACAATTGAAGTTATTTGCACATTTATATATTGTACAAATAAAATGTAGTTATGGTTCTACATTTTATTGAATAAATTATGCAGAACTGATCTCTTAAAGTTCATAAAGTCTGAATTACTTCAGTTTGAAAGATAAAGCAGTGCCTCATGAATTTTTATTTCTGCTAGGGTTTCAACAAGCCTCTTAAAAAGTTAACTACGAGCCCATGGGTAGTAGACTGCTTGTTAGAGAAATACTGTGTGATAAGATAGCATCTTTTGAAATAGCATCCTACTTATTCTTGATGTTTCTCCAAAGATACTGGTAATTCTATCAAAATACCAATGAAACAGATTTTCATCCTAGATTTTCATTCATCACTATTAAACTACACATTCAAATTTTTTAATATTGACATCTGTATTTCAATATAAGGTCTGTGAAGTGTTCTCCCACACTGAGGGTGGATTTCAGATATCTTCATCATACACTGAAACACTGGAATCTTACTGTAAACTGTATTTGACAAGTTTCTGAGCCATGGTGTGCTTTATTACTCTCCAAATGAATGGCATCGTGGGAACAATGTGTCACAGACTCAAGCCTGTGTTCAAATCCAGACTGTTGTTTTCTAAGGTGGGATCTTGAGCAAGTCATTTAAACTTGTCAATTTCTTCTACAAAATTGAGGTAGTTCTACCATGCCTAATTTACAAGACTATTGTGAAGATTTGAGACATTGTAGACATTGTATACCAAATACCTACAAGGCTAGGTTTCTAGTACATAGTAGGGTTTCTGTAAATGGTGAGCATTGTTGTCATTGCCATCGTTATTGTCAATCACTCTTACAAAAAGTAATCTACTTCTCTTTGATTCAGTACACATTGAATTGGGTTCATCATGGCCACCGAGGGTCAATTAGAGAATTAAAATATACAGATTCCTCAACACATAACACTTCTCTTAACATTTTCTCAATCTATCTTTTTTTTTTAAGATTTTTTATTTATTTATTTGACAGAGAGAGAGAGAGCACAAACTGGGGGAGTGGCAGGCAGAGGGAGAAGGAGAAGCAGACTCCCCACCAAGCAGGGAGCCTGATGTGGGGCTCGATCCCAGGACCCTGAGATCATGACCCGAGCTGAAGACAAACACTTAACTGACTGAGCCACCCAGGCGCCCAACCTCTGACTATCCTATCTGATGCTCTATGACAATGAAAAGAGGAAGTGAACAAAAAAAAATCTTCTTTCTTATTTCCAGTTGTCAAAAGTTTGCTGCAAAAATAATTAGGTAATACCTAGGTTCCTATAAATATCCACTTATTATGAATGAAGGAATTCAAGGGAGAGGTGAAAACGAGCATAATACTTTGTTTTTATACTCTTTCAAATTTGAGCCTCTCCTAGACCATTTTGTGGTTTGGAAATAAGGACCACCACCCTGGGCAAAAACTTGACAGCTGTTTCTGAAATATCTCAGGGCATCGCTATCATTTCCCCTACCTCTGTCAGTCCATCCCACATACACATGCCACAATAATCTTCCATAAATATTCTTTTTTTTAAAAAATATTTTATTTATTTATTTGACAGAGACACCGAGAGAGGGAACACAAGCAGGGGGAATGGGAGAGGGAGAAGCAGGCTTCCCGCCAAGCAGGGAGCCTGATGCGGGGCTCGATCCCAGGACCTTGGGATCATGACCCGAGCCGAAAGCAGATGCTTAACGACTGAGCCACCCAGGTGCCCCTTCCATAAATATTCTTATCTTTATATTTAATCCCTGTTCTGAACCTAAAGTGCCTATTATTCTGTATCATAAGTCAGAATTCCAATGTTATTATGAGTTTCTCCTTTTCCTTCTTTTCATAATTTATATCTAATTGTTCCTTCATAAAAAATCAGTTTCAGATAAGCCAATTTTCCATCCCCCCCAAATTTCCCAAACCCACCCTGCACCATGCCTTTATAATTGTCATAATCTTCCCTTAGTCTATATCCAGAATCCAATTATTTGTTATTGTCTATAAAATATGAGCCACAACTCATACCCAATAGGCCATTTTTTGCTTCTCTCTCTCATTTTTTCACAGCTGGATCTTCTCATATTTCTTAAAAGGTCCTCACTGGAATATAGATTAATTAATCTTTCCCCTGGAGGATTGGTATGGGGTTTTTGAGGTGATAAATATATGCATTTTACTCAATTTCAACTTTGTATCCTCAATTTCTAGTACTTTCACTCACTCCCAGAGGACTTCAAAGAATATTTATTGAAAAGAAAGGGACAAATTGGTATAGTTAAATGACGTCTCATTGCCAACACTATGCCAGCCTCAGGAACAGTGGCATAGTTACAATTGCTGAGCTTCTAAGCTCTTTAGAGTCTTACTTATGTAAGAATCCTTTAGGCCCACATTAAGTTCTAGGAGGCTGAGTAAGTTGTTCACTCAGCTTTTTATTATGTACTATGTTGGGTCTGATGATAGGACTGAAATCCTGCCTAGCCTCTCCTCCTCATCTCCTCCCATACATACATCCCAAGAATGAAGTTGTGCCATGAACTCCAGTTTTTAACTGGGATTCCAGAACATACTAGTGCTTGCTCATGTTCTTCCTTGTTGCCCTATTTTCCCCTTGGCCCTAGCTTAATGAATGCAGTAGTGCTTAGATCCTCTGCCTTGTTGTGTGTGTGTGTGTGTGTGTGTGTGTGTATTAATTAACTTTTTGTACTGTTATCAGCACTCTATTCCCAAAGTAATGAGTCTTTGAGAAGTTAGAGACAAAATAATTTAGAGATAACAGCATTGAAAATAAGAAAAGTTTTATTTGTCTATTGGTTTGGAGTGTATATCTAAACTTGGCTTTCTTACAATGATCTCATAAATTGTTGACCTTAATTTAAAATGTACATCACATCAGCAAGGTATCTTGGATAAAGAACCCTGGGCATTGATTCATAGACAAGGATCCTCTATTTGATGAAACTTTGAAAGCACATCCGCCCTTGAACTCTTAGTATCTTCCCCAGAAGCTGACATCCACCACTCCTTTGATGTGACAAAATGGTCAAATGCTTTTTCATAGATGATAAGTGGGAGATCATTCATTCAACAAATACTGAGCACCTACCTTATGTAGAAGGACTTTTTTGGCCCCTTTAGGAAAAACTCCCTTTGGGTCTAAACCAGAAGACTGCTAGCTATTTAAAGGTCTTTTTTAGTTCCAAATTATGGTTTTTAATTCCAAATTATGACGATTTAACTAATAACCATAGATTTGGTAGCCCCTACAGACAGGTTAGTTCCCTCCCCATTGTCCTTCTTTTTCCTAGTGGGTCTCCAGCAAGTCCTGGTTTCCCATTCCTCTACACTGGCTGTATGTTGCCTCAAGACTAATAACTAATAAAGATCCCTTAACTGAATTACTGATCCCAAACTTTTTCATGTTTTCAAACACAGAGCCACAGAATTGTGGCCCTGGAAGTCACATCCTCAAGGATGTCTTTGAAATTGATATCCAGTAGAGGGAGGTGATTTGGTCAAGAACAAGCAGCCTTCTAAAAACCTCATGTTCTACATGTTCCTTTGTCAAATGATTATTTTTTTAATGTAACAATTTAGGAATACTTGTTTTTAGAAGGCATGATAAAAATTGTCAAAGTATTTCAAATACAATTTTAAAAGTGTGGTTAAAAAATTGTTAATTGACTAAAGTATTATATTTAATAATGCATGACATCATGCATTATGTCTTTTTTCAAAATGTACTGATTCAAAACATTTAAATCATGAAGGCATTTTTGGGATGGATGAAAAAAATCTTTATGGCTAATGATAAATAACCAGGGAAATATTCATTCATGAGATACCTTCTGGGGGCTTTGTGTCAAGCCGTGTTCCAGGTACTGAACGTTATAGCATGGTCATTAAAACTCTTGGCTTTGGGGTTCCTGGGTGGCTCAATCAGTGAAGTGTCTGCCTTTGGCTCAGATTATATCCCTGGGTCCTGGGATGGAGCCCCTCATTGGGACCCCTTGCTCATCGGGGAGTCTGTGTCTCCCTCCCCCTCTCCCCCCACCCATTCATGCTCTATCTCTCTCAGATAATTAAATAAAATCTTTACAATTTTTTTTAAAAAAACTCTTGGCTTTTGAATCAGGCAGAACTAGGTACAAATCTGAACTTGCTGGTTGTATGATTCTGAGCAAGTTATTCAACCTCTTTAAGCTTCTGATTCCTCATCCAAAAGATGAGTATAGTAATAGTGTTTACCTCCTGGCTTTGGAGATTTATGTATGCAGAATGCTTAGAATCATTCCTGACATTTAATAAACATTCAAATGGTACCTTTTTAAAAATATGCATACCAATAGGAAGTATCCAAGTTGTTGTGGAAAGCTTTTTGCCACTTTGGAATTGGCTCAGGTTTATATCAGATCTGACACATTCTATTTTACAGCACTACTAGCACATGTTGGTAGTCAACAAATTGTGATGTGTTCCTTTGATACTATTCTCTGGTTGGTATATGGATATGTATTTTGCCAGCACAATCAGACTTGAAGCTTCTTAAGGGCCAGTATTATGTTTCTGGTTCATTTTTTTGTTTTTTTTGGTTTTTTTTCTTTTATTTTTTTTCAGACAGCACTTAAGAAATGCTTGCTGCTTGTCCAACTGGCTGTTGTTGAGGAGAAAAAAATGCTCCTCTGCATTTCCAGATTCTTCTAGCTTGTCTAAGAATCAAACTGACATGAGACAGATGAATGGGAGAAAATTGAAGACAATTTAAAAACATGTATACTTCTTGTGCACATGGGAAAGATCTGGGAAAACTGAGTAACTCCCCCAAATGGCCAAAGCTATCACCTTAAATACAACTGTCAGCTAAAGACAAAAGAAGATGTTGGGGATGGGGAGTAAGTTGTGGAAGGTTACCAGGAAAAACACAGTAAACAAGGGTCAGGCTGTTATGCAGGTTTAAGTCCTTACCTTGATAAGACTTTCTAGAGATTTAGAGTCCTCCCCCTCCCTGATACAGCCAGGCAGACATCCTTACAAATGGAAATTTCCCTTATGAATGTAGGTGTCGCTTACAAAAGGGTAACTCCTACTAGGTTTTCAGAACTTCTCCTTTGTCTGCAGTTTCTTAAAAATCACCACCTTAAAATAATCAGTATGCCAAAGAGGCATTTCTTAAGGCAGCAAAATTTGCTCCCCTACACCATCAGTAGTAAAATAACCCCCTAACAATTCCCAGCCTTTCCACGGAAAGCTGAGTGACCATCAAACACATATATAAGATAACTCAAACATGAAAATATAGGAACTACTTGAATTATTTCTACACTTAGAGAAAAGGTCATTCCATAGGAAAATCCATTTTAAATTACATGTTTAATCTCACACAAACCAATTTGAGTTCCCCCAAGTCATGTATATCTGTGTCCTGGCTGCTTAATGTGGAAATTTAATATGCAGTCAAACAGTGAACAGGATGTCAGTTCTTCTATACTTCCTTGGCATTATGAATGCATTCATGTTTGTAGTGAAAAAGCTAGTAAACTGTGAAATTGGAATTTAATTGTGATAAGATAGTCTCTCAAAAAAATCACTGCATGGGGAAGGATATGCAAGAAGTTTCCCTCCTACACTTGGTTCTTTCTTTCTTTCTTTCTTTCTTTTTTATTTTATTTTATTATGTTATGTTAGTCACCATGCATTACATCATTAGTTTTTGATGTAGTGTTCCATGATTTCTTGTTTGCGTATAACACCCAGTGCTCCATTCAATACATGCCCTCTTTAATACCCATCACCAGGCTAACACATCCCCCCACCCCCCCCCCCTCTAAAACCCTCAGTTTGTTTCTCAGAGTCCATAGTCTCTCATGGTTCCTCTCCCCCTCCGGTTTTCCCCCCTTCATTTTTCTCTTCCTACTATCTTTTTTTTCTTAAAACATATAATGTATTATTTGTTTCAGAGCTACAGGTCTGTGATTCAACAGTCTTAACACAATTCACAGCACTCACCATAGCACATACTCTCCCCAGGATCTATCACCCAGCCACCCCATCCCTCCCATCCCCCCCAACCCCCACAACTCCAGCAACCCTCAGTTTGTTTCCTGAGATTAAGAATTCATCATATCAGTGAGGTCATATGATACATGTCTTTCTCTGATTGACTTATTTCACTTAGCATAATACCCTCCAGTTCCATCCATATCATTGCAAATGGCAAGATTTCATTTTTTTGATGGCTGCATAATATTCCATTGTGTACCACATCTTCTTTATCCATTCATCTGTTGATGGACATCTTGGCTCTTTCCATAGTTTGGCTATTGTGGACATTGCTGCTATAATCATTGAGGTGCACATAGCCCTTCGGATCTCTACATTTGAATCTTTGAGGTAAATACCCTGTACTGCAATTGCTGGGTCATGGGGTAGCTCTATTTTCAACTTTTTGAGGAACCTCCATACTGTTTTCCAGAGTGGTTGCACCAGGTTGCATTCCCACCAACAGTGTAGGAGGGTTCCCCTTTCTCTGCATCCCCGCCGACATCTGTCATTTCCTGACTTGTTAATTTTAGCCATTCTGACTGGTGTGAAGTGGTATCTCATTGAGGTTTTTATTTGGATTTCCCTGATACTGAGTGATGTTGAGCACTTGTTCATGTGTCCGTTGGCCATTTGGATGTCTTCTTTGGAAAAATGTCTGTTTATGTCTTCTTCCCATTTCTTGATTGGATTCTTTGTTCTTTGGGTGTTGAGTTTGATAAGTTCTTTATAGATTTTGGATACTAGCCCTTTATCTGATACTACACTTGGCTCTTTAATTAATTAATCACATTGACATACTCCCAGCAGATAAGCCACTTAATATATGTGCTTGTCCTGGCAGCCACAGGAGGTGAAATCATTTTGGGGTCTGGGAAAAGGCTGAAGAGTCAGGTGTGTTTCAAGTCTTAAGTCATCCAGAGGCCAAGAATGAAATGTTATCCATTGTATTGGTCCTAAAGTATGTCATTATTTGGCTGAAATTTGAAACTTGGACCTGAGATTTTGAGGAAAACTAATCACTAATTTTTAAGAAATTGATTATCAAGCATCTAAACTAAAATTTGAAGACTGCTAGTGGCCAACATATGTGTTTAATTTAAAATAGTGACCCGTACTGGGCTTCTCAACATTTTAAATTAGTTGCTCCCTCCCCAATCCCCCCAACCCCCCCAAAAATATTCATGTATAAAGTGAAATTTAGTTTACCAGATTTTTAGTTTCTGGTAAAAAAAGAAAAATGGAGAACTTGTTTGATGGGGCTTAAATTCTTCTTGGTAATCAGGTTTGATTTGAGAATTATTTGAGTAGCATCTGCCCCCTTTGGTTGGGACACCAGTTTTTCAGTTTTCAGTTTTCCAGTCTTCACCATATCCTACTGTGTATCTGATGTTGACACTGTGTCACTCACCATTTATTTGAACCTGTATTTTTTTTTCCTAGTAAAGTGAAATTCTAAAAAATGATTCGAAATAAAATATAGACTGGAAGAGTTGCATGTTTTAAGAAAAATGGAGTACATATTTTTTTGGTGAAAGTAAATAACATTCCTGGGTGTTTTAAAGAGCAAAGTGTACATGTTCCAAAATGTTCATCTGTCTTATTTTTCTTCCCTATCTCTATAAAATCAATCCGTGGTATATTTCTTCTTTTCATTGTTTTCTTGCTTTTAGTTACTTGACTAAAATAGATTATTTTCATATTCTATCAAAAGCTATGTGGAAATCATAAGTTAGCATTAGCAACCCTCACCAGAGATTTTATTTTAAATGACTTGCCCTTACCCAGGCATGCTGTACTTTCTTCTGCTTCTTCTAATGAAAAATATTTGACCCTAGTCTTCACCTGGCTGGTACTTCTCATTCAGAATTTAGCTTAGATATTAATCTTTCCAGGAAGTTTTCCTGACTCCCATCTCTATGTCCAAACTCTGGGCAGAGTTAGCTCTTTCTCCTTTGTGCTTTCACAGTACTATATGCTGCACTGTAGTTGCTGAGTAATTGGCTGTCCCCTCTTTTGTTCTTACCACTATCACCAGACTGGGTGGAGGAGGACTCTGCTTTATTTGCCCTGGTAAATAGCCCCAAGACCTAGCATGCAGCTGGTGGTACATAGTGCTTAGAAACAGTGTATTGGATGGATGGACAGATGGATGGATGAGGAATGTTGACATTTTAGAATATAAAAGGTAAAAATAAGATCCACCATTTAACCACTAAACAAATACATATTGAAAGTTTCCAATGTTTTATTGGATGACTTATGTCATCCAATCAAAAATGACTTATGTCATTTTTTTAAATTTAAATTTTCTTACCAAACAGTGCAATATTGGTTTCAGGAATAGAATTCAGTGATTCATTACTTATATACAAAACCCAGTGCTCATCATAACAAGTGCCCTCTTTAATACCCATCTAGCCCAAAACCCACCCGCCTCCCTCCAACAACCCTCAATTTGTTCCTATCTTTGAGTCACTTATAGCTTGTTTCCCTCTCTCCTTTTTTTCTTTCCCCCCTTCCCCTATATTCATCTATTTTCTTTCTTAAATTCCACTTATGAGTGAGATCATATGGTATTTGTCTTTCTCTGACTTATTTCACTTAGCATAATACACTCTAGCTCCATCCATATTGTTGCAAATGGCAAGATTTCATTCTTTTTGATGGCTGAATAATATTCCATTACACACACACACACACACACACACACACACACACACCCACCCCACATCTTCTTTATCCATTCATCAGTTGATGGACATTTGGGCTCTCTCCATAGTTTGGCTATTGTTGATAATGCTGCTATAAACATCACGGTGCATGTACCCCCTTCAAATATGTATTTTTGTATCCTTTGGGTAAATACCTAATAGTGCAATTGTTGGCTCATAGCGTTGTTCTATTTTTAGAAAGTTACCAATGTTTTAAAAATTTTGTACAAACCTCCTCTCCATCAGCATTTATCATTTTTCTTTGAGCAGTTCCCTAAAAAACTTGTACATTGTGTTAAGAGGAATTAGAGGCACAGATCTTGCTATGTAGGTATATTTGAGATCTATGGCCATAGAAAGAATCCCTAATTGTAACTAGTCATCTAGTTACACTTGAATTAAGAAGGTGTCTTTGACTTATTTATGGATTAAAAAGCCAAGTGAGGTTGGGAATATACTGGAGGGCAGAATGGGAACACCAAAGTGGCAACAAGCCAGAATTATAGACAGAATCTAACAGGATAAACTCCAACATAGGCTTCTGACCTTGAGTCTATAACACCAATCACAAAATGCAGGATGAGGAAGAAATAGTACATCAAAGTATAATAGTGACTCAAAGAGGTTTTGTGGTCTTTACTTGACAGTAAACTCAAAAGCTTGTCAGCTGTGTGATGTAACTGCTTAAGATGATAATGCATTTTTGAGTTACTTGGATACAAGCATAGTTTATGGAATGAGAGAAAGTATCATTCCTTGCTGTTTGAGAGAGAGATTGAAAGAGATCTTACACCAGAGGTGGGTTTTTGAAGTAGGTTTTGTGCAAGAGAACTTAGAAATGAGATATAGAACAACAAGAGCACTTTAGAGAAGTGGGCCAGCATGACACGAGCATCAAGCCTTATCATAGGAGGAATAATTGAAGGAGGGAGGGATACTTAAGCTAAGAAAAGGGAAGACTCAGGGGCCCATGCTAGTTGAACAATATGTGAAAATTAGAGAATTTTTTTTCTATAGCACAATTCAAAGAATATGTTTGTGTGTTGTCTGCGTGGGTGTTTTGTGTTTTGTTTGTTTTTAAGATTTTACTTATTTGAGAGTGAGCATGAATGGGGGGGAGGGGGGAGGGGGGTGAGAGGCACATGGAGAAGCAAGCTCCCCACTGAGCAGGGAGCCAGACTAGGGCTCCATCCCAGAACCCTGGGATCATGACCTGAGCTGAAGGCAGACACTTAACCAACTGAGCCACCCAGGCGCCCCTCTGGGTGGGTGTGTTTCAAACAAAACCTTCTTGGTCTGGAAATTTTCACCAATTTCAAGTCATAGGATATAGGACATTTTCTTCACAGAAGATCCCTGTCTCCTTATGCAAATTGATCCCTTTACCCATCAATGACCAATACAGTGTATTGTAGAGTATTGTAGGGACCTACCTTGGTCATGATATATAAGACAGCTCTTACCCAGTTTCATTTTCAGTTACACAGTTGAAGGGAACCACTAAGGGTGAATCTTCCTTTAAAAGGGTGGGTCTGCTCAAGGTGACATTGCATGCCACATGGGGAGGAAAATGGGGAAAACAGCTTCTGATACTCCATTATACTAAGAATGATGCAAAGATGGAATGAAATGCCTTGGACGACTCTTGAGAAAGCTTGGTTTGAATGTCTTAGAGGTGGTTCAAGCATAAGCAGTTGGTTGGACTTGGACTTCTAAGATCCCTTGGTTCACAAAATCATACTGAAGCTCAGCACAAATAATGCCCCACTCCTGGAAAAATACACTTAAGACAACATGCCTTGAATGATATCTCCTCATACAAGAAGAAATGTCTTTTCCCATTTCTAGAACAGGAAAAACAAGTTTTACCAGCTTATTGTCCAGTTAACTTTTTCCATTGTGTGAGGTTAAGATGACTGTTACTTGAATACAAGAAGCACTGTAGTATAGCACCTGGATAGGAAGTCAGACAAGTTTGGAATTGAATTCTGGCTCCTACTAAACACATAGCTATTACTTTAATTTACTTAGCCTCAGATTCCTCATCCAGCAAATGGACAAAGTAATGGCCCCCTCATGGGGCTGCTGTGAGGATTAAATGAAATAATGCATATGGCACACAGCAATATACCTACCATCCAGCCGGCACTCAGTAAATGGTAGTTGCTACTACCAAGTCTCTAATAGTAATAAGAATACTTTTTAGCACTACTAATATTACTCATGCTATTGACTTGCCTCTATTTCTTTGATTTACCTCATGTTTCTTTGCAATCTCCAGCCCAGTGGTTTATTTACTCAATATAGAGAGGCTGCTCTTACATTGGATCACCCAAAGGGAACACAGCTCATGCAAATACTCGGTGGTGCTCATGAATGAACAAGAAAACACATTTGCCTGTATAGTTTCTGAAATTAAAGATGACATTTATGAGTACCCTAGTAGGAAAATAAATTCCTTTTGTTCTTGTAAGGAAAAGTAGAATAAGAAACTGGTTGTTGGTGGAGGCAAGAGGAGTGGAGAACAGAACTTTCTACTTTATCTTTTCATCATAAAAACATATACTTAGATATTAAAAATGACTTTGCAGATGGGAAGTAGGACAAAAAACAAATCCCAGCATTTCTTACAGGATTGCTATGACAATGCATTATCATTGGCTTCTGTCAACAGACATAGAGTGAAAACTCTCAGCTATCATTAAAAATGTAGTATGTAGAGTTGGAGTGGAGTGCAGGAGGACTCAGATGGCTGCCTAATTTATGAGGTTTTGAGAAGCTAAGCTAAGAATGGTGAATGTAGTCTTCTAATTTGAAGAAGTTGGTATTCCATTCCAGTAGTAACCAAGACTTGGGGTGATATGCTATCTCCAAAAATCAGCTAATTACTGCTTTCAAACAGAACCCATATGTTATTTGATAAGCAAGCACAGTCATTTTCTTGATCACAAGTAGAAATATTCATACATTTTTTGAAAGTACAAGCTTAAAAGTCTTTAATCCTGTAGCTTGATTTCCTTGTTTCATTATTTTTTTACAGTGACAGTTGATAACCCAGATGCATCTGTTTATTCTTTGTCTTTCCTCATCTTCATAGCTTCCCTCTTCCCTCCCTACCCCTGAGACTGCTTCAAAAGGATATACTGTGCTGTGTTGCTTCCCAAGAGCTTGTCAGAGAGTTTTGTCATTTGAAGAATGTGTTCAGGATGCCGTGACAGATTTGCCAGCATCCTTCCAGTACATTGCCTGAGATGTGATATATTCAGAACACCCTTTCCTTTCCCAGATTTTCTCTGCCTCACCCCCCCCTTATTTTAGATTCCTCATTTGCCTTGGAAGGATTACCAAGTCTGAAAACTTTGGTTTAGGAGGTGACCTTGAAGGAATACTAAATCCTTTAGTTCCCAACCTCTTCCTTTTTACAGAAAACTACTTTTCTCATAGAAATTTCTTTGTATGGTTATGTAAGCAGACTGTTTAAGACATTTTAAAATAAACATGATGCTAAAGAGTCAAAATTTATAAGCAAAATGCTACTAAAGACATCTAAATCTAATGATTTATGATGTTCTCAGTGATAAACATACTGCAGTCTTGGAAGAAAATTTATATGTGTTAAAACTATACATAAGAGTAAAAATAAGGTGTCACCTACCTAAGATGGTTGACAAGTCACAAATAACAACACTTAGTATCCATATTTTGGAAACAGACATCTAGTTCAGTGTTAGGGTTGTTCATGCTCTGCTTTTCTCATACCTTCCATCCACCAGATAGAGTCATACACAATACATCTGATCACCATTTTGCCCCTGATAATTTACCATTGAGGGAGTACTTATCAAATAATAGGTGAATCTCTATTTAAAAATACTCTCATTCCCACCATACTACCACTCTTCAAGCTAGGTATTTTTATTCCTATATTGCAGATGAGGATTCTAAGGCTGATCGAGTTTGTCATGTGCCTGATGTCATCCTGTTAGTAGTGGTGGATTCGGTATTCAAATCTGTGATTATATGAATTCTGAGATTGTTCTGCTAATTCAGTCTTAAATCTGAGATCTGGTGAATAGCTCAGGGATCCTTAAATGGGCTTCAAGTCTTTTTATTTTTTTATTTTTTTTATTGTTCAAGTCTTTTTTTTTTTAAGATTTATTTATTTATTTGAGAGAGAGGGAGAGAGAGAGAAATGAGAGTGGGGTGAGGGGCAGAGGGAGAGAATCTTCAAGCAGACTCACCTCTGAGCTCAGAGCCTGATTTGGGGCTCGATCTCACAACTTGAGATTATGACCTGAGCAGAAACCAAGAGTCAGATGCCCAACCGACTGAGCCATCCAGGCGCCCCTTGGCTTCAAGTCTTTATAGACCTCCTTGAATCTCAAATTGAATCCCAAATTTGGTTTGCATGTGCATTTTATGGTAAAAAGCCGTCACAGACTTTGCTCATTATTTTATTCAATTTAGCCATGTGACCTCAATCAATATTAATGCCCATATTTTGTATCCCCCTTTTTATATTGCTCATATTACATGAAAACTCTATACTTCGTATGTTAGTGAGTCATACCTCTCTCATTCTGTAATTTTTTTTTTGCTCTCTTTATTATGCCTAAGAGTATTTCTATTTCTACTATAGTTAATCTTTTTTAAATTATTATGTTATGTTAATCACCATACATTACATCATTAGTTTTTGATGTAGTGTTCCATGAATCCTTGTTTGTGTATAACACCCAGTGCTCCATGCAGAACATGCCCTCTTTAATACCCATCACCAGGCTAACCCATCCTTCCACCCCCCTCCCCTCTAGTTAATCTTAAGTACAAATTTTTCATATCAGCTCATTTCAAATTCTTGGGATCCTGATTCTGCTATCTAGCATTTTTACTTTTCATCTCTCTTTCATGTCATCTGTCAGTTCATATTATAAAACCAACACACACACACACACGACAGTTTTCAACAATTCTGAGCTATTGGCTACTGTTAACCTCCAAGAATCCAAGATGGAAATACTATCACTCACTCTCAGGCTTTTGACAAAATTATTCCTTGAAAATAATCTTGAAGATATCAACCTCTCTAGGTCTGTTTTGTCAGGGGTGCTGTGGATATCCCAGTACCTATCTCAGAAACCAGGCTGGATGGAGACAAGTGGGCTCCTCAGATAGCTTCACAGTATAGAGATACCCTTCAAATTGACATTTTTCAAATACTTGTTTAGCATTGATTTGATTGAGTCCAAGAGAATTGGCTTTCTATTGATAGGGTGTATACATTTTCTGGTCACTTTTTAAACTTAGTTGAAATTCTTTGTTTTTCGGGATTTTTTTTCAACCACCTACAGCTAGGTAGCATCAATCACCCATAATCATGAAGGAAAGAGGTAACTTACCTATGTAGATGTGCTACATTTTGTTCAGATTGTATCTCCAAGCCCTCATTGTCTGGCCTTCAGGTTGATAACTCACTTCCTATCTTTCACCTTTTCCATGCTCACTTACATTTTATATTTAAGTTTTTGAAACAGAATATATCTTGGGAGCATATTCCGAGGGTTGAAATTTAGATAGTGAACTAAATCACTCATTAAAGAGGAAAGAAGAAGAAAGGAAACTCTTTGCCAACAACTATTCAGTTTTATAATGTCAACTTACTGTCAGCAGGCCTGTCTCAAGGCTACTGGAGCAGCCTATAACTGCAACATGCACTTTGCAATTATGCTTTGCAAAGTAAGTCAACAGAGCAAGTTCACCACCGGGAGAAGTGTTTTCACAATTTCCATTTAAGTGTGTTCCCTCTTTTTGCCAATTATGTTAGTAGTCTCATGTGGAAACCTGAGTTAACTAGCACTGTATTTACACTTTATTTTAGGGATATTTTAATGTGCTTTATGAACTGATGTCCCAGGAAGCTGTCCAGCTGACTCCCCTCTTCATTTAGCTCTATAGACAAGAATGCAATAAAGATTAAGTAAATACAGCTCTCAGACACTCCAGGCATCTAGTAAATGCAGGCAGTAATGAGAAGGGAGTTTTGACTAGACCAATTTGAGTAAGTCCTTTGTTCATTTAGAGAAAAAAATGTTAGGATTCATCACATCCTTAACTTTGGGCCATTTTTCTGATTACACAGTATTAATGTAGGAAATGATTTATCAATCTGATAGGCCAGAAACATAGAGTTTAGGTATTTCTCTTGACTAAAGTTTTATCAGTTTGCCCATTATGTTTCCCTCTTGGGGATGATTGGGTACACACATCTTCCTTCCCTCTGTGACTTCCACCTGCCTTAGGAATTGAGAAGAGCCACGCATGAAGATCTCTCTCTCTCTCTCTGCATCAGAGTTTACATGTAATCCTAAATATAACCTTTAAGAAGAGACATAATGTCATTTTAAAATGACAGTGGAGAAGAATGTTAGGAAGAATGTCCTGAGGGCCAGAAGACCTAGCTCTTAGGCACTGGCAATACTTCAGATAGAAAGGATACAAACTTGAACTGAGGTGATGGTGAAGATAGAGTTGATCTCAGGAAGAAGACTCCCCTGACTTTTCCCAGTTAATGGTTCAGTCCCACAGTTTCCAGTAAGAATCATGGAATAGGACACAGACAGTGAGGATAACAGGAGGAAAGCTTTTAATTATGCTTCAATATGGAAAAAGACCCACCACTTTTGTGACTGCACAAGGAGAACTAAAAGACACTTTCCCCAAAGTTTACACCGAGAAGGTGACTGATGCCTTGATTTGACTCCCTACCCTGGGTGATGGCAGGAGTAGCACACTACGTCATACATCAGCCTCCAGACTGGTTGACTAGCTTACACAAATAATAACTTAACTCTCCTATACCTGAACCCACAGGGAGAAAACTCATTTTAATTCTGCTATGGTTTAATGATATTTAAATGACTCAAATGGTTTTTATGAACGAATATATTACAAGGTTCGTGTTCGAGAATTGGCGATAAACCATAATGGACTTTACAGTTTATTAGTTTTGTAAATGTCACCTTGTTATTAACAACACAAGTAAAGCAACTTTACAAAAGATTGCATTATCATCCATTGAACGAAACATTGAATTTGTTGAGCTGGAGTTACAGGCATTCCCATTTCACTTTCATAATTCAACTTTATACCAAAGCTCACGTGCATAACCAATATGATTTTGAAAACTCTTCAAGATTCTATTTTAATATAAAGATGAAATTTCTAAATTAAACATTGAGAATTGCCCTTTAGAAAAGCGACATGGCCAGAGAGAAGTATGGTCACCACATACAGTAGCCAATTACATTACCAGCATTTACTCATCACGGGTGTCTTTGGGGAACCATGATTTGGTATTCTTCTCCCAACTATGTGGAACAGTCATGTCCTACTGCATTTTTATAACTTTAATCAGCGGGGTGCCTGGGTGGCTCAGTTGGTTAAGCATCCAACTCCTGATTTCGGCTCAGGTCATAATCTCAGAGTTGTGAGATAGAGCCCCACGTGGGCTCCATGCTCAGTGTGGAGTCCGCTTGAGATTCTCTCTCCTTCTGCTCCTCCCCCACTCACACACACACTCTCTCTCAAAATAAATAAAATCTTTTTAAAGATAATTTTAATCAGCATAAGGGAAAGGCTCTGTGTTGTCAATCTTCTCCTTTTACAAAGTTTATAAGAGATCGTGTTCATCTGAACATGATGAACATGAAATGCTCTAAAATGTTGTGATTCTGTAAATCCTTAAATATTAGGAAAAAAATGTTACCTTTAGTTACTGAGGGGCTTTGGGAGACATTAATAGATATTTGGAAAATGTAGATGTCAAAATTGTCAGCACTATAATTTCAAAAATACACTAAAATTTATGATAGAGTAATGCAATTTTCTGCTTAAAGTCTAATTGTATTTTTTTTAAGAAGGTAATTCTGGAATCAGATTTAGCAGAAATCTAAGATTCAGCTTTCTGATCAGTTGTTACAGTATTTACAGTTTTAACTAGACTTTTAATTAGCATTGGCCACACCTCTGTGTCCAGTATCAGGGCCTTTTCTTTCTTCATGGGCCCACTGCCTCCCACCTGCTTGTCATGTCAAACAATCATTATGCACTTGTTTGTTCACCAAAGATAAATTTATAAGTCCTAGATGTCAGGTGCTGTACCAGGTATTAGACTGAAGCTATGAGTAATGATGGAGATACAAATTAAAGAAGTAATTAGAAAAGTGATTATAATTGTAATGAGAGCTATGAGGAAAAAAATACTCCAAGTTTAGTAACCATAGGGGTACCAAATTGCCCAGGAGAGAACAATAAGACTTCCCAAGGAAGTGATTAACTGTTGTGTGAAGGCCAAAAGAGATATGAATAAATAAGAGTTTATCGAGTAAAAAGGGGCAATAAAAGCATAAAAGCAGTAGGAACTCTGTGTGTGAGTGTGTGTGTGTGTGTGTGTGTGTGTGTGTGTGTGTGTGTGTGTGTAAGGCTCTGAGATGAAGTACTTGGTCATTTGGAGGAATAGAGAAATGCAGAGGGGTCAACCATAGAGAATAACAGAGGGGAGCATGGGAGGTCAAGATCTAGCTCTCTTCTATTCTTCCTCAGTCTTATTAAGGCTCTTAAGGATTTTTGGCCACATTCATCAGCAATGGATAATCACTGAAGGGTTTCAGCAAGAAAGTGACATTATCAGATTTGCGTTGGCTGTTAAGTAAAAGGAATATAATTTGGCTGCCTGCAGTACATGCCTTCTTGAGGAAATTGTTCTACTGATTATAGAGCTACAGAGTAGATCACAATAAGTTTCTCTTTTGAGCTCTTGAATGATTTACTTTCAACCTACCATGATTTCTATTGGAAACCAGTTAAATAGACCATTGGCTATTTTCATGTCTGTTTCATTAGGCAATGCTAAAATAACCCAGACATTGTGGGCCAGGAAGGAATTAAACATTTTCAGAGTGCTGAGTCAGGCTTTAAATATAAATTCACACACACACATCCTTTAGAAACACTTTATTTTTATTTGTTTTATTGCAGGCAGAGGTAGGGAAAATCTCAGAATGTTGGATGCAGTTTTACTCATGGCCATTTCCTCATTTGCACATAGATGTGAGAGTAGAGGGCCTTTTGGAAAGAGCAGAAGGCCTGAGAGAAAAGGGTCTGCACTTCGAGGGAACACCTACTTTGTCTTTGCTCTTTATCACACAAAGGCTGTCACCTCCACACTTCCTCTCTCTGCCTGATGAATCTTTACTCAAACCGTCTGTTTTTCAGATTTTAAACGAACATTCACCATCAAAGTCAGAGATTAGGTCTCAATTAAAATTCCCAATAATCAGCTATACCTCTTGAGGTCATACGTTTGGGTAAAATGATTGAAGGAGGAGGCATGTGCCGCACTGGCCACGTGCACTCAAGAACCCCAGATGGGCATTGTTGGGATGCAAACCGTTGAACTCAGATGGACTTATCTTACCATCTGGTTGCAGTTTTGGCACCTGGGCAAAAAATTATTCCTCCATATTTGAGTTAACTCAAAATAACCAATTTTTTAAAAAGGGAGCCAAAAACATGTCAACGCATATACTTAATTTGATTATTTTGCCTGTTTAATTTAACTTGTAAAAGGACATGACTGTATTCCTCCTTCTAGAATATAAATATCAGATTGTGTGTTAAACCTCTTGGCAAAAGATGGCTTTTTTTTTTTTTGGTCTTTATTTATCAGGGCTAATTTCAATCTGTGTGAACAAGTTTCAATTTACTATGACTTTCAAGTTCAGTAATATTTGGGTAAAGTATGAAAGATAATTTCCTTATTTACCATATTTTATTTTTATTACCAATATGGAATATTTTATTACTAATATGGATTTCTTTTCTAGTGCATTTTTGACCCATCTTTTAAAAATCTATTCCTGTTGGCACATAATCATGGGGATGCAGATGATTTCATGAGTTGAACAGAGTAGGTTTGAAGGTTAATTCTTAAATTGTTCTTCACACCAGTGCATGGCCGGGAAAGCTGGTGGACATGGAAATCAAAGCCCTCTTTCTACCCTCCTTCCATAAGCCTCTTCTTGGATTAAGCTGAGATGAGAGACACTGAGCTCAACCAGTTCTACTGTCTCTGCAGCTATTTCTGCTGACCCCATGTAGAATGAGTAGTGGAGGTTGGAGATGGAGCAGTATGTGTTATAAGCTAATACATAAGTAGTATTACCCTGTGCCAGGCACTGTCCTAAGCACCTTAGATACATTGAATTAACCTAATCTTCATAAAAATATATGAGTTAGTTATTTTTATTACCCCCATTTTACAAATGAAGATAATGAAGAGTTTCAGGTGGAGAGATTGAGAACACTCTCTCCTTTATCTTCTGCCTGTAACATCTTCTTATGAAGATGTTTCATCCTGCTGGCAGTGTGTCATGGGAATAGACACAAGCTGAGTTTCCACTTGACTCAGAGGAAAATCAAAGATTCTTTTCCTTATCACCTGCCTCTCTCCAGGGAGCCCTTTGCAAGGTGCCTTGACTTCCTCTCTACCCCGTGAGTCATATAATCTTGTTTGCTACATGTTAGAATTAGTGTTTAGCATATTAAGCTATTTATGTTTTTCTATCATAAAGTTGACTTCAGGTGTATTGCAAAATTATGTGAAGATAAAAGATATTTATAATGACCAGCCTTAGGTGCTATAAAAGGAAATTCGAAATTCTTCATTTGTTCATTTTCTTATTATATTCATTGTCCTTAGTAAGCCGCTTCCCTTGCTGGAATGTTAAGTATAGGGTATAGGAATGATATGACCAACCAACCTGGGTTGTCCAGGACTGAGGGGTTTCCTGGAACTTGAGACTTGTACTGCTAAAATCAGGAAAGTGCTGGGCAAACTGGGGTGAGTTGGTCACTCTTTGCAGGAACCAGGTATTTTTAGGTTTGCTCTCATATCACCAGCACTGGCAAATTGCCTGATGCATAGTAAGTGCTTAATAAATATTAATTGAATAATGAATAGATGCTAGTCTCTGTTTTAGGGATTAAGGGCAGAAAGATTTAAGTCTAGTAGAAGACATTTCAGACAGAGGGAACAACACATGTGAAGTTCTAGAGGTGGGAACATTTAGTATATGGTTGTATAAGCACAGAAAAACTCCTGCAGTTCACAAGTAAACAAAGTAAAAGGGAGGCTTCTGCTGTAAACAAGAAAGGTATGTGTGATCCAGATCCTGGAGGGCCTTATATTTAATGCTAAGGGATTGAGTTTTTATTTTTCATGAGGGGGAGAAACTTTATAAGGGGAGTAATTTTAAACAGGGGCACTATATAATCATATTCCCACAAAGGTAGCTTTGTAAGCACGAAGGAGGGTAAGTTAGAAGGATGAAGGGAAGACATGAGTGTGGTAGATAGAAGGAAAAGGATCGTTTGTATGCAATAATCCTGGCAGGAAATGCTCAGAGCTTTTCACTCAGTTGGTGAAGATGATGGTGGAGAGTGAATGGACAAACAGGAGGAAGCCTTGGGTTTGAGAACCAGGTAGGTGATAAAATTGAGTTTGCTCACACTGGTCTGAGGTGACTCCCACAGTTCTCTCTTCATGGCACCACTCACCAAGAAAAGGAATGAGGATAAGAAGAAAGGGCTAGAGAGAAGATAAACTTCCATCCACTTGGAGCTGGTTGAGTTTGAGTTGTCTGTGTAAGATGTTCAACAGGATAACTGAATCACCAGAGAGGAATGTGTTCAATAAATAAAACATTTTCCCCAAAATGACAATAGCTATTGATTTCCTGATTATAATGATAAGTATTTTCAATGAGAAATATTATTCATTTTTAATAATAAAACGAGCATAACAGAGAATCCTACTCTAATATCCAGAAATGATTACCATTAACATTTTGGTGAACATTATTTAGATGAATCCACCCATTCATCCCTTCATTCATCCATCTTTCTATCTTAATGAGATCATGGGAAACCTTACCTTCTCGCTCTGTTTTCTCATTTATCACATGGCAATTGGTATCACCTATAATGTGAGGAGTCTACGAGTTAATAAATGTAAAGCCCTCAGAACAGTGCCTGTCCCAAAGTAAGTGCCATCTAAGTGCTAGCTATTATAACATACCATCTTTTTAAAATAAACAAAACATACTGTTTTGTAACCCACTTTATTGTACATTGTTATTTAATGGTAATGACTCTTGGTTAATGAAAATATCTTTCTACCCTGTTCCTTAACACTTCAGTCCAAAATTAGTTTTCATTACTAAAAGTTAAAACAAAACAAAAATGGAAAACCAACATCCCACTGCCACAAAACATGTAATCAGGTCAGGATTCGAAAATGCTTTGACTTGGCTTTCAACGAACCCTGAGAGCTGCAAGAGATAATTCATTACACATAGATCATTTTACATTGTGATTTATAAAAGAAATCACCAAAAAGATTTTTGGTTTTTTTTTCTATTGTCCTTTGTTCTTCTGCATCCCCATTAATAATTCTTCTAACCTTTACTGTCTCATTGATCACCCATCAGGTGAGATTTCTACCTCTCATCCTGGCAGCATCTGTGTGGTGCTGGATTTTCATTCATCTTCACTGTGTGCTATAAAGATCTAAATTTGTTTCTGTGACTAAATAGGGGAATTTATACCTTTAGCCCAAACCACTTCTTTTTATTTCTCAAAGCCAAAAAAAAGAAAAGAAGAAAACCCAAACCCAAATGACTGTAATCTTTTACCAGAGGCGCTTGAAAAATCAATTTTTCTCAGGGCTGAGAGTGAGGGCACAGAGAATTCTGTCACTGTATTGGAATTCTAACAAACTCTTCTGTCATCCTCTAGGAGTGGTTCAGTTTTAAAAGAAAGTTGTGTTATCATAACCTTTAGAAAGTCAAGTGATTGAAGTGCAGACATTCTGAGAAAAAATATAACCTCTAAAATATAGGATGTGAATAAAGCAATTTTTAAAATATGTGGTGAAGAGGCAAAAGAAATTAGCATTTCTTTTATAGCATTTGATGTATCTTTGCAGTCATGCTGTTCCTTCTGTTAACTGGGGAATACCTCTTTTCGCACAATTTATATTGACACTTTGCATTTATATAGTGTGTTTTGGGCCCTGAGCATTTTACTAGCATTAAGTGTAAATAGTATGCCTACAAGCCAGGTAACTGAATATTCTGATGTCACAGATGGAGAAGCACCAGCACAGAGAGAGTTATTACTCTGGGGCTCTTAGTCACTGTGAGAAACTGAAATGGGAACCATGAATATTTTTTCATGTAGAAAAACAAGTGACCTGGGCTAAAAGGTCAAGTTGTATTTCTGCCTACTCAGAATTTGGTCTTTGGGAGCAGTAGCCTGAAATTTTTGGATTCTCCCACTTTCTGTCTTCATGTTTTGGATGAGGTTGAACCCTTGGCACTAAGGGTGAGAATATGACCCAAACGTGGCTACTTGGTATAGTCTATTTTCCTGACTACTGTAAAGAGAGCAATCCCAGAAGAATGGTGTAACCACAGTTTGAACCATTAGTTAGACCTTCTTTTGCTACTGAGGTTGCTGAAATTGTGTGCTGTAGACCTGGTGATATAGGAGGCAAGCAGTAAAAAATATTCTAAATGAAACCAACAGAGGTAAGCAGAGCCAACAATGGTAAGTCTTGAGGCTATCTCTTGCCTCCTGGATCAAACTGTACCTGAAGATAAGACCCTGGAATTAGTAACATTAGTCACTAAATTATCTGTATTTCACCTAATAAAAGTGAATTTTTAAAAATCTGTGAACTAAATCACTACACAAAGTTCCTAGTCTTTGAAAATGTATCTTTTAGGTTAGGACATAAAATAGTCCTTAAAACTTTTGTATTCTAATGTGCATTTCACCAAAGTATCAAAAGTTATTCATAAGAAGAAATTCTGTTGAATATCTAACAGAAGAACAAGTTTGGGAATACTGAAGTAGAATTTTTTTCATTAATTTCTGAAAGATATAGAAAATATCTGAAGTATATTTTTATAAGTGTATGGTTAGATTATTTTTTAAGAATTCATTTTGAAAGCTTCATATTGATTTTAATCATGTTGTTCCCAGGGATGTAGCTATCAGTCGCTCTGATATTAGAACTAGAGCTTCCATTGTTTGTGTTTTATCCTAGACTTTGTTTTCCCATGAGTGTTCTTCAGACGGCCTGTTATTTTATAAAGTAGTGATGTAAGTTCATGTGCTGCTTAGTCATGGGCAGGTATTTGGCAGAAGCATCCAAATGTTTGTGTTTTAAAGGTCAAGGCTGGACAGGGGCAAGAAATGCACTCCGATTGCTTCCATGAGGTAACTTCCTCCCTCCATGGGTGTGTTTCTGAGCCATACATCAATGTCTCCCCAAGAAACCTAAGAGAGAGGGAAAGTTCATGTTCCTCATTAATCCTAATCAAGTATAAGACTTATTAGGCTAATGATGGGCCTAACTAGCATGAAAAGTATGAGAACTGAGTTTCCCATCTCAGTCATTGAATGGACTTTGGTCTTGTATAGCCTCACTCTCCTCGCTCTCCTGTGTGAACATTAGAAAGGGTACTATTAGCTATATGTAGGTTGCTCAGCATCCCCCAGTCAGGTCTGTGTGCTGAAGCTACCCTCTCCTGAAAGTCAGGGGAAAGGTCTCAAGGGGGACAGCAGTTAGTAGAGGGCTAAGATGCCTTTGCCATGCCCGGACCAATATGTGAACTGTCAAATTGCCAACAAGGTTTTGTCATTGTGAAGAAATGCGAAGTAAGAGGAAAGGCCCTAACTTTAGAGTAGTATGTTGAGGTGACAGAATGCAGTAGAATGGAGTGACAGAGAGACCCCCCCCCCAATTTGGTACAGCTACAGCCAGCCTAAGGATGTGATGTTGGCAGCATTTGGAAGGTGGGGGAAGTGTAATTAATGTACTTACTGCTGATGAGATGCTGATGACATGTAAGATATTGATATTTTGAAGGTGCTCTCTCATTCCATCCTCACAGCAATTCCATGGGGAATATATAGGTGCTTCATTAAACCCATTTTACAGAAAAAAAAAACACCACCAGGTTTAGCAAAGTTTTAGTTCACGACTTCTCATTCATAATCATAATCCATACTCCAGTTCACACAGCAGGTACATGGCTGAACTGGCAACAAATACTGGTGTGTCTGCCTGTATTCTTAACCATTCTACAGACTCATTCCATTTAAGGAAGTGTAAGAGCACTATTACCACTAAAAGAATGGGGGACAGTGGCCTTGGCAACTGAGTAGGTCATTGAACAACCTGGATGAGGAAAAAAAGGAAAAAAATCAAATATTCCACATATTCTCATAATGATCCTAGTAATTGATGTTTCCTTTTTACATTAGTTTCATTTGCATACAAGTGGGAGTTCTTGCGCCCCCTCTGATGACATGGATTATGGAAGGATCAGGGGAGGTGGATGTCATGGGAGCAGGACTGCAGCGCAGACTGTGTGCATGGTGTAGAGGAACTTTGGCCAGTCTTCAGCTCTGTAGACCTCCTTTTTCTCATCAGTAAAGCCAGGGCCTTGACTATATAGGGCTCTTGTTCAAAGAATCAGTGCTTTGATACTATGACACTATAATGAGCTGAGTGTTCCTTCTTCTCTGCTTCTTCAGAGATGAGCTTTACTAATTTTGTGCCAGATACAAGGTAGTAATTAAACTGAATTCACCAGTAGCTCTGAATGTGTGTTTGCAGCTGGTATCCATGCTGCTTAGTTACTGCTCGGTTGTGCCAGTTATAAATATTTACTGTGTCATATATAAATATCACTCATCTTTTTAAAAAAGTTTATCCCTTGCATCTAGTCTTTCAGTGATTGCTCTTTTTAATTGTAGTAAAATAGAACCTAAAATTTGTCATTTTCGTCATTTTTAAATGTACAATGCAGCGGCATTACTTACATCCACATTGTTGTACAAACATCATCAATATTTCCAAATCTTTTTCATCACTGCAAACAGAAACTTTGTACTCACTGAGCAGCAATTCCCCATTACCACAACCCTCAATCCCTGATAATCTCTATATTCTGTCTCTTGGAATTTGTCTGTTCTGAATATTTCATATAAGTAGATTCATGCAATATTTGTCTTTTTGAATCTGACATCACCTAGCATAATGTTTGCAAGATTCATCCATATTGTAGCAAAAATCACTTCATTTCTTTTTAAGGCTAAATAATAACCCATTATATATATTATATATATAACCCATTATATATATATAATATTTTGTTGATCCATTCATCTATTGATGGGCATGTGGGTTGTTTCCATCTTTTGGCTATTGGGAATAGTGCTTCTGTGAATATGTACATGTATTTGTTTGAGTCTCGTTTTCAGTTCTTTGGAGTATATACATACAAGTAGAATTGCTGTGTTTTATGGTGAGTATTTTTAACTTTTTGAGGAACTGCTTAACTGTTTTCCACAGTAGCTGCACCATTTTACATTCTCACTGGCATTGAACAAGGGTTCTAGTTTCTCCATATCCTTCTCCCTGTGGTTTTGATTTGCATTTCCCTAATAACTATGATGTTGAGCATTTTTTCAAGTGGTTATTGGTGATTTGTATAGGTTTTTGGAGAAATGTATATTCACATCCTTCGCCCATTTTTGGCAATTGGGTTGTTTTTTTTGGTTGTTGAGTTGGAGGAGTTCTTTGTATGCCCTAGATATTAAATCCTTATCAGATATATGATTTGCAAATATTTTCTCCCAATCTGTAGGTTATCTTTTTACTTTGTTGATAATGTCCTCTGATGTACAAAATTTTTAAAATTTTGATGAGCACAAGTTTACCTATTTTTTTCTTTTGCCTCTTATGTTTTTGGTTGTGTATCTAAGAATCTACTACCAAATCTAAGTTTATAAAGGCTTAACATTTTGTCTATTAGTTTTACAGTTTTGGCTCTTCTATTTAGGTCATCGGCCTATTTTAAGGTAATTTTTGTATATGGTATATGATAGGAGTCCATCTTGATTTTCATGCATGTTGAAATCTAATTGTCCCAGCAACATCTGTTGAAGATAGTACTTTACCCATTAAATGGATTCTGCATCCTTGTCAAAAATCAACTGGGCAAAGATGGATGGGTTTATTTCTGGACTCTCAATTTTATTCCATTGGTCTATATGTCAGTCTCAATGCCAGCACTACAACTGTTTTGATTATTGTAGCTTTGTACTAGTGATTGCTTCTTAGAGGTAGTAAGTGTGCCCACTCTCTGAATTTGCTATCCTATGTCAGATTTGCTACTTTGGATCTATGTAAATTAAAACACCAGTCAACCAAGTTGCGGATTACTAGAGTTCTGGCGCCTCCCTTAAGGAACACTTTGGATTTGGTACACTTGCTTTCTAATATACAGCCTAGGCCAGTGACTTATTCTCTCTTTTTCACTCTCTGAACAGAACTTTAGATAATTAATTAGGTAAAAACAGAAGTGTTCTGGTTGAAGGGCAGGGGGGTAAAGTCCCATAGGTCCAATCTCTCCTGAATCTACATGTTCTAAAAGCCATTAAGGCAGAGTTAACACCATTTTAAAACCTTCAGCCTCAGGTATTTTTATTTAATTTTTCTATTTTGTTTTGTATGGTTGTAATTTTCTGAAATTGACCCTCCAGATAACCTGAGAATTATGCTAACTAAAAAAAAAATTAAAAAACAAAAAGCTACATTATTGATTTTCCCCTTCATTACTAGCTTTAGGAAAAAAGATGTTTGCCTATATATTTACACATAGTTACAACCTCTGGTTTATATACCACACAGTAGTTGCAGAGTCTTTTACTGAAGCATCTCCAAAGAGTAAACAATTCGTGTTTGACTCTGTGGAAAATCTCACCACATGGATCAACTTGAGCATCACGTGTTAAATGAGAGTACAGACCACCTACCATGTAGCCATGGCTGCAGTCGAGTTCATCTTTCCTGAGGACATGCACTTTGAGTATCACTGGATATACAGAATGACAAATCAAACTAGAGGTTCATTCTATTGCACAACAGGACTAAAATTACAGTTGTTTCAAATGTTATGATATGCTCCATAAATTCACTAAGGTGACCCAGGAGTGTTGCTTTGAATTTACTTTAGCCTCACTTATTGTCACTTACCAGAGTAAGCGAGAACTGATGGTTTTTCAAACACTAATAGTAAATTACAGTTATGGAGAACACAAATGCCTAATTACGTCCAGTCAAGGTCTATTTCCCTTTTATAGAGTTAACCAGTAGAAAGCATTGTTTTTAATTTATGAATGAATATGCACAGGAATCTTATCTCTCCTATTTACATAAGCCTGATAGACAATTAATCTTTAGCAAAGTACCTAGAGAAAGTTTAGAAAATGCAAACCACAGCCAAAGTAAAAAAATCAGTCCCAAAATAGCAAATGATTTAAACAAAAAAAAAATGCCATTTTTATTAGCCTTTATTAACTCACTAGTAAACACTCAAAACTGGTAAGAGTTGAATGAGATTATAAGGCATATGTGCACTTGGGTTAAATAGCTAATCAGTTACTGTTGGTTAATTAAACACTGGAAAAAGCATTTAAATATTTGGGCCATAAAAAGATATTCTTTAGGGTTTTATAAACTTAGCTTGAACTTTTCTTGAAATTTGTGCTATTAGGTCAATAAAACTTATAAAGAACTTATCCACAAGAATGGGGAATGAGAGAAGTTTAGGAGGTAATAGAAATTTCACTTATCTTGATTAATATGTTGAGTACTAAGTTGTATATATTAAAACTTGTTGAATTGTATGGGGAAGACATAATTGAGTCTGTGGGTGTAGGGCAGGAGCCTGATATTTTGGGACAGAGTTGCGCTAACAGTGTGAGCATTAACTTTATATGGGATAAATCCTGTCTCTCTGAGAATTGAGGTGACACTCCTTAAACCAATAAATACTTCACACTCAAAGGGTATTTTCTTCACTCAGGGTCACCAGAATCTCATAAAATTATAAGTTTTAGAATGGTGATATGTCCTTTGCTCATGCCATTCCATCAAGAGATAGACCTTAAGACTATACTTTAGTGGTGTCTTTCTCCATGTCATTGGGAACATACTGTGATGCCACAGCTCTAAGGTATTTCTCCAAGTAGAATAAAAGCTTGTAGAAGTGTTACCACTTTTCATTTTTTAAAAAAAGCTTTACTCTTGGGACGCCTGGGTGGCTCAGTCGATTAGACGTCTACCTTCAGCACGGGTCATGATCCCAGGGTCCTGGGATTAAGCCCCATGTTGGGCTCCCTGCTCAGCAGGGAGCCTGCTTCTCCCCCTCCTCCCTGCTTGTGCTCTCTCTCACTATTTCTCTCTCTCAAAAAAAAAAAAAGCTTTGCACTTACTCTAGGGACAATAAGAACAAAGGCCTATAATCTCTGTACAGGAAAAGCACTCAGCAGCAATTCAGTCTTGTAATTTCATCAATTTACCAATCTTCAGCTTCTTCTGTACTTAGGCTTGGACTTATAAGGACAAGGGAAGTGATCAATTGTTGCCCTGGCTTCATAACTCAAATACTAGTAATACCAACATAGAAGCAAGATTTAGCTTAACTAAATTTGAATCAATGATATTTGATTTCTACCCAGAAGAAGCAAACAGAATTTTTTAAATTTTATTTTATTATGTTATGTTATTCACAATACATTACATCATTAGTTTTTTGATGTAGTGTTCCATGATTCATTGTTTGCGTATAACACCCAGTGCTCCATCAGTACGAGCCCTCTTTAATACCCATCACCAGGCTAACCCATCCCCCCCACCCCCCTCCCGTCTAGAACCCTCAGTTTGTTTCTCAGAGTCCATAGTCTCTCATGGTTCGTCTCCCCCTCTGACTTCCCCCCCTTCATTTTTCCTTTCCACCTTCTTTTTTTTTCTTAAACATATAATGTATTATTTGTTTCAGAGGTACAGGTCTGTGATTCAACAGTCTTACACAATTCACAGCGCTCACCATAGCACATACCCTCCCCAACGTCCATCACCCAGCCACCCCATCCCTCCCACCCCCCCACCACTCCAGCAACCCTCAGTTTGTTTCCTGAGATTAAGAATTCCTCATATCAGTGAGGTCATATGATACATGTCTTTCTCTGATGTATCATATTTCACTCAGCGTAATACCCTCCAGTTCCATCCGTGACGTTGCAAATGGCAAGATTTCATTCCTTTTGATGGCTGCATAATATTCCATTGTATATATACACCACCTCTTCTTTATCCATTCATCTGTCGATGGACATCTTGGCTCTTTCCATAGTTTGGCTATTGTGGACATTGCTGCTATAAACACTGAGGTGTGTGTACCCCTTCGGATCCCTACATTTGTATCTTTGGGGTAAATACCCAGTAGTGCAATTGCTCGATCATATGGTAGCTCTATTTTCAACTTTTTGAGGAACCTCCATACTGTTTTCCAGTGTGGCTGCACCAGCTTGCATTCCCACCAACAGTGTAGGAGGGTTCCCCTTTCTCCGCATCCCCGCCAACATCTGTCATTTCCTGACTTGTTAATTTTAGCCATTCTGACTGGTATGAGGTGATATCTCATTGAGGTTTTGATTTGGATTTCCCTTATGCTAAGTGATGAGCACTTTTTCATGTGTCTGTTGGCCATTTGGATGTCTTCTTTGGAAAAATGTCTGTTCATGTCTTCTGCCCATTTCTTGATTGGATCATTTGTTCTTTGGGTGTTGAGCTTAAGAAGTTCTTTATAGATTTTGGATACTAGCCCTTTATCTGATATGTCATTTGCAAATATCTTCTCCCATTCTGTCGGTTGTCTTTTGGTTTTGTTACTGTTTCCTTTGCTGTGCAAAAGCTTTTTATCTTGATGAAGTCCCAATAGTTCATTTTTGCCCTTGCTTCCCTTGCCTTTGGCGATGTTTCTAGGAAGAAGTTGCTGCGGCTGAGGTCGAAGAGATTGCTGCCTGTGTTCTCCTTTAGGATTTTGATGGATTCCTATCTCACATTTAGGTCTTTCAACCATTTGGAGTCTATTTTTGTGTGTGGTGTAAGGAAATGGTCCAGTTTCATTCTTCTGCATGTGGCTGTCCAATTTTCCCAACACTATTTGTTGAAGAGACTTTTTTCCATTGGACATTCTTTCCTGCTTTGTCGAAGATTAGTTGACCATGGAGTTGAGGGTCCATTTCTGGGCTCTCTGTTCTGTTCCATTGATCTATGTGTCTGTTTTTGTGCCAGTACCAGACTGTCTTGATGATTACAGCTTTGTAATAGAGCTCAAAATCCGGAATTGTGATGCCGCCAGCTTTCCTTTTCTTTTTCAACATTCCTCTGGCTCTTCAGGGTCTTTTCTGGTTCCATACAAATTTTAGCATTATTTGTTCCATTTCTTTGAAAAAAGTGGATGGTATTTTGATAGGGATTGAATTGAATGTGTAGATTGCTCTAGGTAGCATAGACATCTTCACAATATTTGTTCTTCCAATCCATGAGCATGGGACGTTTTTCCATTTCTTTGTGTCTTCCTCAATTTCTTTCATGAGTATTCTATAGTTTTCGGAGAACAGATCCTTTGCCTCTTTGGTTAGATTTATTCCTAGGTATCTTGTGGTTTTGGGTGCAATTGTAAATGGGATCGACTCCTTAATTTCTCTTTCTTCTGTCTTGTTGTTGGTGTATAGGAATGCCACTGATTTCTGTGCATTGATTTTATATCCTGCCACTTGACTGAATTCCTGTATGAGTTCTAGCAGTTTTGGGGTGGAGTCTTTTGGGTTTTCCACATAAAGTACCATATCACCTGCAAAGAGTGAGAGTTTGATGACTTCTTTGCCAATTTGGATGCCTTTTATTTCTTTTTGTTGTCTGATTGCTGTGGCTAGGACTTCTAGTACTATGTTGAATAGCAGTGGTGATAGTGGACATCCCTGCCACGTTCCTGACCTTAGGGGGAAAGCTCTCAGTTTTTCCCCATTGAGAATGATATTTGCTGTGGGTTTTTTATAGATGGCTTTTATGATATTGAGGTATGTACCCTCTATCCCTACACCCTGAAGAGTTTTAATCAAGAAAGGATGCTATACTTTGTCAAATGCTTTTTCTGCATCTATTGAGAGGATCATATGGTTCTTGTTCTTTCTTTTGTTAATGTATTCTATCACATTGATTAATTTGTGAATGTTGAACCAATCTTGCAGCCCAGGAATAAATCCCACTTGGTCGTGGTGAATAATCCTTTTAATGTACTGTTGGATCCTATTGGCTCATATTTTGGTGAGAATTTTTGCATCCGTGTTCATCAGGGATATTGGTCTGTAGTTCTCCTTTTTGATGGGGTCTTTGTCTGGTTTTGGGATCAAGGTGATGCTGACCTCATAAAATGAGTTTGGAAGTTTTCCTCCCATTTCTATTTTTTGGAACAGTTTCAGAAGAATAGGTATTAATTCTTCTTTAAATATTTGGTAGACTTCCCCTGGGAAGCCATCGGGCCCTGGGCTCTTGTTTGTTGGGAGATTTTTGATGACTGCTTCAATTTCCTTAGTGGTTATAGGTCTGTTCAGGTTTTCTATTTCTTCCTGGTTCAGTTTTGATAGTTGATACATCTCTAGGAATGCATCCATTTCTTCCAGGTTATCTAATTTGCTGGCATAGAGTTACTCATAATATGTTCTTAAAATTGTTTGTATTTCTTTGATTTTGGTTGTGATCTCTCCTCTTTCATTCATGATTTTATTTGGGTCCTTTCTCTTTTCTTTTTGATAAGTCTGGCCAGGGTCTTATCAATCTTATTAATTCTTTCAAAGAGCCAGCTCCTAGTTTCGTTGATCTGTTCTACTGTTCTTTTGGTTTCTATTTCACTGATTTCTGCTCTAATCTTTATTATTTCTCTTCTCCTGCTTGTTTAGGCTTTATTTGCTGTTCTTTCTCCAGCTCCTTTAGGTGTAGGGTTAGGTTGTGTATTTGAGACCTTTCTTGTTTCTTGAGAAAGGCTTGTATTGCTATATACTTTCCTCTTAGGACTGCCTTTGCTGCAACCCAAAGATCTTGAACAGTTGTGTTTTCATTTTCATTGGTTTCCATGAATTTTTTTAATTCTTCTTTAATTTCCTGGTTGACCCATTCATTCTTTAGTAGGATGCTCTTTAGCCTCCATGTATTTGAGTTCTTTCCGACTTTCCTCTTGTGATTGCGTTCTAGTTCAAAGCATTGTGGTCTGAAAATAGGCAAGGAATGATCCCAATCTTTTGGTACCGGCTGAGACCTGATTTGTGGCCCAGGATGTGATCTATTCTGGAGAATGTTCCATGGGCACTAGAGAAGAATGTGTATTTTGTTGCTTTGGGATGGAATGTTCTCAATAGATCTATGAAGTCCATTTGGTCTAGTGTGTCATTTAAAGTCTTTATTTCCTTGTTGATCTTTTGCTCAGATGATCTGTCTATTTCAGTGAGGGGGGTGTTAAAGTCCCCCACTATTATTGTATTGTTGTCAATGTTTTTCTTTGCTTTTGTTATTGATTGGCTTATATAATTGGCTGCTCTCATGGTAGGGGCATAGATATTTACAATTGTTAGATCTTCTTGTTGGATAGACCCTTTAAGTATGACATAGTGTCCTTCCTCATCTCTTATTCTAGTCTTTGGTTTAAAATCTAATTTGTCTGATATAAGGATTGCCACCCCAGCTTTCTTTCAGTGTCCATTAGCATGGTAAATGGTTTTCCACCCCCTCACTTTCAATCTGAGGGTGTCTTTGGGTCTAAAATGAGTCTATTGCAGGCAGGATATCAATGGGTCTTGTTTCTTATCCAGTCTGATAGCCTGTGTCTTTTGATTGGAACATTTAGCCCATTCACATTCAGGGTAACTATTGAAAGATAGGAATTTAATGCCACTGTATTGCCTGTAAGGTAATTGTTACTGTATATTGTCTCTGTTCCTTTCTGGTCTATGTTACTTTTAGGCTCTCTCTTTGCTTAGCGGACCCCTTTCAAGATTTCTTGTAGGGCTGGTTTTGTGTTTGCAAATTCCTTTAGTTTTTGTTTTTCCTGGAAGCTTTTATCTCTCCTTCTATTTTCAATGACAGCTTAGCTGGATATAGTATTCTTGGCTGCATATTTTCTCATTTAGTGCTCTGAATATGTCCTGCCAGTCCTTTCTGGCCTGCCAGGTCTCTGTAGATAGGTCTGCTGCCAATCTAATGTTTCTACTATTGTGGGTTACAGACCTCTTCTCCCGAGCTGCTTTCAGGATTTTCTCTTTGTCTCTGAGACTTTTAAGTTTTACTATTAGATGTCGGGGTGTTGACCTATTTTTATTGATTTTGAGAGGGGTTCTCTGTGCCTCCTGGATTTTGATGCCTGTTTCCTTACCCAAATTAGGGAAGTTCTCTGCTATAATTTGCTCCATTATACCTTCTGCCCCTCTCTCTCTTTCTTCTTCTTCTGGGATCCCAGTTATTCTAATGTTGTTTTGTCTTGTGGTATCACTTATCTCTCGAATTCTGGCCTCGTGATCCAGTAGTTGTTTATCTCTCTTTTGCTCAATTCTTTATTTTCCATCATTTGGTCTTCTATATTACTAATTCTGTCTTCTGCCTCATTTATCCTAGCAGTTAGCGCCTCCATTTTTTATTGTACCTCATTAATAGCCTTTTTGATTTCAACTTGGTTAGATTTTAGTTTTTTTTTCCTCCAGTAAGGGTTTCTCTAATATCTTCCATGCTTTTTTCAAGCCCACCTAGTATCTTTAAAATCATCGTTCTGAACTCTAGTTCCGACATCTTACTAATGTCCATATTGATTGGTCCCTGGCAGTCGGTACTGCCTTTTGTTCTTTTTTTTTTGAGGTGATTTTTTCTGTCTTGTCATTTTGTCCAGAGGAGAATAGATGAATGAGAGAACAAAATGCTAACAGGGTAACAATGTCCCCCGAAAAATATACACTAAACAAATCAGAGGAGACCTGAAACCAGGGGAAAAGAAAGGGAAAGAAAGAAAAAAAGAAAAAGAAAAAGATAAAAACAAGCAAACAAACTAAAAACAGAATATGATCACATATGATCAGGCTGGTGCATAGATCAGTGCCACACACTAGATTTAGGGCGTATTTTGGTCTGTTAGAAGAAAGTGCCTCCCAAAGTTTTAAACAAAGAAAAACTTATATATATACAAAAGTAAGGGTTAATATGATGAAGGGATGGAATATGACTGTAAAGATGAAAATTATAAAAGATTTTATAAAAGGAATTAATAAGATAAGAAGTTGGTTGAAAAAAGAAAGAAGATGACTTAAAAAAAAACAAAAAGTATGGGGGGGCGGAATGTGATCAGGCAGGAGATTAGAACAAAGCCATACACTAGAGACTTAGGGTATATTTTGGTCTCTTAGAAGAAACTGTATTCCAAAATTTTGAAGAGAGAACAACTTATATTTATACCGAAAATAAGGTTAGCTACTATGAAGGGATAGAACATGACTCTAAAAATGAAAAATAAAAAAGATTTTTTAAAAAGGGGATTGATAAGATGTTGGTTGAAAAAGAGAAAAAGAAAAATTCAAAAAAGAAAAAGAAAAAGAAAAAGAAAGTTAAAAAAAAAAAAAACTTTGAAAGACTAAAGAATCAGGGGGGAAAAAGCCATGAATTCTATGTGCAGTTTTCCCCTAGCATTGGAGTTCTGCCGTTCTCACTGATTGGTAAACTTGGTCTTGGCTGGCTGTTCTTGCTGATCTTCTGGGTAGGGGCCTGTTGCCGTCATTCCCAAATGTCTTTGCCAGAGGCAGAATTGCCCCACCCTTGCCAGGTCCAGGCTAAGTAATCTGCTTGGGTTTGTTCTCGGGAGCTTTTGTTCCCTGCAAGCTTTCTGTACAGCTTTGGAGGCCGAGAGTGAAAATGATGGCCTTCCAATCTCCACCCCAGAGGAGCTGAGAACTCAGGGCCCCATTCCTCAGTGAGTCCCCAGAGAAAAGCAGTCAGTCACTCCCATCTCCCCAGTCTCTGGCCGCACTCCTTGCTCATCCAGCCTGTGACTGGGCATTTCTGTCTCTGGCTCACGACCCTGTTTGGAGTCTCCAAATCCAGCAGATTCCTGCAGTGCCCTCCCGCGCTGCTCCTCCTGGGGGAGGAAGGGGAGTCTCCCTGGATCTGCCACTTGTTGGGTCCCTGCTGGAGGAGCAGTGGCCCGACTGTGCTGCGGATCACTGTTTATGGCAACCCTGAGCTGAGAGCCCACTCCTCGGCTCCATCTCTGTAGCCGTCTTCCCCACTCTGATACCTGGGAGCTCTGCCACACTCAGGCACCCCTGCTCTTTCTGTGACCCCGAGGGTCCTGAGACCACACTGTCCCAGCGAGGGTTCCACCCCCCACTTAGCCACTGGAGCGACGTCCCTCAGCGGAGCCGACTTCTAAAAGTTCCGATTTTGTGCTCTGCTGCTCTATCACTTGCCAGTAGCGGCTGATGGAGGCCCCCTCCCCCGCCGTCTATCCTCCCAAATATCGCCTCAGATTCACTTCTCCGCATGTCCTACCTTCCAGAAAGTGGTTGCTTTTCTGTTCAGAGAGTTTCTGCTATTCTTTTCTTCGATCTCCTGTTGAGTTTGTAGGTGTTCTGAATGGTTTGATCCCTATCTAGCTGAATTCCTGGGACCAGATGAAATGTAGGTCTCCTACTGCTCCACCATCTTGCTCCTAAATACTGAAGCAACAGCATTTAAACAAATGTCCCTTATTATGAGCATTAGGCTGTTAATTTTCACAGTAACTCTTCAAGAGTTTGATTATTATACACTGTTTTGTAGATTGTAGGTCCTTTGAGAACAAGGAGTATGTAAATTTTGTCCAAAGTAGGCCTCAAATATAATTTGTTAACTGATTAGGTCAGAGATGTTAAGTAATTTACCTGAAGATCATGGTATAGCGCTGACTTGCAAAGATTCTTCCATATTAGTACTTATTAACCTTAAATTTAATTTTAAAAATAAAAGGTTGATGGTAGTTGATCCCATCAAGCTCCCTTTTCTTTCCCTTCTTCCATCTTTACTTGATTTCTCTTTCAGATCAAGGACTTGGGAGCTTCATTGTTCCTATGGGCTACTGTTAGCCAAGGTTAGTGGAGACAGGCTGACACAGCAGACTTTGAGTTCTTAGCCAAAAGAGATTGGTCACAGAGAAAAAAATAATCAGAAAATTGTGATCAGAAAATAATAAAGAACTTCTAGAATAAGGGAGCCTTCAGGATAGAGAAGTAATTAAGATGAGCCAAAATCATAGCCACCTAAGAAGAGGGTCAGATTGAATGTGAACTAGGAACCCAGAGAAAATATTACATCTATTAAGGACATTGTCTTTAAAGTCACAAAACTTGGGTTCACATTATATTTCTGTGATTTCAAGTTAAGTGGTATGAGATAAATTACTCAGTTGTCTGTAAAGCATAGATTATATACCTACCACTGTCTTAAGGATTAAATAAAATAATCTGTAAGGTATATGTAGAATATCTGGCACATAGTAGGTACTCTGATGCTTGGATCCATAAAGCCATAGGCAGCTAACAATTAATAGGAAAGGAAGCAATAATTTTTAAAGAGAAAGATTAGTTTGAGAGTCCCCATTTTGTGTCTCCAGCTTCTTAAGTGATGGGTATGCAGAATTGACCTTAGGAAATTCATTTGATCTGTTCCTTGCTAGTCGGTAGATCGTAAAGAACTCTCAGGGTTCCCAAAGTACCCCCTACTCTACTGATTCACTCAGTCTTGCTCTCCTAGAGTGCCCCCATTCTCTTCTTTATCCCCATCAAGGCCATCATTCCCTCATTGTGGATAGGTTCTCAACTAGATGTTAGGGGTAAAGTTCTTATTAAAGTAATTAATTCAAAGATATGAGCATTTAATAATATTCATACCTTCTAGCTTTGTTTTTTTTTTAATTTTAGAAGAAGTGAACTTATTTAAATAACCTCATATATTTCAAGTGTGTATTAGTGAGACAAAGTAATGGGTTCCATATAGCATACAGAGATTGTTGAAGTCATATCTCTTGTATTTACAGCCAACTAAGCACTAGTAACTTCTATTGCTAAGTGTTCTGAGCAAACAGCTGCACATATTTTTATTATAATCTTCTTCTCAAATTATTATGAAGTCTGAGGTATCTGTTTCTTTATACAGAGCCAACCAAATCTCCTGGTTAATTATAAGTTAATTTGTTACTGCAAAGTTACACAGTTCATGTAAGTCAAGGCTGAAGGAAGCTTTAAAAAATTGGTAATTCTCCCTTAGTGACTAGCTTACAATCTAACTTAATCTGTTACTCCTCTAGCATGAACTAGCAGTAGAACTGCTTAATTGGACATGTTAACTATCCATTTTGATCACTGTATGAGGTTAGCTGTACTGTCCAGGAAAAGAATTGTGGGTTTAAGCTGTGAGTACTCAAGACTGCATTAGGTTTCAGCCACTGGCCTGCAGCACCATGGAGAGAGGCAAGAGACCATTCCTAGGTAATTCTTTTTCTTTTCCATCTTTTCAGAATTGTTGCTCTACATGACTTGGGCAAATGCACTGTATCTTGCAAGCTATTTGATTGTTGTGCAAAGTGACCTATTTCATCTGTTTATCTATTTTGAAAACAGTTTCCTGACTTTCTTGATAGCACATTTGTTCTTCTGTTCTTCATACTTTCAAAGAATCTTTTAGAAGCACAGTTTTTTGTCTTTAAGACAAAGGTAGTTGAATGTTTCCATTTCCTTTAGAAAAAGCCATTAATTAGAACAAGAATTGCTTTCCTTTCTTAAGTTAATGCAGATATTATAAAACTGTGGACTGTTTTAGTTGTCCACATCAAATCATCAACCCAGAAAATACAAAAGTAGCCTCTAAATCTGCCATGAATATTTGACAGTTGACTTTAATATTTCTAGTGACTCTGCTGGGAAGGGATTTTCCTTCTTCAAGTTTCCATAATAACTGGTTCCCACATCTTTTATGAAATTTATTAATAGCTTATATTTGTATAGAGGACCCTTGGCATTTATGGATTTAATGTAAGTGGTTTTGACTGTTTGCAGATGACCCTGATAGTCCATGACATGCTTAGATTTGAAATTTTGCTGAGGCACATATTCAGATTGAACACATAGACAAGCTGATGTGTGAGAACAAGTCATGTAGCTAATGGGTAATTCTAGCTCACTGTCTGACACCAACATCTCAACACACTTACACTGTTCTCTCTTCAGTGGATATATGGTAATTCCTCTGCAATAATTTAAACCTTTGCTACTTTGTGGAAAGTGGCAATAAATCAGAGAGAAATTTCCATTGAAGTTTAAGAGGTCAATAAATGTTCTGAGTACATGCAAAAAGAAAACCAAAATAAAACATAATTCCAGAAGAATTTGGGGATCTGTACAAACTAGCATTCACAAATTGAGTATTTGTGAAGGTAATGATATACACATTCAGAATTATAAGGGTTTATTTCAGGAATGGAAGACATGATTCAACTCCAACAACAACTCCTGACTGACTGATGAAGATGTCCACTTATTGTATTATGTCTTATGTTATAATTATTCATAGGTCTCTTGCCATCTTCCCTGTGACCGTGCAAAAATAAATTGTAAAGTTAGTATAAAAGTCATCATTTCATTATCCAACATCCAACTCTTTTCTTCTCACTTCCTAACAGAAATCACAATTTTCTTTCTTTGTGTGGTCTTCCACTAAATGCACATTCTTTGATGTGGAGGTGGAGATACTGAATCCTCTAAGCCAATGCCTGGCATTCCTGCTGCAATATATTCCTGGTCCAGAATGGCTGTATTAAATTGGTCCCACCCAAAGAAAGAGAAAGGCTTATATTCTATAATTAAGGGGGTGTATCACTGTGTGTTTCTGTACTCTTGTCTTCTCCCCCACCCCAGTTTCTCTCCCTCCCAACCCCCCCCCATCTCTCCCTCCTCATTCACATTTTCATTCACAAATACTAGGTATGAACAGCATAGCATATAGTTATAATTGTCCTAACAGTCCCCTTGTAACCAAAAGAGGAGCTTAATTTATGGTGGATCTCATGTTGAGGATATCAGAATGAGGTATACCAGAAGCTGTTGTTGCCGAGTAAACTGGGGAGACCCTGGGCTCTGGGGCCTTGACCTAGCCCCTCCCAAAGATGTTGTTGAAGGCTCTTGGTCTCGTGGCAAGAAAAAATTCAAGGATGGACCAGACACAGTGGTTGCGTGGGACAAATAGGAAAAGTCTATTAAAGAGAAGAGTACACTATCTGGACGTTGAAAGCAGGCAGGAGGGAGAAACAAGGAACTCATGAGCAAGCAAGAGAGCTAGAGCAAGAGAGAGCGAGAACAAGTGAGCTGGGCCCTGGGGTTCAAGTTTCTATCTTTTATTGACAGTTGTTAACTAGGGGTGGTGGAATATTCATTACTTGGGGGCAGGATTTCTTGGAAGCAGGGTTTTATACCTTTTCTTCCTTATTTAATCAGGGGTTTCCTGTCATGGCACCCACCATCTTGGGCCTGTCTGGTTTGATCTGGTTCCTTGGGGTGTGCTGCTAGAACAGGCCTCTGACTCTCCCCATACCTGGCCATGACTTCCTCTTTGCTGACCATCAGGTATCTTGTTAGAACCTAACTGCCTACTCTAATACTGTGTCTGTAGTGTCATAACTAAGTCATTTATTAAATCACACCAAAACTCTCCTCTCTCAAGAATTCTAGTTATGTGCAATGATATAATCTTTGTCTTTTAAACCTGTTTGAGCCCAAACAGTATATTCTGTTTCTAGCAGACAAAAGTTTCCTAACTGGTATTCTCACTCAAGGTAGGGACTTTGTCATTTTCATCTTGGGGGCTCTTATAGTACTTAAAACAGTGTTTTGCATTAAAAAATATTTGCATATAAAATCTCTATAAATCTTGATGTAGGTACTTCAATTTCTCTCCAAAGAAACTTACTTCTTCCACCAAGCCTGTGACACATACCCATACTTCTCTACTCCTACTACCTTATAATAATACTCCTGACCAGTCCTCCAAAATATCCAGCTCATTGTGAGATATGTTAGCTTTAAATTTGTATAAATAAAGCCCCGTAAGAATAAGAAACTTAGCCAAAACTTAATTGCAAGTGTGAAAAAATTTTCATTCAAATAGTTTTGTCTATATGCTCACACATTGAGGTATTGATTATCATTGTGGCTTTGTGCATGCATGCCCAAGAAACCTGTAAATCTGTTCAGTTCAATTAAACAACTAATTATTTCACCAGAGAAAAACAGTAAACCACTTATTTGACTGGATTGGTCATCCAGTTCAATGGAAATAGCAAATCCACCATTCCCAGGGTGATAAAATTGACTGGACATGTTTTTCCCTAATGATAAAGAAAAGGAGAGGGTTTTACAAAATCGATTGAATCCATCAATTATTACAATGTTCTGGAGATTCAGTCTTATTCAGCATTTTAACACCAGTGCCATTCTTCCAAACATGGTAACACAGAGTTTTCTTTTTAAAAAGTTTCTGAAGGAGATGACAAATAAGTGGATTTGAAGAGAAAATTGGTGACACCTCTCCAGAGCTGATGAGAAGATAGCTTCTTAGACACTCAAGAAAATTGTGTAAGCAGATCTTGTTTTTATGAAGGAGAGGACCATCCCCAGGTTCCTTTCTAGATGAGACTAGGAAAGGGTTTACCCAGAGAAACCCAAGAAAGACTAGTACAAAGCATAGTCCAGGAGGAAATCTGGAAGTCAAAGATGTAATAATAAACATTGAACCTGTGGGATGAAATAAAATTTCAAGCAGAAAAAAAAATTTTTGATGTCAGGAGGCAGAAAATATGAGATTGGGGCAAAGTATTCAGGAAAGATGCTTTTAACAATATGGCCATACCAAAGACCCATTTGTGTGGTGTTTCAAAATGTACCCAGGTGTTTTCTCCTTTTACATCCTCACCAAACTTTTTGTAAAATTTTATTTTCTTCTTTTTTGTTTTGAGAGAGAGAAACAGAGGGGGGAGGGGCAGAGGGAGAAAGAGAGAGAGAATCCTAAGCAGACTCCACGCCCAGTGCAGAGCCAGATGAGGGGCTTGATTTCATGATCATAAGATCATGACCTGAGCTGAAATTAAGACTCTGACGCTTAACCGACTGAGCCACCCAAGGGCAACATATTTTATTTTCTTATTCAAAGCCTCACCTGCCTTAATTACTCTTTTTAAATGTTTTACATCTCTTCCTCTTTCTTTCTCTGCTCTCTCTGATGAAGAGGTAATCCTCTTGAGTTACAAATCGAATGTTCTGTCTACCTGCTTATTTTGTTCTTTTGCAAGATTTCATACTCAGAAGTTTTCATAAACAAGGTAAATAAACAAAAATGACCTGGTGGAAGACATAAGGAGTTTGTGAGGATTATGATGAAATAGAATATATACCAAAATATGTTTATATACATATAAAATTAACCAAATTCTGAAGAGTTCTGCTCTGGCTGAATATGCACATCTGTTGGCTAAATTAGGCTCATAGATCAGAGTTTGTGACTTCACCTTCTCAAACATTTGAAGGTTTCTCTCTCTCCTTTCTCCTGCCCATAAAACTCTCTCTTTGAAAAATACATTCTTCCCTCAATCACTAATCATTGAATATTTCACTTTCATGGCTCTTTCTGCCCTCACCATTCTTACTTCACAGCATCTTTTTTCCGTTCTTTTCACAGTATCTTTATTTTTAATTGAAGTATAATTGCCATACAGTGTTATATTAGTTTCAGGTGTACAATATAGTGATAGGACAATTCTGTACATAATGCTATGCTCACCACAATAAGTGTAGTCATCATCTGTCACCATATAATGTTACTACAGTATTAATAAGGTTTGTACCTTTTAATTCTCTTTACCTATTTTGCCCATCCCCCAAACTTCTCCCTTCTGTCAACCACCAGTTTGTTCTCTGTATTTATGATCCTGTTTTGGGGCAGAGGGGTTTATTTTGTTGTTTTAGATTCCACATATAAGTAAAATGTGATATTTGTCTTTGTCTGACTTATTTCACTTAGCATAATACCCTCTACATTAATTCATGTTGTCACAAATAGTGAGATCTCGTTCTTTTGTGTGACTAATATTCCATCTTATATATTTCATATATTCCATTATATATATCTTTTGCACATATCCTTAGGCATATACATGCATATATTTTTCATATTAGTGAGTTTGTTTTTTGTGTAAATACTTAGTAATGGAATTACTGGAATGTATGGTATTTTTATATTTTTTAATTTTTTGAGGAAACTTCATACTGTTTTCCAAAATGGCTGCACCAATTTATATTTCCACCAACATTGCGCGAGAGTTCCCTTTTCTCCACATCTTCCCCAACATTTGATATCTCTTGCCTTTTTGATACTAGCCATTCTGATAGTTGTAAAGCAATATCTCATTACAGCTTTGATTTGCATTTCCCATTTGCATTTGCATTAGTGATGTTAAGCATATTTTCATGTGACTGTTGGCCATCTGTAGGTCTTCTTTGGAAAAATATTTATTGAGGTTCTCTGCCCATTTTTAATTGTATTATTATTATTACTATTATTTTAATGTTGGCTTTATATATAAGTTCTTTATATATTTTTGTAAGTTCTTTATATATTTTGTATATTAACCCCTTATTGGATATGTCATTTGCAGATACCCTCTCCCATTCAGTAAGGTACTTTTGATTTCGTTGATGGTTTCTTTCACTGTGCAAAAACAGAGCATCATTAATTTGGAAAAAAAACAAAACAAAACAAATTTAATTGATAAATATTCAGAACATAAAGTTCAGTTCTAAAAGCAATATAACTGACCCTTGTGCATCTGTTACACATATTTAATGAGTACTAATATTTTCCACCTTTGATTCCTATATGTTGTTTCCATAGGAAATGGGAGGAAAAAGCCCCACTTCTATTCTTCTCTTTCCATTCTTAGAGGTGACAACTAACTTAAAGTTTATGTCTATCATTCCTATGTATTTTTTAATTCTTTACTTTGTTTTCATGGATAGCTAGCTAGCTAGATGGATAGACAGATATAAAACTATAGTCACAAGAAACATATCACAGTGTTTTGTGCTTTTATCATTTAGATAAACATTTTTTCATGTTGAATATATCTTTTTGAAACTTATACAACTGTAATTTTTCTCATTTATAATTACTATAATCAGTGCTTTAATGGATATCTTTGTACAGTATTTCTTGTCCTTATACAAGTGAGAGCATCTCCAAAGTATAGTTCTTGAGTTGGAGAGTTTATAATTTTTTAAACTCTTCTGGATGTCAGCTGTATATAAAAAAATCCAATTTGTTATAATTTTACCAACACTTGACTTTTCCACACTTTAAAATTTTGCCAATATGATGGATGAGAAATTGTATCAGTGTTTTAATTTTCATTTTCTCATTAATAGTTAAACTGGGCAATTGATATGTGTTTGAGGTTCCTCTTTTTTGAATTATGTGTCTACAGCCTTGTCTTTTTCCTGTTGCATTATTCCTCTTTTTTTTGTTTCAATTTGTAGGAGGTATTTATGTAACCTAATTCTGCCACTCATTGGCCTTGTAGCCTTGGATGATTCATTCAGTCTACCTATGATTCAGTTTCCTCCTCTGTAAAATGGGAAAAATAATAGGACCTACAAGTTTGTTGTGAGGATTAAATGAGTTTAATATAAGGTGCTTTGAACAGCATCTGGCATATATTATTGTACAACTTTACTACCATATTGTTATCTTGTTTTTGCTTTAAATAATCTATTTATTTACAACATTATGATGATGATGATGATGATGATGATGATTAAACCTTAGTTGCCTGGCAGTATTAAAAGTAACTTTCCTAGTAGGTAACTTGTCATTTAACTTTGTTTTATGATAGCTTTTTTCATATAAAAATTTTTATTTTAATGTAGACAAACTTGATGTTTACCTTTATGGTTTGCACTTGTGCCTTACTTAAGAAAATGCTTTCTAGCCTAATATGCAAAATATATTTTCTTATAAATTATTTTGCATTTGGCAATTATAATTCTAATCCATCTGGAAATGGTGTGAAATAGGGATCTAATTTTATCATTTCCCACCTGAAGAACAAATTTTCCTGGTATCATTTATTGAATGAGTCTTCCTTTCCTCACTGATTGACTATACCTCTCTCTTCTATCATATTTCATATTCTTACTTATATTTGGAATTATTTTTTTAAATTTTATTTTATTATGTTAATCACTATACATTACATCATTAGTTTTTGATGTAGTGTTTGTGTCATTGATCTATTTGTCTTTTCTTACAACTTTTCAACCCTTGATATTTGCAATTTTCTTTCTTGTGAGTCTTCAGAAATGTCTTTTCTGTTGGCATTTCTTGAAACTTATTTTTTGTCTTTCCAAGTAACAATGTTACCTTCTTTTGTAAGTGTGGGTTCCTTGAAGCTAAGAACCATTTATATATCCTGTGTGCATACAGTCTTATCTTCCCCTTTTAAAGGCTCAAATATCTGGAGAAAGAAATTTCAATGAAAAATATGTGTATTTGAAACTTTACAGTATTTATGTTTAAGCCTTTTAAATATTCCAGAGCCCATTAATTGCCTAGGAAAGATAAAAAGCATAACTTTTTTTTTGGTATTAGAAGTAAAATATCTTGAAATGACCATGCCACTTTCCTTGCTTAGGGCAAATGGTACCAATCTATTTTGCAGTATCATTTACAGCATCGCCTTCCCATTCCTTTCTGGATATAAAAGAATATATCATATTTCACAGATTTGAGTCTGCAGTAAATTGATTTGTTGCCATGGACTTTAAAAATCCATTAAGGAAGGAGTCAGAAATAGTGAGTTAATTTGAAATCTTTTGTTGGTATGGATAAAGTGAGAAACGTATTTATAAAACCATTAATCATACTTGAAAATATACTTGAAAATGAATCAGAAGACAGATGTACTAACTGTATTTTCATTTTGCTATCCCCTTAGAAATCTTAGCACTTTGGAAAGCCTTATTTAAATGTTGCTGAATATTACTTGTTTTTCCATTTCCTTTATTTTGATAAATATATCTTGTCATGGAGCTATCTGTGCCACTGTGAGAAGTAGATTGTTACTTAATATTAGCTCTGTACCTAGTTTAAATAAATAAAAAATTAAAAAACCAATAAAGTATATAATCATAAATCAGGCCAAACATAAATCAAAACATTAAGAGGCTCTCTGAGATTACAGCCCCCTATTAGTTATTAAAGTTAGCTATATTCTAAACTTGGTACAAGTGCCATTCCTTGACTCTTCAAACCATAGTTATAAAGCTGCCCTTAAAATAAGAAAGTTTCAAGATGATATTTAGCTGGTATTTGCCTGAAGTAAATAAAGGAGAGGATGTGATGTTTATATCTGAAAATGAAATGATGGAAAGGAAAAAAAAAATGAAAGCAAAATAGGAATAGAAAGAAACTCCCTAACTATGACAATATTGAATAAAAACCAAGAGTGAATATCTTACTAGATAGCATTCCTATTAAAACCAGGAATATGATATAGTCACTATTATCATCATTATTCAACATCTTTTTGGAAGTTCTAATTAATACATTAAGACAAAATGCATTAAATATTACAAACATTTGTAAGGACAGACTTTTTTTTGTTATTCACAGATGATATGATCACTTCCCAAATAAACAATTCTCTTAAGACCAATATGAAAATTCAATAAAGCAGCTAGATTCAAGGTAAATACCACAAAGAAGCAATGTTTTTTCTTTATGTTAACAATAACCAGTTAGAAATTGAAATGGGAAAAAAATCATTCATCACAGACCAAAATTTCAAAGAGCTAAAAATAAATTTAACAAGAAAGGTACAAGATCTAGCTAAAAGAAAAGCATAAAATTTGATTGTGAGTACTAAATATGACTTGAATAATAGAGATATATATACTCTGAAATCACAATACTTTAAATAGGTCAATCCTTTTCAAATTAATGTATGAATGTACTATAACTATTTGGCAAATCACTGAATGCATGAATGTGTTGACTGTCAAGTATAGCTTTTTTTTTTCATTCAAGTATAATTAGCATATAATGTTACATTAGTTGTAAGTGACAATATAATGATTTAACAATTCTGTACATTACTCAGTACTTATCTCAATAAATGTATTCTTAATCCCCTTCCCTTGTGTCACCCATCCCACACCTACCTCCTCCCTGATAACTACCAGTTTGTTCTCTATATTTAAGAGTCTGGGTTTTTTTACCATAAGATACCTAGGAATAAATCTAACCAAAGAGGCAAAGAATCTGTTCTCCGAAAACTATAAAATACTCATGAAAGAAATTGAGGAAGACACAAAGAAATAGAAAAATGTTCCATGCTCATGGATTGGAAGAACAAATATTATGAAGATGTCAATGCTACCTACAGCAATCTACACATTCAATGCAATCCCCATCAAAATACCATCCACTTTTTTCAAAGAAATGGAACAAATAATCCTAAAATTTGTATGGAACCAGAAAAGACCCTGAATAACCAGAGGAATGTTGAAAAGGAAAAGCAAAGCTGGTGGCACCACAATTCTGGACTTCCAGCTCTATTACAAAGTTGTCATCATCAAGACAGTCTGGTACTGGCACAAAAACAGACACATAGATCAATGGAACAGAATAGAGAGCCCAGAAATGGACCCTCAGCTCTATGGTCAACTAATCTTCAACAAAGCAGGAAAGAATGTCCAATGGAAAAAAGACAGTCTCTTCAACAAATGGTGTTGGGAAAATTGGACAGCCACATGCAGAAGAATGAAACTGGACCATTTCCTTACACCACACACAAAAATAGACTCCAAATGGTTGAAAGACCTCAATGTGAGATAGGAATCCATCAAAATCCTAAAGGAGAACACAGGCAGCAACCTCTTCGACCTCAGCCGCAGCAACTTCTTCCTAGAAACATCGCCAAAGGCAAGGGAAGCAAGGGCAAAAATGAACTATTGGGACTTCCTCAAGATAAAAAGCTTTTGCACAACAAAAGAAACAGTCAACAAAACCAAAAGACAACCGACAGAATGGGAGAAGATATTAGCAAATGACGTATCAGATAAAGGGCTAGTATCCAAAATCTATAAAGAACTTATCAAACTCAACACCCAAAGAACAAATAATCCAATCAAGAAATGGGCAGAAGACATGAACAGACATTTTTCCAATGAAGACATCCAAATGGCCAACAGACACATGAAAAAGTGCTTAACATCACTCAGCATCAGGGAAATCCAAATCAAAACCTCAATGAGATATCACCTCATACCAGTCAGAATGGCTAAAATTAACAAGTCAGGAAATGACAGATGTTGGCGAGGATGCGGAGAAAGGGGAACCCTCCTACACTGTTGGTGGGAATGCAAGCTGGTGCAACCACTGTGGAAAACAGTATGGAGGTTCCTCAAAAAGTTGAAAATAGAGCTACCATATGATCGAGCAATTGCACTACTGGGTATTTACCCCAAAGATACAAATGTAGGGATCCGAAGGGGTACGTGCACCCTGATGTTTATAGCAGCAATGTCCACAATAGCCAAACTGTGGATAGAGCCAAGATGTCCATCAACAGATGAATGGATAAAGAAGAGGTGGTACATATATATACAATGGAATATTATGCAGCCATCAAAAGGAATGAGATCTTGCCATTTGCAACGACGTGGATAGAACTGGAGGGTGTTATGCTGAGCGAAATAAGTCAATCAGAGAAAGAATGTATCATATGACCTCACTGATATGAGGAATTCTTAATCTCAGGAAACAAACTGAGGGTTGCTGGAGTGGTGGGGGGTGGGAGGGATGGGGTGGCTGGGTAATGGACGTTGGGGAGGGTATGTGCTATGGTGAGTGCTGTGAATTGTGCAAGACTGTTGAACCACAGATATGTACCTCTGAAACAAATAATACAATATATGTTAAAAAAAAATAAAAAAGAAGAAGAAGATAGCAGGAGGGGAAGAATGAAGGGGGGGAAATCGGAGGGGGAGATGAACCATGAGAGATGATGGACTCTGAAAAACAAACTGAGGGTTCTAGAGGGGAGGAGGTGGGAGGATGGGTTATCCTGGTGTTGGGTATTAAAGAGGGCACGCTCTGCATGGAGCACTGGGTGTTATACATAAACAATGCATCATGGAACACTACATCAAAAACTAATGATGTAATGTATGGTGATTAACTTAATAAAAAATATATTAAAAAAGAGTCTGGTTTTTTTGCTAAGCTTTTTTTCCTTTGTTCATTGTTTTGTTTCTTAAATTCCACATATGAGTGAAATCATATGGTATTTGTTTTCCCCTGAATAACTTATTTCACTTAGTATTTTATCCTCTTAGATCTATCCATGTCCTTGTAAATGGTAAGATTTCACCCTTTTTTTTCTGACTGAATAATATTCCATTGTAGATCTATACCACTTCTTTATCCATTCATCTGTGGATGGACACTTGGGTTGCTTCCATATCTTAGCTATTGTAAGTAATGCTGCAATTAATGTAAGTGTGGATATATCTTCTCTGATTAGTGTTTTTGTTTTCTTTGAGTAAATACCCAATAGTGGAATTACTGGATCACATCGTATTTCTAATTTTAATATTTTGAGGAATCTCCATACTGTTTTCCACAGCAGCTACACCAGCTTTCATTCTCACCAACAATGCATGACGGTTTCCTTTTCTCCATGTTCTCTCCATCTACTTGTTATTTCATGTGTTTTTTATTTTAGCCATTCTGACAGGTGTGAGGTGATATCTCATTGTGGTTTTGATTTGCATTTCCCTGATGATTAGTGAAGTTTAGCATCTTTTCATGTGTCTGTTGGTCTCTGTATGTTTTCTTTGGAAAAATGTCTATTCATGTCCTCTGCCTGTTTTTTAATTATTTGTGGGTTTTGTTTTGTTTTGCTGTTGAGTTGTATAAATTATTTTTATATTTTGGTTATTAACCCCTTATCAGATATATCATTTACAAGTATCTTCTCACATTCAGTGGTTGTCTTTCTGTTTTATTGATGATTTCCTTCACTACACAAAAGCTTTTTATTTTGGTGTAGTCACAATAGTTTAATTTTGCTTTTGTTTCCTTTGCCAAAGGAGGCATATCTAGAAAAATGTATCTATGGCTGATGTCACAGAGATTGCTGCCTATGTTTTCTGCTAGGAATTTTATTGTTTCAGGTTTCACATCTAGGTCTTTAATACATTTTTAGTTTATTTTGGTATATGGTTTAAGAAAATGGTCCAGTTTCATTCTTGCATGAGGCTGTCCAGTTTTACCAACACCATTTGTTGAAGACACTGTCTTTTTCCCATTGTATACTTTTGCTTCCTTTATTGTGGATTAATTGACCATAAAGCATGGGTTTATTTCTGAACTCTCTATTCTGTTCTACTGATATATGTGTCTCTTTTTGTGCCAGTACCCTACTGTTTTGATAACTACAGTTTTGCAGTATATCTTGAAATCTGGAATTGTGATATCTCCAGTTTTGTTTTCTTTTTCAAGATTGCTTTGGTTATTTGGGGTCTTTTGTGGTTCCATACAAATGTTAGCATTATTTGTTCTAGTTTTGTGGAAAATGCTGTTGGTATTTTAATAGAGATTGTATTAAATTAGTAGTTTGCTTTTGTAGTAAGGACGTTTTCAACAATATTTGTTTTCTCAGTCCATGAGCATGGAATGTCTTTTCATTTGTTTATGTCATCTTCAATTTCTTTTATTAATGTTTTAAAGTTTCCAGAGTACAAGTCTTTTACCTCCTTGGTTAAGTTTATTCATACATATTCTATTGTTTTTGGTGCAATTGTAAATGGGATTGTTTTCTTAATTCCCCTTTCTGCTACTTTATTATCAGTGTCTAGAAATGCAACAGGTTTCAGTATATTAATATTGTATCCTGTGACTTTTCTGAATTCATTTATAAGTTCTAGCAGTTTTTTGGTGGAGTCTTTAGGGTTTTCTATATATAGTATCATGTCAAAAATAGTGGAAGTTTTACTTCTTCCTTACCAATTTTTATTTTTCTTCTCTAATTGCTATGGCTAGGACTTCCAGTACTATGTTGAATAAAAATAGAGTGGACATCCTTGTCTTTTTCCTGATCTTAGTGGAAAAGCTCTCAGTTTTTTGATATTGAGTATGATGTTAGCTGTGGGCTTTTCATATGTAACATTTATTATGTTGAGGTATGTTCCCTCTAAACCTACCTTGTTGAGAGTTTCTATAATGAATGGATGTTATATTTTGTCAAATGCATTGTATGCATCTATTGAAATAATCATATAGTTTTTGCCCTTTCTTTTGTTAAAGTGATGTATTGATTTGCAAATATCGAACCACCCTTGAATCCTGGAACTGAATACCATTCAATCGTGGTGAATTATGTTTGGATTTAGTTTGCTAATATTTTGTTAAGGATTTTTGCATCTATGCTCATCACAGATATTGGCCTATAGTTCTCTTTTTTGTGGTGTCTTTATCTGGTTTTGATATCAATGTAGTGTTGTCTTCAGAATGAATTTGGAAGCTTTCCTTCCTTTTCTGTTTTTTGGAATAATTTGAGAAGAATAGGTATTACCCTTTCTTAAGGGTTGGTAGAATTCACCTGTGAAATCTTCTGGTCCTGTACTTTTGTTTTTTGGCAGTTTTTTTTTAATTACTGATTGAATTTAAATACTAATAATTGGTCTATTCAGATTTCCTATTTCTTCTTGATTCAATTTCAGGAGATTATATGTTTCTAGGAATTCTTATAGGTTGTCCAATTTGTTGGCATATCATTTTTCATAATAGTATCTTATAAACTTTTGCATTTCTGTAAGGTCAGTTGTTACTACTCTTTATTTGAGCTCCCCCCCCCCCTTTCTGTTTTTTGATGAGTGGCTAAAGGTTTATCAATTTTGTCGATCTTTTCAAAGAACCCACCCTGGTCCTTGATCTGTTCTATTGGATTTTTAGTCTCTATTTCATTTATTTATGCTTTCATATTTATTATTTCCTTCCTTCTGTTAGCTTTGGGTTTTGGTTTTTTGTTGTTGTTGTTCCTTCAGGTGAAAGGTTAGGTTTGGTCATTGGTGATAGTGAGGTTTCTTTGTTTGTTTGTTTTGTTTTGGTTTGGGTTTTGTTTGTTTGTTTGTTTTAGATTTTTTTTCTTGAGATAGGCCTGTAGGTCCTCTTCCCTGGTAGAACAGCTTTTGATTCATCCCAAAGACTTTGGAGCATTGTGTTTTCATTTTCAATTGTCTCCATGTATTTTTTTTAATTTCCTCTTTGATTTCTTCATTGACCCATTCATTATTTAGTAGCCTATTATTTAACCTACATGCATTTGTGTTATTTGTAGATAATTTCTTGTGATTGATTTCTAACATTGTGGTCAGAAAAGCTGCATGATATAATTGCAAACTTGTTGAATTTGTTGAGACTTGTTTTGTGGCCTAACATGTGATGTATTCTGGAGAATGTTCCATGTGTACTTGAAAAGAGTGTGTATTCTATTTTTGGGTGAAATGTTCTAAATATATCTGTTAGATCCATCTGGTCTAATGTGTCATTCAAAGCCACTGATTCCTTGTTGATTTTGTGCATGGTTGATCCATACATTGATGTAAGTGGGATGTTAAAGTCTCCTACTATTATTGTATTACTATAGATTTCTTTCTTCATGTCTGTTAATAGTTGCTTTATATATTTGGGTGCTCTCATGTTGGGTGCATAAATATTTATAATAGTTTTATCTTGTTTTTTGATTGTCCCCTTTATGATTAGTTAGTGTCCTTCATTGTTTCTTGTTACAGTCTTTGTTTCGAAGTCAATTTTGTCCAATATAAGTATTCCTACCCAGCTTTCTTTTTTCTTACAAATGTATAAATGTTTTTCCATTCCTTCACTTTCAATCTGCATGTGTCTTTAGGCCTGAAATGAATTTCTTGTGGACAGAATATAGGTGGGTCTTACTCTTTTATCCATTGGAGCATTCAGTCAATTTATATTCAAAGTAATTTTTTAGTTTTCATTACTTCTTTTACAGCTGTTTTTGCAGTTTTTGTCTATTCATTTATTCTCTTGCTCTCTTGTGGTTTGATGGCTTTCCTTAGTGATATACTTGGATTCCTTTCTCTTTATTTTTTGCGTATCTATTACAGGTTTTTTAAATTTGTACTTACCATTAATTTATATATAACACCCTATGCATATAACAGTCTATATTAGGATGATGGTCACTTAAGTTTGAACCTATTCTAAGAGCACTACACTTTTACTCCCCCGTCCATGTTTTATGTATATGATGTCATACTTTATATCCTTTATGAGTCTCTTGACTGATTTTTATAGATATCATTGATTTACAGGTTCTGTGCTTTAACATCTGTACTGGTCTTATAAGTGTTTAATCTACTACTTTTATTATATTTGTACCTGTGAAATTTTTACCTTTCCTAATTTTCTTACTCTTGATTATAACCTTTTCTTTCCACTCAATGAATTCCCTTTAATGTTTCTTGTAAGGTTGGTTTAGTGGTGATGAATTCCTGTAATTTTTGTTTGCCTGCAAACTCTTTATCTCTCCTTCTATTTTGAATGATAAACTTGCTGGATAGAGTGTGTTTGGTTGCAAGTTTTCCCTTACAGCACTTTGAATATATCATGCTACTCACTTCTGGCCTGCAAAGTTTCTGCTAAAAAATCAACTGATAGCCTTTTGGGGTTTCTCTTGTAGGTAACTGTTTTCTTTTCTCCTGCTGCTTTTAAAATTCTGTCTTTGTCACTACTTTGTGCCATTTTAATTATTATCTGTCTTGGTGTGGAACTCCTTGGATTGATTTTGTTGAAGCTCTCTGTGATTCCTGGATCTGAATGTCTTTTTCCTTCCCCTGAGTAAAGAAGTTTTCAGCTATTATTTCTTCAGTTAAATTATCTGCCTCCTTTTCTCTCTCTTTTCCTAGGACTTTTATAATAGGAATGTTATTGTATGCTTGATGATGTTGCTGGGTTTTCTTAATCTATTATCATTTTAAAATTTTTTTTTATTTTTGCTGTTCCATTTGGTTGCTTTCCATTACTCTGTCTTCAAACTTTCTGATCCATTCTTCTGCTTCCTCTAGTCTACTGTTTCCTCTAGTGTATTTTTTATTTCAGTTATTGAGTTCTTCATCTCTGATTGGTTCTTTTTAATATTTTCTGTTGTTGAAGGTCTCACTGAGATCCTCCACTCTTTTCTCAAGTCTATTAAGTATCTTTATGACTATTACTTTGATTTCTCTATTAGGTGTGTTGCTTATCTTTATTTCATTTAGCTCTTTTGCTGTGATTTTTGTCCTGTTCTTTCATTCAGGACACATTCCTCTGTCTTCTCATTTTGTCTAACTCACTGTCTTTGTTTCTGTGTACTAGGAAAGTCAGCTACATCTCCTGTTCTTGAAAGTAGTGTCCTTATGAACAAGAGGTCCTATGGTGCCCTGTAGTGCAATGTTCTTCATTCACCAGAACCTGGCACTTCAGGGGTGTCTCCTATGTGTGGTCCATGCACCCTGATATTGTGGCTAAGCCCATTTGCCTTCAGTCCAGTTAGCTGCAATGGTCCTCTTTGTTTAAAGCAGGGTTTGGTCTCTGTGCTCTTAGGGAGCCTGTCTAGAACTTCCATGGGCTTGTAGTTGGGACAGACCAGATATCTGCCTTCAGCCCATTTGCTAGAACTGTGGTCACACTGAACTGCAGGGCACTCTCCCTCCATTGTCCCATGAGAGGCTTTCATTGGTGGGCAGAGCCTGCAGCCAGACCAGATGTCTGGCCCCAAGTCTGTCTTTTGGAGTGCTAACTATATAGCTCTCTTTTTGTCCTGCCCCCTGTGAGGTTTTTGTTGGTTGGCAGGGCCAGCTGTCAGGTCAGACTTCTGCCCCCAGCCCACTGTTGGGGCTGCTCAACTACCACATCTTTTATGTTGTTGTATTCACAGACTTTGGAAGGTGTCATATTATAATTAAAGAAATTTCAATCTGTAGGAAAGTTTTAATGGAAAGCAATCAATGGCTTTTGATTGTAAGGCAAACATCCATTGTGATCCTCAGCTTTATCTGACAAAAAAAATCTTTAATTTCTTCAAGTGATTAAAATAGCAAATGTTTTAAATTAACTATAGATTATTTTTTCTTTGATAGGGGAATAGTACATTAATAATCTTGAATTAATCTATAAGTACTCCCTCCCCCTGGGCCCTGTATTTGGCTTTATATTTCTAGCTCAAACTTTAGTTCCCAAAGCTAGAATCGAGTCTCATAATTACTTGGTGACAAATTCCTTGGTACCAGCAGAACACCTAGAATAGTGTGCCTATATAGTAGGTACTTAATAAATGCCCTGGGAAGAAATGAATTAAATGTAAAATCATCGGTGTTATGGATTAACTGTGGTTTTTAAAATAGCAGTATCTAAAAGACTAAGTGAAATACTCAGTGCTGCTGTGATCAACCCATACAGTAAAATAAATCTCCACTCAAAGTTTTGTTCAGATGCTAAGATTAAAGATGCCACATGGGCATCAAAAGAGTATGAAAAAAGATTTATTACTCACATAATGAGGCTTTCTGGGGGACAGGACAGGCTCCTGAACTTGAAAGAACAGGAAAGAGAGACTAGCTTGGGTTTTATTAAGGGTTAGGAATTGGGGCTGGGTTGAAGGTTCCCTTGCAAGAGCTAGGACTTGAGAGCATAGAACTTTCTACTTGTGCTAAACATGCCTTCTTACTGGCTTGCCCAGATGAGGGACATAACTGGTAGAAGGAGAGGTGGTGCTTGAAAGCTGTCAACAGTCAAACAACAAAAAAGGAGTTCATATCTTGACTACAAATGCATTTTTATACAGTTTGGAAATGCAAGCTTCACTTAAGCAACTATCTATTCATTGTGAAATGTACTGTGGAAATTTACAAGTCTCTGCCATTTACGTTCTTTTAGTAGACATGGGTTAAGAACATAAATTGGCAGTTTGCTTAGCAGAGAAGCCTTGTGATTTCCAGGTAGATATACCTGTTAGCCACTAGCTAACTTCTCAATTTTGGGAACTTATTTAACATCTTTGAACTTCAGTTATTTGTCTAGAAATGGGCAATTCCCCTATCTTATAGTGTTGTGAGTATTTGGCTAAATTTTGTAAAACATTTAGCACATGGTATGGCACAGAGTAAGTCTCAAATAAATGACATTTAATTGATATTACTATTACAATTATTATACTGTTGCTCAGAGAAGATGTAGAAACTAAGAAAGGTATTAAGAGAACAAGTTCTGAGTTAATAGAAGAGCTAATATCACAAAAATGTCAATACTTCTGTATATATATTTCCTACATTTTAAATAAGAACAACAATCAGGAGACGCCTGGGTGGCTCAGTCGATTAAGCATCTACCTTTGGCTCAGGTCATGATCTCAGGACCCTGGGATCAAGCCCCTCATCAGGCTTCCTGCTCAGCAGGGAGCCTGCTTCTCCCTCTGCCACCCCGCCCCCCCCATTTGAGCTTCTTGTCAGTCTGTCTCTCAAATAAATAAATATTTTTAAAAAAGAATCACAATCAGTTTGGGGAAAGATAAATAAAAGATTTTAGGCATTATGTTAAAGAATAAACAAGTGAGAAATCCCAAGAAAATATTAAACGCAATAGTTAATAGGAACTTGTGTACAAGTTGCTAAAAGTTAACATATATCTAATATAATCAAAACAATGTGAATCTGGCACAGTAACTAAACATGGTTGAATGGACTAGGTGGAGTTTTTAATGTGGATTTCAATACAGGTAATTTGTTTCCTTTATAGTCCTATGTATCTCATTTTATTCATTTAAAAAATATTATAATGAGGAAGTTTCTGTAGACTTCATCAGACTGCCAAAAGTGATACCTGGCACAATAAAATTAAATTTAAAAGATTAAGAATCCTCTAGAAACACCAAGTAGAAATCAATGAAGGAATTAGTGATGTATCTCTACATAACTAATTACTTAAAAACTTAGTGACTTAAAACATTAACATTTATCATCTAATAATTTCTGTGGCTCAGCAGTCCAGGTGCAGCTTAGCTGGGTCTTCCTTCTCATAGTCACTCAAAAGGCACTGGTCTTATCTCAAGGGTTATGTGGGTCTGGATCCACTTCTGAGTCCACTCCAGTGGCTGTTGGCAGGATTTGATTCCTTCCGGACTCTTAGACTGAGGGCCTCACTTCCTTACTGGCTGTTGGCCAGAAGCTGCCCTTAGTTCCTTACCACATGGGTCTCTTATAAGACAGCCTGCCTCATCAGAGTTTGTAAGCAGAAAGAGGGCTACCAAAAGAGAGAGCTTGTAAAACAAAAGTCATAGTCTTTTGAACCTCATCTCAGAAGTGATGCCCCATCACTTTTTCCATATTTTATTTATTACATGCAGATCTGGCTCACATTCAAGGGGAAGGGATTACACAAGTGAGAATATCAGGAGGTGGGGATCATGGGGAGTCATTTTAGAAGCTGCCTATCACATTGAAATTATCATTCCAATCCAGAGTAGATAGGATGATAGATTATTCAGTGCATAGGTTAGGATGCTTGGCTAAAATTGGAATATTATAAAGCTATGTTTCCTGTCTTACCCATATATAAAAATAAACTCCAGAAGAACAAAGTATCGCAATTTAAACAGTTAAACTTTTTAAATATTAGAAGAAAATGTAAGTAGTAGATTTGTAACTTCACCATAAGGAGGCCTTCCTAAGAAAAACAGGAAATCTGGGATTGGTTAAGTAAGTGATGGGTTTGATTAGAAATAGATTATGGGAAACTTCTGCATAAATGAGGTCAAGACATAAATGTCACACTGGGAGAGAATGTTTATGATTTTGTAATACAGGAAAGATTAATAACTTTATATATATTGAATTTCTGTAAATAAGGACAACCAGTAAAAAAAAAAAAAAAAGGAAAAGCAAAGGAAAAACTTAATGAGCTGCTTATAGGAGAATACATACAATTGGACCATACTAAGTACTTAATAACATACTTTCATTCATAGTTATGTAAGCTAAAAGTTGAGATAGAATTTTCATTGATCAAATTGGCAGAAGTTATCAAATTAGTAACACATAGTGGTAGAAAGAGCATAGAAAATACATTTTGTGGGGCTGTAAATTTTTTAAAAAATGCATTTACCCTTTAACTCAGCAATTGCATTTGCAGAAATGCTTTCTATAACAGTAAAATTGTTTTTCAGTGCAGCACTATTTGAATAACAAATTTTTTTTTTAAAGATTTATTTATTTGACAGAGAGAGAGACAGCGAGAGAGGGAACACAAGCAGGGGGAATGGGAGAGGGAGAAGCAGGCTTCCCACAGAGCAGGGAGCCCGATGCGGGGCTCGATCCCAGGACCCTGGGATCATGACCTGAGCCGAAGGCAGACGCTTAATGACTGAGCCACCCAGGCGCCCCTTGAATAACAAAATTTTTTAAAAATTCTAATTGTCCAGTAATAGGTGATTCTTGACTTATGGTACCTTGCTAACATGTGATAATATATATTTTAACACATATATGGAATGGCTTAATGGTTATCCTATTGTGAAATGAAAAATGCAAGTTTCAGATCGGTATCAACATGATTTTGTTTAAATGTGTACACAACTCATATGTTTATCTACATATTTCTGTTTCTATATTATATTCAGAAATTAGACTACATGAAATTAAAAAAAAAAACAATTTAGAGTACCAAAATTAGTGAGGATTATCAGTGGTTACTTCTCGGAGGAGGGAGAGAGAAGCAGAGTGTGTAGAACCTCCATCATTCTTATACTTTAGATAATTTTTTTAAGTTGTAGTTTTCAGAGTGATAAAAATATAATATAAAATACAGCTGCAGTAAGAATATATATAGCCCTTAAATTTTCTCTGGAACAAGGCAGGCTATAAATAAATAAATAAATAATACCTCAGTTGTTTTTCCAGAGCCTTTACTTTTTACTGAATAAAATTCTAAAATATCCCTAAATTATAAGGCTTATTTGGAATAATAATTATTATTATATCTCTTCCTTTTTAAGACTTCCAACCTCATCACCCTAAAACGTATTCATTTGAATACAGCTTAAAGTGGGTATTCCATGACCATGATTTGGATGAAACTCTCAAATTCTAATTACAGAATTCCATAATACTACTTAATTGCTTATTGCATTCAAGTTTTGTTGTTCTTGGGGTTTAAGCACAGAGGTTACCTTATAGATGAGGTTCCTAGGCCTGTTCTTTATTTAACTTTCACTTTCTCTTTGATGATCCCACCTTAATATTCCTTTATATCCCTAATTGTTTGGAAGGCAGAAACTATATATTTCCAGGGGTGCCTGGGTAGCTCAGTTGGTTAAATGTCTGACTCTTGATTTCTACTCAGGTCATAATCTCATGCTCGTGAGGCGAGCCCCACATCAGGCTCTGTGCTCAGTGTGGAGTCTGCTTAAGATTCTCTCCCTCTCCCTCTGTCTCTCCCCACTGCTTGCACACTCTCTCTCTATCTCTCTAAAATAAATAAAATCTTAAAAAAAAGAAACTATATATTTCCAAAATCTTTATTATCATGAGACCATTTATTAAAACCACATCTAACACAAAATTATCCCAAACACAGATTCTCATTTCCTTTTCTCAGGGCATGAGAGGCAAAAGGCAGACAAAGGATGGGGGTAATAAATCTGGGAGACCATTATTTCCTGAAAGTTATTTAAAGTGTTGTCTTTTGTTAGACATCACCTACACTAATTGTGTTTCGACATAATTATCCAAAGTCTGCCAAGTTTTTAATACTTTGATTTCCTACTTCCAGATATTTGGTAAAACTTAGGCTTCTGCTCATGAAATCAGATTGTTCAGATGCATGGCCCTTATAGAGTCAGAGAACTACAGAACGTTAGTCATGGTATAGAACTTCAGCCTTCATCTTACCTAGCCTCCTTATTTTATAGATGGGGTGACTGAGGCTCAGAAAATGGAAGGATGCCATACCTTGGAATGGGAGAGGGAGTACTTATAAATCAGTTCTTCTGACTTTGTTCCATTGGTATTTTTACCACACAAGTTCTGGAATGGTACTATCTTTTTCTTCCTAAGAAATATGACTACATGACTACATGTAACTACAATTTAAAGAACAGAACAACACAAACATCCTTGTACCCACCAACTAAGATATAATTTATGATCATATCCCAGTTGCCTCCCAATTTTATCTCCCCTTCCAGATACCCAAGAGGTAGTCACTATCCTGAATTTATAGTTATCATTCTCTTGCTTTCTTTATAGTTTTTAGCACTTTTGCGTGTATACTTAATCATGGTTTTGTTTTGTTTTGAATGTTGAAAAATGGAATCATAGGATACAAGTATGATATGTTTTACTTCTTGACTCAACAATGTGTTTCTGGGATGTATCCACACTGATTTGTGTAGCTGGTGTTTATTCATATTCTTTACTGAGTAATATTCCACTCTATGCATATAAAGCAACTTATTCATTCCATTGTTACAGGACATTTGGATTGCTTTCAATTTTGGGGTTGCGTGTGTATATTTTCAAGGTCAGCTGTAATAGCATTCTTCCATATAACTTATTATACACGAAGGGAAGAGTTTTTCTACCTTACATATATAGTAGTGAACTTGCTGGGAAGTAGAATGTGCATAGATTTCATTTTAATAGGTAATATTGAAAAGTTTCCAAAACACTACCATCATTTTGATGGTTTCATTTGCTCCACACCCTCAATAATATTTAGTACTGTTAAATTCTCTAGTTTTTCCCACTTTCTTTGTACAAAGTGGAATCTCATTGTGGTTTCAATTTGCCTTTACCAGTAATTTATGAAGGTGATTTTTTTTAAAAGATTTTATTTATTTGAGAGAGAGAGAGCACACAAGCAGGAGGAGAGGCAGAGGGAGAGATGCAGCCTCCCTCTGCATGCGGCTCTCAATCTCAGGACCTCAGGATCATGATCTGAGCCGAAGGCAGATGCTCAGCAGACTGAGCCATCCAGGCACCCCTGAAGTTGATATTTTTATATATTGGTAAGCCACTTGTACTTCTTTTTCTATAAAATTTCTATTTTCTTATTCTCATTTTCTGTTGTTTTGCTTATCTTTTTTATTGATTTAGGGAAATTGGTTATGTGTTCTATACAGTAATCTTCTGTCAGTTATATGTTTTGCTAATATCTTCTTCTGTTAGTTGGTTTTTATTGTAGGAATACATGTAAATAATTTTTTCTGAGTTGAAAATATCAATACTATTTTTTTTTTCAGAGCAGGAACTCTTTGTATCAAATGAGAATGTGATGCCATGAAATATTTGGGGAAAATAATGTTCTAAACTAAGGGATTAGGAAGTACAAAACCCTGAGGCAGCTAAAAACAAAGTAATTTTTAAAACCATTTTCGTGTGTAATAAATCATATTTTTTGCACAAAAGAATTGTAAATGCAGTTTGGTTTTCTCTTAGCATTTTCTTGCTCAATAAACATCTTTGAAATAACCACAGATTAATCATAAGGAAACCACTGTAAGTGCGGTTGCTATAACAGTTTACTGCTACCTCGCCACTTCAGTTCAGTACAAGTTACTGAAATCTACTGGGTTGATTGAAATTTGGCATTTATACATTCAATAAAAATATTTAGCCCTGACTCTCTATCACATTCTTTTAGGTGATTTAGATAAAATGGCAGTCAAAATAGGCAGAATTCCTGTTCTATAGATTATACAATTTCATGAAGGAGAAAACAGACAAATACACAAACAACTATATAATAATATAAATGATTATATAATCAGTATATAATATATAAATAATTACAATCTCTTAATTAGTAGCAATGTTAGGAATAAGATCTCTAAAAAAAGTTAATGATTGGGTAGTCAGGGATTGGAATGAGTGAGTAGCATCATGGGCATGTGTGCGGACAGAATGTTCCAGGCTGAGGATACAAGAACAAAGGTCTTGCGACAGGAGCATGGCAGATGTGTTTGAAAAACAGAGAGATCAGTAAAGAGTATAAGGGAATGAAGTGTGTGGGTGGGTTATGTGTGCATGAGCATATGAGAGAGAGAGAGAGAGAGCGCAAGAACGTGCCAGATCACATAGGGTCTGCAGTTGTGTACCTTGTCAATTACTTTGGCTTTATTCTAAATATTATGGAGCCATTGGGGAATTTTGAGTTGAACAGTGTTATGATCTGATATACAGTCTTAAAAGTGTTACTCTGTATGTGGTGTGGAGAATATGTGGTAGCATTAAGAATGATATATACTAATAAAAAGGACAGTACAAGAGAAAGATGATGACTATTTGGATTAGGATGGTGGTTAGATGGTGGCAAGTGGTATTCCCTGAGGTACAGCCAATTGGGTTTGTTAATAAACTTGATGTAAACTGTGAGAACAAGAGAGAACCAATGACAGCTCCTAGATTTTTTAACTGAACAACTAGTAAATGTTGGAACCATTTAATGAAACAGAAACCCCCTAGGTATTAGTATATTTGGGTTGGACATGGGAATAAAGAGGTAAATATAGGATATATTCACTTTGGAGTACTTATTAGTAGGTGAGTAAAGATGCTAAGTAGGAATTGAATAGGAGTGTGGAGTTCAGGGGAAAGTGGCGGCTAGAGATTAAATCTGGGATAGATTAGCATAGAGATAGCATTTAAAACCATGGGGTTCAATGAGATTGTCAAGGAAGTGAGTGTGAATTGAGACAAGGACTAACCTCTGGGGTATTCCTGCATGTAGAAATGGGAAGAAAATGAGAGCCCAGAAGAGGTGAATGAGGAAGAGCAGGCTTCTTATTGTGTCAGAGGAAAACAGAATGGGACAGTTTCCCAGCAGCCAAGGCAAAAAGTCCTTCAAGGAGAAAATGAATAGTGTATCAACATCACATGCTGGTAAGAGGTTGAGGAGAGTGAGGGCTGGTGAATGGTACCTGAATTTGGCAGTGCAGAAACTGCTGGTGACTTCGATGCACAGGCAAGGCTGACTGGAGTGGGTTGAGGAAAGCATGGCAGAGTGGGGGAGGTGACAAAATAGGGACTGCAGTATATGTAACCATTTTGCAGAGTTTCACCATAAAGGAAGTGGAGAGACTGTGCACATTTGGAAGAGGATCTAGAACAAAGAGGGCATGTGTTTAAGATGAGAGTTACTACAGCAAGTTGCCCTGCTGATGGGAATGATTGGGGTTGGGGATTAATGGTACAGGAAAGAGGATGGCTGGAGCTTTGTCCTTGATTGGAAGAGAGGGGGCACTAGTGGGTCTCCGGCACAAATGGAGGGGCTGCTTTATGTGGGAGCATGAGTGGTAAATCCATTGGGACGGGGATGGTAGACAATATGGTTAGAGATAGAATGGGTTGGGAGATTTGGTAGTGAAAGGGTGAGAGATTTCCCTTCTGATATCTTGTAGCCAAATCCAGCTTGGAAACCTCATTTACCAAAACTAATGAGAAGTTCTGAATGAGCTCTGTCCTTATTCCCCAAACTGGGGTGATACTGGAACTGGAGGACTAAGGCAGGCTCCGAACTCAGAGGAAAGATTTCTGTGTATCTATCCACTGGCCCCAGGCATCACATGTTTGTTTTGCACATGACAGCACTGGTGAGGGCTGCTACCCCACTGACCATGAGGCTTTGCTGCTCACCCCAGCTGCCTCTTATAGTGGGTTTTTTCACTGACCACAGCAGCATCAAGACCACAGCCTCAGCATCCAGCTTCAGTGTGTATCCTAAGACCATACACCACCTGAAATGTATCCTGTGGATGGGAGAAAGGTTTCTGCCCTTCCCCAAACACACCTCTCCACTTCTCTCCTCTGATCGAGCCTCAGAGTCAGGAAACTTTCCTCAGAGCTATAACCTCCATCCTCTGTCCTATCTGGAATGAGGAGGAGATAATACTTGTTTACTTTCCTTGACCCAAGGGATAGGACCATTTAAAATCTATCTTGATGTTACTTTTAACTTTGTTTTTAAAAAATATCTCTTCTATCTTTGTAAAAATAGAATCTGACAAAACTTAGATTAATAAACCTACGTGGGTGGTCCGAATGATGGAGGGAGAGAACCAACCTTGACTTCCCCTGGTCCTGGCAGCCAGGAACCTTGGACTGCTGCTTTAGGGAGTAGAGGGCACTAGGTGATTAAGAGCTGGCAATGTGCATATTTGCAACTTACATGGAAAGGAGGGAAAGTCAGCTAGGGATGCTCTGTTAACCTTCAGAGCATTAAATCTCTAATAACTCTACAAATGGAAGTGGGAAGACATATTTAGAAAATCAGCAGGAATCATCTGTAAATGTTTCCTCTTTGTTAGGTTTAAGGCAGAAAGGTATCCTCAACCTAAAATAAGTCAGTTGGACCCTCTGAGAAATTGCTGGCTTTTGTCTCAATAGACTTATCAATGTTTAGTATAACTTCCCTTATTTCTCTGGTATGAGAAGATCGGTCATGAGCAATATATGTTGTACATATCTTGGAGAATTTTCTTGGTCATCAACAATAGTTAAAAGGAGTTTTTTCCCCATCTTATTCTAGCCCACATTGGAAGCAAGTGCTTATGCAGAAGCACCGCGTTGCAGTATACTGTGTGAATGGAGACAGCAAAGCCCTTTGTCCTATCGGATAACCATAGATTTACTGCCCAATCCCTGGATATACCATACCTTGCATTAGGATGTTAGCTCCAAGAAAGATGGTGATAAAGGGTCATTATTTCTAATTATTTGATTTATTGCTGGATGGACTTTAATGGAAATTTAATAACACAAATAATATCATTAGAAGATGTGATTTTTAAAACTGTGTCTACCCAGGCTTTTCTCCATTTGTTCTATGAACCCAGGCTTGTAATCAATCCATAAACTCTGCAACAGCAAAAAAAGTTACACCTCTGGTGGCTAATACTTTCGGGAGTGTATATCTAGGTAGGTAGATAGATACAATTTTTTTTATTATGTTAATCACCGTACATTACATCATTAGTTTTTGATGTAGTGTCCCATGATTCATTGCTAGCGTATAACACCCAGTGCTCCATTCAGTCCGTGCCCTCTTTAATACCCAACACCAGGCTAACCTATCCCCCTACCCCACTGCCCTCTAGAACCCTCAGTTTGTTTCTCAGAGTCCATAGTCTCTTATGGTTCATCTCCCCCTCTGACTTCCCCTCCTTCATTCTTCCCCTCCTGCTATCTTCTTCTTCTTTTTTATTTTTTTTAACATATATTGTATTATTTGTTTCAGAGGTACATATCTGTGGTTCAACAGTCTTGCACAATTCACAGCACTCACCATAGCACATACCCTCCCCAACGTCCATTACCCAGCCACCCCATCCCTCCCACCCCCCACCACTCCAGCAACCCTCAGTTTGTTTCCTGAGATTAAGAATTCCTCATATCAGTGAGGTCATATGATACATTCTTTCTCTGATTGACTTATTTCGCTCAGCATAACACCCTCCAGTTCTATCCACGTCGTTGCAAATGGCAAGATCTCATTCCTTTTGATGGCTGCATAATATTCCATTGTATATATATGTACCACCTCTTCTTTATCCATTCATCTGTTGATGGACATCTTGGCTCTATCCACAGTTTGGCTATTGTGGACATTGCTGCTATAAACATCAGGGTGCACGTACCCCTTCGGATCCCTACATTTGTATCTTTGGGGTAAATACCCAGTAGTGCAATTGCTCGATCATATGGTAGCTCTATTTTCAACTTTTTGAGGAACCTCCATACTGTTTTCCACAGTGGTTGCACCAGCTTGCATTCCCACCAACAGTGTAGGAGGGTTCCCCTTTCTCCGCATCCTCGCCAACATCTGTCATTTCCTGACTTGTTAATTTTAGCCATTCTGACTGGTATGAGGTGATATCTCATTGAGGTTTTGATTTGGATTTCCCTGATGCTGAGTGATGTTAAGCACTTTTTCATGTGTCTGTTGGCCATTTGGATGTCTTCTTTGGAAAAATGTCTGTTCATGTCTTCTGCCCATTTCTTGATTGGATTATTTGTTCTTTGGGTGTTGAGTTTGATAAGTTCTTTATAGATTTTGGATACTAGCCCTTTATCTGATACGTCATTTGCCAATATCTTCTCCCATTCTGTCGGTTGTCTTTTGGTTTTGTTGACTGTTTCTTTTGTTGTGCAAAAGCTTTTTATCTTGAGGAAGTCCCAATAGTTCATTTTTGCCCTTGCTTCCCTTGCCTTTGGCGATGTTTCTAGGAAGAAGTTGCTGCGGCTGAGGTCGAAGAGGTTGCTGCCTGTGTTCTCCTTTAGGATTTTGATGGACTCCTGTCTCACATTGAGGTCTTTCAACCATTTGGAGTCTATTTTTGTGTGTGGTGTAAGGAAATGGTCCAGTTTCATTCTTCTGCATGTGGCTGTCCAATTTTCCCAACACCATTTGTTGAAGAGACTGTCTTTTTTCCATTGGACATTCTTTCCTGCTTTGTCAAAGATTAGTTGACCATAGAGTTGAGGGTCCATTTCTGGGCTCTCTATTCTGTTCCATTGATCTATGTGTCTGTTTTTGTGCCAGTACCATACTGTCTTGATGATGACAGCTTTGTAATAGAGCTGGAAGTCTGGAATTGTGATGCCGCCAGCTTTGCTTTTCATTTTCAACATTCCTCTGGTTATTCAGGGTCTTTTCTGGTTCCATACAAATTTTAGGATTATTTGTTCCATTTCTTTGAAAAAAGTGGATGGTATTTTGATGGGGATTGCATTGAATGTGTAGATTGCTCTAGGTAGCATTGACATCTTCACAATATTTGTTCTTCCAATCCATGAGCATGGAACGTTTTTCCATTTCTCTATGTCTTCCTCAATTTCTTTCATGAGTATTCTATAGTTTTCTGAGTACAGATTCTTTGCCTCTTTGGTTAGATTTATTCCCAGGTATCTTATGGTTTTGGGTGCAATTGTAAATGGGATCGACTCCCTAATGTCTCTTTCTTCTGTCTTGTTGTTGGTGTATAGGAATGCCACTGATTTCTGTGCATTGATTTTATATCCTGCCACTTTTCTGAATTCCTGTCTGAGTGCTAGCAGTTTTGGGGTGGAGTCTTTTGGGTTTTCCACATAAAGTATCATATCATCCACAAAAAGTGAGAGTTTCAATTCTTTGCCGATTCAGATGCCTCTTATTTCTTTTTGTTGTCTGATTGCTGTGGCTAGGACTTCTAGTACTATGTTGAATAGCAGTGGTGATAGTGGACATCCCTGCCGTGTTCCTGACCTTAGGGGGAAAGCTCTCAGTTTTTCCCCATTGAGAATATTTGCTGTGGGTTTTTCATAGATGGCTTTTATGATATTGAGTTCTGTACCCTCTATCCTTATACTCTGAAGAGTTTTGATCAAGAAAGGATGCTGTACTTTGTCAAATGCTTTTTCTGCATCTATTGTGAGGATCATATGGTTTTTGTTCTTTCTTTTATTAATGTATTGTATCACAGTGATTGATTTGCGGATGTTGAACCAACCTTGCAGCCCAGGGATAAATCCCACTTGGTTGTGGTGAATCATCCTTTTAATGTCCTGTTGGATCCTATTGGCTCATATTTGGTGAGAATTTTTGTATCCATATTCATCAAGGATATTGGTCTGTAATTCTCCTTTTTGATGGGGTCTTTGTCTGGTTTTGGGATTAAGGTAATGGTGGCCTCATAAAACGAGTTTGGAAGTTTTCCTTCCATTTCTAGTTTTTGGAACGGTTTCAGAAGAATAGGTATTAATTCTTCTTTAAATGTTTTGTAAACTACCCCTGGGACGTCATCTGGCCCTGGGCTCTTGTTCATTGGGAGATTTTTTATTACTGCTTCAGTTTCCTTAGTGGTTATGGGTCTGTTCAGGTTTTCTATTTCTTCCTGGTTCAGTTTTGGTAGTTTATACATCTCTAGGAATGCATCTGTTTCTTCCAGATTATCTAATTTGTTGGCATAGAGTTGCTCATAATATGTTCTTATAATTGTTTGTATTTCTTTGGTGTTGGTTGTGATCTCTCATCTTTCATTCATGATTTTATTTATTTAGGTCCTTTCTCTTTTCTTTTTGATAAGTCTGGCCAGGAGTTTATCAGTCTTATAATTCTTTCAAAGAACCAGCTCCTAGTTTTGTTGATCTGTTCTACTATTCTTTTGGTTTCTATTTCATTGATTTCTGCTCTGATCTTTATTATTTCTCTTCTCCTGCTGGATTTAGGCTTTATTTGCTGTTCTTTCTCCAGCACCTTCAGGTATAGGGTTAGGTTGTGTATTTGAGACCTTTCTTGTTTCTTGAGAAAGGCTTGTATTGCTATATACTTTCCTCTTAGGACTGCCTTTGCTGCATCCCAAAGATTTTGAACAGTTGTGTTTTCATTTTCATTTGTTTCCATGAATTTTTTTAATTCTTCTTTAATTTCCTGGTTGACCCATTCATTCTTTAGTAGGATGCTCTTTAGCCTCCATGTATTTGAGTTCTTTCCGACTTTCCTCTTGTGATTGAGTTCTAGGTTCAAATCATTGTAGTCTGAAAATATGCAGGGAATGATCCCAATCTCTTGGTACTGGTTGAGACCAGATTTGTGACCTAGGATGTGATCTGTTCTGGAGAATGTTCCATGGGCACTAGAGAAGAATGTGTATTCTGTTGCTTTGGGATGGAATTTTTCGAATATATCTGTGAAGTCCATTTGGTCCAGTGTGTCATTTAAAGTCTTTATTTCCTTGTTGATCTTTTGCTTAAATGATCTGTCCATTTCAGTGAGGGGGGTGTTAAAGCCCCTACTATTATTGTATTGTTGTCGGTATGTTTCTTTGCTTTTGTTATTAATTGGCTTATATAATTGGCTGCTCCCATGTTAGGGGCATAGATATTCAAAATTGTTAGATCTCCTTTTGGATAAACCCTTTAAGTAAGATATAGTGTCCTTCATCATCTCTTATTCTAGTCTTTGGTTTAAAATCTAATTTGTCTGATATAAGGATTGCCTCCCGAGCTTTCTTTTGGTGTCCATTAGCATGGTAAATGGTTTTCCACCCCCTCACTTTCAATCTGGAGGTGTCTTTGCGTCTAAAATGAGTCTCTTGCAGACAGCATATCGATAGGTCTTGTTTTTTTATCCATTCTGATAGTCTTTGTCTTTTGATTGGGGCATTTAGCCCATTTACATTCAGGGTAACTATTGAAAGATAGGAATTTAGTGCCATTGTATTGCCTGTAAGGTGTGTTACTGTATATTGTCTGTGTTCCTTTCTGGTCTATGTTACTTTTAGGCTCTCTCTTTGCTTACAGGACCCTTTTCAATATTTCTCGTAGGGCTGGTTTCGTGTTTGCAAATTCCTTTAGTTTTTGTTTGTCCTGGAAGCTTTTTATCTTTCCTTCTATTTTCAGTGACAGCGTAGCTGGATGTAGTATTCTTGGCTGCATATTTTTCTCATTTAGTGCTCTGAATATATCATGCCAGTCTTTCTGGCCTGCCAGGTCTCTGTGGATAAGTCTGTTGCCAATCTAATGTTTCTACCATTGTAGGTTACATATCTCTTGTCCCGAGCTGCTTTTAGGATTTTCTCTTTGTCTCTGAGACTTGTAAGTTTTACTATTAGATGTTGGGGTGTTGACCTATTTTTATTGATTTTTGAGAGGGGTTCTCTGTGCCTCCTGGATTTTGGTGCCTGTTTCCTTCCCCAAATTAGGCAAGTTCTCTGCTATAATTTGCTCCAATATACTTTCTGCCCTTCCCTCTCATTCTTCTTCTGGGATCCCAATTATTCTAATATTGTTTCATCTTATGGTATCACTTATCTCTCGAATTCTGCCCTCATGATCCAGTAGTGGTTTATCTCTCTTTTTCTCAGCTTCTTTATTTTCCATCATCTGGTCTTCTGTATCACTAATTCTCTTTTCTGCCTAATTTATCCTAGCAGTTAGAGCCTCCATTTTTTATTGCACCTCATTAATAGCCTTTTTGATTTCAACTTGGTTAGATTTTAGTTCTTTTATTTCTCCAGAAGGGTTTCTCTAATATCTTCCATGCTTTTTTCAAGCCCAGCTAGTATCTTTAAAATCATCATTCTGAACTCCAGTTCCGACATCTTACTAATGTCTTATTGAATAGGTCCCTGGCAGTCGGTACTGCCTCTTGTTCTTTTTTTTTTGAGGTGATTTTTTTCCATCTTGGCATTTTGTCCAGAGAATAGATGAATGAGAGAACAAAAATGCTAACAGGTTAACAGTGACCCCAGGAAAATATACACTAAACAAATCAAAAGAGACCTGAAACCAGGGGAAAAGAAAGGGAAAGAAAGAAAAAAAAAAGAAATAGAAAAAAAAAAGAATATGATCAAATATGATCAGGCTGGTGCATAGATCAGTGCCACACCCTAGATTTTGGGCATATTTTGGTCTGTTAGAAGAAGTGCCTCCCAAAGTTTTAAACAAAGAAAAACTTATATATGTACAAAAATAAGGGTTAATATGATGAAGGGATGGAATATGACTGTAAATATGAAAATTATAAAAGATTTTACAAAAGGAATTAATAAGTTGGTTGAAATAAGAAAGAAGAGGAATTTAAAAAAAAGTGGGGGAGAAAATGTGATCAGGCAGGAGACTAGAACAAAGCCATACACTAGAGACTTAGAGTATATTTTGGTCTGTTAGAAGAAACTGTATGCCAAAAGTTTAAAGAGAGAACAACTTATATATATATATGAAAAATAAGGTTAACTACTATGAAGGGATAGAATATGACTCAAAATGAAAAATAAAAAAGATTTTTAAAAAAAGGGATTGATAAGATGTTGGTTGAAAAAGGGAAAAAGAAAAATTAAAAAAAAAAAAGAAAATTAAAAAAAATAACTTTGAAAGACTAATGAATCAGGGGGGAAAAAGCCATGAATTCTATGTGCAGTATTTCCCTAGTGCTGAGGTTCTGCAGTTCTCATTGATCGGTAAACTTGGTCTTGGCTGGCTGTTCTTGCTGATCTTCTGGGGGAGGGGCCTGTTGCCATGGTTCCCAAATGTCTTTGCCGGAGGCAGAATTGCCCTGCCCTTGCCGGTCCGGGCTAAGTAATCTGCTCGGGTTTGCTCTTGGGAGCTTTTGTTCCCTGCAAGCTTTCCCTACAGCTTTCGAGGTCGAGAGTGAAAATGGCGGCCTCCCAATCTCCGCCCCGGAGGAGCAGAGAACTCGGGGCCCCGCTCCTCAGTGAGCCTCCAGAGAAAAGCAGTCAGTCGCTCCCGTCTCCCCGGTCTCCAGCCGCACTCCATGCTCACCCGGCCTGTGACCGAGCGTTTCTGTCTCTGTCACACAACCCTGTGTGGAGTCTCCAAACCCGGCAGGTCCCTGCGGTGCGCTCCCGCGCTGCTCCTCCTGGGGGAGGAAGGGGAGTCTCCCTGGATCTGCCACTTGTTGGGTCCCTGCTGGAGGAGCAGTGGCCCGACTGTGCTGCAGATCACAGTTTATGGCAACCCCGAGCTGAGAGCCCGCTCCTCGGCTCCATCTCTGCAGCCGGCTTCCCCGCTCCGACACCTGGGAGCTCTGCCGCACTCAGGCACCCCTGGTCTTTCTGTAACCCCGAGGGTCCTGAGACCACACTGTCCCCGCGAGGGTTCCACCCACCGCTTAGCCACTGGAGCGATGTCCCTCAGCAGAGCAGACTTCTAAAAGTTCCGATTTTGTGCTCTGTGGTTCTATCACTTGCCAGAAGTGGCCGACGGAGGCCCCCTTCCCCGCCGTGTATCCTCCCGAATATCGCCTCGGATTCACTTCTCCGCACATCCTACCTTCCAGAAAGTGGTCGCTTTTCTGTTCATAGAGTTGCTGCTATTCTTTTCTTCGATCTCCTGTTGAGTTTGTAGGTGTTCAGAATGGTTTGATCCCTATCCAGCTGAATTCCTGGCACCAGACAAAATTTAGGTCTCCTACTCCTCTGCCATCTTGCTCCTCCCCCCCCATAGATATAAATTTGACTATAAATGCATTTGATGCGTATAGACTGTAAATCTTGAAAAAATCTGAATAGGACTTTCCATTTCATATCCATTTCATCCTCTTTAATCTCCTCCTGTTTCCCCACAATGAGCAGCTACTGAAGAACTTTTGCCTTCCTAACATCCCCCTAGTCACACATTTCCCAAATTCAGGCTACCTGACCCTCTTCTTTCTTCCTCTTATTCCCTCCCCCCCCCCAATCTTCTGATTCTCAATTTAAGAAACAAAATAAACAGAAAAAAAGAAAAAATTCAAATACAGAGAACAGACAGATGGCTGCCAGAGGAGTTGTGGACGGGGATGGATGAAATAAATAAAGGAAATTAAAATTGCAACTACATGGTGAACACTAAGTAATGTATAGAATTGTTTTCTGCCTGCAACTAACAGTGTATGGCAACTATACTTTAATAAAAAAATGAATAAACACAAACACATGCAAATATCAAGGAACCAGGCTACTCAAAGAGAATGGCGGGTGGAGGCAAGGGAGTGGACATCAAGAATTCTATTCAGCAGGAAGAGAGAAAGTAAAAATGCTGAGTACCTTCACAAGTACTCAGTACCTCCAAGTCTTTTAGCCCTGTCAGACATGTGAGCAATAGCTGTAATAAAAGGGAATTAGAAATGCTCAAATTTGCCCACAGATGAAGGGAAAAGAGAGCAGTCTTTTTTGGCTCGGGCAAAAGAAATGGGAGGACCAAGGGGAAGTGAGTAGAAGAGTAGCATTCGTAGTGATGGTAGTAATAATGACCACAGGCATCATCACCTCCATAGCAGCATCTGTATATTGGGCATTTCCTATATTCCAAGAACAGAGCTGGGCACACTGCATATACTGTTTCATTTAATTTTCACAACACATTTAGCATGGGGGGGGAGAGGAAGCTCATGTCACTTCCACATAGCAAGTAAATGGAGGTTTCTAGTGGTTAATTGGTTCAGGTTTATGAGCCAGGAAGTGCTAGCCCTAGAATTTGAACTCAGGCTGTCTCAGAAATTCTATGCTCTTCCTGCTAAGGTTATACTGCTTCCTGAAGTAAGGCCCTAGAGCTGGGCTGGTGTGGCTGAGGGTGGTTATTGTTGGTTATGGCTGCTCAGAATCCCTTTACACCTTTCACAGATTCCCTTCCCTTTCTCTGTGGAAAGGTGTCTTCCTACTCCATGCGGTACCTCTGGCTAATAGAGGACCATGGAGCTGATACTTGGCCTATCATAGTATTCTGTGCCTTAGCAAATGAGCAAATCAGGCCAATCAGGGTTATTTCTGACACTTTTTATTCATAGATGCTGGAAGTAAGAGTGTTCCTTCCTCCAGGGTCACTAAGCTAGGATGATGTACTTCTGGATCTGCTTTGCTTTCCACATTCCCCTTGACTGCCCTCCCCCACCCCACCACCCGCCACACACACACACACACACACACACACACACACACACACACCCACCCACCCACCCACCCACAAAAAGAATGATGCTAATCCATGGGGCGGAGAGGGTAGGAAACAAAACACAGAGCTGCAAGAGACTGGGGAGATAAAGAGAAGAGTCATTATAGTCTGTAGAGCTAAGGCAACACCTAGACCTCAAATGCTGAGCTAAGGAATTTCTGTGTTTTAGTAAAGCTCATTTGGGTTGGGTTTTTACCACTGAGAACTGAGGCATAACTAACACAGCCTTCAAGAATGGGGAGGACTTTGATGAGAAGAATAGTTGAAACAGAGGGAAGGGAAGAGAGTAAAAGGAGTTAGAAAAGCTCAGGGTTATTTCAGGGAACAAAATGTTCTAGTTCAGCATTAGCATAAGTTAGTGAAGTGGAGGGGTGAAAGAGACACCTGGGGAAGTAAGTGGGGGGTCATTGGGAGTCCCAAGTTGAGTCCTTAGGAAAGTGCTACTGTTAATACTGAGTGTGTGAAAATCCTAGGTTGAGGCAAAGCACAGCTCAGAGGAGTTATGAATGTTGTTGCAATTTAGCTGTGAGCCCACTGTTATGTTGCCTGTCAAATGCTTTTATTATTTGATTGCCTTTAGGCTAGGCACACAGTTTCTGATAGCTGCCACTACTCCTTAATTTCTCAAGCATAACCTGCTCCCCTCCTTTTCATGATCTGCTTGGCCTCCTGAAAGCACCTAAGAAACCTTTGTACCTTCTATCTGTTCACTGTCCATCATTCCAGTTGGATAAAGTTAAATTGTATTACTCCTCCAAGTCATTTACATCATGTCCTATGGTGTTTCTTTGCTCACAGGGTCTGTCACTCTTGCACTTCAATAGATTTAGTTATACTTGAGGGTTGTCATGTTCATTTGGACTGAGGAATGCCTTGTACTCTCTTCTTTGTATTTCTAAGTCCCACCCTAACTTGAAAGCCTGCCTTCCCAAGCCCCTAGGTCCACCAGGACTTTCTCTGTTATCTTTCGTTACCTCACCAGCCTCCCCTGACAGCTGGGGAACTACTTCAGTAAGTCAAGTTAATTCAGAAATTTAGTGTTTAGTTGTATTTTTTCAGTTACTTGTTTAAAATTCTTAATTTCTATTAAAGGAGATTGCCAACTCCTTAAGGGCAGAGATCATGTCTTACAATTTGCTGTATCTTTCCATAGTCTGGAGGACACCATGGGAGCCTTAGTAGACTTACTGGCTCATGACAATAAGCCATGTAATACCATCTGTTAATAAATCTCAAGTGTTCACATGAATCATTTGGAGAAAATTCATCTCCTTCCATCTCTTAGTGTCTTGTCATAATGTTGAGCCATAGTGAAAGAGTCAGATTTTGATCACAATTCAGACTTCTTTTCATGAGCCTGAGATAGAATATTAAAGTGAGCACATCTGACTTCTAATTTGGATCCAGCTTCTCCAAGTCCAGAAAATGGAACATCCTCAGCTTCTGCGAGGGCAAAAAGGAGTTTGAGCCACAGTGAGGCATAGCTTTGATGTTCCCTTCTGTACTCTACATGCACTCTTTGTACAAGGCTGTTTAAAGAGAAGAACATGAGTTTTGATCTAATAAAATCTATTTTCCCGGGACTTGTATCTGTTCTTTTCTAGGCAGACCTTTAGAATCTATGTCGTTTTCAATTTTAATTATCTTTGAAATGAAAGGGAACCTTAAATACAACATCTTCCAAATAAAAGGGAAGATTTTGTTTTAGAGAAACAATCACTTTCCAAGGCACTTGCTCTCTCAATTTTTTCCTGTTCATCCATATTCTGATTTTGAAGGTCTGTAAAGCAGGTTCATGGCTATGACCTTGTCTGTAAGTGTGGGAAAACATACTTTGGTCAGTTAATTCCCATTGCATGGAAAGCTCCCTGGGGTATATTTATCTTCTAAATGGCAGGATGTCTCGAGAGGGGTTGTATGTTGAAATGGCAGGCACTTTCGCACACACACAGAGAGGACATCACTACTTCGAGGAGCCTCACTCAAGCAGTTATTCACAGAGCTGAGCCCCATGGGGATGGCCACAAAGTAAGCAGAGCTCAGCACCTGGGCAGTAGTCACCCACACACCTCACTGCATCCGTGCAAGTGTGTTAGGGCCCCCAAAGTCAGGAACAAGACTGAACTTCCAGACACCCACAGACCCTTGCCTGAAGGAAGCAAAGCTAACAGTTCATAAGTCCGTAATAAGCTTTTTTACCTTAAAGCATTTGCTTCTGCACTCCAGCTATTTTAACAAGGACTATCATTTCACACACCGTTGTCGCCAAAATGTGATAGTGTTTGCCCCACACTTAGATGGAAAGAGCTCACAGCTCGTAAGTCCGTAATAGGATCCTGTATTAAAACACGTGCTTCACCAGTCTGGTGATTGCGGCCTTCACCATCATTTCACACACTGTTGTCTTGGTAACACGGCGGTGTTTGTGGAATTTCACTGCATCTACTCTGAGACCCAATCTTGCCCTCCATCTAATAGGGTGGGAATGTGATGGGTATGTACTCTCACGAAAGGTTGACCTGTATGGATTTTTCAAAACACTGCTTGTTTGCCTCCTGGGAAGCCTTCTGATGCTTTTACAAGGCCAGTGTGCTGTCTTCTCCCATGTAGTCTGAGGTCAAGTGAACAAGATCCTTTGGCAGGCATCATGGATATTAATGTACTTCTGCAAACTGGGGTGAGGAATGTTTAGATTGGGAGGCAATCAGACAAAATGTGATATTCCTCCCTAGATAACTTACTTCCAAGGCTCTTGTCATTATAGTTTATGAATTCCTAATGTGTGCCAACCATTTCACGTATAATCTTCTCAACAAATCCAGGAGGAAAGTGATAATATCCCAACCATCTAGTTAACAAGGTCATTCCTTTAGAACCAAGACTTAAACCTGGGACTGAGTCAAAAGGCTCTCTACTCTATTACATTGCCTATGGCCATATTTGTTGCTTTAAATCACCAATTCCTTCCAGAATAGAATCTCAAAGATAATCACACCTAAAAGGGAGAAACATCACTTAAATTGTTGAAGAAACAGCCTTGAAAATGCAGCCAGACAACCTGATTTTGCTCCCAACTGACTTTATCATGCTGGACATGTCATTTAACCTCTCAAAATCAATTTCCTTAGCTAGGCCTCTTTTTCTCTTTCATAAAAGAAATAAGTTTGATTAGGCAATTTTTAAGTTTGCTCCCACCTCTCTGAAGGTTCATGATTCTATGAGGTCATTTTAGTTTTTTTGCTAAGGAACAATTTTTTTTAACTTGTTGGATTTCTAAGATGAGACCTTTTAGAGCTAGAGATCAATACAGTTTGGTTTCATTTGCCACATTCCACAGAGCTATTTCTTTTCCTTCATTTTTTCTCACTGGCCCAGAGACTCAGTTTTTGACCTGAGGGAACTCATACAGGCAGGAGAGACACACTGCTCCTGTCCCCAACCCCACCTTCTGGTGCATTTGATTACATTCAGCCAGTTTTCCCACTTCAGGGGCACATCTTCCTTTGTGCTGGCCTTCAGTCAATACTTCAGCTCCATTAGTTCCCAGCTAGATGCACTCAGGACTCAGGATCAAGGGGAGAAAGGAAAAAAAAAAAAAGCCTTTTCACAGTGGTCTGACCTTAGCAGATGGCATCTGCAATTTGATCACTCTGATCAGCTTATATTGTCCTCAATAGACAAAGTTAAGTTCCTGCCTCCAGACCTTTGCACTTGATATTCTTGCCATCTAGAATTATCTACTCCAGATACCCACATGGTTCAATTCTTTTAGGTTTCAACTCAAATATCTCATTGAGATCTACCCTGTAGGATCTGGCCAGCCAACCTGTCAAAAGTCTAAAGTATCTCTTCTCTTCCCTTGCCCCTAACACCTCTAGTCCTTTCTGTCACTTTTTTATAGTATGCTAGGCATTATATACATACATCTATCTTACATATATTTAGTCTCCTGTATTGTATACTATATATTTTAGGTAATTTTTTTTTTTATCACCTGTGTCTCCCACAAGTATGTAAATTCCATGAGGGAATGGATCTGTGTGTTTTGTTTGCTGGTCTATCTCTAGTGCTTAGACCAATGCTTAGAACGTTGCAAGTACTCAGTAAGTATTTCATAATTGAATACCCACAGAATAACAACTGTGGAGTTCTATGACCTCCCACTTAAAAAATATCAGCTCCCTCAAGTCACCCCAAAGAAAAATATACATTTATAAACAGTCGATATTTTCTCAATATAATGTATAACATGGGAATAAAAACATCTTTAGTGAACTTTGTTATTGTTATATTCCCTTCATTAAAAATAAATAATAAATCCCCTTAAATAAAAATAAAAATAGCACCCTTGTGAAACAATGTCAGTGATGAGCCTCTTTTTCCTTCAAGACTATAAGCATCTTCCACAAAAATTCTGGAGCTGCTACTATGAAATAGCATTGTTTCCTGTTTTATACTTAACCTTGAAAGGAGAATGAGGAATTAAAGGGGGAAAAAAACCCACCCTGCCACTAAAATACCAACTATGGAGTGAAATAGTATATGAAATTCAGTTTCCTTTGTGTGGGTAATTCATTGAAATAACATAATTCAAGCAAAAATCTTACCCTTGAATTTCTTTATTTGACTCTCTGAGGGTTAGCAAGGTTGTTCCTACCTAACTTAGACAAAGGGTATTTGACCACTAAGTGCTCAGCGTTCAATAAAAAATGGTCTTGGTGAACTAACTCCTCATAGTGTGAGCTCCAAATCTTACTCATTCCAAGCAAGAAATTATCTTTTGAAAAATGAAAGCTAAGAGACCTATAGGTTTTATAAATTTTTCAAGAGCTTTAGATAGATAATGAAAAAGGGCAGAATATGTTATGTTTCTCCCTAGTTAGCAGGTTCCCCTCCCCAATTAAAGTATAAAATAAAAAATTACTACCCAAAATTGTATACCAAGTTTTAAGAATAAATGACCATTAAATTTCCTAAGGAAATTGTTAAATTTCTACGGAAATTTAATCATGAATCTTTGCTAATTTTACTAGGTAATACATAAATATCTTTGCCCCCCCCAACTGACATACTTCACCTATTTGTTCTAATACAGAGTAGATATGTCTTTTACAACAGGTTTTCTGCTTTATAAATGACTCCAAAATCTTAGTGATTTAACATAGTAAAAGTTTGTCCTTTTTTCACATCACTGTTGAGTTTCTAGCAGGGTGAAAGGGGAGGCCTGTGCTCCGTAGTTAGTCAGGGCCCCCCAGCTCATTCTCCTTGTGACATGTCCATGTTACAGATGTGGCTCCATCATAACCAAGAAAGATGACAAAGGAGGAAGATGATACAGAGAGATATTTAATGGTCTACACCTCAAAGAGGCAAACATTCCAGTGGCCAGAACCTAGTCACATGACCCCACCTAACTGTAAAGGGCTAGAATGAAGCTGAGCTATTGACTCAAGCAGAAGAGGAAAAAATGGGCCATAGTGCTCCCCAGTGATCTCTGCAACAGTGTGATCTCATTTATATCGTTCTAAACCTTTGAATGTAATATTGACACAGAAGTCCACAAAGCAGTCTTCTTCAGTCTCTATCAGCACATCACATGGCCTAAGGCTCACATAAGAAGAGATGCAGTAGTCCCTCCTTATCTGCAAACGATACATTCCAAGACCTCCAGTGGATGCCTGAACTGCATGTAGTACTGAGCTCTCTATATACTATGTTTTTCCTATACATACATATGATAAAGTTTAATTTGTAAATTAGGCAGAGTTAAAGATTAATAATTAGGGGCACCTGGTGGCTCAATTGGTTAAGCATGCAACTCTTGATCTCAGCTCAGATCTTGATCTCAGGGTCATGAGTTCAAGCCCCACATTGGGCTCCACACTGGGCATGGAGCCTACTTGAAAAAAAAAAAGGATTAATAATAACTTTTAAAAAAATCAAACAATTGTAACAATATACTGTATAAAAGTTATGTGAATGTGGTCTCTCCCTTTGAAAATATTTTACTGTACTGAACTCATTCTTCTTGTGATGGTGTGAGATGGTGAAACAACTATGAGATGAGATGCAGTGAGGTGAATCATGTACACATTGTGACGTAGTGTCAAGCTACTATGGAGCTTCTGACCATATGTCAGAAGGAGCATCATCTGCTTTGGACTGCAGTTGACTATGGGTAACTGGAACCACGGAAAACAAAACTGCAGATAAGGGGGGGGACTATTATACTACATTTAAGATTGTTTTGCCTTAACACAAGTCATAGTGAGAGGAAGAAATAATTTTAAGTAAAGGAAATATGGTTGGATTTAGAGTCAAATCCCTAGATTCCACTAATTTCTGTTTGGATAAGTCAGTTACCTTCCCTGCAATGTTCTAAGACTCGGATGAGAAGATTTTCCATCCTCCGACTTGTAAAAAGGGCCCCTCTTTTCTCCTGACTGCAAATACAGGCTTGTTTGCATTTTCTGTGACACTTGGAAAATAGGTCTGTGACATTGTGGGTTGGGATCTGGCCTAAACACCAGTATAACAAAGTATTTCTCTGCTTCGGTCTCCATTTTATAGCATAGAACATTTCATTGATATGGGAATAACCACTGTGATGAATGGAAACTTTGTGCTATTCCCAGCTCCTTGTAAGCACTGAATACTTATCCCTCTTTCTTTGGGGTGGTTCTTTCCAGGAGCCCTGAGTAGGTAGCTCTCTCACCCATGTGCACTGTTCCTAATGCTTGCTCAACACTCAAGAGGGACCCTTGGCAGATTCCCAGGATTTCCTCTCGAACAGCTCTCTCGTCTTCAGCACTCTGTCCTGTGAACTCCAGCCATCTTGGTTCTGCCCCGAATCTTAGCTCCATCTCCTTAACCCAGTGTGTCTGTCAGACCCTGGCTCAGTCTCCTCTTCTTGTATCCTGACCTGGAAATCCTTTGGGGCAGTAAGCTGACATGATCCTAAGGCTCAGCTCATTTGTTTCCTGTTTGAGAGATCACCATCCTTCATTGTCTGATGTCCGTTATCTTGAAAACCACTTTCATGTACTTTGTCCAGTTTTTTTTTTTATTGTTTCTAATAGGAAAGTAAATGCAGTACCTATTATGTCACCTTGGATGGAAGAAGTTCCCCAGGTGCTATTTAAATATGGTGAGAAATTTGCCTACCCCTTCAGAATTTAGTGGGTTTTTTTTCTGTATATTGGATATAATATTATTTATAAGCCTGTGTATATTGTCTTCTACCTGGCAGACTCCTCATTCTTATTCACTTTCTTCACATATGAAATTGTCAATTTGAAACGAAAACATGTCAAACACCTACATTCCCTTTTATTCGTTTTTTTCTTTTTAAGAAGACCTGGCTATCATTTCTCAACATACACTTTAGATTGTAACACATCTTTTGAACACATTTGTGAGAATAACCCAATACGCACTTGGATTCTTAAATATACTGTGAAAAGAAAGATGATACACAAAGTTTTCTCACTCAAGGACACCCCGTGTGCAAGCACAACATAGTTAATTCTGTCTTCAGTCTGGACAGCAAACAGAGGCCAGAAATAGCATTAAAGGCTTTTCTGAGCCAGAGAAAGTTAAAACTGACTGGAGAATGTCATCTACGATGAGTGCTTTTTGCCTGAATCACCAGTTGTTTGGCCTTACACCCAGAGAAATGTGTTCTTGACATAGACAACCTGGCAGACAGACCATCTTGATCAAAGACGTAGTCATAACATTTATTGCCTTCTTGTAGCATCTTGAGACAGTACTGACAGAAAAGAGTGTCCCAGTTTCCCATGACAGATAGAAATCCGCTCCTTGACAATTTGGAAATAATCACACAAAACACCATCTTGGCAAAGTGTGCTCAAGGAGTTTGTTTTTCTGATAAAATTTTAACTAAATGGCCATTTGAACATAATCTTTAGACTCAAAATGATTTCATTTCTGCCAAGTCAGAATTGCTATGGGACCCATTTAGTTTGCTTAGAAAACTTTTTGTTAGGTTGGTTCTCAGGTTGCTAACCTGGGAGACATGCCAGTTACAGACACACAACTCCATCCAGAATTGGGGTCCACATTTTGTAGTGGAAGAATTTGAATACCTATCAGGAAACCAGCTCTTTAGCTCAAAGGTGGAAAACTTTGACACATACTTGTTTTGCAAACCGCTTTTCCAGGAATATTCCTCTGATCTACAGAATGTTTTTACATTGTTTTTATTACAGTGTTTTTATTCAAGGTTTTCCACACCTGAACTCAAACCTACCCAAAAGCATGTTTCTTTACACATGTCTAGTAGAATCAGATAGAGATGTAAAAATGTCTTTTGCTATTGAAAATAGAAAATCTGGTAGGGCTGATTGTAACTACCTAGCCCTCTCTTACACCTCTTTCCTGCTAAGAAACAATTTCCCTCCCTAGTCAAGACCAGGGCTAGGAACTGTTGTACCCATTTCACAGAGAGTAGTGATTCCTTTGTAGATGGACATGCGACACAAAGTAGGCTAATTGGGGTCTCTCCTCATTTCTCTTCTAAGGGGAATGTCAGAGTGTTTTCCTTCTCTGTCTGGTCAGAGATTGAATAAAATACCCTTTCACTGAAGGAGCCTGTCCATAGACTGACTGAGTGGAGTTGGCATGTTGAAGAAGGAAAGAGATCAAAAAAAAAGTATGCAAATGGCAGTTCAGTCCTTGTTTTCATCCCTTATCCTTCTAGGAGTTTGGAAATAGGAAACAAAAACCTACTGAATCTTACACTGTTTGACATTGAGTCTTTGTCATTTGACTATATATGAGCATTCTAAGTAATACAAACAGATGGGTTTTAAGATACTAATTTATTTTTTCATCTTGATTAAAGGCATCACTAATACTTTAAAAAAATTTTAAGCAGAGAAAATCTACTTATTACTCATATATGACAGATTTGGTATGGTAAACAAGAGAGATGGTTAAACAATTTTAGAATTTTACTGTAAAAAAAAAACACACATGAAAAATGAATAAAAGCCAAATATAGTATTTTCCTTATGAATAAAAGATAAAAATATCAAATAACTTGTTATCACATAATGTGGTCTACACCATTTTATCTTCTTTTAGTGAAAGTTCTAAAATGGTCTATAAGAAAACAAAACTTGCTAAGAGATATTCTCTTTGCCTGAGGTAGAAATAAAAATGAAATGAAGAGCCATAGAACGTCCAAGCTCTAAAGGAGGAGAAACACACCCTGTGGGAAATTCAAGGTCATGTCTGAGATGTCTCAGGGATTTTCAAGGCCACATTTCCAATTTTTCTCTTTTCCTTCCTTGCAAAGCCCCTTTGCTCCTACCAGCCCCATATACTCCAGCTGCAACAGGCAGCTCATTGCCTTCCCAGACCACCATGGTGGCTGTTTCTTCAACTCAGAGGAATCCATGATGCCGATTTTCTCAGTATTAGCTTTAAAGGAAAAATATGTATTGAGTTCCCTATTATAAAAGCATGCCCAAAGCACTCAAAATAAGAAAAAAAAAAAATCATTCATGGTTTCCTATCCCAGTGATAACTGCAACAATTTGGCTTATGTATATCCTTGCATAGGTTTTATTACTCTTTTATGTTGTAATCTTATGGTACACAAGTGTGCACCCCCTCCCCATCCTGCCTTTCCTCTAAACATTGACTCAAAAGTATTTTCTTATGTTATCCTTAGCTCTTGATGCCTCTATTTTATTTGCTGGCTGAAGAATAATACTGAATAATATTTCCACTTTTTTATGAGTATAAATAATCACATAGCTAGGTAGTTATCTATGTATATAAACATGTTCTGTTAATACTACCTCTTAAAAGTTTGTATATAAACTTCTAGAAATAAAATTGATACAGAGGAAAGCCTCATAACATCAAATTTCTTCTACATGATAGAAAATCTAAAGAGAGGGCACCTGGGTGGCTCAGTTGGTTAAGCGACTGCCTTCGGCTCAGGTCATGATCCTGGAGTCCCAGGATCGAGTCCCACATCGGGTTCCCTGCTTGGCAGGGAGTCTGCTTCTCCCTCTGACCCTCCTCCCTCTCATGCTCTCTGTCTCTCATTCTCTCTCTCTCAAATAAATAAATAAAATCTTTAAAAAAAAAAAAAAAAGAAAATCTAAAGAGAACAGCATAAATGAAAGAATTATTTTTAAAAAACTATTAGAAAATATCTTTGGGGTTTAAAAAAAGGACAAGAAACTTAAAAAAAATAGTGACCAAGCTTTCTAAGTGCTATAGAAATGAAAGTATTCTTACTCTAGTAGGCTTTCTGAATTTCAAAATTAAAAAAAAAATAATGTTATTAAAGGTAAGGAAAAAAATTGGAGTGGCGCCTCAGACTGCTAGCATTTTGTGTTTCAGGTAAGGCAGAATTAGGAAACCATTCAGAAATGATGATTAGAAATTCAATTTTTATTTAAAAATAAATATATCAAAAATAAGTTCTAGATTGGTTAAAAATTTTTAAGTAGCAAGAGATCATCTAAAAGATGATTTTAATATTGGGCAGGGGATTAGAGGAGAGCTGGGAGTCTCAAGAAGACTGAATGATTTTACTATGCAAAAATTATCAATTTTTCCATGATCAAAAAAAATCCCATCACACAAGTAACAGGAATAAAAGCACATATTTATAGGAAATATGACTTGGAGAAAGTTAATATACTTAAAATATAATAAGATGGTATCAATCAATAAAAAATGAAACCCCATCCCAGATGAAAAAAGGACAGAACAGATAATGCTGACAGTTGTGACAGAGGGAGAAATAACCAATAAATATTTGGAAAGATAAACCCAGATAAATATGAGAACATATCTTTAACCATTTGTTTAGTAAATGCCTTCTAAAATGATATGGCCAGAATAATGTTTCCCAAATTTAAAAAAATGAAGATTCCTAGGCTCAGTCCATTTCAATTATTATCAATTAGGTTGACTGTGAAGCCCACTGATGTTCCTGTGTATACATCTAAGGCTGAGGGTTATACCAAAACCCTATTTTAAGAAATACAGGCCTAGAGGTTTTAATAGTGAGAATAGGTCCTCTTGTGTGATCTTGGTGAGGTTGTTAATTTCTTATAACTTTCTTGGAGGGCTGTCTGGCAATATGTGTTAAAATTTTAAATAGGCATACTCTTTAATCCAGCAGTGTTACTTAAAATTTTAAAACAATTTTTGTTGAATATTTAAGGAAATTGTCAGATAATTGGGTCAAGATATAGATAATGTAGTGTTTCCAGGCATTATTTATAATAGCACAAACGTAGAACCAAACTAATTGTCCACTGGAAGAGGATTGGTTATATTAACGTACAGTCATCCAGTAGGATACTAAGCTACCATATAAGGAATAACGTAAATCTGCATGAAGTCAGATTGCAGAAATAACCATGATGTGCTAACTGTGTGTACCTTGGTGGAGTGTAGGCAGTATAGAACAGTATGTAAGATTTGATTCAAAGTATGTTTATGTGTTTAAACATGCATAAAAGTCAAGAAAGTTAAACACAAAACTTAATAATGGCCCTTTCTTGACTTTTTTTATGTATATTTTACACACTTGAATATTCTATATTTTTTTAAAAGTATGTGTGAGTGAAAAAGCAATAAAAATATTTGTTTTAGGTATTTCCATTTAAAAATAAAGTAAACCCAGGAGCGTGTGGGTGGCTCAGTTGGTTAAGCTTCTGCCTTCAGCTCAGGTCATGATCCCAGGACCCTGCCCCCCATTGGGCTTCTTGCTCAGCAGGGAGCCTGCTTCTCCCTCTGCCTGCACTACCCCTGCTTGTGCTCTCTCTCTCTCTAAAAGAAATAAATAAAAATCTTAAAAAAAAAAGATAAAGTAAACCCAGATTCTATTCACATTTGAAAAGAAACATTTGGGTAATTAACAAGTTTGGATAAACTTATCTCATGTAGACAGAGTCAAGACAAATTTATGAGGAATGACACAAGCTTGCATTGGATAGAGTGGTATTAGACAGTCGATATTTCAAAAGAAACACCTCACAGGGGCTCCTGGGTGGCTCCATCAGTTAAGCATCCCACTCCTGATTTCAACTCAAGTCATGAGCCCCTCGCAAATTAATGTGATTCTTCTAGAGATAGACTTCCATCAGATTTTTTCAATGAATTTAGAATGTCTCAAAGGGGAGAAATACTTAGTTGACTAGAATTGTAAAGCCTAAACCAAAGTTTGTCAGAGATGAGATTAAAACATGTATTATGAGGAAATACCTAAGCAGAAGAGAAGTTTCACTATGACTCTAATAAAAAGATCATAATAAAGCAAAATTAAACATTGATCATCTCTTTCAAAAAAAGATAGGCGGCATGGTAAGATGTAGAAAATTTATTAAAATTTTTAAAAAGTGCAGCAGATTTCATTAAAAGCTACAGCTCTAAGTTCAAGAGCAGAAAATGTCTTTAGCTTTTAAAATGCAATTTGGTTTATTATGAAGGAAATAATTAAAATGTAATTTGAAATCACTTTCATTTTCTTAAAGTCAAACAGGAACAAGATGGCTTGAGGGAAATATCAGGGGCAAGAGGCAAATATCAGATAAATTATTAAGGGCTTATGAACTCATAAAAATTAACCTTTCTTGGGGAATTAGGAGGTAACTCCCATTCCAAAGATGAGCAGTGTTGAATTTAAAATGGCAACTAAATACACAGGATAATGTGCTTATTTCAATGTATATTACTATCACAAGTAGAGTTGGGGTAGTAAGGTCTCATTCAGTTGCAGGTGACAAATATTCAATTCTAAGTAAATAAAAAGGAGGAAAGAGAACTTATCATTTCATATAAGAGGGCAGAGCTTGTGGCTTGTAACAGTTGGATTTGGGTACTCAGATGATGTATTCTAGATTCTTTCCTTTGGCTCTGCTTTCCTTCCTGCTGTTTTATTCTCAGATGGACTTTCTCCATGCGGAGGAAATCTGACTACCAGCAGCTCCAAGCTACATGGTACCCCTAGCTCCTGTTCTAGCAGAAATGCTTTTGCTCAATAGCTTCAATCACAAATCCCAGGAAGAGCTCATACTGGCCCATCGGAGTATCATGTTCTGATTTAACTGAAAATAAGAAATACATATTTAGTCTTCATACCTTTTCTTCTGGCACAGAACTCCTAAAACACTTGAGATTTCCTAAGTGATGAGGGTAATAAAGGTATCTTTTGTTATGTTAATGAGTTGACATTTGGAAAGCACCAAAGGCTGAGGGAGGTTGCCAAGGGAACCAACCCTGTGATTAGAAGGTTGAAACTTTCAGTCCCTACCCACCCCTCCCAACTTTGAGATGAGTTCAGTCACCAATGATTAATGATTTACTAATCATGCCTGCTTAATGAAACCTCCATAAAAATCCAAAAGGACAGGGTTTGGATGGCTTCCGGGTTGGTGAACAGGTTGGGGAGGCTTGCGTCTGGAGAAAGAGGGATGCTCTTTGCCCTTTCCCATACCTTTCCCTAGATACCTCTTCTATCTAGCTGTTACCAAGTTATATCCTTTTCTTATAAACAAATAATCTAGTGGGTAAATTGTTCCTCTGAGTTTTGTGAGCCTCTCTAGCAAGTTAGTCAAACCCAAGGAAAGGGTGGTTGGTACCTCCAGTTGATAGCTGGTTCCGCGGAAGTATAGGGTTGTGATTGCCATCTGAAGTGGTGGTGGGGGGGCACAATCTTGTAGGACTAAGCCCTTAACCTGTGGGCTCTGACGCCATCCCCAGGAAGATAGCGTGAAAACTGAGTGAATTTTAAGATGGCCAGATGGTGTTGGAGCATTGCTTGATATGGAGAAAACCCCACATGTTGGACTCGGAATCTGAATCAGAATTGTTACATGTCTAGTCCAGAGTTAGGAAACCTAGGACCACAAGAATGACAAGCTCCCACCAAGAAGAGAAGGGAAAGCTTCCCAAATGAGAATTGACTAGGTATCCTAAAAGTAACAGGAGTCCACAACATCTATTAATGTTTATATCTTAAGGAATTCTGTATACTAGACAGTCTGCTAAGCACCACAGGAAAATAGCAGAATGTGTTAGACAAGCTTCAGGCATTTGCTCCTTAACTTTAAGGTTAACAAAGATACCTAAGAATGTGCAGATAACAGGTGCTAAGGAGATGAGAGTTTGAGGAAGTAAGATTTAAACCACACCTTGAAGCATGTATAGTGCTTGAGTAAGCCGAGAAGAGGCAAGAGCCAAGTTTGGGAGGTAGCAAAAAATACTTTCATTAGCTTTGAGCAACAGCGTTGACCGTTGAGCTTGCTCTTGAGTGAGACTGGCCTCTGAGTGCAGATTTCAAGGTCAGTTATACTGTTCAGGACCATTCAGGGACAAACACTTTAATATGAAGAATTGCATGCTGGTGCAAGAATAAACTTCTCTTCTGGAAACTGTTGACTATGTGTTTCAAGAGGGGTTTTTGTTTGTTTTGTTTTATGTTTTTTCCCTTAATCCAGTTACTCTACTGTTAGGAATCCATCCAAAAAAGAATCTGAAATGCAGACAGCTGCTTGCACATTTATTGCAGTATTATTTATATTTTGAATAATTTTAAAAACCTTAAATGGCCAATAAGGGGGAAATATGTAAATTATATTACATTTCTATAACTAGAGTATGCAATTATTTAAAAACGCCTTTCACCAAAAAAGAAAAAAAAAAACCTTTGAAATGGTAAATTGTTCATGCTCTATTACCTACAAAAAACAGTATGCAAATTTTCATGGGCCTTCATGAAGTTTTATTGAATGAATTATGTTCATAATTAAATGGATGTATGTGTGTGTGTCTCTGTGTGTAAAGAGACCAGGAAAGAGAGAGAGGGAGATGCGTGAGGAGAGAGGGGGAAGGCACAAGAGAGAGGGAAGGAGGGAAGAGGGGAAGAAGAGGACTGAGAGTCCTAGTAATTACTCATTCTTTCCACAACCACTTATCAAGCATCTCTTTGGCAGGCCTAGTGGTTGGTGCTAGAGGTCAAAAAAACAGCCTCACAAGGAAAGACATAAAGAAGTGATGAGAGAGCTGAGGAGCTCAGTCAAGGAGAAATACAAGGTGCACAGCAGTGGCATCAGGGAAAGCTAGGCAAGCCTGGGAGATGGGGTAGCGCCCCTGAGGAAGCTGTGATCATGCTGAGGATGAGAGGCCTGGTAGCTGGAGGGGGGAAAGATGCAGGGTGGGAGGCCGACAGACAAAGACTAAGGGTACCTCAGGTAGGAACGGGAGGTGAGTGAGAGCAGAACACTTGGAAAGAACTGAAACAGGGCTCTTATGCCTGTGGAGTCCGTGGGGAGCCTATGAGATGGAGAGAGGAATATGGGCAGGGGCCAAAGCTTGCCGAGGCCCAGCTGGCCAGTGTGGTGATCACTGCCTTGTAGGCTTACTGGTGTATTTCTCTTCTAATTTTCAGACTTTTCAGTACATTTCACAATTTTGGTATTGAGTATACATGATTCTATAATTAGGGGGAAAATAAGTGATTTGGAGAACAGGGCCCTGAGGAGAGAAGAGTCTGTTGGGAGGCTGCGCTGAGCCACTTTTACAAACTCCCTGGGCTCTGGGCTCTTCATCCGTAAAATGTGGGGACTGGCAGCTGAGTTCCAAAAGTGCCTTTGCCTCTGCAACTCTTTTCTCTTGTGGATGCCAGAATGGAGTGTGCAGTAAGCAGGCTCCAAGAGCCCATGTCCTGACCTGCCTCTGTCTGTGGCATCACTGCCCCCAGCCCTCCCCGAACAGCTGGGAATTTCCGTCTCACCATAGCATTTCACGCTATAGCTTCCTGTGTTTGAGAATGGCGCCTCTTTAGCTACTTACAAAAATTAACTGGTAAGGCAAACCTGGAGTTGAACGAAAAGAGAACAAAGGGGGAGAAAAACAACAAAGCAATCATTTTTGAGTATTTCCTATTTAAAGAGCACTCTAGGTACTGTGAATGATAAAGGTTTGGAAAGACAGGGGTCCCTGCTTCAAAGAGGTTGATAGTCTAAATAGCAAGACAAGTTAAAGATATATCCAACATTAAGTAAACATACCAGGTGGGGGAGAGAGGCTGTAATCAAGAGAAGCAGAAAACACGGGGTCATCTCCAAAGCACATGGGCTTTAGAATGAAATTTAAGTGGCTAGACCACTCCCAGCTGTACTAAAATAAGGACAGAATGGCTCCTCTGAGCAATTTTTTTGGTATTCATTCTAAAGAGAATAATGCGTTCCTCTCATGGGGTGAGGCTTAAAGTAGATAATACACACTAAAACACTTGACTCTTAGTGGATATGTAGTAGACGTCACCTCCCCTCCCATGGGACTTCAGAGAAACCTGGGAGCTGGATGGAAGTTGAGGAAGTTTTCCTAAAGATAACGGGATTTGAAAAGACTTTTTTTTTTTTTTTTTTGAAAATTTTAGATGGATGGGCGCTGGGCGCTGGGTGGCTCAGTCGTTGGGCATCTGCCTTTGGCTCAGGTCATGATCCTAGGGTCCTGGGATCGAGTCCCGCATCGGGCTCCCTGTTCTGCGGGAGGCCTGCTTCTCCCTCTCCAACTCCCCCTGCTTGTGTTCCCTCTCTCGCTGTCTCTCTCTCTCTGTCAAATAAATAAATAAATAAAAATCTTTAAAAAATTTTTTTAGATGGATCATGAAGAGGATGGAAGATATCATCATCGAGGATGGGGAAAGAAGGTGGGGAAGGAGAGGCAGCAAATATTCAGAGGACCCTTATCAGGACAGACTGTCCAGACTGAAGTTTTAGTTCTTTGCATAGTGGGTGGGAAATGAGGCAAAGGTTTTGCTTCCATGAGAGGTCTAGAACCCAAGCTTCTATACAAGATGGCCCAGCAGTGGAAAGTTCTATTCCCTCCTGTGTATTCACCTCATTACTTTTATTGGTCCAGGAGTGATTTTTATAGACCTTCAGGAGAGTCTCCTTTCTGCTTCCAGAGGAACATGGTTAAGTAGCATGATATCTGATACATGGAAGTAGGAATTCCTCACATGTTTAAGCTGCACTGAAACAAAGCTTAAGAGATTTGTTGTTTGAAAAAATTGCATTAAAAGTGCTATTAAATTTTTAAAAATTCATTTAGAGAATTAATAAGTGTAATTAAAGTTTTTTAAAGATTTTATTTATTAGAGAGAGAGAGTACAGGAGCGTGGAGAAGAAGAACAGAGGGAGAAGCAGACTCCCCGCTGAGCAGGGAGCCAAAGCGGGGCTCAATCCCAGGACTGAGATCATGACGTGAGCCAAAGGCAGACGCTTAACCAACTGAGCCACCCAGGTGCCCCTAAAGTTTTAAAAATTTAATTCATTTAAAGAATTTAATGCATATACCCCTACTTCTTGGTGCTTATATATTTAATTCTTCACTTTCTAGAAGTATATTTATATAACAGGACTAAAAATAACTATGTTTAGCCTCTTCATTTCATAGTGAGCCTTCCAGAATACTTAAATAATAATTGAGAGAAGTGTATTAGATGTGCACACTTTTGGCAGCATTCCCTAGCATTAATTTCTTTTCAGGCAGGCAGCTTCTGTGTTCAGAAGAGTTGTGACATTACATAGCCTTCTGTGAAATTGCTTCTTTACCATCTTGCTTTAGATTACATCTAGAAACTACAGAACATTATGACTGTTCCCACAGGGTTTCCATGGAATGGCAGTCAGTAACTATACTGAAAATACTAGAAGTGCCACAGTAGAGTATACTCATAGTCTAGGGTTTGGTTTGGTTTGGTTTCCACCCATATTTTTAAAAATTACTTTTAAGGATTCGTATACCACATCAACTTAGGGATAGTATGTGAGCCAGGCTATGTGTACAAATGTCTCTGAACTATCTTCATGGTCTTAACTTTCAGGATTTTTCCAAAATCTCCAGAGCCTGAAGTAAATCTCTCTTGGTTCTGCTATGACCAGAAGAGGACCTAAAGCAGAAATGTCTAGATTGCTTTTCTTCTTTTTCTTTTTGCCCTCATAGTAGCATGAACATGCTGAGCTCTGGGGCCTGAGAGAAACATACATTAATCTTTTCCTTCTTACTGTGCTGGGGCCAGTGATAGGTTGGAGACACTAAAGTAATAAATCTGAAATCCATGAGATGGCTTAGCTGTGGGGTGAAGTTCTCTTCAGAGATTTTTAAATGGAGAATATGAAAGGGAGAATAGCAGAAAAGCAGAGAGTTTGTATGGTAGGAAATATGATTAATTATAAGCCCCTCCAAAAAAATACCCGCAAATATAATTTTGTTTTCCATTAAAGAGGACACTGAACTTAAATTTTTAAAAAATCTATTACTTTCAAAGTGACAAAATTAGAGAGATGGAGAATATATCAGTGATTACCAGGGGTGAGGGTCATGGGCAGGGTACAGCTATTAAGTGGTAGTATGAGAGAGATCCTTTGTGGTGATGGAACAGTTCTGTATCCCAATTTTGGTTATGGTTATCAGAATCTGCATATGTGATAAAATGTCCTAGAGCTATATATCCTCAGGAGGAAAGTGTCTGAAAAACCTGACAAAATCTGAATATGGTCTGTATTTGAGGTAATAATATTTTGCCCATGTCAGTTTCTTGGTTTTGACAACTGTGGTTCTGTAAGATATTATTGGGGAAACAGAGTGAAGGGTACATGGGAACTTCTTATGAGTCAAACTGTTTCAAAATAAAAAGTATTTTTGAGAAGTGCACTACGATAAACTGTAAAGCTCAGTTGTCACCCACATTTCTGAGGAGGAAACTGAGCCCCATGGCAGATTTGAGCTGTTTGGAATCCCTTAGAGTTCTCAGCCTGTGCCTGCACCAGATGAGTCTGTCAGCTCATTTTTGCAACTCAGGAGATTGACCTCTGACATCAGTAAGATGGACTCAGATGATGCCATTTCCTCCACCACAAAGGGTAGGGGATGGGATGATAGACGGGAGGCAGTTGCTCTCATTTGACAAAAGATAAGAATGCTTTTTCATGTCCCTTTTTTTTTTTAATTTTATTTCATTATGTTATGTTAGTCACCATATAATACATCATTAGTTTTTGATGTAGTGTTCCACGATTCATTGTTTTCGTAACTTTGCTAGGAGACCCAGAATTGAGGATTATAGCTGCTCTTTTAGGGACTTTAGGTGATTTAGCCCCCAATCAATAGATTGTGCTCTCTCTAGTTTTTCACAAAACGATGGGCAAGGTGTGCCAAAGGCCCTTATGAGTTTCTTCTGTTCTACCCCATTGTGTGGCACAGTGTCTGGCAAGCAGAAGATGTTCAATAAGTATTTGACAGGCATATGTAATGGAAGCTCCGTGAGGTCAGGGGATTTGTGTTCTATACTCCAGAATCTCCAGCATCTAGAAATGGGTCTGGTATGTAGTCGGTATTCACAAACATGTTTTGTATGAAGGATTGTATTCTGTTCTTTAGATTCTATCAGCCAGACTGCTTTCATTCTGCCTTTGGAGTGGCTCTTAGAGAGACTGGAATATTAACTTCAGGGAACCACAAAAGAAAGAAACCACAGGAGCCAGCCAACGATCAATGAGTAAGTCATGGCTGTGATTTTTCACTAAAACTTGGGTCTAACTATTAACCACACTAACTACAATATAGAAAAAGAAAAAAAAAAAAAAAAAAGACTTGAAGCTGCATATACAATATGGCTGTTCCCAAAATCTGAAGGAACATACAAGGCTAATCCTTCACAGGGGTCACCTCAGAGTCAGACCCCCATTCTTTGTCTTACTTCACTGTTTTAAGATCTATCCTGTCTAGATAGCCCCTTCCATTCTCTCCTATCCACAGATTCTCAAAATGGAAACTTCAAAAGCCCAATCTCTGTGACTTCATTTTTCAGAGGACGTTAGCTCTTTTTTTACCTGACAAATCAACACCATGTTTGGGAACATCATTCCATTTATCTGAAATGTTCCTCCAGGTGTTGGGCTAAGCAGGAGACCTGCCCATCATTGGTGTGTATGCTGCCTCTTCCCTAGAATGCAGAACAGGTCAGACAGAAGTATTTTAGGTGTAAAACAGCATGGAAAAGAACATGGTATGATTCAGAGATAAGGAGCTTGAGTTGATTGAGGGGGAGCGTGCTTTGTGGGGAAAAATGGCAAACGAAGTTCATGAGATAGAGTTGGGTTGGAATATCCATCAAAAGAGAACAGGAGCAAGTAGTTAGAAGCAGGACTAGTAAAGGAGACCAGCAGCAAGTAGTTAGAAGCAGAGCGTGCCAGCCATGCCACCGAGGCAGTGTCTTGTCCCAAGCCTCCCTTCTTTCCAGCTTCCTTGCCCTATCCCCTTGGCTCTCTGCTCAAGCAACACTGGGCTTCCTTCACTTCCTACTTGTCAGGCTTTTGCCACTACATTTTTTCATTATCTAGTTAGTTCTTTTTGTGTGTGGGGAGGATATAATTCACATACTAGAAAATCCATCCACTTAAAGAGTACAACTCAGTGATGTTTAGTATATTTACAAAGTTATGCAACCATCCTCGCTGTCAAATTTCAGAGCGTTTCATCATCCCCAGAAGAAACCCTGTAGCCATCAGCAGTTACTCCCCATTCCCCCCCACCAGCCCCTGACAGCCACTAATCCACTTTCTATCTCTGTGGATTTGCCTATTATAGACTTTTTACAAAATGTAATCATGTGATACATGGCCTTTTGTGTCTGGCTTCTTTCACTTAGCATAATATTTTTAAGATTCATCCATGTTACAAGATGAATAAGTACTTTATTTCCTTTTAATGACTGAATAATAACATCCCATCATGAGACTGTACCACACTTTGCTTATTCATTCCTCAGTTGATGGACCTGTAAGTTATTTCCATTTTTGGCTATTAGGAATAATTCTGTTATGAATATGCATGTGCAAGTTTTTATGTGGATATATGTTTTAAATTCTCTTGAGTATTGCTTGGTTTGCTCTTACTCTTCAGACCTGAACCCAAGCTCTCTTTCCTCAGCCTCTGAACCAATGTGTTATATTCCTCCTTCCAATTATGTGGTCTTGTGCCACCTTATGCCCTTTCTTTAGTTATCTGTCATCACTGTGCTTTACATTATTTTGGGGACTTATGATCAATATCAGTCAATATTTGTTGGAAGTGTAGACACTGGCTTGCCCTGTTGAACAGACTCTTATTCACACAAATTCTGATTTCTGATGATGTCTCCCAAAGATATTAGCAGTTCACCACAAAATTAACACTGGTGTAGAGGAGTTACTTATCTGAGACCATCTGTAATGTAGAGTTTTCCCCACTTTTCACTGGTGTTATTATTTTTTTTTAATTTTTTGTCATTTGGAAAAAAAAAAGCTTATAAATGGGGAAAATTAACCACCTACATAATGCTTTTCACACTATTGAATTTATTTGAAAAAAAAATAGAAATTAAATGTTATTATAATGTGTTCTTGACAAAGGCATTTATAATAATAACACATTGTAATTTTCAACATTCACATTTCTCTTGGGATTGGAAAAAACATCGGAAAAAGTTAATGCCAGTAAAAATAAAAAAAATTTTCTATAAATTTTATATCTCAAGTAAGTTCTGCATAATAAAACTGAGCAATGAAAATTTCCCCTAAATGCTCTGAACATAAATTGGCTGCAGATAGAAACTTTGCCTTTTAATTTGGATCCTATCATAGCCCAACTTACTGATCATCTGAAAGAACTAGTTAAAATTTTTTAAATATTAAAAAGTAATCTGTCACAGACCTGTACCCCTGAAACAAATAATACATTATATGTTAATAAAAAAAGTGATCTGTGTACCAAGTATAATTTTATTTAGCCACTTTAGGTATCTAAAGCCAAAAAAACCTTGGAAGCTTTCTTTTCCTATAAATTATTACAATGTGTGGGTGCACATGTATGTGTATTGAGTTCTCTATTGTTTTGTTTTTTTCTTTCCTCTCTTCAGACCCTTTGTAACCGTCATGTTCAGGCAGTGGCTCTTGTCCTAAGCCACAAATGCTCACATTTTTCGTGGCTTACTGCACATGACAGCTGACATTCTCTTTAGAGACATTCCATGGGAATACCTCCATTTCGCTGAGACTTGGTTTTGTTACTGTTGCTTTGAAGTTTGTATTTTTAAATGATTGCAAATTCACAAGAAGCTTCAAAAGTAGTACTATATTTTTAAGTCAAAAATTTGGTTTTGAATTTTAACATTTCATTAACATTTAAAATTCTGTTTTTCTAGGGAGGTATCTGTGATTTTGTATCCATTTAATGTATATTTGAGAAGCACCTACTTTGTGCCAGGTGTCACTTTTCTAGTCAATAAACATATAAATAGTGAACAATTTAACCTCCATCACATACACTATTAAATTTTAATTTCTTCAGAGTAGAGTCGATTGATTCTCAAAAATCCAGTGAGCTACCCAGGTAGTATCATATTCTTTTTAAAGATGTACAAAATAGGACTCTGGGAGGTTAAGGGGCATGTCTCCATTCACTACCTAAGATGGGACAGATCCAGGAACAGGATCCAGATGTCCTGACTTGTAGGCCAAGTTCCTAACACAGCCGAGGCCTTCACCTGTACAAATAACTATTTGCTAAGCAAAGCGAGAGTGCAAGAAAGTATAAAGGTAAACATTTCCCTGATTTGGAGAAAGAAACAAAACAAAAATTTCCTCTGTTTTCAAATTTTTAGGATCATTATTTAAATAAAACCAGTGAAAGATGATTTAAAAATTATGTTGTTGGGGCACCTGGGTGGCTCCACTGGTTAAGTGTCTGCCTTCGACTCAGGTCATGATCCCAGGGTCCTGGGATCGAGCCCTGTGTCAGACTCCTTGCTCAGTGAGGAGTCTGCTTCTCCCTCTCCCTCAGCTTCTCTATCTCTCTCCCTCAAACAAATAAATAAAATCTTTAAAAAAACAATGTTATTCTATTTGTTAAAAAAGTGTCCATTTCAGGAAATATTTTGTTTAGACCCAGTCCCTGTGGATAGGTGCTGAATGTATGGATATATACAGAGGGATTTAATCCAGTTCAAACTTTGTGTACATTTATTTATTTTTCCAAGATTTTTAGTCATTCAGACTGGCCTACCTCCCAATGATTTGAGAAATAGTAATGCTTTGTATGTTTCAGAAATATTGAGTGCCTCGCTTGGCTTGCCCTTTTATTTGACATTAAGAAATCGGTGGACATAAGAATAAGGCTTAGCCAAATGAATTCATCTAGTGATAGGGCAAAGTAGTGGACTGCAAAATAAGAAAGTCTTAGCAAAAAGGCTGAATTACAGCCTGGTCACTGGAGTGAGACACTTTCTGTTCAGCTTTAGTGATATAATAATAGTCACTACCCGAGGCATGGCTGAAATACTCTGGCCGGGGAGCTGTCAGGGAGTTTACAAAATCATGAACTTCATGGGTAAGAATTTAAATAGAAATTAAAATCTGACTCGGCTAGGAGTTGAATTGTGTCCCACTAAAAACAATATGTCAGAGTCCTAATCCTCATTCCCTCAGAATGTGATCTCTTTGGGAGAGAGAGTTTTTACAGAGGTAATCAAGTTAAAATGAGGTCATTCTTGTGAGTCCTAATCCAACAGGACTAGTGTCCTTATAAAAAGAGGAAATTTGGACACACACACACACATATCTATGCACAGGTAGGATGCCATGTGAACATGTAGACAGCCATCTACAAGCCATGGAGAGAGGACTGGAGCAGATCTTTCCCTTACAGCCCTCAGAAGGAACCATCCCTGTGAACACTTTGATTTCAAAATTCCAGCCTCCAGAACTATGACAAATTTCTATTATTTTAGCCACCTAATTTGTGGTACTTTGTTACTGCAGCCCTAGAAAACCATGACTCCAAGATCTTCATGCTTGCTGCCTTCCATCAGATGACCCATCAGTAAGCATGTATTTAATGAAACCCTATTATGTGCACACCTCTGAAGTCATATTAAAGAAATGAAATGCATAGTCCTTACTGCCCTGAAGCTTTATGGTCTAGTGTGGGCCAAAAGATAGAACCCTAGGAAACACAAAGTAACAACACAAGACAATATTTGATTAAGTTAATGCAGAACTGTACACTAGTGTCCCTCAAACCCAAATGATAGATCTTTCTTTTTTTGGTAGATTTTTTTCATGGCTTATTGAGATATAATCCATATATCATAAAATTCACCCATTTAAGTGTATAATTTAAGAAAAGAGTAAAGAATACAATTCAGTGATTTTTCATTGTGCAGAGTTGTGTAACCATCACCACTATCTAATTTTGAGATATTTCAAGACCCCAAAAAAGAGACTTGTTTGTACACATTAGCAGTCACTCGCATCCCCAGTTTTCCAGCCCCAGACAACCATTAATCTACTTTCTATCTGTGTGGAATTGCCTTCTCTGAACATTTGACATAGATGGAATTATGTAACATATGACCTTCTGTGACTGGCTTCTTTCACTTAGCATGTTTTTAAGGTTCATCTATATTGTAACATGTATCAGTACTTAGTTCCTTTTTCTAGGCAAATAATAGTCCATTGTATGATTATACCTCATTTTCTTAATCCATTCATCAGTTGATGGACATTTGGGGTGTTTCCACTTTTGGCTGTTATGAATAATGGTACTGTGTATATTCATGTATACATTTTTGTATGAATGTATATTTATATTTCTCTTGGATACATACCTAGTAGTGGAATTTCTGGGCCATAAGATAACTCTATGTTTAGCATTTTGGAGACCCCTTTTAAAAGGAAAAAAAAAGTATTCCTTGCCCTTAGTGCTGCCTTATGTTATTTTTATTATGGTACTCTGCTTAAATATGTTTAGATATCCATCCCAACCTATCTGAAACAGCCCCCTCCTCCCACAGACACTGTAACACATGGTCCTGCTTGATCATCTTCATGGCATTTATCACTATCTGAAACTTGCTTACTTATTTCTATCACCAGATGTTTATTTATTGCCCATCACTCAACCCTCACTAGAATATGAACTACATCAAAAAACTTGTCTATCTTGTTCATTTCTCTATTCCCGATCCTTAGGATTGAACCTGGCACAAAGTAATTGCTCAGTAAGCAGTTAACATAGAATAACAAAATAAAAACTTTTCCTGGATAACTTGAGGATCCTAGGGATTCTTGGATTCTAGTTTGAGAAATTCTTACGTGGATAGTATGTCCAAGATAAGAGGCTCCCCCAAAAATGAAGGAAAGAAGCTCATGGGAGAAATGGACTTGAGTTGGACCTTAAGACTTAAATGGGCAGTAGGAGAAGGGTTTCAAACAGGGAGAGAAGCACGACCAAAAGCTATAGATTTGGAGTATTCAGAGCCTCACTATTGTATCCTTTTCAGATAATAGGCAAAATATGGATTATTGATTAGACCTCTTTGTGTTGCATATCACAGATTACATAATCAAATTTACTAAAAACATGTTTGGGTGATAGGACTATGAAGTATGGGGTTAACTAAATCTCAAGCCCAACTGGACTCAGAGATCTATATGACATCTTCATAGCTTAGAGTCTTTCTCCATTTCTCAACCCTGCTCACCTCTACATGTTGACTTCATTTTCTGGCAGATTATTTCCATTTATAGAGCTATAGGGCACTGGATAATCCCAAACCTACCTGGTCATGATCAATGATTAAAAGGAAGAAACAGTGTTTCTCTAAGTACCTATATTACAAATCTCAGGGAAGCTTGTAATTGACAGTATAAGTCATCTGCCCATCCCAACAATCAGAGGAATAGAGTATTGTGGTTGGCTGGGCCTGAGTCCCAATGAGTGTGGAGCATACCTTGCATATCACATGGCATTGAGGGCTGAGCCTCACCCAAATCAGATGGGATAAGTTTCCTATGGAAAAGAAGTATTCTTTTCTCAGAAGAAGGGTGGAGGGTGCTGGAAAGACTAATGATAACAAAAATAAAAGTAATAGTAATGATAACAGAACAATTCTTTAGTGAAATAGGCACGTAAAATTCTTCTGGGCTAGAAAATCTGGATTTTTAAGACTCATAGAGGATGACATTTATATGTGTGGCAATGCTAGGAAACCCTTCTTTAGGATTTCTCTTTTAAAAATAAGGATATTTCTGAAATCCAGCAGCAAGGTTTCTTTTTGAAGATGAAAAGCCCTGCATATGTGTTGCAAATTTATGATTAACTGAGCATAGAATTTGGTAAGGAGTCCTATATTCATTTTGTCTATGCTTTTTTTTTAAATGGCAGTCTCCCTTAAAGGATTCATTTTTGTCTCACTGGGCCCTTAACATAGGAACATCCATTTCTCACAGGGAGAGTTTGTGATTGTTTGTCCATAGTTACATCCATCTGAGCATTGCTCCCTGAAGGAAGCTGGCGTCTGAGAATCTAGACTGCTTTCCACTGTGTCTGGCTATTTTAGGTTGTTTGTTTTTCTTTGAGAACCAAAACAAGAAACACCATTAGTGGGAGTACCAATTAAGAAGCCCAGTGAACAAAGCAAGATTAAATAAAATAATACTCGTTCTGAACATTTACTTCCATTAGCCCAATTCTCTCTCCAAACCCTGTTCTCTACTGGAGGTTAAATAGAAGGATTGTTATTTTAGTTAGCCCAGTGAGCAGATACTGATAAAAACTAAAAAAATACATAAGTAAACAAGATCTGAATGTTTTCTCTAAGGCTTGTGTGGCTTTGGAATTCAGTACCTTTAGTGGTAAGCAAGGTAACAGTACTTTGGTTATGGATCTATTACCTTTATTTCAAAATGAATTCATTAAATCATTAAAAACATGTTGAGCACTACTCTGCTTTTCATATTAAGGGATGGGCACAGGTTTTTTCATTGCTCAGATTTTGTTTCAAGGAGTATACAAGTAGCAGGGGAAACTGACAAGAAAACGACACAAGTGCAAAATACAATTTCTAGAACTGTGTTAATAGATGTAAACACAGCATGATGTAGGAGACCTAGAGTATATAAGAATGAACATAATAATTTTGTGACAGGAATTTAGGTTAAAGCTTGGTACAGTAGGTTGCTTTTAAGCTGGGATTCAAAAGATGAATAGGTTCGAAATAGGCAAGAAGTGAATGTGTTCTATTTTTCAGTGTTCTACTCATTTATTCCTAAACTCTTAGGTGCAATCATAGAGGAGTTTTTTCCTAAATCCTTACAAACCAGTTTTATATTTTAAAAATGCTGCCCCACCAAACTTGGTGACTGTTCTCTTAATAGACCAAGGTTCATGGGCCACATATGGCAGCCTTCGTGGAATGAGAGCATCTCACCAGGTGTCTCGTTCCACTGCACCTGCCCCTGCAGGTCAGGCATTAGCAACAGAACCGAGTCAAGGAGCCTTTCGTCTTTGTGTAAATAAGGCTCCTGATGTGTCATGACACTGCAGGGGCAGCGTTTGACTTGCAGGTCATAGGGTGATGTCAGTCTGTCCTGACTCAAAGTTCTGAAGCAAGAGACTGAGTTCGTGCACCATGTCTTCCCTCCTTCCCCATCACTGCCAAGACTGCAGATGAACTGGGCTGGGTGATCTGTACCACAAGCCAATTGTCAGCAGATCATGTTAGAAATTACCCTTTATGTCCCCTTTCCTGTTGTATCAGTACAACAGTGTAGAGACTTAGGGCAAGGAGAGAATCAGGCTGAGGTAGTCCAACTTCCACTGAGAGGCTTATAACTTGAGACGTGTGTCGTTGTGAGGGAGAATGATAAGCTTCAGAGACCATTTTTAGTCCAACAGTATATTCAATCTGGGCCACACTGTATTGTCATGAGTGAGGCTGTGTGCTCTATAAACTAATATTGTTTATTTGTTTCAATATTAGGTATAGGAGCCCATGACTTAACGAAACTTAAAATTCTCCATCTCTGCCACTCCTGGGCTTGTCTTCTCTTCTCTACTTAGGTCTGTGTACACATGCATTTTTCCCCTGGTTGTTGGAAATGACTTAAGATGTTCATATGCGGTGTGTCTTCTAGTTGTGCAAATGTTTTCTTTTTTTTTCTTTTTTTTTGGTGGGGGGTGGAGGGAGGTGGTGGGGGGTGGCTGGGTGATAGACATTGGGAAGGGTGTGTGCTATGGTGAGCGCTGTGCAAATGTTTTCTTGTGTTCCTCATGATTAAGTGGCATGCGTGTGCCCGATAGAGTCTGTTGAATTTCTAAGGTCACGATAATTGGCAGATGGAAGAAGTTCCATGCTATCAACTTTGAGAAAGGCTCTGGCTGCCTTCCTGCCTGATGGAGCAATGAGAGAGATGAGTTCTGCTGAAACTGACAGCAGGCTGCATAACAAACAGCGTGAGCCATCAGCTATGTTATTTTTAAGTAACATGCATTATTCCCTTTGAAAAGAAAATTTCCTCTTGATATTTTTCTTCCTCCAAAGAGTGTACTTTCCTCTCCCTGGAAATGGCTCCTCTACTTCTCTGGACACTCAGTGTAGACCGTTACAGCCCTAAGTGATGGATGAGCTCACTCTCTAGCAGCTCTTCTTGGCCTCTCATCAGCATCTCTAGACAGTCTGGCAGGTCTCTTCTGGTCTGTAGGGCTCTCACGGGCCTGCAGCTGGCTCCTTGCAGCTCAGCTGGAGTCAGTCCTCTTGAATCTACTGACCTGGACTCAACCCTTCTCTCTCCCTGGCAATTATCTCTCCTTAGCTCCCCTCATTTCCCTGCAGACTCCATTTCTTATGAAAGTTTTAGGTGCCCACTTTGGACCAGCTGCTGCTTCCATGTGATTACTCATCAGAATCGTGGTTTTTCCATAGTTAGCCCTACCAAAGTGGACATTCTGTTCCTCAGTGGAGCTGCATTCTGTAAAAGAACTGTGTTCTCAGTTCTTATATAAAGAACAAGTACCATGTAGAGTCAACATAGCTTTGAGAATCTCACACTGGAGACCACATACCACTCTCAGTAGGTCCAAAGCAACCAGATTGCCCTCCAGGATTGGAACGTATTGCCATTTTCTCATTTGGACACCAGATGAATTAATTTGTTTGTTTTTTAGTAGCCATTGTATGATTTCACACCTGGCCTGACAAGAAGCTCACGGTGTAAGAAACAAGGGGTAATGAACTCAGCTGCAAATACCAGCTTATGGATGTTTCACCACCTATGTTCACCTAGGACATGAGCTCTTGAGGTGGAATGGCCATTGAAATTACCTCCACTAGTATCTCTCTCAATCTCTCTCTCCGTCTTTTTCTCCCTCCTTCTCTTCCTCCTTTTCCCTCTCTCTGGCTCCATCTGGCATCTTCTCTTTCTTCTCTCTTTCCATCTCCATTTTGTCCTCCTCCCCTCCTCCACTCCCTCCCTCTGCTCTCCAGCACATGTACAGGAACCACTGGATTTAACTCTAAAATGTATTCATGTACACATATTAAAAGGCCAAATCATCCTGTTGTATTCCGTCTCAAGTTCTCAGTGATCACCAGTGAAAGCTTGGCCTTTTCCCACTCCTGTGTTTACCTGTTGTTTTCTTCATTGCCACAGTCTCCCCTTTCTCCCTGTGATCCACCCACATCAGTCTTACTTGTCCATCTTTACACTCAGAGGGCTTGATCTCCTTTTCCATTCTTTTTGTTATAAAAACACTGACTGACAAACCTGAAGTAGGTTATTAAATGATTCTAGAGGACAACTTGTTTTCTGCGCCCCACCGCCCCTGTGTTACATTCTGTTTGACAAATACTGGCTGAGCATCTGGAGAGGAGGAGGCCTTTCTTTTCAGCAGAGCTGAGTTCCTACTCCCTTGGTACTCTGGTAGAACAACATCCTTCCTCCACTCAACACCTCCATCTGCTTCAGATATGTCCCAGCCTTCTATCCCTTAGAACCTAGCCCTTGTGTGGTGCTTCACAGACTATTACTTCCAAAGATGACCTCCTAATATTATGCAGCCATCAAAAAAAAAAAAAAAAAACTTGCAATTTGCAGTGACGTGGATGGAACTAGAGGGTATTATGCTAAGCGAAATAAGTCAATCAGAGAAAGACAAGTATCATGTGATCTCACTGATAGGAATTCTTAATCTCAGGAAACAAACTGAGGGTTGCTGGAGTGATGGGGGTGGGAGGGATGGGGTGGCTGTGTGATAGACATCGGGGAGGGTATGTGCTATGGTGAGCACTGTGAATTGTGTAAGGCTGATGAATCACAGACCTGTACCTCTGAAACAAATAATACATTATATGTTAAAAAAAAAAAAAAAAGTAGACAGTAGGAAGGGAAAAATGAAGGGGAGGAAATCGGAGGGGAAGACAAACCATGAGAGACTATAGACTCTGAGAAACGAACTGAGGGTTTTAGAGGGGAGGAGGTAGAGGGATGGGTTAGCCCGGTGATGGGTATTAAGGAGGGCACATATTGAATGGAACACTGGGTGTTATACGCAAACAATGAATCACGGAACACTACATCAAAAACTAATGATGACTAATGAATGGTGACTAACATAATAAAATAAAATTAAAAAAAAAAAAAAGATGACCTATAGGCTACACTGATGGTACCTTTCTTAATTTTTTTCCAGCTTGATCCACCTAGTCTTATTTTCTTTGTCACTAGAAAGATGTCCTGCTCATTCCTGCTAGTCAGAGCTTCATCACATGCATATTTCTTCTTGCCTAAAATGCCCCCCTGCCTATCTGATACTGTACTAACCTCTTCTACTAAACTTTCTCTGACAAAATCATTAATTCCTCTTCTCAACTTTTCCAATATGTGAACTCTATATTTAACACTTGGTGATTATTAAATGGTGTTATTTATTCCACAGGTCCCAATATATCCATGGGCCAGATTTGCTTATCAAATGAGCTTATTTTCCTAACACCATGTTTTAAAACTTTTGAATTAGTTCCTGTTATTATAAAATGGAATGACTGCATATTGAAATCCTGATTTCCTGTTTCTACCCACCCCCAGAAAGGCATATCTGCAACACTGGATCTACATTTCCCCCACTGGGAGAATGGTGGCTCCTCCCCACCCCAACTCAGCTGAGGGAAAGCTCTCCAGCATCCATCTGTCCATCCAATTGCCTTTCTCCTTTATTTATCTGGTCCCAGCTGTGAAAAGCACTTAGTACAATGCCTGACAATAGCTGCTGCTGTGTTTATGGTTATGATTATAATGTATCTTGAATTTGTTACTGATTCAGGTCTTATTTTCCAACTCGACTATGAGTTCCTTAAGAACAGGGACCATATGTGGGGAGATGATCAAATACTATTTTTCTAGGGGTGCCTGGGTGGCTCAGTCATTTAAGCATCTGCCTTCAGCTCAGGTCATGATCCTGGAGTCCTGGGATGGAAACCCATGAGCATGGGGCTCCTTGCTCAGTGGGGAGTCTGCTTCTCCCTCTCCCTCTGCTGCTCTCAGTCTCTCTTAAATAAATAAATACTTATTTAAAAAAAAACAATTAAAAAAATACTATTTTTCTGGAGGAAGATTGGGGAACATTGAGATTGGTAGGAGATTTTCTAATGGGAAAATAATGTTCTTTGAGCCTTTAAGAGGGAGACAAGGATAAGGAAAGTGAACATGCTCTTGAGGGGAGGGATTTAGGAACCCTGGTTGCCAAAACAAGAGAAAAAGCATATTTACATGGTACTCTTTCCCAGAAGGAAAACCTAGAAGTTACATAAATGAATGTGTTTAAAATCAGACCCAGTTCCATTCAATGTTGGTCATTCAGTCAAGGAAAAGTCTCTGTTATGTGGCATTATATGGCAGTCATTGTGCTGGGTCCTGGAGATGTAAGGGTACATAAGACTTAAAGGCCTTACACTTCTTTACTAAAAGTTGAATCAAGGAGAGAAGGAAAAAACAGGATTTATTTTTCAGGCTTATTAGAAATATCCCTTTTGTTTATATTATTCATTCTTATTTCCTTGGTTACTACCAGAAAAAAAGAAAAATACACTTCAAAATTAGAAGAGATAAATAAGACAATGTGGAAGCAAGTAGACAATCTCATAGTTTCAGAGCTAGAAGACACCCCAGGGATCACTGAGGATTCCTTCCTCATCTTAAACATGAGGAAACAGAGGCTGAAGGTGATAATGTGCCACTCGCATCTCCCTCTGAGGGAAGCATAGTTGATGGGCATTCCCAGCCACTATCTCCCAGACTTACCCCACGTTCATGCAAAAGCCATGCTTCCCCAGGCTGCTCCCAGCTAACATCTGAACCAGAAGGTGACACTAGTGAGAGTACATTCATCTGGGGTGTGGGACCCCTCTACCAAGTGCCTGGGCTAGAGGACTCCCCTTCAGCCTAGCCTGAACTTTCTTGAACCCAGATGCAATTCTCCTTCCTTTCCCTTATCCTTTCATAGATATCAGACTTGTATTGAAGACTCTCTCTACCTACTCATGCTTCTTCCCCTTTAATCTGCATAGACATTTTCCCCAGTAAACCTCTTGCATGTCCACCTCTGTCTTAGAGTGTTTCTTGAAGGACCCAGTCTGATACACTGAGCAAGATCATGTCACTTGAGCATGTTCACACAACTAGTGAGTGGCACAGCTGGTGCCTGGACCCACTTTGCTTGACACCCAGTATTACAGTCTTTCCATGAAACATCATGAAACCTCAGTTTTGCCGTGATTCAGGCAGAGAAACTCCTGGGTGGAAAAGATGCTGAAGGAAGGAAGAAGAAATGGCTCCTCTAACAGCTGCTATGCCTAGGAGAAAATAAAACTGGATCCTGAGAAAGAGGCTAGACCAGAAGCATTTCCTAGGTTTTGAACTAGCATGTGTCCCCTGGGTTTTGCCCACCATGTCCTATTTCTTTACTGGGGGGAAACAAAGGATGGTAGGAATAGCAACAGCTTTTAGAGACAAACAGACCTGGATTAGAAGTCCAATTATTATTTTTATTGTTGATACTTGAGATGATAACTAAAAGTGAAGGAGGTATTGACTAGCTGAAAAACTGGGGGTGGCAGGGAGTGCTTCTGACAGAAGAATCTGCATGTGCGAAGGCTCCAAGGTGAGTGGGAGCATAGCTCCTTCAGGAAGCTTAAAGAAGGCACAGCAGCTGGAGCACAGAGAGTAAGGGTGAAAGTGGCATGAGATAAAGCTGAAGGAGTAGACAGGAGCACGAACCTGCAGGGCCTCGTAGGGTATGGTGTGGGTATTTGTTATCTTAAGAGCAATGGCAGAACATTGTAGGGCTTTGAACAAGTGTGGGGGTTAAGGGATAGGGAGAAGCATAATGATCCAACTTACCACTTGACACATTACTTAAGCTTCAGTGAGAAGATCAGGTGGACAGGGCCAGAGTGGATGCTGGGACATGTCTTAAGAGACAGGCAAAGAAAGATGGTGGCTTGATCTTGGGTAGTGATGATAAAGACAGAAGAGGGTTGATTGGCAAGATGTCCAGGAACTTAAATCAACAGGATTGTTGATTGATAGCAGTCCACCTTGCCCCTCCCATATATTAAGTTCATAACTGATAAAACTCCATCACCTGTTGTGTTTGGTCTTGTGCAGTGTATATGACAAGTGTTTATTGAATACTTGCCATTTGATGGAGTTATGAACTGGAGGCTTTTATCCCACCAACCCTGGGAAGAAGAACATTTCTAATTTGCCTCACCTCACAGAGCTGGCAGAGAAGGAAGAAGCAGGTGTGTGCCCCAGAGCAGAAGCAATCTTTTTGGCGAGCAAAGACATTAAACTGGGGCTCCAGATCCATCTTACTGACCTTATACAATATGTTCTCCTGAGCAGAAGGAAAGAAATAAGGTCACGGGATAAAGGCCAGAAATGATGTAATGACAAAAATCTCTTCAGACACCAGCTCTACACTGGCTGAATGCCAATGATCAGAAAGTAAATTTGAAAGTCAAAGAACAATTTATCTTTTATCACATTCCTATTCCTAAAATTTGGCTTAACCACAAGCCAAGCTCTTTTATTCAGCTGTATTTGTTGAGTGCCTACTCTGTGTGCCAGGTACTATGGAGCTGAGTTCTTGAGAGAGAGAGACATTAATCAAATCTTCACACAAATAATATGTAATTGCAAATTTTGATGAATCTTAGGAAAGAAAGGTAAATGGTACTATAACAACATCTAGGGGAATTCTTGACCTAGACTGGAGGGTCGGGGATCAGAGTTCTAAAGAGTAAGTTGGCATTAATTAGATGAAAGGGATGGAAAGCGCCTAATGGAAAAGCATTGAGGAGGAAGAAACAGCATAAGCAAAGACCATGTGGCATGTATTATTAGAACTTGCCTTTCTAGCACTCTTCTGCTTGCTCCAAATAATCTTTGAGTTAGAAAGGCAACTCAGTGAGGTGAGACCATAGAAAGCTGTAAGTGAATAAGAGTGTAGGATCAAGGCTATGAATGAACAGTGGCTTCACATTCTGCAAAATGTTTCCATGGCCAGTGAGAACAGAAGAACATCATGCTTCATTCCATTGTGTAGTAAATCAGCAAGGACTGAAATTATGGCTGATTTTCTTAAGAGGGCACAACATGAGTGATGTGAATGTTAATAATGAATAAAGGCAAATGTCAGCAGACTTTATTCTGTAGTCCGAGGTAATATAGCTATTTCCCAACTAATTAGTAAGCTCCCTGAGGAAAGAGACCATACTTGTTTCCTTGATTTGTGACTCTCAGTCCCTAGCAAAATATCTGACCCGTAGTTGGTATGTAATAAAAGTCTGTTTTGTTGATATTCTGAATTTTTATTATTATTTTAGTACAAATGAAATTAATTAAAATCTACAGAACCACTAGAAGTCACTTCTCACTTCCATTCTCTTTGTGAGGTTATTGTAGTGGATATACAAGTCTTACATCATTCAACTATTGAGCATTTGATATATGCCAAATTCTATGCAGGGCACATGAATACTATGTAATAACTGAGACAGGCCTATAGATAAGTAATTACAATAAAACATGGTGAGGCTTTCACAGAAGGAACCAAAAAGGGAAACTTTCTCATTACATGTAGTCTTTGCTTTGCATAGTTCCAATATGCACAAATTTTTGTTATCAGGTTTACTTAAATAACATAAGTTCCCTAATAGCATGATTTACATTTCAGTTATCATGGTATATTAACAGTGAGTAATTGCATAAAGTGCAAATTTTGCTGTTAGATTCTTTGTCCACTGTGTAAATAACAGATGTGCAACATGGTCAGTGACCAATCATGTCTCTTTCTCAAAGTCTGCCAGTGATTTGTCACTGAGCATCTGTTATTCAGTCTGTGCACAGACAGCAAAACATGTAGTTGAGTTGCCTCCTTACCTTCAAGTGATGAACCCATGTGACATTTTATGAAAATGGGTATTTAAAAGAGAGAATTGGCCAATGTAGAGGGAAGTGTGGTAGAGTAACTAAAAGTAATAATGCTAGAAGTAAAATTCAAAATAAATATCAATGGAGTTATATAAGAAAGCACTGACCCTGAGAACATTGACTCTAGAAACATAGCCAGAGGAATCTAGTGAAAGCATATTGTCAACATAAATGAAAAAAGGAGTTGTGATGAAAAGAGAGACAATGTTCCAGGAATGGGAGAAGATATTTGCAAATGACCTATCTGATAAAAGGTTAATATCTAATAAAGAACTTATAAAACTCAACACCCAAAAAACATAATCCAATTTAAAAATGGGCAGAAGACATGAACAGACATTTCTCTAAAGAAGACATACAGATGGCCAGCAGATACATGAAAAGATATTCAGCATCACTCATCATCAGGGAAATTCAAGTAAAAACTGCAATGAAATATTGCCTCACACCTGTCAGAATGACTAAAATCAAAAACAAAAGAAACAATAAGTATTGGTTAGGATATGGAGAAGGGGGAACCCTCTTGCACTGTTGGTAGAAATGCAAACTGGTGCATCCATTGTGGAAAACAGTATGGAGGTTCCTCAAAATGTTAAAAATAGAACTACCCTATGAGCTGGCAATCACATACTGGATATTTACCCAAAGAATACAAAAACACTAATTCAAAGGGATACATACACCCCTGTGTTTATTGCAGCATTATATACAATAGCCAACATATGGAAGCAGCCCATATCCATCGATTGATGAATGAATAAAGAAGATATAGATACACAATGGAATATTCACCATGAAAAAGAATGAAATCTTGCCATTTGCAATGACATGAATGGAGCTAGAGAGTATAATGCTAAGTGAAATAATTCAATCAGGGATGAATACCATATGATTTCACTCATATGTGGAATTTAAAAAACAAAACTAGCAAAGGGAAAAACAGAGACAAACCAAGAAACAGACTCTTAACTATAGAGAACAAACTGATGGTTACAAGACGGGAGGTGGCGGGGGGATGGGTGAGACAGATGACAGGGATTAAGGAGAGCACTTGTCATGATGAGCCTGGAAGATTAAAATAAAAATGGGAAGGAAGGAGGGAAGGAAGGAAGGAAGGAAGGGGAAGGAAGGAAAAAGAAAGCAAAGAGAGAGAGGAAAAGAAAAGAAACGAAAAGAACCTCTCAAAGGTATTTCACAAGATACTTGGAAGCTGATCTGAGCTTGGAAAAGAGTAGACAATTCACCAAGCCATAGAAGAGATGCTTGCTCTGTATTGTAAATTATACCATAAGAAGGTGTCATGTAGTATTCAAACTACTCTACAATTTTTCTATTGTTTTAAATTACAGTGTACTAAATAAATATTAATGTTACTATTTTAAAATTCCCTAATACATTTACAACCAACAGTTAGAGAGTGTTTAATATTCTGGCCAAAAAAAATTAAAGTCACAGAATAATTGTAATTTTTTCCATTGATTATTTTTTTGATTATACAGTTTTAGCTAGTACTGTCAGTTTTACAGTTCTGTATTAAACACAAAGCGGGGCACCTGGGTGGCTCAGTTGGTTAAGCGACTGCCTTCGGCTCAGGTCATGATCCTGGAGTCCTGGGATCGAGTCCCGCATCGGGCTCCCTGCTCAGTGGGGAGTCTGCTTCTCCCTCTGACCCTCTCCCCTCTCGTGCTCTCTCTTTCTCATTCTCTCTCTCAAATAAATAAATAAAATCTTAAAAAAAAAAAAAAACACAAAGCAAAGAGTGCCTGTAATTTATTCCCCTCTATTGGCTTTTTAGTTATCCATCACTTTATTCTTCTTTTAGTGATCACACTAAATATTACAACACTCATATTGACTTATTAGAGTCTAATATAAATTGGAAACTTTGCTCTTTATCACACAATGTGAGGGCCTTTACCCTTTCCTGACCATTTGTACTATTGTTTTTTTTTTTTAAAAAGATTTTATTTATTTGACAGAGACACAGCGAGAGAGGGAACACAAGCAGGGGGAGTGGGAGAGGGAGAAGCAGTCCTCCCGCCGAGCAGGGAGCCCGATGCGGGGCTTGATCCCAGGACCCTGGGATCATGACCTGAGCCGAAAGGCAGACACTTAACAACTGAGCCACCGAGGCGCCCCACTATTGTTTTTATGGACTTCATTCTAGAAACATTCTAAACCCCATAGAACATTACACTTACCACTTTATTATACAAATTACCCTCATATGAGATTACCCTCCTATTTACCCTGTGTCTCTTCATTCCTTCCTATGTGTTTATGTTTCCATCTCATTTAATTTTCTTTCTCTTTGAAGAACTCCTTTTAGTATTTCCTTCTCCTTAGGCCTGATGGTGACAAATTCTTCCAAATGTTTGCCTAAAAATGTCTCTTATTTATTTTAATTTTAGGGTTTAAATTTCTGTGTTGAGATTTCTTTTATTTTAGCATTTTTAAAATGTCAGTCCATTGTCTTCTAGCATCTTTTGTTTCTGTTGAGAAGTCATATATTAGTCTTATCATTCCTTTTTTAAAGGTTAGATATTGTTGCTTTCATAACTGCCCTTAAGATTTTTTTCTTTCTCTATGGTTTATGCATAATTTTACTGTGATATGACCAGGTATTTATTCTACTTTGGGTCCCCAGCACTTCTTGAACCTATGGAGTTCCAAGCAATTTTTGATGTATTTTGTCTATTTGGGAAAGATCTCAGTCATTACTCTTTTCAAATATTTTTTCTTCTCATGTTATCTCCTACTAAAATTCTAAAAATGGATGTTACATTTTACTGTATTCTGTATATCTTTTACACTCTTTTTTATATTTTTTATTCTTTATTCTATCTGTATTCCATCTAGGCATTTTCTTCTTACCTATCTTCTATTTCACTAACCCTTATTCTCCTGTGTCTAACCTGCCATGAAACCCACACTTTGAGTTCTTAATTTCTGTATTTTTTTATTTGTAGAATTTTTATTTGACTCTCTTATAGTGCTTAGTTCTAAGCAGAAATTTTTCACTTTTTCAGTGTTCATAAACAAGTCTTTTTCCCGGTATGCTTAGTTATTTTTGAATAAATTTTGAATATTGAATATGAAAAATGACAAAAGTCTTTTGAGATTTTAAGTGATGTTATATTAATTCGGAGAGGAAATAAGAAAGGGCCAGAGGAAAAATATCAAAACCAGAGAACTCTGAGTAAAAGGTCTTACTAAAAATGACAAGTGTGTGATTAAAATAATTTCTTAAGAAGATAGAAAGATTTAAGTGGTATCTAATAGACTTTAAGATCTTTACTCTAAGGAAAACACTTTCTGTTAAACAATAGGGCTCCTAAGAATATTAATGGCATTATCCCATGGCACTTACACAGGGAAACACAGATAAAGATATTTATTTCAAAGAGATTTCTGAGTTTTTTTTTTTTTTAATTGAATGGTTTATAAATGTATACACAGAAAGGCCACCATGCTTTTAAAGACATCATATCAGCTGGTGTTGAAAAGGAAAGAGCACAAAATAAATAGCCAGAAAGTAGAGCAAGAATCATACTCAAGTGTAAACACAGGCCATTTCTTATAGAAAGGGAATGATTACTAGAAAGTTAAACCAAGAATCTAGAAGGAGAGTGAAGATCCTTGGAAAATAGTGGAGCCTAATTCAAGAAACTGGAAACATGTGCCTAGTTGAATTTCAAAATTGCTATGGACCAGAGACTGCTTCTACCTCCCATTTGTCCTCTTTCTAAATAGGAGTACTTATAATGCTTATCCTATACCTGTCCCCAGTTATATGTTATATGGGGAGGGAGGGGAGACAGTTAACCAATCTTTAGTTCCTAGGTTTTCAAATCAAAAGGACCCATATTCAAGGATTATATGTAAGGACCCTTCTTCTAGACCTGAATCACATGACAAGATCCTGGACTTCATATTGATGTCACAATAAGAGGAGACTTTAGGAATATAGGTCATGAGACAAGTGTCTATTTTGCCAGTGGGGGGAATGTAAATAATTTATCTCAGAGGGAAGTCTTTTTTTAAATAGTCACAAATTCTTTGATAATCCTACCATTGAATGGTAGGCACTGTGTCCCTTCCTCATGAGTCTGGGCAGGTTTGTGACTACGTCAGCCAACAGATTGTAACAGAAGTGACCTCTGTGGATAGGCTAGAAAAGAGTTTGCTGCTCCCACCTGGTTCTGTTGGGATAACACTCACTGTGGCAGAAGTGAGCTGCCATGCAAGTCTATCTACTCTGATGCCACTATGCTGGTGAAGCCCATAAAAGGGTTTTGCTTAACAGCCCCAGCTAAGCTCCCAGCTAGCCATCAACCTCAACTGCTGGCCATGTACGTGAGCAGTACTGAATGTCCAGTACACTTGATCCTTCAAATGAGTGTAGTCTCAGCTAATTCCAAACATGCAGGAAACTCTAATTGAGAACATCCTATCTGAGCCCTTCCTCAATTTCTGACCCACAAAACAGTGAACAAAATAAAAATTTAAGCCACTGTATTTTGTGATAATTTGTTATGCATACCATCAGATGAGGTGTGGGGCCCAGAAATCTGCATCTTAATAACTATACATAAATGATACCTTTGCACACAAAAGTCTAAAATTTTTACCAAGGGTTATGTGTGCTCACTCAAGTTTCTTTCCCTTCTCCTTAACACCCTAATAGAGGTGGTCAGAGAGCAAAGACATCATCCCAATTTTACCTCTGGAGGTGAAACACAAACCTTCCAATATTGGCTGAGGAATAATCTCATGACTAATGGAGATTGTCATACCAGACATGCCACAATTCTTTGATTTAATGTTCTGGGAAGAGATGATTTCCCCTCGCAGATTGGATCCCCTGCTGTTATCTTAAAACATCTAGAGCATAAAACTCTGACTTTATTTCTTTTCATTCCTGCTGCTTCCTTGAGCCAATGAGAGGGCAGGAAACAGGATTTGTATCATTCATTATCCAAAAGCACTGCTGTGCCTGTCTCTGAGGAAAAGGCATTCATGAATGCAAGTTGGCATTAAAATGGTCTCCCAGATACATGAGAAGTTAAGTTACATTAGCATTTGCATGCAGAAAACTCAATATTTTTCTAATGTGTTATGTTGGCTATTTACAATTTACATTTCTAATGCGTTATGTTGGCTATTTACAATCATATGAATTGTGTGTTACAATCCTTCATTAGTTCTTTTTAATGAACTAGCACACCTGGTATCTCTCAACACAATCATTGCTCGTATTTGCTTTCTGCCAGTCATTAGAGATGATAGGGAAACTCAAGAGAAAGTGTGTGTGTCAAATAGAGACCAAATGCAGGTGGTGATGAGATTTGAGTTACACACCTGGGCTCATTCATCTCCTTCCTTCTTAATTTTTTTTGGGGGGGTGGGCAGGGGGTGGGGAGCGTGGTTAGTGGAGCTGAAATATTAAAGGCAGTGGTTCTTTTCTAAATCTCTTCTCTAATTGTCTGACCAAGTAATGATTTTCCTGAATGACAGGAGAGGAAGCAGGATGGGAAGGGAACTGTGGATGCTAACAGTATCCACTATCTTCAGTGTAATGTCCTTACAGTGAGTAATTTGCTATATTTAACTTTCCATCTGTAGAGACTTGAGTATGTATGTATCTACTAAGCTACTTAAGTTCTCAGCAAACAACTTAGATTCTTTGAATAGCACTGATCATTTAGTTTAACAACTCAGGTATGGTTGCGTTTGTTTTTTTGTTTTTTATTTTCCTCTTTTTTCCTGTCCCAAATTTAGGCTTGTCATAATTATACAGAGAGAAAGAATATGAAATTGGATATAGAAAGAAAAAAATCTATGTTGGTGGAGCAATAAGCTTTTTAACCAGTCCAATATGCAGGAATAACCCTTCACTATCTACCTTATGTGACCCTGAGAATCTTTAAATATAATTCTGTGAGTCAAATGATCCTTTAAAACTTTCTCATGTTTACATTTAAACCTTAAGTATGATATGTCAGAATCAAAGGTTGGGGGAAAATGCTAAGTTTAGAATTTCTTTAAAAAATTCTTGTTTTTCAATGTTATTAAATATAAATGATATATAATATTTAAAATAAATATAAATAATTGAATATGTCCTACATAGTTAAAATATCAAGTCAAGAAATAGATGACTTTGCTAATTAGTTATTAAACAATGAAGGGAGGATCATTACAACTTTGGGGATTTTGCCCTTTTCCATAACTTGGCATTTTCTTATTAATAAAGATATTTGTCCAGGATTTTCCAAATCAGAGTTACTTAGTAGGCTCTAAGCAGTGTAACAAATCTGCCCATATGTATGAAGGTATTAAGGAAATTATTTGCTTTCTTTTTCCTTTGAGCTTTTTGATCTACACCTATAATTATCTGTTTGGATCCTGCACAAAAATAGAAAGAGAAAATGAAAGAGTAATTATGTTTTGAATAGACTAATTAAAAAGTAGAAGATAATTCCACATACATAGAAAGCATGTAATATGTGAGGAATATCCCTAAGATTTAGAGAAAAGGAAATTGGATCACTGATAAATAGAAACCCCACCTGATTCTACACCAGTGGTACAGGTAGTATTCTGTAGGAGGAAGACCACTGAACTGGGAGTTGGGACACTTGAATCTACCTAGATCTAACTGAGTGACCTTGGACAGAGCACTTCAACCCCCTGAACCTTGGAGTCTTTAATAGGAGACTACCAATTTCAACAACATAATCTCTTCAATAGATTCTTGTAATACTGATCCTAAAATATGAAAGTTTAACTGTATGATTATTTAGTTTGCAGGACATTTTGTAAATAATTATAGAAAGCCAAATAACAAATCTAATTTGGATACCCAGATTGAAGCCAGCTCAAACGGGGACCCTAAGGATGTGACTAAACAATGGATTGTAATCGGCATTCATTTCCTATTCATCTCTTGATTAGCATTGGATGGATGCAGAAGCCAAGCTCACTTGCCAGGATTAGGATAGGGACATATGGCAAGCAAGTTGTTTTGGGGGATGCTATAGTTATATATCTCATTCATCTATACAGTAAAACCACATATATTTAGACTCTCCAAAGTTCAAAACATTTGATAATAAATAAAATGTTATCAATGCTTGACATCTAATAAAAACCCCACTGTAAGAATGAATAGTTTAAGAAAATTCATTTATAAAGGGAATGTTTACATAAAGGAAATGATTTTCATATACTTTAAAAACAATCTATTTGCTTGGCCATAAGATAAATTTTTCTTAATCATAATTTTATTCAGTTTGTTCAAATTGAATGGAAGGTCTATTAGACCTGGCACCATGATAATTTAGTTGGTACATTCTCAGCATCTAGCAAAACAGCTGACATAAAAATGTATTATATGTATTGAGAAGGATTAATTCTGCATGTCTTCTTTAACATTACAGTTTAAACATATTAAAATACTAATAAATGTAGTAAAATTAGAATTGCATATAGGTATAAAACTGAAAAAATGAAAGTCCCCCCCCCCCACCATCATCCACATTTCATGGGAAATAGGACTGTTAGCATTTCTAGGTATAATTGTATGCAAATACTAGTATGCATACATGTTTCTGTATGCTTATACTGATGTCTATCTATTTATATCCTTAACAAAAATGGAATTAATCTATTTGTACTTGACTTTCATGTCTTGGAGAAATTTTTCTAAGAGTATATGGATCTACCCTGTCCTTTGTGATGGTTACAGAGAATTCCACCACATGGGATATACTTTATTTAAATATTTCTGACCCATTGATTTTGTTTTTTGTTTTTTGTTTTTTTTTTAATTTTTTTTTTATTGTTATGTTAATCCCCATACATTACATCATTAGTTTTAGATATAGTGTTCCATGATTCATTGTTTGTGCATAACACCCAGTGCTCCATGCAGAACGTGCCTACCTCAATACCCATCACCAGGCTAACCCATCCTCCCACCCCCCTCCCCTCTAGAATCCTCAGTTTGTTTTTCAGACTCCATCGTCTCTCATGGTTCTTCTCCCCCTCCGATTTCCCCCCCTTCATTCTTCCCCTCATGCTACATTCTTCTTCTTCTTTTTTTCTTTCTTAACATATATTGCATTATTTGTTTCAGAGGTACAGATCTGAGATTCAACAGTCTTGCACAATTCACAGCGCTTACCAGAGCACATACCCTCCCCAGTGTCCATCACCCAGTCACCCCATCCCTCCCACCCCTCCCCCCACTCCAGCAACCCTCAGTTTCTTTCCCGAGATTAACAATTCCTCCTATCAGTGAGGTCATATGATACATGTCTTTCTCTGTTTGACTTATTTCGCTCAGCATAATACCCTCCAGTTCCATCCACGTCGTTGCAAATGGCAAGATCTCATTCCTTTTGATGGCTGCATAATATTCCATTGTATATATATACCACCTCTTCTTTATCCATTCATCTGTTGATGGACATCTTGGCTCTTTCCACAGTTTGGCTATTGTGGACATTGCTGCTATAAACATCGGGGTGCACGTACCCTTTCGGGTCCCTACTTTTGTATCTTTGGGGTAAATACCCAGGAGTGCAATTGATGGATCATATGGTAGCTCTATTTTCAACTTTTTGAGGAACCTCCATACTGTTTTCCAGAGTGGCTGCACCAGCTTGCATTCCCACCAACAGTGTAGGAGGGTTCCCCTTTCTCCGCATCCCCGCCAACATCTGTCATTTCCTGACTTGTTAATTTTAGCCATTCTGACTGGTGTGAGGTGGTATCTCATTGAGGTTTTGATTTGGATTTCCCTGATGCCGAGCGATATTGAACACTTTTTCATGTGTCTGTTGGCCGTTTGGATGTCTTCTTTGGAAAAATGTCTGTTCATGTCTTCTGCCCATTTCTTGATTGGATTCTTTGTTCTTTTGGTGTTGAGTTTGATAAGTTCTTTATAGATTTTGGATACTAGCCCTTTATCTGATATGTCATTTGCAAATATCTTCTCCCATTCTGTCGGTTGTCTTTTGGTTTTGTTGACTGTTTCCTTTGCTTTGCAAAAGCTTTTTATCTTGATGAAGTCCCAATAGTTCATTTTTGCCCTTGCTTCCCTTGCCTTTGGCGATGTTTCTAGGAAGAAGTTGCTGCGGCTGAGGTCGAAGAGGTTGCTGCCTGTGTTCTCCTTTAGGATTTTGATGGACTCCTGTCTCACATTGAGGTCTCTCAACCATTTGGAGTCTATTTTTGTGTGTGGTGTAAGGAAATGGTCCAGTTTCATTCTTCTGCATGTGGCTGTCCAATTTTCCCAACACCATTTGTTGAAGAGACTGTCTTTTTTCCATTGGACATTCTTTCGTGCTTTGTCAAAGATTAGTTGACCATAGAGTTGAGGGTCCATTTCTGGGCTCTCTATTCTGTTCCATTGATCTATGTGTCTGTTTTTGTGCCAGGACCATACTGTCTTGATGATGGCAGCTTTGTAGTAGAGCTGGAAGTCCGGAATTGTGATGCCGCCAGCTTTCCTTTTCTTTTTCAACATTCCTCTGGCTATGCGGGGTCTTTTCTGGTTCCATACAAATTTGAGGATTATTTGTTCCATTTCTTTGAAGAAAGTGGATGGTATTTTGATGGGGATTGCATTGAATGTGTAGATTGCTCTAGGTAGGATTGACATCTTCACAATATTTGTTCTTCCAATCCATGAGCATGGAACGTTTTTCCATTTCTTTGTGTATTCCTCAATTTCTTTCATGAGTATTTTATAGTTTTCTGAGTACAGATCCTTTGCCTCTTTGGTTAGATTTATTCCTAGGTATCTTATGGTTTTGGGTGCAATTGTAAATGGGATCGACTCCTTAATTTCTCTTTCTTCTGTCTTGTTGTTGGTGTATAGGAATGCCACTGACTTCTGTGCATTGATTTTATATCCTGCCACTTGACTGAATTCCTGTATGAGTTCTAGCAGTTTTGGGGTGGAGTCTTTGGGATTTTCCACATAAAGTATCATATCATCTGCAAAGAGTGAGAGTTTGACTTCTTCTTTGCTGATTTGGATGCCTTTTATTTCTTTTTGTTGTCTGATTGCTGTGGCTAGGACTTCCAATACTATGTTGAATAGCAGTGGTGATAGTGGACATCCCTGCCATGTTCCTGACCTTAGGGGGAAAGCTCTCAGTTTTTCCCCATTGAGAATGATATTCGCTGTAGGTTTTTCATAGATGGCTTTTATGATATTGAGGTATGTACCCTCTATCCCTATCCTCTGAAGAGTTTTGATCAAGAAAGGATGCTGTACTTTGTCAAATGCTTTTTCTGCATCTATTGAGAGGATCATATGATTCTTGTTCTTTCTTTTGTTAATGTATTGTATCACGTTGATTGATTTGCGGATGTTGAACCAACCTTGCAGCCCAGGGATAAATCCGACTTGGTCGTGGTGAATAATCCTTTTAATGTACTGTTGGATCCTATTGGCTAGTATTTTGGTGAGAATTTTTGCATCCATGTTCATCAGGGATATTGGTCTGTAATTCTCCTTTTTGATGGGGTCTTTTTCTGGTTTTGGGATCAAGGTAATGCTGGCCTAATAAAACGAGTTTGGAAGTTTTCCTTCCATTTCTATTTTTTGGAACAGTTTCAGAAGAATAGGTATTAATTCTTCTTTAAATGTTTGGTAGAATTCCCCTGGGAAGCCATCTGGCCCTGGGCTTTTGTGTTTTGGGAGATTTTTGATGACTGCTTCAATTTCCTTAGTGGTTATAGGTCTGTTCAGGTTTTCTATTTCTTCCTGGTTCAGTTTTGGTAGTTGATACATCTCTAGGAATGCATCCATTTCTTCCAGGTTATCTAATTTGCTGGCATAGAGTTGCTCATAATATGTTCTTATAATTGTTTGTATTCCTTTGGTGTTGGTTGTGATCTCTCCTCTTTTATTCATGATTTTGTTGATTTGGGTCATTTCTCTTTTCTCTTTGATAAGTCTGGCCAGGGGTTTATCAATCTTGTTAATTCTTTCAAAGAACCAGCTCCTAGTTTCATTGATCTGTTCTACTGTTCTTTTGGTTTCTATTTCATTGATTTCTGTTCTGATCTTTATTATTTCTCTTCTCCTGGTGGGTTTAGGCTTTATTTGCTGTTCTTTCTCCAGCTCCTTTAGGTGTAGGGTTAGGTTGTGTACTTGAGACCTTTCTTGTTTCTTGAGAAAGGCTTGTATTGCTATATACTTTCCTCTCAGGACTGCCTTTGCTGTATCCCAAAGATTTTGAATAGTTGTGTTTTCATTTTCATTGGTTTCCATGAATTTTTTTAATTCTTCTTTAATTTCCTGGTTGACCCATTCATTCTTTAGTAGGATGCTCTTTAGCCTCCATGTATTTGAGTTCTTTCCGACTTTCCTCTTGTGATTGAGTTCTAGTTTCAAAGCATTGTGGTCTGAAAATATGCAGGGAATAATCCCAATCTTTTGGTACCGGTTGAGACCTGACTTATGACCTAGGATGTGATCTATTCTGGAGAATGTTCCATGGGCACTAGAGAAGAATGTGTATTCCGTTGCTTTGGGATGCAATGTTCTGAATATGTCTGTGAAGTCCATTTGGTCCAGTGTGTCATTTGAAGTCTTTATTTCCTTGTTGATCTTTTGCTTAGATGATCTGTCCATTTCAGTGAGGGGGGTGTTAAAGTCCCCCATTATTGTATTGTTGTCGATGTGTTTCTTTGCTTTTGTTATTAATTGCCTTATATAATTGGCTGCTCCCATGTTAGGGGCATAGATATTTACAATTGTTAGATCTTCTTGTTGGATAGACCCTTTAAGTAGGATATAGTGTCCTTCCTCATCTCTTATTACAGTCTTTGGTTTAAAATCTAATTTGTCTGATATAAGGATTGCCACCCCAGCTTTCTTTTGGTGTCCATTAGCATGGTAAATGGTTTTCCACCCCCTCACTTTCAATCTGGGGGTGTCTTTGGGTCTAAAATGAGTCTCTTGCAGACAGCATATCGATGGGTCTTGTTTTTTTATCCAATCTGATACCCTCTGTCTTTTGATTGGGGCATTTAGCCCATTTACATTCAGGGTAACTATTGAAAGATAGGAATTTAGTGCCATTGTATTGCCTGTAAAGTGACTGTTACTGTATATTGTTTGTGTTCCTTTCTAGTTTATGTTGCTTTTAGGCTCTCTCTTTGCTTAGAGGACCCCTTTCAAGATTTCTTGTAGGGCTGGTTTCGTGTTTGCAAATTCCTTTAGTTTTTGTTTGTCCTGGAAGCTTTTTATCTCTCCTTCAATTTTCAATGACAGCCTAGCTGGATATAGTATTCTTGGCTGCATATTTTTCTCATTTAGTGCTCTGAATATGTCCTGCCAGTCCTTTCTGGCCTGCCAGGTCTCTGTGGATAAGTCTGCTGCCAATCTAATGTTTCTACCATTGTAGGTTACATATCTCTTCTCCCGAGCTGCTTTCAGGATTTTCTCTTTGTCTCTGAGACTCGTAAGTTTTACTATTAGATGTCGGGGTGTTGACCTATTTTTATTGATTTTGAGAGGGGTTCTCTGTGCTTCCTGGATTTTGATGCCTGTTTCCTTCCCCAAATTAGGGAAGTTCTCTGCTATAATTTGCTCCATTATACCTTCTGCCCCCCTCTCTCTTTCTTCTTCTTCTGGGATCCCAATTATTCTAATGTTGTTTCATCTATGGTATCGTTTATCTCTCGAATTCTGCCCTCGTGATCCAGTAGTTGTTTATCTCTCTTTTTCTCAGCTTCTTTATTTTCCATCATTTGGTCTTCTATCTCACTGATTTTCTCTTCTGCCTCATTTATCCTAGCAGTTAGCGCCCCCATATTTGATTGCACCTCATTAATAGCCTTTTTGATTTCTACTTGGTTAGATTTTAGTTCTTTTACTTCTCCAGAAAGGGTTTCTCTAATAACTTCCATGCTTTTTTCAAGCCCAGCTAGTATCTTTAAAGTGATGATTCTGAACTCTAGATCTGACATTGTACTAATGTCCGTATTGAGTAGGTCCCTGGCAGTCGGTACTACCTCTTGTTCTTTTTGTTGAGGTGTTTTTTTCCGTCTTGTCATTTTGTGCAGAGGAGAAAAGATTAATGAGAGAACAAAATGCTAGCAGGGTAACAATGTCCCCAGAAAATATACTCTAAACAAATCAGAAAAGACCTGAAGCTGTGGGAAAAGAAAGGGAAAGAGAGAAAAAAGGAAAAGAAAGAAAAAAAGAAAAAAGAAATAGAAAAAGATAAAGATAAAAACAAACAAAAGCAGAACAAAACAAAACAAAACAAAAACAGAATGTGATCAAATATGATCAGGCTGGTATATAGATCAGTGCCACACACTAGATTTTGGGTGTATTTTGATCTGTTAAAAGAAAGTGCCTCCCAAAATTTTAAAGAAAGAAAAACTTACATAAGTACAAAAATAAGGGTTGATATGATGAAGGGATGGAATATGACTGTAAAGATGGAAATTATAAAAAATTTTATAAAAGGAATTGATAAGGTGTTTGAAAAAAGAAAGAAGAGGATTTAAAAAAAAAAAGAAAAAGAAAAAAGGGAGAGAATGTGATCAGGCAGGGGAGTAGAAAAAAACCATACACTAGAGATTTAGAGTATATTTTGATCTGTTAGAAGAAACTATCTCAAAATTTTAAAGAGAGAACAACTTATATATATATGCCAAAAATATGGGTAACTACTATGAAGGGATAGAATATGACTCTAAAAATGAAAAATAAAAATGTTTTTTTAAAAAAGGGATTGATAAGATGTTGGTTGAAGAAGAGAAAAAGAAAAATTAAAAAAAAAGAAAAAAGAAAAAAGATAATTAAAAAAATAATTTACTGTGAAAGACTAAAGAATCATGGTAAAAAAGCCATGAATTCTATGTACAGTATTCCCCTAGCGCTGGAGTTCTGCCGTTCTCACTGATCGGTAAACCTGGTCTTGGCTGGCTGTTCTCGCTGATCTTCTGGGGGAGGGGCCTGTTGCCGTGGTTCCCAAATGTCTTTGCCGGAGGCAAAATTGCCCCGCCCTTGCCAGTCCGGGCTAAGTAATCTGCTCGGGTTTGCTCTCCGGAGCTTTTGTTCTCTGCAAGCTTTCCGTACAGCTTTGGAGGCGGAGAGTGAAAATGGCGGCCTCCCAGTCTCCACCCCGGAGGAGCCGAGAACTCGGGGTCCCGCTCCTCAGTGAGCCCCCAGAGAAAAGCAGTCAGTCACTCCCGTCTCCCTGGTCTCCGGCCGCACTCTCTGCTCACCCGGCCTGTGACAGCGCGTTTCTATCCCTGGCACCCGACCCCGGGTGGAGTCTCCAAACCCAGCAGATCCCCGCGGTGCTTTCCCGCACCTCCCCTCCCCGGGGAAGAAGGTGAGTCTCCCCGGATCTGCCGCTTGTTGGGTCCCTGCTGGAGGAGCAGTGGCCCGACTGTGCCGCGGATCACGGTTTATGACAACCCTGAGCTGAGAGCCCGCGCCTGGGCTCCGTCTCTGCAGCCGGCTTCCCTGCTCCGATACCTGGGAGCTCTGCTGCACTTAGGCACCCCTGGTCTTTCTGTGACCCCGAGGGTCCTGAGACCACAGTGTCCCGCGAGGGTTCCACCCCCCACTTCGCCACCAGAGTGACGTCCCTCAGCGGAGCAGACTTCTAAAAGTTCCGATTTTGTGCTCCGGGGCTCTATCACTTGCCAGAAGCGGCGGATGGAGGCCCCTCCCCCGCCGTCTATCCTCCCGAATATCGCCTCAGATTCACTTCTCTGCACGTCCTACCTTCCAGAAAGTGGTCGCTTTTCTGTTCAGAGAGTTGTTGCTATTCTTTTCTTCGATCTCCTGTTGAGTTTGTAGGTGTTCAGAATGGTTTGATCCCTATCCAGCTGAATTCCTGAGAGGAGACGAAATCCAGGTCTCCTACTCCTCCGCCATCTTGCTCCGCCTCCTCCCATTGATTCTTTTAATCAAAAACTGGAAACATTGCGCTAAACACCTTTGCATATTTATCCTGTAGACATGAGGATAAATTTCTAGCGATAATTTTTTTGAGTCCATCAGATATAAGTTTAAAGTTGTTTTAGCGTTAAATTGCTCTCCAGAAAGTTGTCACCAATTTGTATTTTTCTGTGAATGCGTGTTTGTTCTAAATTTCAACTCTTGGCTTTATCAAACTTTTAAATATTTCCTAGTTTGATATTTAAAAGGAATATCTCACAACAATTTCTGAAGCTTTTGTGAGATTCAAGACAACTTTCCTAGTAGTCATTTAGGATTGGGCTAAGGTTGTAGAGGTTTATTTCAGGTTATTGTTACCTAAGTGAATTACCTTTTGGGGAATCAACCTTATTGCTCTGGTCCTTGATCGCTCTACTCTAAACCATGTAAGGTTGTTAAAAATCTAAGCTCTACTGCTCAAATTTGGCACAAACTCTCAGAACAAACGGTGTCAGTGCTCTGCTCACCTCCCAGGATTCCTGCCTTTGCTTAGATTTAGACCTGATAATTCATTAATTTCTTGTCAGCTCTATATTTCTTTTACAAAGATTCTTAAAATATTCATTTAAAATATTAATATTTTAATTGTTAGCAAAAAGTTGATCTAAATACCTAGCTGATCAAATTAGCAGAAAGAGGAAATATCTTCTATGTCTATTAATCTTTATATTTACCATTTCTTGCTATATGCTTATTTTGTGTAAACAAGAACTGGAACCCTTTTACTCCAACATTAGGAGATTAAGGAACAGTTGAAGAAGTAGCTCAGGAGACTAAGGAAAAGCGACTAGTAAAGTGGAGTGATCACCAAAAGCAGGTGGTGTCCTGTAAACAAAGGAGAGGAGTGATCAGCTCTGTCAAATGCTGATAAAGAATAGGATAAAGACAGAGTTGATCAATGAATTTGGCAACATGAAGGTCACTGGTTACCTTGAGAAGAGAAGTTTAAATAGAATGTTGAGGGCAAAAGCCTGATTAGAATGGACTGAAGGGAAAATATGAGGAGAAAGAATGGAAATATCAAATATAAAAAATTATTTCCAGGGGTTTTGCTGCAGCAAAGCTAAGACATAAGGAAGTAGCTGGCTTGGCAGTGGATATAGGGCTGAGATGGTTATTTTTTTTTTTTAAAGAGGGAAAAATAACAGCAGTTTTAGATGCTAATGGAAAATATCTAGTGGAGAGAGAAACCATGATGTGAGAAAGAGGGAAGAGAGAATTGCTGAAGTCATTCTTGAATAGACAAGAGGAAAAGGTTTGACATTGAATAACATCATGAGTAGTTCATCTGAGTTTGGGAGGCAGGGGCTTGAAGGTGGATAGTGTAGTGGTGGAGGTCTGGAAGTTCTCATCTGATCACTTCATTTTTCTCACAGAATAGGAAGAAAGATCTTTAGCTCTGGGTGAAGCTGATAGAGGAAGTGCAGAGTGCTTGAGAAAAAAAAAAAAAAAAGTCTGAAATGATGCTCTGGTAGAGAGGGAAAGCACATGCACTAGAGAATAGGATCGCTAAAAAAGGTGGCCTGAAACCATACAAAGCCAGGGAGATATGAGGATATCAATTTAAATATCTTAAGAGACCTAGAGAAATGTACAGTCCAATCCAAGGGGTGAAGAATGTCAGATAATACACTTTTTGAAGGAATACAGCCTCATCACAACTTGAGAATTTAATATTGGATGACTTGAATCTTAGGTACATTGGCTGCAGACCAGCTCATTTAGAGAGGGCATGAACTTGGGTTTTCTTTTGGCCTAAAAATTTTTACACTGGGCTTCATTTTTTTCCTTATAATCCTAAGAAAAATTACCTTGGGTCTCTGAAGCTCCAGATCTCCCAAATCTCTGGTCACTATTCATCTTCAGTCAGCTGAAATAATATCCCCTAAAATTCTTCTTGGTTAGGCTGTCCCAAAGGTGCTGGGATTGACACATTGCTTCCCTAGTAGAAAAACATGTTTAAATTCTGTGGGATTGTAAAATTAAATGTAGAGATGATGGAGTAAATATATTCTAAAATAGCAATGCTTTTGTTTTAAGGATTCATTTGCATGAATCTGGCCTAGTAGCATCATAAACTAGCCTTGTGCTTACAATAAAATGTTTAGTTGAATCATCTATTGATCTGGAATTTTGATCATAAGCAGAAGTTATAATAAGATCATTTGGACCATTGGTAATAGGATATGACTTTACACACTTAAAAATTTAACTTGTGTTTATAAGATTTAGTTAAGAACTCAAGATGATTTCATCTGGTAATAAGACTTTCAGGATTCTAAAAAATGTTCAATATATCAAATTTATAAATACAGCTTAAAATGTTATGAAGTCGAAGCTTATATGCAAAAACTTTCTTAAAATGTATTGATTTAATTAATAGACTAACAGGATTATTTTAGGTTTGTCTTAAAAGCTTCAGAAAGAGCTATGTTTTTTAATTAGTAACTAAGATTAATTGATTATCTTTTTTAAAATCAAAGAACTGATGATTCAGTTATTCTGGAAACCATATTTATTCTCAAGGTCATCTTAAAATTCACATTGACATTTTTATATATGTCTTAAGAGTTTTTCTCTAATATCTTTTTGGTTCCCTGGAATTTATTTTGAAGTGAAGGAAAGATGCAGTATGTTTTTCTACTTGTTTAAACAAAGACCAGACCCATCTTTTCATACCTGACTTGAAATGCCACTTTAATCATGTGCTAAATTCCTGGATATGTTTATTTATTGATTCTCTCTTTTATTGTTCAGCTTGTTCCTTCCATAGTATATAACTATTTTAATTATCCCATTCTATAATTTCATACTCTCTTGTACAACAAAGCCCTATTGTTCATTTTATAGAACTTTTCTTGATATTTTCACATGTTTATTTTACAGGTGATCTTTAGTATTACTTTATTAAGATAAAGTATATAAATGGTAATTATTTCATTGGGAAACATTAAATTCATAATTTACCAAGCACACACTTAAATCAGGAATAGTGGTTGAATTGTGTCAGTTGACTTTTTTTTTAAGAGTGGGAAGTGAAGAGGGCCAGAGGGAGAGGGAGAGAGAGAATCTTAAGCAGGCTCCACACCCAGTGCAGAGCCCCATGTGGGGCTCAATCTCACACCCCTGAGATGATGACCAGAACTGAAATCAAGAGTCAAATGTTTAACTAACAGAGACACCCAGGCACCCCTGTCAATTGACTTTTTGATATTTAGTGAGATGATTATATATTTTTCTTCTTTTGGCCTATTAATATAATGAACTATATTATTACATTTCTTTAGGTTCAATTAATCTTCATTCCTGAGATAAATCTGCTTGATTGAGAATCATCATACTTCAAATTTAATGCTGAATCCTATTTGTTACTGCTTTGAGATTTTTGCATCCTTGACAGTCTTCTAAATTATATCTATCATTATGGGTCTGTTAAACTTATCTATTTATTTATTATATTTTACTGGAAAATCATTCATTTTAGCCAGATATTAAATTTTTTTTTGCTTAGAAGTTTAAAATATATATGTCATTCTGTTTGCATTTTATCTTAGGCCATTTCCCAAATTGATATTTTCTCTCGTTTTAAAATCTTTGTGTCCCAGTGGTGTATTTCATTATTACTCCTCGCTGGTCATTGTTATTTGGTTTGGCTTAAAAAAAATAGTTCTTGGAGTTGTTTTTTTTTTTTAAACTCTGTTCTTTCTGAATTGTCTTCCTCTCTAGTTTCTTCTTTATATTTTAAAAAATTTATTTATAACTCCTTTATTTTTGTTTTCACCAGGTTTAGTTTGTGACTATTTTTCCTGAGTTTTTAATGCTAAAAACTTCATTCTTTTATTTCTTTTTGTTCAATAATGTTTTTGTCTCTAATTTTTCATCCAAGCATAACCTTTGTATTTCTAGGCTTTGTCTTCCTTATTGTCATTATTTCCTACATAGTCTTTGATGTTATTTCTATTTCCCCATTGAGTCAAGAGTTAAGTGAGAATTCTTTGCATTTTCCAAGTGGTTGTTTGGTAATATTTTATTCTAAGAGAGCAATAATTAAACCTTTACTGATTTATGATCCTTACTCCTAATTAATGAATATTATAATATGCACAAAACCTTGTGAATTAGTAGCACAGATTTTATGTCTACATAATACCAACATGAATGTGATTTAAAAAAAAAAAATTAGAAGTGAAATATTTTCTCCACCTGCACAACATATCCTGAGTTAAAATCCATTTGTGTAAATTGGCCACTCTTCTTCAAAATTTAATGTGATTTTTCAATGTAAATACAATTCACAGTTTTAAAGCATTTGCAGGATAAAAACATGTATCGTTGGCCACAGGGCAAGTATGGAGATTGGATTTAGCAGAGCTCTGGACAACTACTTCAGAGAGGCCATATTTGACATTAGACTTTTTCCTTCCAGAGCCCTCAAAAGAGTAGAAAGCTAATGTGACAGCCTGAATCCTGTTAATCTCTAATTTTTAGCCCCAGTACCAATTCTTTTCACTTAATCTTTAAAATGCTACCTCCCAAACTTATATGTTAAAATATCAAAAGTTGGAAGAAAGAAAAATAAACTCCCATTTTTCTACCATCCACAGATAATAATTTTAACATTTTAAAGATTTGATTAATAATATATGCATAGTGTTTCTAACAAAGAGGAAAAATCTCTTAAATCTTTGTCTCTTTGTCTCTATACTTTTCAAATCCAGATATCTTATTCCTTCTGGATGCTCCTAGTCACCACTTTCTCAATTAGAAAAATAAATTATTATAAATGTTTTCATTTCTCTGGGACTTTAAACAGATGAAATTCAATTAATGCCTTCATATTCTACAGGCACATAGTAAAAAGCAGATCTTCCCTTTCTGATCAGTAGCTCCATGTTCTATGCCAACTTCACTGAGCTTTGGAAGGGAGAGGTCTGAGGACACAGAACCAGGAAGATCAGAAAACATTAAAAGACTGAAATATTTTCAGTGAGATTCTTTCACTTGAAATAATGGTCATTTTGACATTTTTATCTGAGCTCCGATATTTCTTCTGACATTACTAAAATAGATTACAAAAATTAGAAGCAAGTTTTAGTAACTACAGCTCTTGAACAATGTTCCAGCACAGCTAGAGAGATATATTTGGAAATATTCCACAGTGACCAAGTATTCCAAAAGCAATATGCGACTTCTCAGAAGTCAGGGTCAAATCACAGGAAAACTGCTCTATACCAAGGTGAATCGTAACAGGACTTCATCTCCTGTGTCCAAACTGTTATCATCTGCTTAATATAGCCATAAATTTTGATCAGGTCAAGTAGGCAAAAAGTTGGGGAAAAATCTGTTTGACTGGGTTTGTATTTGATCAACAATAGGATGAAACAAGGCAATTTGAAAAAAAAAAAAAAAGACTGGGTTGGTATTGAGTAAAGTTGTTTCCATCATCAGAAATAATTATAGACTATTTTAGGGAGGCCAGGCAATTAAATGGGTAAAACCCTTTTGCACACCCATGCTTTGAAGGAGGGCAGAACCTTCTGAAGAGTAGAGTGGCAATAATGGGAATAACCCTGCATATGGCAATATAGCTTATATTTACTGTGCTTTTACTATGTGCTGGGTATCATACAAGTTTTTTATCTTAAATATCTCATTTAGTTGCATACTACTGTGTATGTTCTGCCTGAGGTACAAAGGTGTTAACATATAATTCAGTATCACGCAGTAGCAATGTGTGAAATATTGAAAAGATACCACAAATGACATTCTTCAAAATATAGACTGGAGCAAAGGCACAATGCCTTCAACACTGCATCTCCCATGTGGTATTAGCACATTTGCATTCCACCATGCACACAGTTTTTGTCAGACTGTGTTAATCTCAGTTCTATGAGAAACATGCACCCTGATGCCATTAGACATGCAAGATATTTCCCAGGGTAAATGTCTGTGAGGGAAAATGGGAAGGGAGACTAGGAAAGACAGATGATGATTCAGGTCAGACACTTGTGAAGGACAGAGGGAAGAAAGGTTGTATGGTAGTTTGGCAAGGCCAGTGGGGAGTCCTCTAGCCATTCCCTCTTATAAGAGGAGCTCTGCATCTCCCAGGAACGGGGCTGCATGAGTGCCCCCGCCATGCTCTGTCATTGCCAGAAAACTACCTGCTAGAGGCATGGCCTGGATGCACACACAATGAGGGATTTCAGAGCCCAGCATCTGGGACCTTCCATCAGTTGTGCTATCTATTACTGTTAGTTAAGAGGCACATTTTCATAGTGACTACAGAGACCAAATGTAGAGACCAGCTTGGCGTTTTCCACAGAGTAAAAGATAGCACAATTTATCCATGCAGGCATTCACTCATTCTCTCATGTGTTCAATAAACATTTATTGTGTATGTATGTACAAGAGACAATGCCAATTTAATAGAGTCAAACATAAATAACAGTACAATGTAAAATTATACTGTGATAAGTGCTAGGAAGAAGTTTCAGAGATATGACTGTATATAGAAAGAAATCTACCTCGTCATAGAGTTAGGAAAGCCTTCTCTGAGGAAATAACATTTGAGTTGAGGGCTGAAAGAGGAGTGAAGCAAGTGAAGGAGGAATAATAAGCAGAGGCCAGAGTGAGCAAAGTTCTTGTGGCAGGAAGAAGAAAGACAAACATGAAATATGTGGCTGACTTTGAGTCCAGTCTTGAACGAATTGAGTTGGAGGCATCTTTGAGACACTCAAGAGGAAATGTAGAGTAGAATCTGGTTGTTAGAGGAGCAAGGAGACTGTAGATAAAGATTTGCAAGTCATCTGAACATTGGTAGTAACTAAAGCTGTTAGCAGAAAACAAAGTGGAATCAGTTTACTGTGTGTATTTATATTATATATATATATATATATTTTTTCAACTCTGTGTTGTAAAACCAAAACCTTTCATCCTGTCTTTGGATGGAATAAATTCCAAACTTTACAACTATTGTCAATTTTTTAGGTAAAAAAATTATACAGAATTATTTTTAAGCTACTCTTTTCTGGAGCTCAAGACATCAGATACCTCTTCACAGACATTTTAAGAATTTTTTGATGGTGAAGAAATATTCTTTAATTCTTAAATAGTTCTTTATCACCATATAATTTATGATAACCTTTTGGAATGTTTTTCTATAGTCCACGCTATGTGAATAAAGAGCAGCCCAATGAGAAACACTGTATTTTTAAAAGTTGGTAGCAAATTTCATTTTGGTGCCTTGGTTCTCCCACATTTTGATTTTTTTTGAAATTTCCTGTGCTGAGTTCAAACATGGAATCTCATTCTGGTAGATAAATAAAATATGAATGATGACTACTTGCACTTTGATAAATTGTCTATATCTAGGGATTTCATAATGAAAGCCATGTCACCATTTTAATGTATAAAGGGACAGTTATGTGCAGATGTATATATAGTCATTTCCTCAGAGTAGAGGAGCCTGGGGTAAGTTGATTCGTGATTTAATGATTTTCATCAGAATGAAATAAGCATTTGATCTTTGGATTTGATCAACCTCTCTCTGCAGCTGCGCCCCAACTAGCAATTATTCCTCCCTGGGCTCTTTGCCCAGGCAAATGGGGTTCATCCTTGTTTCATGTCTCACTGACTTCACTGATAATAGACATAGTAACTGCTTGAGCTATTGCCTGCCTCTGAACTGCATAGCTCTGAAAACTTGAGAAAAGGGGTTTTCTCCTATAATTTTTTCCTTATCACAATAAAATCCTTCCTCTAATAATACACTTTAGGGGCCAGTTAAATATCTTACCATCAAAACTTAAAAGCAAACTAATGGGATACAACCTACTATAACAATTTTATCTAAAAAGAAAAATTCAAGATCACAATGGTGAGGGTAACCCTCTTGGCTGGTTTTTTTTGCCTCTTCCTTACTGAGATTATTCCAGTAGGCATGCTATATGTGGTTGACATAAAACATTTTATCCAGCTGCCAAGCATGTATTGCTTAAGGCAGAAACCAAAAGAATTTTCCTACTCTTATTCCTTCCATGATTTCCTCTTATTATTTACTGCTTGGTAATTAACAGCACTGTTTCTCTTTTGCAGTGTACCATTTTCTCCTTCTGTGATTGTTTCAATGTAATTGTGAATGAAATAGAGCCTACAACCAGCATTTTTCAAGGGTATGCAGTGGTTTCTGATTTCAAATGGAACATATTGAATAGATTTAGCTTTGCTGATGGAAAAGTTAATAAGATAACATGCAGTATTTATCTTCCCTATCCATGTTCACTAAAGCCCATCTATATTCTGAATAGTATAATTTCCCTACCTTCCTCATTAAAAAGATCGCATAATTAAAATGATAACTACCCAATCACAACAGATACATTTGTTGCCAGCGTAAATCTTTTTTTTTTTTTTTTTGCCAGTGTAAATCTTATATGTAGTTAGTAAAATGATTCTATTTACCAAATCCTATTAGTTATCTGGTAAAATGACTCACTGCCCTCCTTGTCTCTATGTAGTTAGCAGATTAGGGTCTGGGATCTTTAATCCCAGAAAATTAAAACTGCCTCTGATTGTTATATTGATGGACCATCTGTTGTTCCAGGTGCTTCCCTGGTTTTTAAGACCTGTGATGTCAGCTGTCTCACAACTCACCTGCATTGTTGGGAGTCATCATAGAGATGCTGTGCCTGAGGCTCCAATTTGATATATTTGCAAACTTGCAGGGAGACTGTGAGCCACACAGATATATCACATGTAGGGATTACCAGTGTTTTAAATATATGCAAGGTGGGATATGGTTGTGCCAACCCAAACAGAATAGTCATTTTAATATCCCAACAAGCCAATGGGAAAATACAATTGGTAGGCCAAAGAAGTGTTTCATAGATCTGAAGTTGGACCTCTGATCAATAAATATTTGATTATTGCTGATAAGTTTTATCTTGGCAAAGGGCCAACTTGTGAATTTTATTAAATAATAAAGTAAAAAAAAAGGTTTTGAGGTCTTATTCAGGACATAAAGTTTGAAATTTCAGGTTCAAGTATTCCATTATTTTTTTTGTAAATAAAGTTTTATTTGAACAGAGCCATGCCCATTTGCTTACATATTGTGATTGATTGCTTCTGTGACAAAGGCAGAATTGAATACAGTTGACCCTTGAATAACACAGGTTTGAAGTGCATGGGTTGACTTATACACAACTATTTTATAAATACAGCACAGTACTGTAAATGGATTTTCTCTTCCTTATGATTTTCTTTTTTTTTATTATTTAGAGATGTATTTTATTTAAAAAAATAAAATGAAAACAAAGAAATGATTAACACAAAATTTAGGATGCAGGTTACCTCGAAGGTGGGGGGAGCCAATTTGGGAGGGGACACAGGGACCATCTAGAGTGTTGGTTATTCTATTTATTTTATTTTATTTTATTATGTTAATCACCATACATTACATCATTAGTTTTTGGTGTAGTGTTCCATGATTCATTGTTTGCGTATAACACCCAGTGCTCCATTCAATACGTGCCCTCTTTAATACCCATCACCAGGCTAACCCATCCCCCCACCCCCCTCCCCTCTAGAACCCTCAGTTTGTTTCTTAGAGTCCATAGTCTCTCATGGTTCGTCTCCCCCTCCGATTTCTCCCCCTACATTTTTCCCCTTCCTACTATCTTCTTTTTTTTTTTTTTTAACATATAATGTATTGTTTGTTTCAGAGGTACAGGTCTGTGATTCATCAGTCTTACACAATTCACAGTGCTGACCATAGCACATAACCTCCCCAATGTCTATCACCCAGCCACCCCATCCCTCCCACCCCCCACCACTCCAGCAACCCTCAGTTTGTTTCCTGAGATTAAGAATTCCTCGTATCAGTGAGATCATATGATACATGTCTTTCTCTGATTGACTTATTTCGCTTAGCATAATACCCTCTAGTTCCATCCACATCCTTGCAAATGGCAAGATTTCATTTTTTGGATGGCTGCATAATATTCCATTGTATATATATACCACATCTTCTTTATCCATTCATCTGTCCATGGACATCTTGGCTCTTTCCATAGTTTGGCTATTGTGGACATTGCTGCTATAAGCATTGGGGTGCACGTACCCCTTCGGATCCCTTCATTTGTATCTTTGGGGTAAATACCCAGTAGTGCAATTGCTGGGTCATACGGTGTTTCTATTTTCAACTTTCTGAGGAATCTCCATACTGTTTTCCAGAGTGGCTGCACCAGCTTGCATTCCCACCAACAGTATAGGAGGGTTCCCCTTTCTCCGCATCCTTGCCAACATCTGTCGTTTCCTGACTTGTTAATTTTAGCCATTCTGAATGGTGTGAGGTAGTATCTCACTGAGGTTTTGATTTGGATTTCCCTGATGCCGAGCGATGTTGAGCACTTTTTCACGTGTCTGTTGGCCATTTGGATGTCTTCTTTGCAGAAATGTCTGTTCATGTCTTCTGCCCATTTCTTGACTGGATTATTTGTTCTTTGGGTGTTGATTTTGATAAATTCTTTATAGATTTTGGATACTAGCCCTTTATCTGATATGTCATTTGCAAATATCTTCTCCCATTCTGTCGGTTGTCTTTTGGTTTTGTTGACTGTTTTGTTTGCTGTGCAAAAGCTTTTTATCCTGATGAAGTCCCAATAGTTCATTTTTGCCCTTGCTTTCCTTGTCTTTGGCGATGTTTCTAGGAAGAATTTGCTGTGGCTGAGGTCAAAGAGTTGCTGCCTGTGTTCTCCTCTAGGATTTTGATGGACTCCTGTCTCACATTGAGGTCTTTCAACCATTTGGAGTCTATTTTTGTGTGTGGTGTAAGGAAATGGTCCAGTTTCATTCTTCTGCATGTGGCTGTCCAATTTTCCCAGAATCATTTGTTGAAGAAACTGTCTTTTTTCCATTGGACATTCTTTCCTGCTTTGTCGAAGATTAGTTGACCATAGAGTTGAGAGTCTATTTCTGGGCTCTCTATTCTGTTCCATTGATCTATGTGTCTGTTTTTGTGCCAGTACCATACTGTCTTGATGATTACAGCTTTGTAATAGAGTACTCCATTATTTTAATATAAAATTTATCAAATTATATACACACACACATATATGCAAAAGTACACATAACATAAGTATGCAGCTCAATGAATATTTACAAAGTGAACATATCCAAAGAACCTCAGGAGCCTCCTCAGACCACCTTCTTGTCACTAACCCCAGGCATAAGGTTAACCCCTGTCTGTACTTCTAACAGTATATTTACTTGGCAAGGGCAGGAGGGGTAGAAAAAATTTTTGAATGTTAATGGAATTATGACATATGTATATGAAAGTACACAAATGATAAGTATATAACTTGCATTTTCACAAACTAAACACACCTATAAATCCAGATGAGGAAACAGAATATTACCACCATTCCAGGTCTTTTGTGCCCCTAGCAACTACATCCTCTCATTGAGGATAATCATGGTCCCTGACTTCTACCAGTGTCACTTAGCTTAGTGGTGCCTATTTTTTAACTTTACATAAACTGACTCACATGATATACACTCTTGTGTCTGACTTGCACTTCTGATATTAATCCATATTGTTGCACCTTGTTGGATAATCATTGGTTCATTCTAATTCCACAGTGTGTCTATACCCCAATTTATGGGGCTGTTTACTGTTGGTAGGCATTTGGGTGACCACAAATAGTGAAAACTTCATTTTTAACCTTTCTCTAAAATCAGTATGAGTTTTACTCTATGTATTTTCTAATAACAGAGAAGAAAAGATCTTTTCTTGTGCTTAAAATGCTCTTGTCAAACTGAAAGCTGTTGTTTGTCCTCTATAAAGTTTATGAATCTTTGCTCCCCAGTTATAATAGGGTCTGCTATTCTGATTTTAGGGTTTGAGAAGAGTTAAATATATTTCTCTGGACATTTAACTGATGAATCATCAAATGACGGTAACATTTTAGAGCCATTAACTATAACTCATTTGTTGAATCAGTTCAATTTTGTAGGATTTAATCAGGAAACACCTTGAACTTCTCAATTATTGTCTTCAGTAATTGGCTCTTTCTTCCCTACTCTTTGACCCCAGAGTTTTCTCACACAGAGAAATTAAAAACCCTGGTCCAGTCTAAATCAAAACTTCAATCTCTCAGACAATTGAAGCTTCTCCACTTACCCCAATACCCAGAGCAAAGTTGGAAGCAAAAGGGGTCTGTCTGTTCTTTCATGTTCCTTCCTTGCTCAACTCTCTTTTTTTTAGGCTCTAGATCTTCAAAGATTGGTTTAATAGGGTTTTTGGAAAGGGGAAAGGAGAAGACAAAGAGTGAAAGAAGGGTGAAAGGAAAAGAAGTAAAGGCTTATCTATTCAGCTTATTGTGTCTGTAGTTCTCTCTCACTTGTCAAATTCTGTCTTGGCAGTCACCCAAATTCTGGCTTTTGTGGGATTCCTGAGTGTGCTCTTTGGAGATCCCAAAGGGCACTTCTGACCCAATTGATAGATCCTCCAGCTGACCTTTAGAACACCCCCTCCAGTGGTATCCCCACAGTTTCTATCCTCTGAGGTCCCCACACTTAGGCAGGTAGATATTGACTAACATTTTCTCAGCATGGATGAGTTCACTTGGTTATCAAGAATTCACTTTAGTCTGCCTCCCCAAATGGTGCAAAAATAAACTGCTGACCCCCTTCCTTCTATAAGATACAATGGGCAGTTCTAGTCAATAAACAAGATGCCCTTCTCAAAGATGCTTCAAATACTAAGAAAGAGAAAGAATAGCAAGTAACTCCCTCCAACCTTTCTCCCCTCACATGAATTTATTTCATAAAACCCCTTCCACCAGTCTCTAGCCTTTTTTTTTTTTTTTTCCAGCTTAGATGGGGGAGGTAGTCCTAGATTTTTTTTTTATCTTTTGTTAAATTCTCACAGAGAATTATCAAGCATCTCTCTTTAGAATGTATGCTTATCCATTGATCTGGGTATTGAGGACTTAGTCGAAATTTGTACAGAAAAAGACATAGGTTACATTTTGTTATCTAAAAGCAGAGACAGGTTTAAATTAATTGTATTTATGGAATGTCTATATTGCCTGGAGCCACCTTAAATACTTTTGGAAAATAAAATGGGTCTAGCTATCTGGTTAGAGGGGTAAAAAAATTCTTTATCCCCAACACTGTTCTAGGCCATATGACAAATACAAAACTTTTGAGCCTTCAAGGAGCTCCTGATTAAGCTAAAAGGCAAGATTTGCATTCTTAAAACTATTAGCTCATTATGATTGTGTTCTCTAAAAGGGTACATGTAATGTTAACAGATAAACTGTTATCCAGAAGTTAAGTTGAATCCAGCAGAGCATTACCCATCTTGCCTTCTCATTACTGAGGAGCTGCTGCTTTGTACCTTGAGTATTGCTCCAAATGGCCAGAACAGCTGAATGGGAACCATCCCCCATCAGGGCAACACTCTTCCCCGTATTGCAACATCAGGAAGCAAATGATCAACACAACAGGGGAACAGCAATATTGAGTTCATGAAGGAGAACCTTCCTGTTTTTCTGATTCAATCTGTACCATTTGGGATTGTTTCTTTTGATCACTTGTCTGCTGCACCTCAAACTTATTTGCCAAATAATCTGTAAGAACAAAAAAGTGCAGAGTATTGATTGCCCCTCACAGTACTGGAGACTTAGCTTACAGTGGGCTAGCATAAATCTGAAATGTCTTTGACAGCATTTATTTTATTTTAAAAAGTTATGAAGTTTACATCCAGTCTACCATTTGTCTCTGATTGCTTTAATTAAACAAAGACAAAAACAAAAAAACCAAGGACCTAAGTTGTTTGCCATGAAATAAGGCTGTAGCCCTGCATGCTGTACCCACAGTACACTTCCATATAAGGATTTTGCTTACTCCAGATCAAGAAGATAAATATTTTTGGGGGGGTCAAGGATAAGTTTCTAAGCTACTTTTAAATCTAACTAATACTCTCCATGAAAGTTATAGAACTTCTTTGCTTTTAAAAGTTAGCAAAGGCACCTTGGTCAATATATCATGCCCAGAACAACAATTAAATAATAAGACATGTAACAATTATTATCTTGTGAAGAATAGTATCATAATATCATCTGACATTAAACATTTTCACCTTTATTGAGATACAAGTGATTAATAGAATTGTAAGATGTATATATATATATATATATATACATACACACACACACTGCAAAGGATTCTCCAATCTAATTAGGGGGAAATCAGAGGGGGAGGTCAACCATGAGAGACTATGGACTCTGAGAAACAAGCTGAGGGTTCTAGAGGGGATGGGGGTGGGGGATGGGTTAGGCTGGTGATGGGTATTAAAGAGGACATGTACTGCATGGAGCACTGGGTGTTATACACAAACAATGAATCACGGATCATTACATCAAAAACTAATGATGTATGGTGATTAACATAACATAATAATAAAAAAAACACCTCCATCACCTCACATATTTATCTTTTTATGTGTGTGTGAGAAAATATAAGTTCTCTCTTAGCAGATTTCAACTATACAATGCAGTGTAATCAGTTACAGTCACCATCTTATACATTAGATTCTCAGACTTTGTCTTACAATTGCATGTTTGTACCATTTTACCAACCTCTTCCTATTTGCCTCCACCAGCCTGACAACCACGTTTCCACTTTCTCTTTCTGAGTTTGACTTTTTTTCAGATTCCACTTAAAAGTGATACCATGCAGTATTTGTCTTTCTCTATATGACTTATTTCACTTAGTGTACTACCTTCAAGTTTCATCCAGGTTGGCACAAATGGCAGGATTTCCTTCTTTCTCAAGGTTGAACAAATCCTATTGTGGAAGGGTATGTACATATCACACCTTTGTTGGTTCATTGACAGACACTTTGATTGTTTCCATATCTTGGCCATTGTGAACAATGCTACGCTGACCATGGGAGTGCAAATATCTCTTTGATATCCTGGTTTTATTTTCTTTGAGATAAATAGGTATAGGAATTGATATACAGTATCAGGTTAATTCTTACTTAGTACAATGAATTTGAAAATATTCCCTCTTCAATTTCTTTGGAAAAGCTTGAGAGGGATTGTCATTAATTCTTCTTTAAATGTTTGGTAGAATACACCAGTAAGGTCATGTGGCCCTGGACTTTTGTTTGTTGGAAGGTTTTTGATTACTGATTCAATCTCCTTACGGGTAATTGATCTGTTCATATTTTCTCTTCATGATTTTATTTTAAACATCATGATTCATGATGTTCATACTGGTCCCATATGATCCTTTGCATTTATGTGGTGTCAGTTGTAATGTCTTCTCTTTCATTTTTATTTGACTTTTCTTTCTTTTTCTTGGAAAATTTAGCTAACAGTTTGTCTATTTTTTTAATCTTTCCAAGAAATTAGCTCTTAGTTTTATTGATCTTTTCTATTGTCTTTTTAATTTCTAATTAATTTGTTTCTGCTCTGATTTTTGTTGTTTCCTTCCATCTACTCACTTTGGTTAATTTTTTCTTTTTTAGTTCCTGGAAGTGTAAGTTAGGTTGTTCATTTGAGATCTTCCCTTTTTATTTTTTTAAATTTTTATTTAAATTCCATTTAGTTAACATACTAGCGTAATATTAGTTTTACATGTATACAGAGATCCAGTACTTCCATACAACACCTGGTGCTCATTACAAGTGCACTCCTCGGTCCCCATCACCTGTTTCACCCATCCCTCCACCAGCCTCCCCACTGGTAACCATCAGTTCCTTCACTATAGTTAAGAGTCTGTTTCTTGGTCTGCCTCTCTTGCTCTCATTTTTTCCCCTTTGCTCATGTTTTGTTTTTTAAATTCTGCATATGAGTGATATCATATGGTATTTGTCTTTGACTTACTTCGCTTACATAACACTCTCTAGCTCCACCCGTTTCATTGCAAATGATAAGATTTCATTCTTTTTTATTACTGAGTGATCTTATCTTGTATTTATATACCACTTATTTTTTTATCCATTCATCAGTCAATGGACACTTGGGCTAAGCAGTATGGAGATTCCTTAAAAATAGAACTACCCAATCGCCATGTTTCAAGGGCAGCAGTGTTGGTTCCGCGGCAGTGTGGGCCGAGAACTGAGGCAGTTCTGGGAAATAAGAAGAAAACTTGGTAGTTTTATTTGGGAACAAGACTAACATTTTCTGATAGAGAAGCATGATGAAGTAACACCAAATGAAATAAAGGCCCTTAGGGAAAGCAATGAACTAGCAACAGATCAGGAAAAAGAATTATCCAAAAGCACAGAAAAGCATTTTATAAGGACTCCAGTTACAGAAAAGAAGATGTAATTCCCTCCTCAGAATTATCCAGTGAACAACATGGTAACAGGTTATATATCAATTGATGCCATGAAGAAATTCCTTGGGGAGCTACATGACTTTATTCCTGGAAGCTCAGGATATTTGGCATACCATGTTCAAAATGAAATTAACATGTCTGCTATAAAAAACAAATTGAAGAGAAAATGTTAAGTTTAATTGTCTTTATATGTAGGCATTTTTTCTAAAATATTACCAAAGATGTGCACAATTTTACATTCTCCCCTTTGGGACAGGGGGATGGGGAAATGGGGGAGAATTCTGTTTCTTTCTCAGAATGTGTCTTTAGGAAATTCAGAATCATTCTGGCTCCATGATTTGACATTTGGGTTGGATTTTCCCCCCAGCTTGTAATGTTATGTCCACAAATCCTGAGTACACAGTTGTTATGGAGTAATTGTCATTGAAACACTTCATAAGAAGTCTCAGTCTCTCTCTCTCTGTCATATGCTCTTTTGGCTTTAACATTCTATTAATTATACATGTTTTTCTAGGTTCAATGCTGTGAATACTAAGTTTAATGATTCTGGTCATCTTATTTTGATTTTAAAAAATTGGAATGTTATTGTTGAGTTCTAAATTACTGTTTCTGGCTTGAAAAATATGGAGTAAAACATTTTAATGATTCAGACTTCATGTGTGGACAGTTCCTGATAACATGTACCAGAAGTGATTTAATGTAAACAATGCTATATCATCTGAAATGAGCCGTCAAGTCAACTTAGAATTACAGTGCTGGAAAGAACCTTAGAGAACAATGAGGAAGTGAAGGCCTTCAGAGGGTGTTTTGCCTAGGCTGACTAACTGGGGGCCAAATAAGGACTAGAACATGACTGTCTTGATTTTCCAAGTCAGTTCCTCCCCACTGTCTCACATGGTATATCCTGTAGCCTGTTTCAGATATAATTGACAGCAGATCTACAAAGGGGACCAGAAACCAGCCAACATGCTTGGCTCATTTTTTTAAATAATGATTTCAAGATAGCAATTTATCTTTATTCATATGGTCATGCTATATAGAAACTGGTGGATTTATTACTTTATATACATGATATATTTTTTGTGAAGCTATCATTTTTTTAAAACTGTACTTTCTCCTAAGAAGTGCATACCAACTGTAGAATTATCTAAAGAAAATGCACTTTTTAAAAGTGTTTGGATCGGCGGCACCTGGGTGGCTCAGTCATTAAGTGTCTGCTTTCGGCTCAGGTCATGATTCCAGGGTCCTGGGATCAAGCCCTGCATCGGACTCCCTGCTCAGCTGGAAGCCTGCTTCTCATTCTCCCACTCGCCCTGCTTGTGTTCCTGCTCTCGCTATTTCTCTGTCAAATAAATAAATAAAATCTCTAAAAAAATTAAAAAAAAAAAAAATAGAACTACCCTACGATCTTGCAATTTCACACCCAAAGAATATAAACATACTAATTCAAAGGGATACATGCACTCCATTGTTTATAGCAGCAATTTCTACAATAGCCAAATTATGGAAACAGCCTTTTTTCTTAATGTAAGCATTTTTTGCTGTAAATTTCCTCTTGGAACTATTTTTTCTGCATCCCATAAGTTTTGGTATGTTGTATTTCCATTTTCATTTATCCCAAGGTATTTTTTTATTTCTCTTTTGATTTCTCTTTTGACCTATTGGTTGTTCACTGGTATATTGTTCAATCTCCATATATTTGTGAATATTTCAGGTTTATTCTCGTAATTGATTTTTAGTTTCATGCCATTGCAGTCAGAAAAGATGCCTGATGTGATTTCAATCTTCTTAAATTTATTAAGGCTTGTTTTGTGGCCTAACGTATGATCTGTCCTGGAGAATGTTACATGTGCACTTGAGAAGAATGTGTATTCTGCTGCTTTTGGATGGAATGAATTTTTTGGGTCGCCTGTTTGCATCCATTCTATGCCTTTTGATTAGTGAATTTAGTCCATTTACATTTGAAATAATATCAATAAATAATTATTAATAGGTGTGAACTTACCATTATCATTTTTTCATTGCTTCTGACTGTCATATAGTTCCCTTCTTTTCTCCTTCTCTTTGTCTCTTGCTTTTTGATTTGATGATTTTCTGTAATGGTATACTACTTAGATTGCTTTCTCTTTATCTTTTGGGCATCTACTATAGGTTTTTGCTTTATCGTTACCATGAGGCTTGCATAAAATATGCTATATTTATATTAGTTTATTTTAAGCTGATAACAACTTAACTTTGAATGCATATTAAAGTTCTACATTTTTACTACCCCCCACACACACATTTTGTTTTGATGTCTCAGTTTACATCTTTTACCTTGTGCTCCCACTAACAACTTACTGTAGTTATGGATTTTTTTTTTAAGATTTTATTTATTTGAGAGAGAGAGAGAATGAGCAGGGAGAGAGGCAAAGGGAGAGGGAGAAGCAGACTCCCCACTGAACAGGGAGCCTGATGCTGGGCTTGATCACAGGACACTGAGATCATGACCTGAGCTGAAGGTAAACAACTAACTGAGCCACCAGGCACCCCTATAGTTATAGATATTTTTAATACTTTTGTCTTTTCACCTTCATACAGCTTTATAAGTGATTTACCTACCACCATTATGACATTAAAATATTGTGAATTATCTATTTACCTTTACCAGTGAGATTTATACTTTTTTTTATGTTCAGTTAGCTACTGTATAGTACATAATTAGTATTTGATGTAGTGTTCAATGATTCATTAATTACACCCAGTGCTCATCACAGCACATGCCCTCCTCAATACCCATCACCCTATTACCCCTTCCCCCACCCCCTCCCCTCTGAAACCCCCAGATTGTTTCTTGGGGTCCATAGTCTCCCATGGTTCATCTCCCTCTCTGATTTGGATTTCCCTCCCTTTGGATCTCTCCCTTTGGATTTCCCTCCATTCCCCTATGGTCCTCCAAGCTATTGCTTATGTTCCACATATGAGTGAAAGCATATGATAATTGTCTTTCTCTGATTGACTTACTTCACTTAGCATAATCCCCTCCAGTTCCATCCATGTTGATGCAAATGGTAGGTATTCATCCTTTCTGATGGCTGAATAATATTCCATTGTGTATATATATACCACATCTTCTTTATCCATTCATCTGTTGAAGGACATCTTGGTTCCTTCCACAGTTAGGCTATTCTGGACATTGCTGCTATGAACATTGGGGTGCATGTGCCCCTTCTTTTCACTATGTCTGTATCTTTGGGGTAAATACCTAGTAGTGCAATTGCTGGGTCATAGGGTAACTCTATTCTTTTTTTTTTTTTTTTTAAGATTTTATTATTTGACAGAGAGACACAGTGAGAGAGGGAACACAAGCAGGGAGAGTGGGAGAGGGAGAAACAGGCTTCCTGTGGAGCAGAGAGCCCGATGAGGGGCTCAATCCCAGGACCCTGAGATCATGACCTGAGCCGAAGGCAGACGCTTAACAACTGAGCCACCCAGGCGCCCCCATAGGGTAACTCTATTCTTAACATCTTGAGGAACCTCCATACTGTTTTCCAGAGTGGCTGTACCAGCTTGCATTCCCACCAACAGTGTAAGAGTGTTCCTCTTTCTCCACATCCTCGCCAACATTTGTTGTTTCCTGTTTTGTTAATTTTTGCCATTCTAACTTGTGTAAGGTGGTATCTCATTGTGGTTTTGATTTGTATTTCCCTGATGGCTACTGATGTTGAGCATTTTTCATGTGTCTGTTAGCCATTTGTATGTCTTTTTTGGAGAAGTGTCTGTTCATGTCTTCTGCCCATTTTTTGACTGGGTTATTAGTTTTTTGAGTGTTGAGTTTGAGTTCTTTATAGATCTTGGCTATCAGCCCTTTATCTGTAATGTCATTTGCAAATATCTTCTCCCATTCCATAGGCTGCCTCTTAGTTCTGTTGACTGTTTTCTTTGCTGTGCAGAAGCTTTATATCTTGATGAAGTCCCAAAAGTTCATTTTTGCTTTTGTTTCACTTGCCTTTGGAGACATGTCTTGAAAGAAGTTACTGTGGCCAATGTCGAAGAGGTAACTGCCTATGTCCTCCTCTAGGATTTTGATGGATTCCTGTCTCACATTGAGGTCTTTCATTCATTCAGAGTTTATCTTTGTGTATAGCATAAGGGAATGGTCCAGTTTCACTGTTCTATATGTAGATGTCCAATTTTCCCAGCACCACTTATTGGACTTTTTTCCATTGGGTATTTTTTCCTGATTTGTCAAAGATTAGTTGACCATAGATTTGAGGGTCCATTTCTGGAGCCTCTAGCTAATAAGTTCCAACAGTACATTAAAAGGATTATTCACAGTGACCAAGTGGGTTTTATGTCTGGGATGCAGGGGTGGTTCAACATTCGCAAATCAATCAGTGTGGTAGAGCACATCAATAAAAGAAAAGACAAGAACCATATGATCCTCTCAACTGATGCAGAAAAAGCATTTGACAAAATACAACATCCATTCCTGATTAAAACTCTTCAGAGTATAGGGATAGAGGGAACATTCCTCAATATCATAAACACCATCTATGAAAAGCCCACAGTGAATATCATTATTAATGGGGGAAAGCTGAAATCTTTTCCCTTAAGATCAGGAACACAACAGGGATGCCCACTCTCACCACTATTGTTCAACACAGTTCTAGAAGTCCTAGCCTCAGCAATCAGACAACAAAAAGAAAGAAAAGGCATCCAAATTGGCAAAGAGGAAGTCAAACTCTCCCTCTTTGCAGATGACATGATACTTTATGTGGAAAACCCGAAAGACTCCACCCCCAAATTACTAGAACTCATACAGCATTTTAGCAACACGGCAGGATACAAAATCAATGCACAGAAATCAGTTGCATTTCTATACTCTAACAATGTAACTGTAGAAAAAGAAATTAAGGAATCGATTCCATTTACAATAGCACCAAAAACCATACGATACCTAGGAATAAACCTAACCAAAGAGGTAAAGGATCTATACTCTAGAAACTACAAAACACTTATGAAAGAAATTGAGGAAGACACAAAAAGATGGAAAAATATTCCATGCTCATGGATTGGAAGAGTAAACATTGTTAAAATGCCTATCCTCCCCAGAGCAATTTACACTTTCAATGCCATTCCTATTAAAATACCATTGGCATTTTTCAAAGAGCTGGAACAAAAAATCCTAAAATTTGTATGGAACCAGAAAAGACCCTGAATCACCAAGGGAAGGATGAAAAAGAAAAACAAAGCTGGGGCATCACATTGCCTGACTTCAAGCTATATTACAAAGCTGTGATCACCAAGACAGCATGGTATTGGTACAAAAACAGACACATAGACCAATGGAGATTTATACTTCTATTTGTTTTCCTCTTACTTATTAATACCCTTTTATTTCAAACTAAAGAATTACCTTTAACATTTCTTGTAATGCCAATCCATTGCCAGTCCATAATGCCAGTCCAATGAACCCCTTTAGGTTTGTTTGTTTGTTTAGAAAACTCTTTGTCTCTCCTTCAAATCTAAAGGACAACTTTATTTGGTAGAAGGTTCTTGGTTGTCAGTATTTTTCTTCCAGCCCTGTTGTTCTACTTCCAAGTACTCATGCTATTCCCTCTGGCCTGCAATGTTTCTGCTGAAAAATTGACTAAGCCTTAGAGGGATTTCTCTGTATATAACAAATTTTTTTTTTTTATTACTACTTTTAAGATTTTGTCCTTGGCCATAACTTTTGACAAATTAATTACACTATGTTTCAGTGTGGGTCCCTTTGGACTCATCTTATTTGCAACCCTCAAGGATTCGTGGATTTGAATGTCTTTCTCAAGGTTAAGGAAGTTTTCAGCCATTATTTCTTTGAGTATGCTTTCTTCCCCTTTCCCTCTCTGTTCTCTTTCCGAGACCCCTATAATGCAAATGTCAGTCAGCTTTATGGTGTCCCATAGTCCCTTAAGCTATCTTCTCTCTTGTCTATTCTTATTCTTTGTGCTTATCTGATTGGATGAATTCTACTGCCATGTTTTGTAGTTCATTGAGTCTTTCTTTTACTTGATGTAGTCTAATGTTGAACCCCTCTACTGAATTTTTTTTAGCTCGGTTATTGTATTATTCATTTCTATGATTTTTGTTTAGTACTTTATTATATTTTTTACCTCTCTGTTGAAATTCTCACTGTTCATATATTGTTCTGATCTCGGTAAGCATCTTTATGGCCATTGTTTTGAACTCTTTATCAGGCAAATCACTTATTTCCATTTCATTAAGGTTTGTTTCTGGAGTTTTCTCTTGTTCCTTTTTGGGGGACAAATTTTTCTGTTTCTTCTTTTTTCTTGACTTCTCTGGGTTGATTTCTATGCATTAGATAGAACAGTCACTTCTCCCAGTCTTGATGGAGTATTCTCATCTAGGATATGATCCTTATCTATCAGCCCAGCCTGAGTTCTTGGTTGTCTCTCAAACCTTTGTGATTTTCCAAGCCACTCTTTTTGTTTTTAGTGACTCCTAGTATTTGAGGGTATGCCGAAATCTGTCTTTGTCTCAAAGGGGAGGATCACATTCAGAACTTAAACGTACACTGGTTGGAAGCTGGATCCTCAGGCAGCAGTGGGAAAAGTATGTAGTTAAGGAAGATACTCAGAGAGGTACTTTTTGTCTGCCCCTCTGTGATGGGCCTGTGTTTATAGCAACAGAGGGGTGCTCCTGTGCCTATTAATGTGTTTTTCTTTGTTTCTCATAATACTGTGGGACTCAGGGATGCAAGCCCTATTGGCTATCAGAGCCAAGTGATCTAGGGGCCCATCTGTTGGGCGGTGACTGCAAAACTGTAAAGCACCCACAACTTTCATGTGATGTAACTGTGATTATCTCCATTTCTATCACTAACCATGTTAGACAGCAATATTAAAGAGGCAAGGGCTGGTCAGAGAATGGTGTGAAATAAAACCAGTCCTGCCAAGGTATGAATTTGGCTCACACTGGGAACATTTTTCTAGGTGAATAACTAAAAATTGAACTTACCTGATGTACCAAGCAGTTGCTAAGTGTTTTGCATCACTTATTTAATTTCATCCTGTGAATACATTAAGAAATGAAGAGTTAAAAATATTAAATTCAGGGTGCCTGGTGGCTCAGTTGGTTAAGCATCTGACTCTTGATCTTGGCTCAGGTCTTAGTCTCAGGGTCATGAGTTTGAGCCCCATGTTGGGGGCTTTAAAAAAAAAAAAAGTTAAATTATTTACCTATGTCCACACATCTCTTAGCAAAGACCTGGACTTTAAACCCAGGCTTCTGACTCCAGAGACCTCCCTGGGGTGCTACAGGGTATGCACCTGTAGCATTAGGGTGCATAGATCAGTTGACATCTGGTAACATTTTTAAATGTACTTAACTGTGCTATATAACATATATATTGAAAATACATAAAAATAATTAAGATTAATAAATTATTATAAAGGAAAAACTCATGTATCTTCTACCTACATCAAGAAATGAGTCATTGCTTCTTTGCAAGGGGACTTGGCACAAATTGTAGCAAACCAACAGCTGCAGTTGCCAGTGTTCTGTCTTCAGCTTCATAATGTTTCCCATGGCCAAAAATGCTCTAAGTTGTCTCTGAGTTCGAAGCATTCAGCCAACAATGGCAAGGCAGAGCCACCAGAAACAGACACCTGATTTCTCTGACAAATATGATAATACTGTATAATCTAGTCGAGCCATTTCTGTGTTACTGTGTGGGCATATACAGCAACACAAATTGAAACAGAATGGAACCTGTCCCTGTTGGCAGAATCACCCCAAAGGAATGGAGAAATCAGTAACTATCCCAGCTGGTATAAAACTGAATTGTTTCAAAACCTACTCATACTTGATGCCAAGTAAAAGCACTGTGTACCCATTAAAACACAGCATGATTGAAGAAATAAAGTACATTTGTGAAACTTTAAAAAAAGAAAGAAATGGAACATTGTCACTATTCAAGAAGCCCTTTGCTTTCCCCTTCTTGCTCTCCCCAACGTAATCACTTTCCTGACATTTATTGTAATTATCTTAATAGTTTTACCATGTAAGATTGCATCAACTAAACAGTGTAGATTAGGTCTACCTGTTTTTGAACTTTATATAAATGGAATCATATTGTATATAATATTTTTGTCTGGCTTCATTTGAACATATCTATGAGATTCATCTAGCTTTTAGTCCTGTAACTAGTTTGTTCATTTTTTTTTTTTTTTTTGGCTATATATTCATTGTAGACCTATATCACCATATATTTGTCTATTCTACTGTTAATGAACTGTTTACTGTTAAAGACTTACAAAAATATGCTGCCATGAATATCCTTGTCTCTGTCACTTGTTACATTCATGAATTTCTGTGAGTATATGTTTACAAATAGAATTTCTGGGTCTATAGATATGCATATGCTCATGCATATGATATACTTTGGTAGATATCACCAAACTGTTTCCAGAGTGGCAGCACAAATTTTATACCTGTACCAGCACTATGTAAGCATTTCTCTTGCTACACACCAATTGGTATTCTTTTTAATTTTAGCCACTCTGATAAATTGTGTAGTAGTAGCTCACTGTGGTTTTTTATTATTAATGAGACTGAGTAGCATTTCATATATTCAAGGTCATCTAGATATCCTCTTTTGTCAATTTCCTCTTCAAGTATCTTGCACAGCTTTTAAATTGGGTTGTAGATTGTTGTATGACTGAGACTCATTATTTTGTATATTATTCCTTTTTAAGTTGTATATATATTTTTAAAAGATTTATTTATTTGAGAGAGAGCATTGGGGGGGGCAGAGGGAGAAAGAGAATCTCAAGCAGATTCCCCTTTGAGCACAGAGCCCAATGTGGGACTCAGTCTCATGACCCTAAGCTCATGACTGAGCCAAAATCAAGGGTCAGACTCTTAATTGAGCCACCCAGGCACCCATCAGTTATATATTTTTAAAATTTCCTCTCTCACTCCATGGTAGTCCTCTTCTATGAAGTCATGAAGATAGTGATCTGAATTATCTTCTAATTACTCTGCAGAGTAATGGGGAAAGATAGTATTTTCAATAGTAGTGCTAGGATACCTGGATACAATGTGGGAGAAAAAAACTCTTAACCTCTATCCCATACCATACACACACACACACACACAAAACAGTTATAGTAGATTGCTAATATAAATATGGAAGGTAAAACAATAAAGATTTTAGGAGATAATTTAGATGACTATCTGCATGACCTCACAGAAGGGCACCATTTTTAAATAAGGACCCAAAAAGCACTAACCAAAAAGAAAATGTTGGTGAATTGTATTACATTAAAATTAAGAAATTATTTTCCTCAGAAGACACTAATTCCCTTTTCAACTGGGTCTAATCTGTTAAATCTTTCCCCTGAGTTCTTAATTTCAGTAGTTCAGTTTTTCCATTCTAGAATTTCTATTTGGTCCTTTTGAGATCATCTCTGTCACTTATATAGTATCTCATTATCTGTCAATATATTTTATCTTTTAGCTCCTTGAAATAGTAAGCATAATTGTTTTAAAGTCTAGCTCTAATATCTGAAGATTCTGTGGATAACTTTTTCTTTTTTGTTTTCCCCCCTGGTTAAGATCTTTCATGCCATTTAATTTCCTTGTGTGTCTTGTTATCTGTGCTTGTGTGCCACCCATTGTTTCTAAGAATTATAGCAATAATTTGTGGTCTGTGGTGATACTATCTTCCTCCATAGAAGATATTTGTTTGTTTCTGCCACATGTGGTGGGGCTCTATTAATCTGGGATTACTTTAATTCAGTTTTAGAAGTGATTATTTTTCTAGATTATCCATATATCTCTTAGCTGAGATCAGCCTATGTGAAAAGCATTTTTTTCCAATTTACTCTTCCTCCTACAATACAGACATTCAGGGCCTCAACACAAATTTCAGGGAATTTATCATGATTCCCCCTTAGCAAGCCTGAACTTTTGCCCCTCCCTATAACCTTCTAGAAGCACTGCTTAGACTCTTAGATTCCTCCATTAGAATAACAAATTCTTTACACTACATCTCTCAAGTATCACCTTCTCAGGTTTTGGCCCAATAAATCCTCCCTCCTTTATTAGAATCCCAATACCCTTATTTTATTTTTCCGTAGATTTAATAGTTATCATCATCAAAAGATTTGGTCCATACTGCCTGCCAACAATTATCAGAAGTCAAAGGCTCTGTTCCTCACCTCTCATATTATAGGGTAGGACTAATTTCATGGAGTGAATTCAATTATTTGATACTTTCATGTTTTCTGATTTCCAGGTGAAAAATTCATTAGGTTCTGTCCAAAAAGAAACTTTTGGTACCATTTCAGTTTTAGAATTCATGGGTCTAAATTCAATAGCATAATCAAAAAATTATGCCTGTATTTAAGGTTCCTTTTATTATAATATAAACCCAATTCGAACTGACTTTTTGAAAATGAGCAATATTTATTCCCTTAATCAAGAGGCATATTAGCTTCAGGAGGGGCTTTATGCAACTGCTCAAATAATCTCACCAGGACTGATTTCAGTCTCTCTCTCATTTCATTCTTTAGCCATGTTGGCAGAAGTTCTCAACCATAGTGGCTTTTGGAGACTCATCATTTATATAGTTAGTATCTTGAAGCAAGAGAGATAAAGAAAAGTGCGAGAAAGAGAGAAAGAACGAGGGGAAGGAAGGAAGGAAGGAAGGAAGGAAGGAAGGAAGGAAGGAGGGAAGGAGGGAGGGAGGGAGGGAAGGAAGGAAGGAAGGAAGGAAGGAAAGGAAGGAAGGAAGGAAGGCCCGCCCAAGAATCCTTGAAATTGTATTTATGTCTCACTGGCTCTGTTGGGTCATAGGTCCATTCAAGAACCAATCAGCATGACCTGGGAAATGAGAACCATACCTAAGTCAAATTGTCCAAAGCAAAAAATAAGTGTGAAGCCCAATCAGAAGCATAAGATCTGAAACTGGCAGAGGGCATGCTTTGCTGAGAAAAAGTCAGAAAACCATTTTTGGTAGAAGGGGAATGCATCCTGGGCAAAAGAAAACAACAGAATGTCCACTACTCCAGCCCTCTACAAACCTATATTGTAGTTTCCCTCTGTGGACTGTGTGTCTCCCAGTACCTTAGAAAGCATTTTATTGTTTAATTTATTATGCTGTCACAAGTGTACAAAGGATTCCCATTGCATCTCAGATGTGCTTGATGTGAATCTCTTCTGCCTATTAGTTTCAAAAGATTGTTAAGACTTTTGTGCATTTGGGCAGTGGAAAGGAGCAGTGCTCTACCACTAGTTGATTTCCAGAGAAGGAGCTTAATCTAAACACAATATGCCACCTTGATGAGTGTCCTAGGGGAATAAAAGGTTAGAATGGAAAACAAGTATAGGCGGTCAGTTTAGGATCATGCCTCAGAAAAAGGCCTGGTGTTATCTGTTCTGAAACTCAATGAAAATGAATTGATGAGCAGACAATAGCCCGGGTGTCCAGCTGATTGATCTGTGCAGCCCTGAGCCTCCCCAAGCTGTTTGGCAGCAAGCCATCTTTCTTCTGTTCTTTCCTTATTAATTCAGGCTATGATAAATGGTCATGCTGACAGCCCACTACAATGAAAATAAAATCCTTGTCAGGGAGTCTTCCATCTTCCAAGAAGCAAAGAAAAACTTGTCCATAACCCTCTTGTAGTAGAATTTTCTCACACAATCTTAGTAGCAATGTGTGTGTGACCGCCTCTATGCATGTGAATATGTATATCCTGCTGAATGCTGTGAGCTCATGTCTAGAAGAAAAGCACAAAGGTTTATTTTTAAAAAGGCCCCTGCAAACAGAAACCACCCAGTTATACTTTGTTCACCATAAGCAAACTAGAGGAAATGTAGAACTCTCAGAAACACCTGGAGTTCAACAACACAAGGAAGAAGAAAATTAATGCTTTTTCCCCCTGGTGGTTTTATAAATGCAAGTATCAGTTGCAACGTGGAGAAAGAAGGGATGTAATGCTTATCATCCATGGCTGGGGATATTTTACACGAATCACTTTACCTTCCCTAACTTCATAAACACCTCTCTTTGTCCTGATCTGTATTGTGTGGTACTTTGTGACACACTGCAAAAGCTGGCATGCATTTAGTGTGATGTTTTCTTTATCAACAAAGGTTTACATTTTCTAATGTTGCTGAAACAGGATGCTGTATGAAGAGAGCTACAGTCTACAAAGTTATGATGGCCCCTGGAAATCATCAGATGAGGGGACTGAGACAAACATGATGGCAATTGCTATATGCAGACCTTTATCCCACAGATACATTCACATGCATATCAAAGGATAAGCATATCTTTTGCAGCATTGCTTGTAACAGCAAAAACTCAGGAGCAACCTCTATGGTCAGCAGTAGGTAAATTAAAATAAGATAGATGAATTCAGTAGAACAACCATTAGAAAGAACAAAGAAACTCTATATGTGTCAATGGCAACAATTTTCAGGGAAAAGATGTCACAGAAGAGTATATGATATCATTTATTTTTTTAAAGCAGGGAAGAAGAATAATATGTATACATGTTTGCATAGATTTCTGGACAGAATAACTGAGAAATACAAAACATTGGCTGTTTCTAGGGAAAGACAGTGGGAGCGTTGGAATAAGTGGGAGAGTCTCATAGATATTTTGTGCCCTTTGAATTTTGTTTTTTACCATTGTGTGTGTTACATTTTCATAAAAATGTAATATCATTTAAAATATGTTCCTTTCGTTCTGAGGCAAGTATTGCACTTTGCCAGTCTGCCTTCTGAAGGTGTATACAAATGCTACATGGTTATGGGCTAAGATGTTTTGCTATAGACACCTCCAGATACTTCTCCATATGCTGACACTTGTTCCAGGGCCACTGGGGCAGAAGGCTTGCACTTCTCCTCAGTGATTCTCTGACATAGGCTGCAGTGTAGCTCACCTAGTTCTCAAGTTCTAGCATGGATAGGAAGCACTTGGAGATTTCAAGTAAATAGATTCCTACTCCCCTTCTCCAGAAACCAGTTCAAAATCAATAGCTCTGGGTGAGGCCTATGACTCTGCATTTTTTTCTTTTTAAAAATTTTCAATTAAGTATTTTAATTCCAGTATAGTTAACATACAGTGTTGTATTAGTTTCAGGTGTACAATATAGATTCAACAATTCTACACATTACTCAGTGCTCATCATGGTAAGTGTGCTCTTAACCCCCTTTACCTATTTCACCCATCCCCCCACCGACCTCCCCTCTGGTAACCATCAGTTTGTTCTCTGTAGTGAAAAGCCTGTTTCTTCGTTTGTCTCTCTCTCTTTCTTTCCTTTGCTCATTTGTTCTGTTTTTTAAATTCCACATATGAGTGAAATTATATGGCATTTGTCTTTCTCTGACTAACTTATTTCTCTTAGCATTATATCCTCTAGCTCTATCCATGTCTTTGCAAATGACAAGATTTCATTCTTTCTGTGGCTGAATAATATTCCATTATATATGTATATATTTTTTCTTTATCCATTCATCTATTGATGGACACTTGGGCTGCTTCCATTGTTTGGCTATTGTAAATAATGATGCTATAAACACTGGGGTGCATATATCCCTTTGAATTAGTGTTTTTGTGTTCTTTGGGCAAATATCTAGTAGTGCAATTGCTGGATCATAGGGTAGTTTTATTTTTAATTTTTTGAGGAAACTCCATACTGTTTTCTACAGTGGCTACACCAGTTTGCATTCCCACCAATGGTGTATGAGTGTTCTTTTCTCTGCATCGTTGCCAACACTTGTTTTTTTCTTGTAGTTTTGATTTTAGGCATTCTCACAGGTGTGAGCTGATATTTCATTGTAGCTTTGATTTGCTTTGCCCTGATAGTGATGTTGAGCATCTTTTTATGTGTCTCTTGACCATCTGAATGTCTTCTTTGGAGAAATGTCTGTTCATGTCGTCTGCTCATTTTTAATTGGATTATTTGTTTAAGGTGTTGTGTTGTATCTCTTCTTTAGAATCCTTTATCAGATAAGTCATTTGCAAGTATGTTTTCTGTTCAGTAGATTGCCTTTTAGTTTTGCTGATTTTTTGCTTTGCTCTGCAGAATATTTTTATATTGGGGCACCTGGGTGGCTAAGTTGGTTAAGCATCTGACTCTTGGTATCAGCTCAGGTCATGATCTCAGGATCATGAGACTGAGCCCCATGTCAGGCTCTGTGCTGGGCATGGAGCCTGTTTAAGATTCTCTCTTCTCTCCCTCTGCCCTTCACCCAGCACGCGTGCATGTGCGTGTGCGCGTGCGCGCACGCACACACACACACACACACTCTCTCTCTCTCTCTCTCTCTCCCCCTCTCTCTTTCTCTCTCTCAAAAAAGGAAGGTTTTTATTTTGATGTAGTCCCAATAGTTTATTTTTGCTTTTATGTCTCTTGCCTCAGGAGACATATCTAGAAAAAAATGTTGCCATGGCTAGTATTACAGAAATTACTGCCTGTGTTCTTTTCTAGATTTTTATGGTTTCAGGTCTCACATTTTGGTCTTTCATCCCTTTTGAGTTTATTTTGTGTATGGTGTTAAGAACATGGTCCCTTGTTTTGCATTTGGCTGTCCAGTTTTCCCAGCACCATTTGTTGTGCCTTAGTTTCATCTTGTAGACTGGGAAGAGAACTCACCTTATTTTGAGGATTTTCATGAGACTAAAAAGCATTCGTAGAGATAAATTGCAAATTATAAATCACTATACAGATATTTGTGACTTCATTTTTGTATTTTATCTGCAAAATGGAGACAGCATTCATACCTGCTGAACAGGGTTACACTAAAGATTAAATGAAATAGTACCAGATAAAGAAAGCCTTCTCTCTGGTTCATAGTAAGTTTTCATAAAGGTTAGCTATTTGTTTCATTTTGCACAAGCTGGGGCAACTACTCTGCAATGACTACTGCAGTGTCTTCATGATTCCATTACAGAGAATCCTCAACAAGGGCCCCAGCCAGACTTCCATCTACTTCTAGGACCCCTTGTTGTGAACCTTGCACATCCTGGAAAAGCTGAACACCATGCCTCCTACTCCTAATCAAGGAGCCCAGTGGGGTTTACTCTGATGTGGTTTATCCCAGGTCAATGTGGGAAGAGCCCCTGAGGTTCCTCAATCATCTGTTTCCTGTGTACTTATACTGTCCTTATGCATCTAACAAATTAAATGTGTAATTGTGGTGAACTTTAAGTTAGCTTAAGTGTTCCACTGCCACATAAAAATATAGTAAGATTTCAACTTGAAATCCCAACTCTGTATCAGCTGCTCAATTGCATATATTATAGTGGAATTATAAGGCTAACTAAATGGGACAAATTCTTTTAAATATTACAATTATGTAAAATACCAAATAATATAAAATTCCAAATGCACAGACTCTTTTACTCAAAAATATTACTACTTTGGGTCATATAAACATTTCTGTATTTAATTCAAAATCTCCCAAGAGCTGAAATAAGTTTGCCTTCTAAGGAAACTATAATCTTATACCATGCTTTTTGGAAATTACTCAAGGTAGCAAAATGATCATTGATTTCAGCTTAGCCACTAAGTGAGCTCTGCGGGTAACCTTAGATGAACAGCACCAAACACTATGATAATTGCTCCAATACTCTGTAAGTCAAAAGGGAGAATAGACATGCAGCCCATGTGTCTCAATTCAGGTTATATCCTACCTGGTACTTTTTGACAGATAAGTCTGGAGCCTACCCTAACTGATCGTTTCATTGGTTTTAGCATTTCTCTGCTATTCTTTTGATTGGTATTTCCATCCAACTCAGTAGACTGGGCACCAGGTAAAACAGTGCATTTTCTTTTATTCTTAGGACCATACAGTTCTTTTGGATATCATAATGCCTAGAAGATTTTGGCTGTCTTGTGTGGCTCCACTTGACCATTTGGTCACTGTTTCCAGAGACTCTAGGCAGGTGCCCTCTACCCCAAGCCAGATGTTCTTGCAGTTTCTCTAACTGCCATTACACGTTCTTAAATTGACACCATGCTCATACTGTTCTTCCTCATCTGGGAGGCCTCTGTCACTCTTCCCAATCAATAGAAGGATTTCATGAGAATCAGTAGGGAAGTCTTTTGAAAAATTACATTCTGATCTGGTAACTCTGAATTCAAGCCCAAATTATTATTTATCTATCTATCTACCTATCAATCTATCTATATCTATCTATCTTTTTTAGATAGTTACGTTTTGGGAAACCAGTGGTCTAGAAAGACCCAGTTCATGCCCAGCCTCCATCTGTACAGAACAATAGGAAATGATCAGAGTCTAGGAATTAAGAGATTCGGTTTCTAGTGCTAATCCTCTCAACTCCTCAGCTGTGTAACTTTGGATATGTCACTTAACCTTCGCACACATTTATTTCTGCAAGGATTCTTTTTCTGTGTTTGTTTTGGGTGTGTTTTTATTCCCTGCAAGAATTCTTATTTGCATGTATTAATGTACTACACACTAGGCAGTGTACTAAGACTTGATATACATTGTCTCACAATCATCACAGCAATACTATCAGTGCTCTGCTTTTCAACGACATCTACAGATGAGGAAACTGCACCTTGGAGATGTTTAAAGAAGTTGTCCAAGGTTAGCTCTACAGCTGATAAATGGTCTGGACTAAATTCAGACACAGATCTGCTGACTCTGCAACCCTTGGCCTAGGCCAGTTAGCAACTGCCTCCTGTCTATGAAATATAATTTTCTGGTCCATTTCAGAAGAGATATTTTTAATACCTGTTGAATCATTAGGGCACATCACAACAAAGCTACGTTTCTTTTTGTTATACAATCCCATTCAGGATCTGGAATTGCTATGGAAACTATAGGTAGAACACTGTAGGTTTTTTGTTTTGTCTTGTTTTGTTTAAAGCTGATTGGATCATCTTTGATATTTGGCTCCATAAGGCTCAGAAGGTAAAAGAAAGTAGTCACTTTAGGTTTTTGAGCTTAGGAATGTATAAGAAACCCACAAAGAATCTCACTGACAGGAAAATGACAACTGTTAAGCCCCAGCCCCACCCCAGACTGTCACAGTACATTGCATACACTTTGTGTTATCAAAGGCAGGGAGGATAATAAGAGATACAGTTAGTAAAATGTCCCAACAGTTTTCCAGTTGAGCTGCAGTGAGGTTTTGTTTTGTTTTGCTTCTTTTCCTTTCCCCCTCTTTAGGGCAGGCTATAGACTGATGGTGTGGGATGGCTTAATTCCTGCCTTCAATCAATTGAATTTTAATCACAGTTCTCTGTTTACTTGCTGTTCATTTTGCAATGAAATAAGGTGTCCCTCTTCACACTTCAGTACTTAAAAAGGAAGAAATTGTTTGGTGAGGACAGAGATGCACTTTAGTGTGCAGAGAATGTTAGCAGGTTCAGGAATCGTTCAACCTCATTTACAGACAAGGGTGAGAAATTCCACATTGTTTATATTGTGGCTTTGGGGACTGTGTTTGCAGAGATAAAACAAGACCATATATTGCATCAAAGCTCAGCAATTACCACAGCAGTCCACCTGCACCCCTGGGATTTTCCAGGACAAAGTGAGGCAATCCACTGGGAGCAAGAGGAGAGGGATTTGGCTCTTCTTTTCCACTTAGAACGCAGCTCAAGTCATGGGCAGCCAGATGCTTGTGTAAACATAAAAACAAAAATTCTTGGGTTGAAGTTATTTAAGAAGAGCCTTGTGTTGTTTCTTGCAACAAGACCAATACACATGGATACCACACTCCTGCTCCTCTCAGAAAGTCCAGGGAAGTTTAAACTCAGGCCGCGTCCTGCCTCCACTTGCTGCTAATTCCTCTGCATGTGAAAGGGGCCATGGCAATATGTGGATCTATGTAAGAGAGACAGAGAGAGAATCAGAACAAAGCTGTGCCTGTGGAAACAGTCCAGTGGAGGGAAAGGCACAGCAATTAGGTGTTTTAGAGGAACTGAACTCTTTGACCACTGAGAATTATATTTCAAGCAGGCGAATCTTCAAAGCCTTAATCATTGCTTGGGTTTCAAAATCAGCTTCTGAGCCCCTGTGTTTCTCATGTATCATGGGAAGAGGTGGTGAGGACTGAAGAGAAGCTGACCTTTTAGAGTGAGCCCAAAGGACAGAAGTGAGAACAAATGTCTAGCTCACAACTAGCAGCATTAGGACAAATCATCAACCACAGTGGTGACAGGGGTGGGACACTAGTGGTTGGGTAAAACTTTTGAGGGTCAGGCCTAAAATGTGGTGGCAGACTTAGGTGTTCTAAGTGGGTACCGCCAAGGTGGTGGCCCAGGGCGCTATCAACATGGTCAGCCCTTTCAACCTGGTTACTATCCAAGCTGTCCAAGACTGCAAGTCATCCCCAGAGCTCTGGGTTGAGAAGGTTTCAGATAGATCATTTGCTCCTTTAGAACCCATCACTATTGTCTGAATTTGCTCGCTGATTTCCTTTTCTTCCCCTGGGGATTGGTTAACTCTTCTTTCAAGCTTTCAAAATACAAATTGTCAACAATCACATTCTTTTCCTGGAAAATGGGACCACTTCTTCTGAACCTACCTATTAGATGGAAGCTATTTCTATGATTGTAAGTTGCTTTTTACCTTTCTAAGGGTTACCGTTATCAATAACACTAGGGTGAGGTTGATATTAGTGACTTCCATGTGGTTTTCTCGTTCCTTCCTTATTGAAGTAGTGAGGAAAAAAGGACAAAGTGCACTCTCTGGCAGAGCACCGTCATTAAACTAGGCTCTTATTAGGATCCATATTACAGATAAAAAAGAAAAAAGCACAGTGAACACAGCGTATCAAAGACCTGGGTTCAATTTTGGCCCTTCATCTAATTTGTTAAGGAAACTTGAACACGTGACCTCATTCCCCTGAGTCCTAGTTTCCTGATTTATGAAACAAGAAAAATGATAGGAATATTTTTACTCCTGAGAGCAATAATGGAAGACTAGAATGTAATTAGAATTTTCTCTTTCTATGTTTCTCTCTTTCTCTCTCGTTAAGACTCAGAATACATTGGCAGGGACATAGCAAAGTATATTTCTTTCTGGATTAAATTAAGGAAGCACCTTGATGTATGTGCAGGATTTAGGGAGTAATCTCTTTTAGCATGGATGACTAGGGTATACAATTCCCAAGTACCTTTCTCTACTACTAAACTAAGGGTACTTATGTTTGGAGGTGTGGGTTAATCTCCCATAAGGAGGCATTATCTGCTAATTGTCACAATTACTATAGTGCTAAAGTCTTTGGTAAATAGATGAGAGTAATAACAATAATATTGGCAATACTTAATAATAATTAGGCACTTACGCTCTCATAATGGAAGAAGCATGAAGATCTTATTTAGACTTAACCACCAATTGAACCCTTGTCATGTATCAGGGACTAGGTTGATCAGTCTGTGTGCAGTATTTTTTTTAATTCTTACCATGGCAATGAAATCAACTGTTACCGTAGCCAGCCTCCAAGATTCCACAGTGATTCCCGTATGCACGTATGCAGCAGCCAGCAGCAGTCATGTGAGTCAGCCATCTTGGAATTGGATCCACCAGCCCCAGTAAAACATTCAGCTGACTATAGCCCCAGTCTACATCTTGATTGCAGCCTCATTAGAGACCTTGGGCCAGAACCACCCAACTAAGCTGCTTCAGAATTCCTGCCTCCGTAAAATCACATAAAATAATAGAAGTTTGTTATTTAAAACCACCAAGTTCAGGGATAATTTTTTACATGACACTAAGTAACTAATATACCATATTTTACAGAAATGTAAACAGAAGTTTGGAGAGGTAAAATAAGTTGTCCAAAACCACAATCCTAGGAAATATCAAGCTAAGTACAAATCTAGGCCATCTGGCTCCAGAGTCCATGCTCTCAGTCATTGTACTATTGTTTGCTTTTCACAGGGGAGAGAATGACCATAAGAGCCTCCTGCTTACACTTTAAACACATACCAGGAACCTACAACAAAAATCACAATACTAATAAATTGTTGCCAATTCTAAATAACTATCCTAACTATCTTTATTAACAAAAATATATTTGAGCTTTTGTAGTATTTATAAACTGGAACTCTTAAAAATTTGGAATGGGCAGCTCATTCAACACATATTTCTATCATATATTCCTCAGCTTGAGACTTCCCCATTTTTCCAGATTTATTGACACCTGTACTTTGAGTCTCCTCGACAATACTTTCTCATAAGAGCTCACTCTGGTCTTAATATCCAATGTAAATCTTGAAAAAAATCAGAAATGTCTTGAATGAGTTCATGAATAATGTTCTTTCTTGGTTGCTTCTTACTGATCATTTTGGAGGCCATTTCTTATCCTTTTAACTATTAACTCAAAACTCTTTAAGCTCTAGTGAACTGACATATGCTAACCAGAGAAGCAAAGATTGGTCTATGAACTGGAAGACTAGTGTTTTAATTTACAATGAAGACCCAAACATCAAAATACTATATTCCTTTCTTGATGGCATACCCTTCGCTGTATAAACTTACCTAGTAAAGGAAGTTAGTTTTCAAAAGGTTTCATGGAACAAAGCAAAGTTTTGGTTTTTTTATGACCTGAAGGACTATCTCACTAGGCCATATAACAAATTTCTCGTTATTATAATCCTATCATCTTTTACCCTTGGGCAGAACTTGTTATTATCTTATACATTTTAACTCTGTCAGGCAAGTTTCAGAACAACTAAGAACAGCTACCTGTACACCACATAGAAACCAGTCAACACAACCTGATGATCTGCCTTTGTTACCTTGGCTAGATTTGGGAGACACTGAAGGCTCCTAAGAACCATATTTACAAATATCCTGCTTATACCTGAAGTTGACTGGTGTCTTTCATTTTTGATTTGTTCTTACTAGTTGCTATCAAGGCAGGTAACCATTTTATGGTCTGTTTCCCAAAATCAGGACCTGGAGGGAATCTTTGTGGCACACTGTGGGTTCATAACATTCGTAGAAGCTTCCCAAATGTAATCTGAAACCAGCTCCCATACTCACAGAGCAGGGAGAGACCCACGAAGGAGGCAAGCAACTCCAGGTTGATAGCTGCCAGTTTTAATAAGCAAAGGAAACTTATAAGCAGGACTTGTTTTTGGGTGGCCACAAGATGAATGGATCCCCACACCCACCCAACCAGCAAATCCTAAGTTTTAAAGAGGCTGTAACTGGGGTCAGTCACATAAATTGTGCAGGTAGTCTCAACATCATATCTCAAGGCTTTGTCCTTTGATCAGTCTCTGAGAGCAGAAAAGGCAAATAGAACCCACATTCCAAGTACAGGGGAGGGGTTGAGGAGCCTCTGTGTGCCTAGGTCTAGCTTATGGGTCAGTCAGTGGGTATGTCTTTTTTTTTTTTTTTTTAAGTTGGCTCCACACCCAGTATGGAGTCCAATGCAGGGCTTGAACTCACAACCCTGAAATCAAGACCTGAGCTGAGATCAAGAGTCGGATGCTTAGCCAATTGAACCAGAGCCACCCAGGTGCCCTGGCAGTCATGTCTTTTTGATGATATTACCCAACAATCCCATTTTCAAATGATTATATGAAGAAATATCCTGTCTTCTACGAGCTGATCTCAGTGATAGTACAAAGGAAGTTAATTGTATATTGGCTTTCATGAGAACCCAAAAATTGCAAGCAAAATCCCAACTTTCATGTGGATAGGAAGAGCAACAGGCACCTATATTAGTAGAATTATTCTGACACCCTACTGTCCAACCTACACATTGCCTAAAATCCATATCATTAAAATGGCAATTTTTATTGAGTATCTTTGTACCATTCACTATGCTAATGGTTTTACATATATAATTACATTTACCCTTCACAAAAATCTGCAAAATAAGTGGGAAATCCCTATTTTTTCAAGTGAAAAAAAATTGAAGATTGGAAAGGTAAAGAAATATGTCCACAGTCACAATGATAGAAAGTAATGGAATTAAAAGAATCTATGTTGATCTGACTTCAAGAAGTAGGTTCTTTCCACCATACCACAAACCTACCTTACTTGCATAGGGCTTTATTGAGCAGTATTACCAGGCAAAGACACTAGTCTACCTAAAAAGTTAAGAACTACTAGCTGACAATAATTTCCCATGTTGGTATGACATGGCATTTGTTATACAGTGCTTTACTGCACAGAATGACATATCAGTTAAACAGCACCCCTATGAGTTAGGTAAAATTTCTGCCATTTTGCAAATGAGGCTTAGGCATAGCATGAGTCTCGTGCTTTATCCCAGGTAGTTCATTTGTCCAAGTCACTCTAGGGGGTGTGGTGACTAAGTCTTCTTTTTATTTGAAAATACTATTTTGCATTTATTTCAGAAGCTTCTACCACCCATTTTCAGCTTAAAAATGAAATACACTGCAGGTAAGTTTTGACTGAGGAAAAGATAGAGAAATATTTAGGTGCATAGACTATTTCCTGGGCATCATGAAAAGATGTTAAAAAGTAACATGAGAAATAGGGTTCTGGGTCAGGCGAGTGGGAGGGTTGGGTAGGCAACTATCGACTAAGACACAAGTGATGCTGTCAGGCAGAAGGTAAAGTTCTTTGCTTATACTTATTTCCTTAGTTCTCTTAAAGCTCTTTGAGTTAGATCTAATTTCCTCATTTTGTAAGTAAAGTAATGGAGGTTCAGAGAATTTAAGTAACATGTTCTTGCCCAACTTTGTAGACATTCAAAGGCAAAAACAGGATTTGAACCCAGGTCTCTGTGTGTCTAGAACTCATACTCCCTCTACCACACCCTTGGAATGAGAGGAAGACTGAACAGACCACCAGCTCCTCGATTTCACCTTAGATTGTGTCTGAATAGAGACACAACGTTCCTTCTTGAAAGCACTTAGTCATTTTTCTTCTTGCGCTGTGAGCATACTTTCAGAAAGTCTGTTTTAAAAGGTAAGGAAGAAAGAAGAAGAAAAGGTAGAAAACTTTGTTGCTACAGAACTGTTGCAATAGAAGTATTCTTTCCTATTCTTTCAAGGGAAAAATCAAGTATTGTGTTTGATATATTTGAAGCTACTTTTGTACATCAAGAGAGCCATCAATTCTGCTTCAAACAGAGGATGTCTTTTTTTTTTCACATTAGTAGAAACAGATTCTGATCACAGATCTTTTCACGTCTTTAGTTTCTACTTCCTGAACCATGCATAAACTGATTTTGAAATTATGAAAGCATTCCAAATAGAAGAGGTCTCCATTGCACGTAAAATACCAGAGGGGTGGATTTGGGTTCTCATTCAATTAACTATCAAGACTAGAATATAAGGATGTCATCTTGCAGGAATACAGGCCTGCTAATTCAACAGTGACTATTGTTTGGTTGTTCTTTCATCTATCATAAAGTGTCGTGGTTGTCATATGGCAGTATAACTTAGCATTCCTTATGATATATGCCAAATTGCACAACTAATACTAATATATATTAACATAGGATCCTATTAAGCACAACGTAAACCTAATTCTTTTTTATACAACTAGTAAAGTGGAAATATTTAATCAACTTATTGTTTAGCAATTGGAAGGTTAAAAAAATTGAATGATTTTATTTGTATTGACACATTTAGGCTCTGAATGTGGGATGGATGGATGATGGATGGATGGATAGGAAGGGAAGAAATGACATTTGTTAAGCATATTTTATGTCTCAAGCATTATTCCTAGCATTTTATGTTTTTCTTATTGAATTGGCATATTTATTGATAGCTGAATCCTAGGTTGTAGCCCACAGGTAATACTCTATTTGAGATATGCATCCCAAATAGTCTTTCCACTCAGGATGTGAAATAAGGTATTCTTGTGGTGCTTTATCACTTCAATTTTCATGCATGTAAATTTGATCCCCAAAAGAATGATCTTTAAGAAGTAGGATTTTGAAAGTTTATTATGTTATGTTTTTGTAATGCTTTTAGAAATATACAGTTAGATTCTAGCCTCCACGATGATTTCCCCTGCTGCAGTTAGGAAAGAAGATGCCTCTGTGTGTGTGTGTATGTGTGTATATCTGTGTGTGTGTGTGTGTTTGTGTTCATGTGAACTGTTCTGTGTGGTTTCCAGCAAATTAGGGTGTCTATTTCCTCATGCAATTGGGAAAAATAATCATATCCTTGGGCTTTTTTGAGGCAACTGATAGTCTCAAAGTCACATTGTCAAAATAGGATGCTCTGTCGGAGTTGACAGTAGTAGGGGGAGGAGAAGGTGTCTATTACTATTAGGACTTCTGTTACTTGTTTATAAATGGCACAGTAGTAAGCTATCACTTACTGAACACAATATGTGCTAAAAATGGTGCTAATATTTTGCATCCATTATGTCCTGTTGATAAAAAACAAAAGCTAAGACAAAGAGATTAAGTGATTTATCTAAAGTGACATATAAAAGAGAGGGAGAGAAAGCAAAGAATAATTTTAACATGTTCTTTATCCTCATCTGGGGCTTTGGAATCAGGAAACTGTTAGTGAAAGCAACTGAAAATCCAACTCAAACTGGTTTACGCAAAAATGAGGATTTATTGATTGATGTATTTGAAAAATCATGGGTCATTGTATCTTCAGGCAAGGCTGTATACAGGAGCTCAAATGGTGTCTCATTCATCTGGCTCTCATTCTCATTCCTCCCCCCTCCCCCCATCTCTCCATATTTTGGCTTTTTTTTTCTTCTCTGTTGTCTTTATTTTCCAACACACAAGCTAGCCACCAGCAATTTGAAGTTTGTATTTTATCAGCTAAGTTGAAACAGTGGAAACAGTGTTTTACTCCAGTGGTTCCAGGGACAAGTCCCAGAACTGAATATTATTGGCCTGCCTTGGCTCACATGCCCACCCCTCAATGACTAACTGGACTGGAGGTGGAATGTTCTCACTGGCTAAGCTTAGGTTTTGCACCCAACCCATTGCATGGGTTGGTACCAGCACTGCACAAGCCAAATGAACTAATAGTGGAAGAAGGTTGTTTCCCCAAAGAAAACAATGTTGTTTTATCGGATGGGGAAAAGACACTGACAAAGATTACAGATGTCTGCTACAGCCACTTAGACATGGAAACTGCCATATCTCAGACTTGAGACACAGGGGAACAGCCCCATCCCTGAAGCTTGGGTGGCTCAGTCACATTCAGTCTGGAGTCATCATCTCAGTAGGTTATTTACTTACTCTTTCAGGATAAGTATTGAAAAGCTTCCAAATGGCAAAATGTACAACTGGAAAGCATCTTAATTATGTAAACTGACTCTTTCCCACAACTCACTAAAGCTTCCAGAATCATGAATATGAAAGGATGAGGACTGAGGTTAAAGTAGTTCCCACCAGTGAACAAACCAAAGATTATAATTACAATGGGTATTTGGCCAGTCCCGAAAAGTTTACCAGTAAAGATTCAAGTCACATTCAAATCTTAACTGGCAGAAGGGCAGGATTTATTTAAAGGGTCAGATTAGTAGCTAGTGATGGAAAGATAATGTAGAAGATGTTAAACAAAAGTTAATCGACTTTTATCCCATTTATTTATCTGTATATTTATTCTCCCTGAACTGGCTCACTCCTGAAATGGCTGCTTCTGGAGTGTATGACAGTGCATGGTTAAGGAGGGGGAGAGCATTGGCAGCTAAACAAATGACAGAATAATGATTAAGTGGGAAAACAGCTGAGTGCTGTAATTTACAGATGAAGTGGCTGCATCAAAACCAGGGAAATGAGCTCTGTCTATTTAATAGTCTCCACACTGCCATCTCTGGTGGCCCATTCTTCTGACTTTACAAGCCAGCTCCGCCACACTCAACTCTACCCAGAAAGAAATGGAGAGAAAGGAACATGCTCTACTTTTGCATAAATGGCACTGAGACTGTTCCTTCCTCCCCATTTGGGAGCAAAAGCAATGCCAATATATCCACCGAGAAACTGGCTTTTGTGCCAAATCCCTCCTAGCCAAAAAATAAAAATAAAAAATAAAAAAATAAAATTAATGGATGCTTCATCAACAAGAATTTAACTCCCAGGGAATAGTGAACATTAATAACCAAAGACTCTGACATCCTTGAAAAACCAGAGATGAGGTATCTTCCTTCAAAACATCCATGTCATCTTGGTTGTGTGGTTGAAAGCCCCTGCTTTGTCACTATTTCTTCATCTCCTGCAGGGACACGTACTGCCACAGTATAATTTTTTGTACTTAAAAAGCAGGGATTACTTGCTATTTAATAGTACTGGAGCTAACATAGCTGCCTCAAATTCCATTTTTATTCACTCTCAGCTTGAGAACAGGATGCTTTCTCTTTGTGTCCCTCCTAGCAATTTCCAATCATAGACAATTTTAATATTTCATGGTTGTGTCATTATGAAACTGGCAAGCCCAGCTGCTGTCTCTTGGTGAGATAACTAGTTGTGTGTATGCTTGAGTTGTATTTTATTCTTGTCATGAAGACACTGTTAACATTTCTTCCAAATTTTCAGGAACATAGTTAAGGCAAAATCATGTACTTGCCACTCATAATTTCATTTATTCAGTTTCCCTAGAATTCTTAGGAAGTGGCTACCCTTTCCTATCTCTCCATCCCACAAATAAGGAAGGAGGAAAGTGAGACTCAAAGAGCTTAAGTAATGTGACCATGGTTATCCAGCAGCGGCAGAGACAGGATTCAGACTTGGTTGCTCTCAGAACAAAGCCCATAATTTTCCCAGTCTGAATCCCAGCCACCTTCCTTTCTCTAGTCATTTAGACTCTGAATGCCTTCAACTTACTTCCTTCCCTCCTTGGACCAAAACCTGCTTTCTGGGTCTTTCTTGCACACTGAGGTTGCAATTACTCCTAGCAGTCTTGAAATGGGACCTGTCCTGTTTATTCCAGGGATATTCCCATTGTAATACTGCTCAAAGGTCTAAGCTATTAGTCACCAACATGGACGTGCGTCACAATGACCTGCAGAGAGATTCCTGGGTTTGTTTTCACTAGAGATGCCCAGACTCATCCCTGTGAGATTGCAAGAGAGGGTCCAGTTTGTAAAACAGTGATTCTCATGTTCAGCCAGGGTAGGAAATCACTGTTTTAAAAGAATCAAGTTCACTCTGTTGATTGTTTTTCTTTGCTGTGCCTCAGCTTTTTAGTTTGAACTGCATCACTGTGTGTACATTGTGTATTTTTGCTTTTGTTTCCTGTGCTTTTGGTGTTATATTCAGAAGCCATTGCCAAGACCAAGGTCTTAAAGTTTTCCCCTATTTTTCTCCTAGGAGTTTTACAGTTTCAATTCTTACATTTGTCTTTAACCGATTTTTGTTATGGTGTAAGATAGAGGTCCAATTTCATCATTTTGCATTTGGATGCCCAGCTTTCCCAGCCCCTTTTGTTGAAGTGACTCTCCTTTCCCCATTGTGTATTTGTGGTGTTCTGGTACAATATGCATCGGTTCCTTTCTGGGCTCTCCATTTTTTTTTTTTAATTTAAATTCAATTAGCCAACATATAGAACATCATTAGTCTCATATGTAGTGTCATTTTGTTCCATTGGCATATATGCTTGTCTTTATGCCAATGCCGGTACCACACTATATCTTTGTAACATATTTTTAAATCAGGACGTTTTTCAGTCCTTTGTATACAGCAGCACTTGTCAATGTGTGTCCCCCAACCCCCCAAAAAAATACTTAAACAAAATACTAAAAAGAATGGTGTTTCCATGGTCAAATATGTTTTAAAATATTATATATTTTGGGCGCCTGGGTGTCTCAGTTGGTTAAGCAACTGCCTTCGGCTCAGGTCATGATCCTGGAGTCCCGGGATCGAGTCCCGCATCGGGCTCCCTGCTCAGCGGGGAGTCTGCTTCTCCCTCTGATCCTCCCCCTCTCATGCTCTCTGTCTCTCATTCTCTCTCTCAGATAAATTAAAAAAAAAAAATCTTTAAAATATTATATATTTTACCCTATTATGTATGCATAATAAAATTCTGAAAAGTTTTGAAGTAAAAAGAAAAAAGGGAAGCCTAGAGTTTATCAACCTTCATGAGCACTGAAACCGTTGTACCTTCAATACCTATTAACATTCCCAGACATAGTATTTCAGAAATACACTTTGGGAGCAAATGAATAGTGAAGTCTTTGTATCCAAAACAGAGTGATACAGATGTATTACAACGATAATATTCCACATTTATTTATATTCTCTTTAAATATGTAGATAGTATTTTCAGGCACTCGAAGAGATCAAGAGGAATTTTGATGTTTTCTTGTAATTACGCATAGCCCTCCCCTGGTGGTCAGCCAGCATCTACATTCACATTGCCTTTGAATCTCTCTCTGCCCAATACCATCATTCTTCCTGCTCTAAAATCACAATCGTGTGCTAATTCTTGTAACATTTTTAAAAAATTTTTCTAATGACAAAAGCCATGCATATTTATTGCAGAAAATTTAGAAATTCCAGAAAAGTTAAATTAGGAAATAAGACCACTTAAACTCCATGCCCAGAAATAACCATTATTTGTATTTCTTTATTAATGCTTCCATTTCATACACTCATGCACACACAAGCAAATCAGCCCACACATGCGCCCTTATAGGAAATAGGCACTGTTATAGGCTGCTGTGTATTCCCGAAAATTTATATTTTGAAGCTCCAGCCCTCAGTGTGACTGCATTTGGAGACACAGCCTTTAGACAGGGGTGCAGACAAAGAGAAAAGGCCGTATGAGGTAATAGTAATGAAGTGGCCATCTGCAAACCAAAGAGAGAAGCCTCAGAATAAACCATACCTTTCAACACTCATTTTGGACTTAGGTCCTTCAAAATGATGAGAAAATACATTTCTGTTGTTTAAGCCCCCCACTCTGTGGTATTTTGTTACGATATCTATAGTAAACTAATACAGGTACATACTGTATCTAACTTTTATCGAGTACTTAATATATGCCTCATCGTAAGCCATCAGTAGCATTGGTACAGTGAATCACTCCTTTTGTCTTTTGGGTGACAACTCTTTCTAGCTCTTTTCCTTCCTTTCTGACTCTTCCTCCATGTTCTCTTCTGCTGTTTACCCTTTTCTTCCCCGAATATCTCAATATTTGGAGGGTCCTCGGGCTGCATTTTGATCTCTTGTCGATTTACCCCCTTCAGTGGGTAACCTTATCCATGTTCCTGGATTTTTACACCATCGGTATGCATATGACTTTCCAAATTTCAGTCTCCAGTCTGAATCCCTTCTCTAAACTCCTGACTTGTCTCCCATCATTCAATGCTTGAAATAATTTGCGTTTTATAGATGAGGGAATGAAAGCTCAGGGAGGTTAATTCACTTACCCCAGGCCTCAGAATTAGTAAGTGCAGGAACCTGAATCCAATTCTAAAGCAATCTGACTCCAAGGCTCCCTATATTATGTCTCTTCTCTAGTGAAGTGAACTTGTTTCTAATCATTAATATACATGACCATTTTGTTAATTTGTTAACTGAATTAACAAAATGGTCTGTATTGAACAGTCAGGTACATGCCAGACTTTGTTCTAAGTGCTGAGGCCATAACAAAAAACTAACCAGATCAAGCCCCTGTTCTAGGGATCTTATATTTTAATGGTGGAGACAGAACTAAAAACTCATCAGAAAGTTAGATGTCAGGTGATAATAAGCACTATAAAAATGTAAGTGGGAAATGGGGGGTTGGGAGGTAATATTTTATATAAGGTGCTGAGAGAAGGCATGTTTAATAAGGTAACATTTGAGTAAAAACCTAAAAGAAGGCAAAATCAAGCAATAGAGATCCTTGGAGAAAGGAGTTCCAGGTACAGGGACAAGCAAATGCAAAGGCACAGATAATGCGGGACCTGGTAGGTTACAGTAAGGCACTTACATTTCACTGTGCATGAGTTAGGAAGCCATGAACAGAAAAGTGGCATGTCTGATATTTTAAAAGGAGAAAAGTTTTATAGATTAGTCTATAAGGGGAAAGGGAGGAAAAGGGGCAACCAATTTGGAGGACATTGCAATAAGTTGAGAAATTATGGTGGCTTGAAAAGTGGTATAAGCACAATCGTGCTGAGAAAGGAAAGAGTGGTCCGATTTGAGTCATATTTTGAAGGTAGAGCTGATAAAATTTGCTGAGGGGTGAAGTGGGTATGAAAGAATCAGAGATGAGTGCATGTCTTTTGGCCTGGGAGTAAAACACCAGAATGAGAGGGAAAAGACTGGAATGGAAGGATCAAGTTCTGGGGGCAAGTCTTGAACTTAACTTTTATGCCTTAAATATTTATGTAGAGGTATCAAATGAACAATTTGAAGTTCAGAAGCAAGATCTAGGCTGGTTAAAAAATAATTGAAGATAACAGCTTTCAGTCTTGTTAATTTTTGCCATTATAACTTGTGTAATGTGGTATCTCATTGTGGTTTTGATTTGTATTTCCTTGAGGGCTAGTGATGTTGAACATTTTTTCATATGTCTGTTGGCCATTTATATGTCTTCTTTGGAGGAGCGTCTGTTCATGTCTTCTGCCCATTTACTGACTGGATTATTTGTTTTTTGGGTGTTGAGTTTGAGAGGTTCTTTATAGATCTTGGATACCAGCCCTTTATCTGTAATGTCATTTGTAAATATCTTCTCCCATTCTGTGGGTTGTCTCTTAGTTTTGTTGACTGCTTCCTTTGCTGTGCAAAAGCTTTTTATCTTAAGTCCTAAAAGTTCATTTTTGCTTTTGTTTCCCTTGCCTTTAGAGATGTGTCTTGAAAGAGGTCGCTGTGGCCAATGTTGAAGAGTTTACTGCCTATGTTCTCTAGGATTTTGATGGATTCCTGTCTCACATTGAGGTCTTTCATCCATTTTGAGTTTATTTTCATGTATGGTGTAAGAGAATGGTCCAGTTTCATTCTTCTGCATGTGGCTGTCCAATTTCCCAGCACCATTTATTGAAGAGACTGTCTTTTTTCCATTGGATATTCTTTCCTGGTTTGTTGAAAATTAGTTGGTCATAGAGTTAAGGGTCCATTTCTGGGCTCTCTATTCTGTTCCATTGATCTATGTGTCTGTTTTTGTGCCAAAACCATGCTGTCTTGATGATCACAGCTTTGTAATACAGCTTGAAGTCAGGCATTGTGATGCCCCCAGCTTTGGTTTTCTTTTTCAACAATTCCCTAGAGATTCAGGGTCTTTTCTGGTTCCATACAAAATTTAGGATTGTTTGTTCCAGTTCGGTGAAAAATGTCAATGGTATTTTGATAGGGATTGCATTGAAGGTGTAGATTGCTCTGGGCAGCATAGACATTTTCACATTGTTTATTTTTCCAATCCATGAGCATGGAATGTTTTTCCATCTCTTTGTGTCTTCCTCCATTTCTTACATAAGTGTTCTGTAGTTTCTAGAGAATAGATCCTTTACCTCTTTAGTAAGTTTTATTCCTAGGTATCTTATGATTTTTGGTGCTATTATAAATGGAATTGATTCCTTAATTTCTCTTTCTTCAGTCACATTGTTAGTGTATAGAAATGCAACAGATTTCTGTGCATTGACTTTATATCCTGCCATGTTGCTGAATTGCTGTATGAGTTCTAGTAATTAGGGGGTGGAGTCTTTTGGGTTTTCCACATAAAGTATGTCATCTGCGAAGAGAGAGGGTTTGATTTCTTCTTTGCCAATTTGAATGCCTTTTATTTCTTTCTGTTGTCTGATTGCTGAGGCTAGGACTTCTAGTACTATGTTGAACAAAAGTGGTGAGAGTGGGCATCCCTGTCGTGTTCCTGACCTTAAGGGAAAAGCTCTCAGTTTTTCCCCGTTGAGAATATTAGTCGCTGTGGGCTTTTCATAGATGGCTTTTATGATATTAAGGTATGTTCCCTCTATTGCTATATTTTGAAGACAGAAACAACAAGTGTTGGCAAGGATGTGGAGAAAGGGGAACACTCTTACACTGTTGGTGGGAATGCAAGCTGGTACAGCCACTCTGGAAAACAGTATGGAGGTTCCTCAAGAAGTTAAAAATAGAGCTACCCTATGACCCAGCAATTACACTACTAGGTAATTACCCCAAAGATACAAACATAGTGAAAAGAAGGAACATGTGCACCCCAATGTTCATAGCAGCATTGTCCACAATAGCCAAACTGTGGAAGGAGCTAGATGTCCTTCAACAGATGAATGGATAAAGAAGATGTGGTCCATATATACAATGGAATATTACTCGGCCATCAGAAAGGATGAGTACCCACCATTTGCATCAACATGGATGGAACTGGAGGGGATTATGCTAAGTGAAACAAGTAAAGCAGAGAAATTCAATTATCATATGGTTTCACTAATATGTGAAACATAAAGAATAGCACAGAGGACCACAGGGGAAGGTAGGAAAAACTGAATGGGAAGAAATCAGAGAGCGAGACAAACCATGAGAGACTCTGGACTCTGGGAACCAAACTGAGGGTTACAGAAGGGAGGGGGGATGGGAGGACGCGGTGATGGGTATTAAGGAGGGTACGTGTGGTGTTGAGCACTGGATGTTATACGCAACTAATGAATTGTGGAACACTACATCAAAAATTAATGATATACCATATGCTGGCTAATTGAACATAATAATAATAAAAAAAGATAACAGCTTTCATTTGGTTGTATGGGCTTCCCATTACTGCTATAACAAGTACTACAAATGTGATGGCTTAAAACAACACAGACTTAAAGTCAGAAGACTGACATAGATCTCACAGGGCTAAAATCAAGATGTGGACAAGGCTATCTTACTTTCTGGAGACTCTAGAGGAGAATCCATGTCTTTGCTTTTTCTTTCTTTCTTTCTTTCTTTTTTTTTTTTAATTATGTTAGTCACCAAACATTACATCATTAGTTTTTTTTATTTTATTTTATTATGTTATGTTAATCACCATACATCATTAGTTTTTGATGTAGTGTTCCATGATTCATTGTTTGCATATAACACCCAGCGCTCCATTCAGTACATGCCCTCTTTAATACCCATCACCAGGCTAACTCATCCCCCCACCCCTCTCCCCTCTAGAAACCTCAATTTGTTTCTCAGAGTCCATAGTCTCTCATGGTTCGTCTCCTGCTCCGATTCCACCCCTTCATTTTTCCCTTTTTACTATCTTTTTTTTTTTTTTTTTTTTTAACATATAATGTATTGGTGTAGTGTTCCATGATTCATTGTTGTATATACGTGCCCTCCTTAATACCTCACTGGGCTAACCCATCCCCCTAACCCCTTCCCCTCTAAAACCCTCAATTTGTTTCTTAGAGTCCATAGTCTCTCATCGTTTCTCTCCCCCTCTGACTCCCCCTGCTTCATTTTTCCCTTCCTACTATTTTTTTTTTAACATAAAATGTATTATTGGTTTCAGAGGTACAGGTCTGTGATTCATCAGTCTTACACAATTCACAGCACTCACCATAGCACATACCCTCCCCAATGTCCATCACCCAGCCACCCCATCCATCCCTCCCCCGACCACTCCAGCAACCCTCAGTTTGTTTCCTGAGATTAAGAATTCCTCATATCATTGAGATCATATGATACATGTCTTGCTCTGATTGACTTATTTCCCTTAGCATAATACCCTCTAGTTCAATCCATGTTGTTGCAAATGGCAAGATTTTTTTGATAGCTGTATAATATTCCATTATATATATATATATATATATATATATATATATATATATATATATATATATATATATATATAAAATCTTCTTGATCCACTCATCTGTCAATGGACATCTAGCTCTTTCCATAGTTTGGCTATTGTGGACATTGCTGCTATAAACATTGGGGTGCACATACCCCTTCGGATCACTACATTTGTATCTTTGGGGTAAGTGCCCAGTAGTGCAATTGCTGGGTCATGGGGTAGCTCTATTTTCAACTTTTTGAGGAACATCCATACTGTACTGTTTTCCAGAGTGGCTGCAACAGCTTGCATTCCCAACAACAGTGTAGGAGGGTTCCCCTTTCTCTGCATCCTCACCAAAATCAGTCATTTCCTGACTTGTTAATTTTAGCCATTCTGACTGGTGTGAGGTGGTATCTCATTGAGGTTTTGATTTGTAGTTCCCTGATGCCAAGCGATGTTGAGCACTTTTTCATGTGTCTGTTGGCCATTTGGATGTCTTCTTTGGAAAAATGTCTGTTCATGTCTTCTGCCCATTTCTTGATTGGATTCTTTGTTCTTTGGGTATGAGTTTTGTAAATTCTTTATAGATTTTGGATACTAGCCCTTTATCTGATATGTCATTTGCAAATATCTTCTCCCATTCTGTCAGTTGTCTTTTGGTTTTGTTGACTGTTTCTTTTGCTATGCAAAAGCTTTTTAGCTTGATGAAGTCCCAATAGTTCATTTTTGCTCTTGCTTGCCTTGCCTTTGGCAATGTTTCTAGGAAGAAGTAGCTGTGGCTGAGGTCGAAGAGGTTGCTGCCTGTGTTCTCCTTTAGGATTTTGATGGATTCCTGTCTCACATTTAGGTCTTTCATCCATTTTCAGTCTATTTTTGTGTGTGGTATAAGGAAATGGTCCAGTTTCATCCACATGCAGCTGTCCAATTTTCCCAGAATCATTTGTTGAAGAGACTGTCTTTTTTCCATTGGACATTCTTTCCTGCTTTGTCGAAGATTAGTTGACCACAGAGTTGACGGTCCATTTCTGGGCTCTCTATTCTGTTCCATTGATCTATGTGTCTGTTTTTGTGCCAGTACCATACTGTCTTAATGATTACAGCTTTGTATTAGAGCTTGAAGTCCAGAATTGTGATGCCACCAGCTTTGCTTTTCTTTTTCAACATTCTTCTGGCTCTTCGTGGTCTTTTCTGGTTCCATACAAATTTTAGGATTATTTGTTCCATTTCTTCGAAAAAAGTGGATGGTATCTTGATAGGGATTGCACTGAATGTGTAGATTGCTCTAGGTAGCATTGACATCTTCACAATATTTGTTCTTCCAATCCATGAGCATGGAACGTTTTTCCATTTCTTTGTGTCTTCCTCAATTTCTTTCATGAGTATTCTATAGTTTTCTGAGTACAGATTCTTTGCCTCTTTGTTTAGATTTATTCCTAGGTATCTTATGGTTTTGGGTGCAATTGTAAATGGGATTGACTCCTTAATTTCTCTTTCTTCTGTCTTATTGTTGGTGTATAGAAGTGCCACTGATTTCTCTGCATTGATTTTATATCCTGCCACTTGACTGAATTCCTGTATAAGTTCTAGAAGTTTTGGGGTGGAGTCTTTTGGGTTTTCCACATAAAGTATCATATCATCTGCAAAGAGTGAGAGTTTGACTTCTTCTTTGCTGATTCGGATGCCTTTTATTTATTTTTGTTGTCTGATTGTTGTGGCTAGGACTTCTAGTACTATGTTGAATAGCAGTGGTGATAGTGGACATCCTCGCTGTGTTCCTGACCTTAGAGGAAAAGCTCTTAGTTTTTCCCCATTGAGAATGATATTCACTGTGGGTTTTTCATAGATGGCTTTTATGATATTGAGGTATGTATTCTCTATCCATACACTCTAAAGAGTTTTAATCAAGAAAGGATGCTGTATATTGTCAAATGCTTTTTCTGCATCTACTGAGAGGATCATATGGTTCTTGTTCTTTCTTTTATTAGTGTATTGTATCACACTGACTGATTTGTGGATGTTGAACCAACCTTGCAGCCAAGGGATAAATCCCACTTGGTCATGGTGAATAATCCTTTTAATGTACTGTTGGATCCTATTGGCTAGTATTTTGGTGAGAATTTTTACATCCATGTTCATCATGGATATTGGTCTGTAATTCTCCTTTTTGATGGGGTCTTTGTCTGGTTTTGGGATCAAGGTAATGCTGGTCTCATAAAACGAGTTTTGAAGTTTTCCTTCCATTTCAATTTTTTGGAGTAGTTTCAGAAGAATAGGTATTAATTCTTCCTTAAATGTTTGGTAGAATTCCCCTGGGAAGCCATCTGGCCCTGGGCTCTTGTTTGTTGGGAGATTTTTGATGACTGCTTCAATTTCCTCAGTGGTTATAAGTCTGTTCAGGTTTTCTATTTCTTCCTGGTTCAGTTTTGGTAGTTGATACATCTCTAGGAATGCATCCATTTCTTCCAGGTTATCTAATTTGCTGGCATAGAGTTGCTCATAATATGTTCTTATAATTGTTTGTATTTCTTTGCTGTTGGTTATGATCTCTCCTATTTCATTCATGATTTTATTTGGGTCCTTTCTCTTTTCTTTTTGATAAGTCTGGCCAGGGGCTTATCAATCTTATTAATTCTTTCAAAGAACCAGCTCCTAGTTTTGTTGATCTGTTCTACCGTTCTTTTGGTTTCTACTAAATTGATTTCTGCTCTGATCTTTATTATTTCTCTTCTCCTGCTGGGTTTAGGCTTTATTTGCTGTTCTTTCTCCAGCTCCTTTAGGTGTAGGGTTAGGTTGTGTACTTGAGACCTTTCTTGTTTCTTGAGAAAGGCTTGCATTGCTATATACTTTCCTCTTAGGACTGCCTTTGCTGTATTCCAAAGATTTTGAACAGTTGTGTTTTCATTTTCATTTGTTTCCATGAATTTTTTTAATTCTTCTTTAATTTTCTGGTTGACCCATTCATTCTTTAGTAGGATGCTCTTTAGCCTCCATGTATTCAAGTTCTTTCCGACTTTCCTCTTGTGATTGAGTTCTAGTTTCAAAGCTTTGTGGTCTGAAATATGCAGGGAATGATCCCAGTCTTCTGGTACTGGTTGAGACCTGATTTGTGACCCAGGATGTGATCTATTCTGGAGAATGTTCCATGGGCACTAGAGAAGAATGTGTATTCTGTGCTTTGGGATGGAATGTTCTCAATATATCTGTGAAGTCCATTTGGTCCTGTGTGTCATTTAAAGCCTTTATTTCCTTGTTGATCTGTTGCTTAGATGATCTGTCCATTTCAGTGAGGCAGCTGTTAAAGTCCCCCACTATTATTGTATTGTTGTCAATGTGTTTCTTTGCTTTTGTTATTAATTGCCTTATATAATTGGCTGTTCCCATCGTAGGGCAATAGATATTTACAATTGTTAGATCTTCTTGTTGGATAGACCCTTTAAGTAGGATATAGTGTCCTTCCTCATCCGTTATTATATTCTTTGGTTTAAAATTTAATTTGTCTGATATAAGGATTGCCACCCCAACTTTCTTTTGGTGTCCAATAGCATGGTAAATGGTTTTCCACCCCCTCACTTTCAATCTGGAGGTGTCTTTGGGTCTAAAATGAGTCTCTTAGAGGCAGCATATCGTTGGGTCTTGTTTTTTTTATCCAATCTGATACCTGTGTCTTTTGATTGGGGCATTTAGCCCATTTACATTCAGGGTAAGTATTGAAAGATATGAATTTAGTGCCATTGTGTTGCCTGTAAGGTGACTGTTATTGTATATTGTCTCTATTCCTTTCTTGTCTATGTTACTTTTAGGCTCTCTCTTTGCTTAGAGGACCCCATTCAATATTTCTTGTAAGGCTGGATTCGTGTTTACAAATTCCTTTAGTTTTTGTTTGTCCTGGGAGCTTTTTATCTCTCCTTCTATTTTCAATGACAGCCTAGCTGGATATAGTATTCTTGGCTGCATATTTTTCTTGTTTAGTGCTCTGAATGTATCATGCCAGTCCTTTCTGGCCTGTTGGGTCTCTGTGGATAGGTCTGCTGCCAATCTAATGTTTCTACCATTGTAGTTTACATATCTCTTGTCCTGAGCTGCTTTCAGGATTTTCTCTTCGTCTCTGAGACTTCTAAGTTTTACTATTAGATGTCGGGGTGTTGACCCATTTTTATTGATTTTGATGTGGGTTCTCTGTGCCTCCTGGATTTTGATGCCTGTTTCCCTCCCCAAATTAGGGAAGTTCTCTGCTATAATTTGCTCCAGTATACCTTCTGCCCCTCTCTCTCTTTCTTTTTCTGGGATCCCAATTATTCTAATATTGTTTCATCTTATGGTATTACTTCTCTCAAATTCTGCCCTCATGATCCAGTAGTTGTTTATCTCTCTTTTTCTCGGCTTCTTTATTCTCCATCATTTGGTCTTCTATATTCTCTCTTCTGCCTCTTTTGTCCTAGGAGTTAGAGCCTGCATTTTTGATTGCACCTCATTAATAACATTTTTTATTTCAACTTGGTTAGATTTTAATTCTTTTATTTCTCCAGAAAGGGATTCTCTAGTATCATCCATGCTTTTTTCAAGTGCAGCTAGTATCTTTATAGTCGTCATTCTGAACTCTAGTTCTGACATCTTACTAATGTCCGTATTGATTAGGTCCCTGGCAGTCATTATTGCCTCTTGTTCTTTTTTTTTTTTTTTTTTTGAGGTGAGTTTTTCCATCTTGTCATTTTGTCCAGAGAAGAATAGATGAATGAGAGAACAAAATGCTAACAGGGTAACAACGGCCCCAGAAAAATATACACTAAATAAATCAGAAGAGACAGAAACCAGGGGGAAAAGAAAGGGAAAGAAAGAAAGAAAGAAAAGAAATATGATCAAATATGATCAGGCTGGTAAATAGATCAGTGCCACACACTAGATTTTGGGCTTATTTTGGTCTGTTAGAAGAAACTGCCTCCCAAAATTTTAAAGGGAGAAAAACTTATGTTTGTACAAAAATAAGGGTAAATACGATGAAGGGATGGAATATAACTGTAACGATGAAAATTATAAAAGATTTTATAAAAGGAATTGATAAGAATTTGGCTGAAAATAGAAGAGAAATCTAAAAAAAGAGAGAGAGAGAATGTGATCAGGCAGGAGACTAGAACAAAGCCATACACTAGAGATTTAGGGTATACTTTGGTCTGTTAGAAGAAACTGTATCCCAAAATTTTAAAGAGAGAATGTATACAAGAAATAAGGTTAACTACAATGAAGGGATAGAATATTACTCTAAAAATGAAAAATAAAAAAGATTTTTTAAAAAAAGTTTTGATAAGATGTTGGTTGAAAAAGGGAAAAAGATAAATTCAAGATAAAAAGAAAAAGAAAAAAATAAAGAAAATTTAAAAAATTAACTTTGAAAGACTAAAGAATCATGGGGAAAAAAGCCATGAATTCTGTGCTGTATTCCCCTAGTGCTGGAGTTGTGCCATTCTCATTGATTGGTAAACTTGTTCTTGGCTGGCTGTTCTTGCTGATCTTCTGGGGGAGGGGCCTGTTGCAGTGGTTTGCAAATGTCTTTGCCTGAGGCAGAATTGCACCGCCCTTGCCGGGGGCGGGCTAAGTAATCTGCTGAGAAACACTCCAGTCATTCCACCCAGGTTTGCTCTCGGTAGCTTCTGTTCCCTGAAAACTTTCCATACAGCTTTGGAGGATGAGAGTGAAAATGGTGGCCTCCCAATCTCTGCCCTGGAAGAGACGAGAACTTGGGGCCCCACTCCTCAGTGCTCCCCCAGAGAAAAGCAATCAATCACTCCTGTCTCCCCAGTCTCCGGCAGCACTCCGTGCCCACCCAGCCTGTGACCGGGCATTTCTAAATGTGGCACACAAACCCGTTTGTAGTCTTCAAACCCAGCAGGTTCCTGCCGTGCACTCTTGCGCCATTCCTCCCAGGGGAGGAAGGGGAGTCTCCCTGGATCTGCCGCTTGTTGGGTCCCTGCTGGAAGAGCAGTGGCCCGACTGCGCCGTGGATCACAGTTTATGGCAATCCCAACCTGAGAGCCCACTTCTCGGCTCCATCTCTGCAGCCTACTTCCCTGCTCTGATACCTGGGGGCTCTGCCACACTCAGGCACCCCCAGTCTTTCTGTGACCCCAAGGGTCCTGAAACCACACTGTCCTAGCAAGGGTTCCACCCCCCACTTAGCCACTGGTGTGACGTCCCTCAGCAGAGCAGACTTCTAAAAGTTCTGATTTTGTGCTCCGGGCTCTGTCACTTGCCAGTAGCTGGCTGATGGAGGCTCCCTTCCCCCTCAGTCTGTCTTCCCAAATATTGCCTCGGATTCCCTTCTCCGCACATCCTGTCTTCCAGAAAGTGGTCGCTTTTCTGTTCAGAGAGTTTCTGCTGTTCTTTTCTTCGATCTCCTGTTGAGTTTGTAGGTGTTCAGAATGGTTTGATACCTATCTAGCTGAATTCCTGGGACCAGACAAAATTTACGTCTCCTACTCCTCCACCATCTTGCCCTTCTTCCCTCTGTCTTTGCTTTTTCAAAGCTTCTGGAGGCTGTTGCATTCCTCAGCTCATGGCTGCCTTCTTCCATCTTCACAGCCAGCAATGGTGACTGGAGTGTTTCTCAGCATGCATCACTCTGACATCCTGTTGTGCCTCCCTCTTATACTTTAGCAACCATTAGGATTACATTGGACCCATTCGGATAATCCAGACTAATCTCTTTTAAGGACAGCTGATTAGTAACCTTAATTCCATATGCAAACTTAATTCCTTTTTGCCATGTAATGTAACATGTCCACAGGTTTCAGAAATTCAGATCTGGACATCTTTGGGGAGTGGGACACTATTCTGCCTGCTCTGGTGGTATATAAATTGATGAGACTGAATGAGATCCCCTAGAGCATGAGTATGGAGGAACAAGAAAAGCAGTCCAATGGCTGAGGTTGAGGAGTTAAGGGGGATCCAATAAAGGAGACAGAGAAGAAGCAGGCATGGAAGGAGAAAACAAAAGGGAAAAGTGGCATCCTGAAAACTCAGTGAGAAAAGTCTTTCAAGAAAGAGGGAATGACCCACTGCGCCAGTGCTGCAGATAGGTTAAATAAGGAGGGCTGAGAAGGGACTCTTGGATTTGGCAGTGTGCAGGTCATTAGTGACTCTGATAAAAGTTGTTTTGGTGTTGAGTTTTGTGCACATCTATTTCCTGCCCCACTTGCCAATACTATTCACATAATCAGTTTCCCAAGTGAATGCAGTAGAGTTGTCTATTCCTTATGACCAGTGTCTTCCATCTTTAAAAACCTTCATTTCTTTTTTTTTTATTATGTTATGTTAGTCACCATACAGTACATCATTAGTTTTTGATGTAGTGTTCCATGATTCATTGTGTATAACACACAGTGCTCCATGCAATACATGCCCTCCTTAATACCCATCACTGGGCTAACACCCCCCCAACGCTCTCCCCTCTAAAACTCTCAGTTTGTTTCTCGGAGTCCAGCATCTCTCATGGTTTGTCTCCCCCTCCAATTTCCGCCCCTTCATTTTTCCCTTCCTTCTCCCTTCCTTATGTCCCACAAATAAGTGAAGCCATATGATAATTGACTTCTCTGCTTGACTTATTTCACTTAGCATAATCTCCAGTCCCATCCATGTTGATGCAAATTTGGGTATTCATTATTTCTGATGGCTGAGTAATATTCCATTGTATATATGGACCACATCTTCTTTATCCATTCATCTGTTGAAGGGCATCTCAGCTCTTTCCACAGTTTGGCTATTGTGGACATTGCTGCTATGAACATTGGGGTGCATGTGCCCCTTCTTTTTACTACATCTTTGTCTTTGTTGTAAATACCCAGTAGTGCAATTGCTGGGTCATAGGGTAGCTCTATTTTTAATTTTTTGAGGAACCTCCACACTGTTTTCCAAAGTGGCTGTACCAACTTGCATTCCCACCAACAGTGTAAGAGGGTTCCCCTTTCTCCACAACCTCTCCAACATTTGTTGTTTCTTGCCTTGTCAATTTTTTGCCATTCTAACTTGTGTAAGGTGGTATCTCAATGTGGTTTTGATTTGAATTTCCCTGATGGCTAATGATGATGAACATTTTTTCATGTGTCTGTTAGCCATTTGTATGTCTTCTTTGGAGAAGTGTCTGTTCATGTCTTCTGCCCATTTTTTGACTTGATTATTTGTTTTTTGGGTGTTGAGTTTGAGAAGTTCTTTATAGATCTTGGATATCAGCCCTTTATCTGTAATGTCATTTGTAAGTATCTCCTCCCATTCCGTGGGTTGCCTCTTTGTTTTGTTGACTGTTTCCTTTGCTGTGCAGAAGTTTTTATCTTGATGAAGTCCCAAAAGTTCATTTTCGCTTTCGTTTCCCTTGCCTTTGGAGACGTGTCTTGAAAGAAGTTGCTGTGGCCGATGTCGAAGAGGTCACTGCCTTTGTTCTCCTCTAGGATTTTGATGGATTCCTGTCTCACATTGAGGTCTTTCATCCATTTTGAGTTTACCTTTATGTATATAAAAACCTTCATTTCTACCATTCTATTTTTCTTTCCCTCTTCTAGCAAAACTTCTTTTTTGCAGTGTCTTTGCTTCCTAGCTTCCTATTCTCTTTTGCACCCATTTCAAGAAAGGTTTTGTCCCCAGCTCTCCACCAAAACAAGTTTCTGCAAGTGTAAGATTGTGAAGTGTTGCTAGAGTGTTATTAAGAAATACACTGCTGCAAATAAAAATCTGGCTGTGTCTGAGATGGAAAAGTCAAGTTGTAAAGGAGAGTGTGGTTTGTCCTCTTGTAACATAGCAAGGTGGAAAATTTTATCCTAATGGAGAAAAAGAAAACAATAAAAACTCAGTTCTGAGGTTTTTGTACTTCTCATGACATTTCTCTGCTTTGGAACTGTTAGACCCATTGTCTTGCTTGTTAACACTGGGCAGAAGGAGGGAAGCCAATATTCTGAAGACATGAAAGTGAAAAAGGCACACCAGCTTCTTTATGCTTAACTTGGAAGGAATAAGGGTGCTCTTGCTGGAGTAACTTAAATTATTGACTGTGAAGTGTAAGCACGCTTGGAAGGGCTTCGATGCCAAGAGCCAAAGTCCTGGACCATGTGCCAGATTCCCAGTGTCTAATTTCCTATGTGTGGTGGTCTGTTTTGCTGAATTCTGTTACATTTAAAATGCACTTTAAAAGCTCAGAAGGAAAAATCACAGCAAAGCTCTTTCAGTAACATTGCTCCCTCATACAATATTTACCTTACCTGCTGTATATTGTACCAAAAAAATTTGCAAAACTAAGGGGCAGAAAAAAAAATCACTTATTTGTCATGCCCATTTAGAGATGAGGAAACAGAATTTTTGCCCCAGATTCCACAGCTATTGAGTAGCCAACTTAAACAGGTACACAATGCTCCTCTAAGGCTTGAAACTAAAATTGAAAAGAGACATGGTGATTGTTCAGCTATCTAAGTGAGCCGCATAAAGCTCAGTAATCAAGGTGAGATGATGTTAAACATGCTATTAAAGAAAAATGATTAGTAGTTTCACTGGAAGAGTATGGCAGCCATAGACTGCTCTGGAACTAAATAGCACTTTTTTCTGATTGGAGAAAGTCACCACATAGGGTAGTATTTGATATATGTCTGGAGATCATACTTTCATTCTGGGTCTTTCTGTAACTCTAAACCCAAAACACCTTGACCCTCCCTTCACATCATATTTTTTTTAAATGTCAAATTGGATCATAGACTTAAACATAAAATATAAAGCCACAACATTTCTTGAAGAACAAAACAGAAGAAAAATCTTTGTTAAGTTTGGATTAGGCAAAGATGTTTTTAGATAAGACTAAGAAGCTTATAATATACCCTAAAGAAAAATATTTAAAACTTCTATTCTTAAGACACTATAAATAAAATGACCAGACAAGCCTCAGACAGAGAACATATTTGCAAAACAGCTACTTGGTAAAGGACTTCTATCTAGAATATATAAGGAACTTCTAATCTCAATCAGAAGATAAAAACCCAAGAAAAATGACAAAAGATATGAATGAACACTTGTCCAGAAGACATACATGGGTTGCAAATGAACACACACACACACACAACTTCAATATGATTAGTCATTAGGGAGATGCAAATTAAAATTACAATGAGATATGGATATGCAACTTGGAGTAAGTGGAACTCTCAGACATTGCTGGTGTGAATGTCAGATGATACGGTCACTTTGGAAGAGAGTTTGGCAGTTGCTCATAAAGTGAAACCTACACTTAGCATATGATCCAGCGATTCCAGTCCTAGGTATTTGCGCAAGAGAAATGAAAACACATGCCCACAAGATAACCTGTAGGTGAATGTGTATAATAGATTTATTCATAACAGGCCAAAATTAGAAATAAAACCAGTGCCCATCAAATGGTAAACTTCAGCAACTGTGGTACAGCAGAATATTGCTCAGCAGTAAAAAGAAAGAAGCTACTGACACGTTCAACAACATCCTAAAAAAGGCAAAACTACAGTGACCAAAAGCAGATGAGGGTTGCCTAAGGCTGAGGGTCTGCAGAGTAACTGACTGTAGAGGGACAGTGGGAACTTCTTGGGGTGACGTAAATGTTCTATATTTTAACTGTAGTAGTGGTAACATGACTATGCATTTTTGCCAAAATGCACCAAACTGTACATTTGAAAAGGATGAATTTTGCTATGTATAAATGATATCTTAAGACCTAATGTAAGTCAAGGGGGAGAATGAATTAAAGGGAAGGAAACTTAACCCAGGGAGGCAAAAATGGGTAGTTTCTAGCTGAGAGAAAGAAAGACTGTAAGGCTTTGTTTTAAAAGAAGGAGTTTTCCAAGTGACTGTGCTTGGATTGGAATGTAGCCCATTGTCATCATTTTTGTCAGCATGGGATTGGCCACACTATGTATAAGTGAATGATTAATGATTTGCCGACATCTAAAACGCACAAGAAACTTCACATAAAAATCTACTTTTTTGACCTTCTGTAAAAATGACATGGAAATCTGATCCCATTGGAATAAAATTCCAGTAGAGCCAACCTGACTGAGTTGAGTGGCACTGGGCCTGCTTCACTCCTTTGCCTGTCTGGATCCCATAGGCATTTTTGTTTTCAAATGTGGCTTTAAATCTCAAAACAGCCCAGCTAACAACAGTCTCTTGAGACCTCTGTGTTGAGTAATTGGGGACAGTAGCTTTAGCGTGTGCAGACTAAAATGCCTTCTTTACACTTCCAAGAATCCTGAATGTACTTGATTTTTTTAAAAATTTACCTTAGTTACAGTCAGTTGTGCTTATATAGTCCTCCTTATTTAAAACATGTTTGGAATGGTATTTTAATGTTAATAAAGCTTAATCAATTCAAATGCTGATATCTTAATTAGTGAGAGGGAAGGGGGAAACCTTTCCAAGACATCCCTTATCAATGCCTACAATAATTATAGCTATGGATAAAAAGCCCCCATTGGCAAATCCACCTCCTAGAAATACCTGAAGAAATCTTAGCCATAATGTCTCAGAATACTTAAGCAGATTGTAAGTGTACACCTTGCAAAGTCAACATTTTTCAATGATGTTCCAAGTCACAACTAGAAGTCACAATTAGAAAGGAACATTTAATTTAAAACTGTAACTGTAAATAATTAGTTGGGGCGCCTGGGTGGCTCACTCAGTTAAATGTCTGCCTTTGGCTCAGGTCATGATCCCAGAGTCCTGGGATCGAGTCCGCATTGGGCTCCTTTCTCAGTGAGGAGCCTGCTTCTCCCTCTGCCTGCAGCTCCCCCTGCTTGTGCTCGCTCTCTCTCTCTTGCTCTCTCTCTCTGTCAAATAAATAAATAATAAAAAGTAATAATTAGTACCAGTTAAAAGATTTATGAGAAAGCCACAAAATTTTTTTTTTCTTTTTTTTCCTCCGTCATGTCTTATACAATAAAAATTATCCTCCTTCATGGTTAAAATTTTGTTAAAGTTCATGTTTTGATACAGATGTGTATTTACAAGGTTAACAACAGGTTTCATAGCAAGATCAATCTGAGTCACCTTGTAGCAAAGATAACCAATCAGAGGAAAAGTTTCTAATAGAAGAAACAACGCTTTAAAGGAAAGCCCCCTCTCCCTGATACCATGTCACAGTATAGAAATTTTTTTTTTTCCTGCAGGGTTATAATGTTCATTTGTGGGTGGAAAGTTTGAGGATTATTCCCTTTCTTTACCTTGAATTCAAGCATGCCTCTGGTCCTTGTCACATAGCTCTGTAATAATTAGGGGCCATACATAAAAAAGAAGAATGTTTTAGGGAAGGCATAGAAGCTTTTGGCAGATTTGATTCTAAAATTCAGAGCTAAATGTTAAGACTTTTCTGATGGGGGTGGGGAAGTTGTGGTCTGTGGACCCAACTGCATATCTCAGAACTTTAAAACAAGTTGTCAAATAAACTCTGAAGAGGTTTAATATCAGGAAATGTCAACCTACCAATACAAATTCTGATTTCTGGTTTAAATCCTGCTATTTGTCCCACAGAGCAAATACACACCCTGTGAGTATTATGAGCAGTGTTATTTTCAAAAACTGAATTATTTTCACTAGACAACCCTAACTGTTCGTAATTCAGGCTATCTGCATTTTTATTATTTTTCTGACATAGTACAGAGTCACTAGACTTCATACAAAGATAAATGCATATATGAGCCTTGCAATTATTCCTCTATCTACCAGCATTTTATTTATGCTTGTGTACCAGAGCACAGTATAATTCATATCTGTCAAATGTTGCCGAGAGTCATTTTAAATCCATGAGGTAGATGAAAACAGGAGGACACCAAGATTTGTTACCGAGATCCTGTCTGGTTCACAGAAGTCATTGCCCTTCCTAGTAGATATAGTGTTGCAAACATTAAGAATAATGACTAATAAAAAAGGTCAGATTCCAAAGCTGCTCCCTTTGGAATCTGTTTGAGCGGCTTAATAAACTGCTCAAAATGAGAGTATGGAGGACCTGCTTTCAGGGTGTGAAAGATTTAGGTAATGGAAAATGCCATTTAAAAGGGGGAAATCCTAGCAAATTAGTACAGTATCCTCAGGGAACACTTGAGTTTTGTGCAGATTTGTTTCCTGGCCTACTCACCAAGACTGCTCATATAATTAGTTTTCCTGACAAATGAGTGCAGCCAAAGTTAGTCACTCCTTATGACCAATATTAACAGGTTAAATTCAACAGTGTTTCCAAATAGCCAGATTTGCCATTGTACACTGTCAAGAAGGAGAATATTTCTTTTTTTTTAATTCTTTAAATTCAATTTAGTTAACATATACTGTATTATTAGTTTCAGAAGTAGAGTTTAGTGATTCATCAGTTGCATATAACACCCAGTGCTCATTACATCAAGTGCTCTCCTTAATGCCCATCACCCAGTTACCCCTTCCCCCCACCCCCCTCCCCTCCAGCAACCCTCAGTTTGTTTCCTGGAGTTCAGTGTCTCTTATGGCTTTCCTCCCTCTCTATTTTCATCTTATTTTAAGGTCCATTTCATTGTGTGAGCTGAACTGTTTTCCCTTTCCTCCTCTCTCTGTTGCCTCTCTGCTTTCACAGGGGCTTTGCTCTGCTTGAAATGCCCTCTCATTCCATAATCTAGAAAATTTCAGGGAGCCTTCTGTGACCTCTGTGTCCGAATTATGTGTACCATTCCTGGGCTCCCATAGTACCCTGTGCTTATCACACTGTATTGCAGTCATTGATCAACTTAGCTGTCTCTACTAAAATTGCTACTACTTTAGTGACAACTACATTGAATCTGAAGTACTTTGTACTCGGCACAATGTACAGAGTAGGTAGTCTGAACAGTGGAAGACTAAAGTAGAAGCCATTTCAGGAAGACACCACATAGGCTTTAAGTGTACTTTTTATCCTTTAAGCAAAGACTGTCAGATTGCGGTCAGTGTCTATGCTTCTAGCATAGTAGTGATGCCCATGCAACACACGCATTTGTGACTCTTGCAGAAGTTATGTTGACATCAGAATAGCCCACTTACGTTGATGTTCCCATTTGTAAAAAATTAGATTCAGACACAAATGAAAGCACCTCACAGGAGCTAGATATTTGCATCCTGTACATTTTGATGTTTTAAGAGACATAACACCTAACCGTTATGAAGCTCTCTTTTTCATTAAGTTGAAAACATAATCATATTCCTGAATAGCAGATCAATGGGGCTGTGATAAAAGAAAAGGAGATGAAAATGTCCCTGTGTTTTTATATTCTCCCCATCCAGTCTCACAATCCAAAGTACTACTGAGACATAGAAAGAAGGGATTTCTGCAGCTTTTATGCTTATTGGTGCCCAATTATTTAGGAGAAGGGGAAATAGGGAGGTGATCTCTTGATCATCTGTTTGTAGTTTCTACTCCTGAGATGAAATAACAGTGTATGATGGCACAAAACTTTGTATTTAAAAACTAAATATAGGGGCACCTGGGTGGCTCAGTCGGTTTAGCGGCTGCCTTCGGCTCAGGTCATGATCCCAGAGTCCTGGGATTGAGCCCCACGTCGGGCTCCCTGCTCAGTGGAGAGCCTGCTTCTCCCTCTCCCTCTGCCTGCCTCTTTGACTACTTGTGCTCTCTCTCTCTCTGTCAAATACATAAATAAAATCTTTTTTAAAAAACTAAATATAACCATCAGCTAATTTTTCTTGTAAACAAGTTTTACACAATTTAATATATTCCATCAACATCATAGGTCAGCAGGCAAGATAGGAATGAGGCAGGTGGGTTAGGTCATATGAACGATGTGGGTGGGGCATCTGATTTAATGAATTGGGCAGTTTGTTCAGCTCTAAAATGAGGTTGAACAAAATTAAAGAGTTCTTTTTGCTATAAAATTATATAATGTTATGATTCTGAATCAGCCATGCTCTTCAGTAAGAAATGAAAATCGTCACACCTAACACTGTGCAATGCTTTATGAAGGGTTTTTGCATCCTTTATCAAATGAAGTCTACTCTTAAGTTTGGCTTGATGAAAAGACCCGACATTTTCTTGAATAACATATAGATACAGTCCATTCATTCACTTACTTATTTCACAGATCGTTCATTGATTTCTACTATGTGCTATCCAGCGTGCTAAAAGCTTAGGAGATAAAAGTGAACATAATGTAAGCCCTGTTTTCATGAAGTGTGTACAGTCTAATAGGATAAATAGACATTAAATATATATACATGTACATATTGATATATATCCAGGAATTAGATATTTGTATATAATTGTTTATATGATTTTGTTTATACGTATATAAATGCAAGTTGAGAAAATGGCATCAAAGGAAGAGAGTTCAATGGGTAAAAACAACAGGTTGAAATATTTTAGATTGGGTTTTCAAGGCAGGCTTGAGGGGCTGACATATAATCTAAGACCTGAAACATGCAAAGGAGGCAGCCTTTCTTTTTTTTAATCATTTTTTTATTATGTTCAGTTGGCCACTGTATAGGCAGCCTTTCGAAGAGCCAGGAAGGAGTGCTCGAGGCAGGAGGAATGGCGGGGATGAAGGCTTGAGGAGGAAAGAGGGTAGCATGTTAAAGTCACTGACTGAAGGCCAGTGTGGCTGGGGCAGGATGACCAAGGGCAGGGTGACAGGAGGCCACCTGAGGGTGTGACAGGGGCCTTGTCTCCTAGGCCATAGGAAAGAGTTTAGAGTTTATTTAGAATGCAAGGAGAAAAGTTGAGTGTGTTTTCCACAGGGAATGATATGATCTCATTTACCTGTTTAACAGACTCTTCTGGCTTCTGTGTGGAGAGTGGGTTGTAGAGAGCAAGAGAGGAAGCAGGAGAGCACTTAGGGAAATTTTGCACTTGTCCAGGTGAGGTATGGTGGCAGCATGGACTGGGGCAGAGGAGAGGGAGGGGAGGGAACATATCTGGGGAGCAGGTGAGAGTTTGAATCAACAGGGCTTACTCGTGCTTTGGGTGTGGGACACAAGAAAGGAGGAGGATACTCAGATGACAACCAGCTTCTCTCCTGAGCAGCTAAGTTGATCGTAGTGTCATTTACTGAGACACTCAGTAAGGAGTGAGGGAGAAATAGGTTGAGGAGAGGGAGTAAAAAGGTACGATTTGGGTTATGTTAAGTCTCAGATACCTGTGAGACATCCATGAGGACACCCAGCAGGTCATGGGACCCTCTAGTCCGGGAGCTCCTAACAGAAGTTAGGCCTGGAAATAAAATATGCAAGTTGTCAGCATATAAAGAGTACTTGAAGTCATGAGCTAAAGGGATCTAGAAAGCTATAATGAGGCAAATGGTTCTGTTCTTTGTTGGGAAACTTGATAAATCACGATTCTTAGTCTACCCCTGTTTTTTTCATTTATTTTTATTATGGTAAAATACACATAAAATTTACCATCTTAACCAATTTTTTTGTAGAAGTATCCAGGGAAATTCTTTAATATACTGTTATCACTTCACATTCTAGCCATAACTACTTTTTTCCTTTTTTTTTCATTTTGCTAAAATAAACGCAACATAAAAATTACTATTTACAGTTCACTGGCATTAAAACATTCATATTGTTGTGTAAACACCACCACCATCCATCCACAGAACTGTTTATCTTCGGCAAAGCTCATTAAACACTAGCTTCCCATTCCCCATCCCCTCCCAGCCCATGGCAATCACCATTCTACTTTCTGTCTCTATGACTGAAAACTCTGAGTACCTCATAGAAATAAAATCATGGATATTTGCCTTTTCATGATATTCTCAAGGTTCATGCATATTGTAGCATATGTCAGAATTTCTTTTTAAAGCTGAATAATATTCCATTGTATGTTTAGAGCACATTTAGCTAATCCATTCATCTGTTGATAGACACTTGAGTTGCTTCCATGTTTTACCTATGGTGAATAATTTGGTCTACCTCATTTTTAACCTGATATACTCATATCCATCAGTCTGTCAAAGGATGTTTATTAAACACCTGTTATGCACACAGCACTGAAACATGAGCAAATCATAAGTAGCTGATCTTAAAATTAATAATTTTTAATATTCTGATATACTATTGTATAGCAAGTCAAAACTCCTGTGTTTGGTATTGTCTGAACTGATTTTGCTTTGTATTTTATTTGTATTCATCAGAATCACTGTAAATTTGTGCAATTGAATTAGATAACACTATAGTACTTATCAAGTAATTTTTCTGTATGAAAGTCCAATTCTGCTTCCTTTGGTATGCTTTTATGAGAGTAATGCAAACATAATTTTTAAAATGTATATGTATGTATAGTGCATATCACATTTAAGGTGACTCATTTACATTTATCTTCCTTTATTATAGGAAGAGAAGGTGGAAAGATTGTGTATAATCAGCAAATTTGCTCTGAAAGAAATAGTTCCATTACCCACAAATAAAATTTACTGCAATATTATACATGAGAAATTGTAAGGAAAGTGTTCACAATTGAAACTTTACTGTAGGCATCTATTAAGGAGAAATGTTAGCTAGAAACCCAATTTTCTTATACAATAACAGCAAAAGCAACTGGCATTTCTAATAAGCAAAGTCACAAAGTTGCCACAAGCTATATTTTGGTTCATGAATGCAAATTTAGGCTGTTTTCAACTGCAGGGAATGTTTGCAGAACAGAAGGGACAATGTTTTAAGCAATTTAGTGCATAGGGAGAGATTTACTTTGTGAAGAGGAGTATATAAACCTTATATAAGCAGGCATTAAAATATATTAAATGATTGTAGTGACTCTGGAGAATTGTATTTATTATGAAATGTTTCTTTTTTCCTTCTTGAAAGTTGACATCCAAAGTGTCTTTTGCTGAGACACTTTCTTAACACAAGAAAATGCATGCTCATTTCTTACTAGAATGAGTGAGCATTTTATGACAGTATTTTTATAACTGAGTGTTTTCTGTGTCAGAAGTTTGTTCCTCAGAATCTTCCACTTGGCCACAAGTCAAGGGTCCATTAATCCCAGAAACAGAATCTGTGCAATAAAAATAAAATCCATGGCTTCATTTATTGATGACATCATCTAAGTGTTTTTTCCACAAGTTTATAAATGCATTGCTTGGCCATGTTAAATATTTGCTGATGGACTGCTGAACTGAAATATGATAATGTTCCCCTCTTCTCTCCTTGGGATTTCAACACACTTAAAATCAAAGTATGGGCCAGTCAAGTCAGCTTTATTGGACTGGTCTTTGGTTTTTCTTCCCTTCAGAGATTCAGTGGAACAGATGCTCTCCTTGCCCAGGAATCACACCAAAAATCATTTCAGATAGGACACTAGAGTAGGGAAAGAAATGCTTTAAATAATGATGATATTGTTGATACCAGTGTTAATCATTTAAATGAGATCATTAATTTTTTAATGCTGAAAGGACCATCAACATGTACTTCAGTTATAAGTTTATAGGTAATGGAACCCAGAAAAATCTGGAGATATTCTGGTAGAAGAGACCCACCCATTACAAGGAGTTGTATCAGCCCAAAGCACAACTCAGCTCTGAGAGAATCCCCTTCTCAGGCCACAAGTTGTAAGTAAACCCACCTCAGACCTTCTGGTCCCCCGATTAATATGTCATTGGGTTGGATGGATCTCTAAGGGCTGAAGCTGGAGCACAATTTATTGAATTTTTAAGAGACTAATTATAACACAGCTATGGGGGAGCCCCCTTCCTTCCTAACTTGTTTCCTCTCTGAGTTTACATAATTTCAGGCAATAAAAATCAAACATCTTGGCAATTGTAGTCCAGGTCTGTACCTTCCTTGACAGGTGTGATTTCCGCTAAAACCCCTAAGGATTTGTTTTCTTCGTTTTGACAGTCTCCTTCCACCCCACTTCCTGCAATCCTCTTGACAATTCCACTCCTATTCCCTCCAACTCTGGTCCATTTATTTCATGTTGTATCAACATACCTAGTGCACAGAGAGATTTCACTAAATGGGGAATAAAAGTACACCCTGAATACGACTGAAAGGCAAGGTTACTATGGTTACTTCAGATACCAGGCTTCTACTTATGTAAATTGTCTTCTGTGTAAAAGTGCAAAAGAAACTGGCCTCTGAGGACACTTAAACCAAAGTCCTCAAAAGACTTCATTCAAAACCTAATTTGCAGCTGAATAAAACCTTGCCTTCTTTCTCTGCTTGCCCAGTTATCTTTTTAAGTCACTTTGTTTATATTTGAACATTCTCCTTCCAGTGCTTCTCCCTTAATCCCCTGTGTGAACTGGTGAGAATGGGTATGATTGAATAATAACTGGAAGTCTTTTTGTATTTGACAGAATGTTACCAAAGTCGACTGACAGTTGACCATTGTGGAGACTTTGTAATGAGCAGGCAGTATATATGACCTGAGTACCCAAGGGCCCAAACATGTGTACATTAATTAAAAATAGTGCGGCCATGATTTCTGATTAGTTAATTAAGGGAAATTAATTTTACTGCTCAGACTGTCAGAAGTCATACCACTTAATTCATTTCCATTAAAACAATTTTTCGTGTTTGCCAGAATTGTAGAAGAAAGACTATTAGAAGGTTAGGAGCAAAAACACCCTTTAAAAATATGTAGACCATTAATGAAAAGACATTGTTAAGAGAGAGAAAAGGCAAGCTACAGGGCAGAAGAAGATATTTTATAGATAGATAGTCTGACAAAGAGTTCAAATTCAAAATGCATGAAGAATGCCTATAAATCAGTAAGAAAAGTCAGGCAACCCAATTGAAAAATGGGAAAAACACTTGAACCAGATGTGTCAAAGAGACTCATTTAGGGAAATGCATTTTGAAACCACAATGAGATATCATTGCGCATGAAAGACAGCACCAGGTGTTAACATAAATATGAAATAAGTGGAACATTCATACCCTGCCGCTGGGAGCATAAACTGACACGCTGTTGGAAAACTATCTGGCAATATCTATTAAAGCTGAACATGAACAGGTCCTGTAACCCATCAGTTCCACTCCTAGGTATATTCTCAACAGAATTGCCTATGATGGTCACCAAAATACTTGCACAAGAATGATTATAACAGTGTTATTTCTAATAGTCCCAAACCAGGAATTGCCCAACTATTTATCAACAACTGAATGGGTAAATTCAGATATACTCATACATTGGGATACTTTAGAACAACGAAAACAAACTCCTGATATTTTCATGAATTCATCTCATGAATGTAATATTGAATGAAAGAAGCCAGGCACAACTGAATACATACTGCATGATTCCATTTATCTAAAGAAAGTTCAAACATAGACAAAACTAATCTACAGTGTTAGAGAGTAGGATATGCTTGCCCTGTGGGTAGGGTTAATCCCTGGGAGGAGATAGGAAGTTTCTGGGATGCTGGTTATATTCTATTTCTTGATCTATGTACTGCTGACTTAGGAATTAAATACTTATATTAACTCACTCCACTAATTAAAGAACCCCTGTCTTTTAACTCCCAGGCCTACCATTCTACCCAAGAGAAGCTGGTCAGAAACCATGGTCAGTCCTTGAAGTTAAGGAAAACTGGTCAGGAATGTGGTGGGGGATGGATATGTAGACCAAACAGAACCACTTAAAATAAGCAGCTGATGCTCTCACTATCCCCTTGGTTTTCCTGGTTTTGTATGACCAGATGGTAGGATGTCCTGCTGTAGCCCTTGAATCCAGGCTTGGTAGTTTTTTAAAGATTTCCTGGATGGCACCTCAGGTCTGAGTTGGCTTTTCTTCCTCCTCACCCTGCTACTTGGTTTCTTGGTCATAGACACAACCGACCTTGCCCATAATACACTGGATTTGTGATATTAGTGAGCCCCAGGAGTGAGGATTTTGCCAACTGAATCTCAGAAGCTAAAGAATCTGATTATTTTGGCTACTTCTCAGCTTCTTCAGAATGCTAAAATAAACTTGCATTACTGGCAGATAAGACAGTCTATCATTTTGAGATCTATCATTTTGGCAAGAGACTTTCTAAACTTTTGAAAAGCAGGAGTCTGAAATGGCAGTAACCAGGAAAATGAAGATCAAATGAGAAGAAAGCAATCAGTGATGCCCTTTGTCCCATAAATGCTATCACTAGGTGTAAACCTTACTTTGAATAAGTTAGACTAATGGGGTATGACAGAAAAGAACTGTATTCTTTGTCACCCCTGCCCCTTCAAACCCTCTATGAAAGCAGTTCTCAAAGTTGGGTCTCTGGACCAGCAACATTAGCATCACCTGAGAACTTGTTGGAAATGCACATTCTCAATCCCCACCCACACCTGCTGAATCAGAAGTTCTGTGGTGGGGCCCAGCAATCTCTTTCAAGAAGCCTTCCAAGTAAGTCTGGTGCATACTAGAATTTGAGAACCAGCCATTATGTCAACTTTATTCTTCATTAAATTTGTTGGAATGGAAAGGATATGTGGCTTACATGTTCTACAGTTTGGGCTTTAGGGAGAAAAATATCTAGTAAAGAAAACAACTAAGATTTTTCAGAGTGCTCGAGGTACCACAGGGTTGAAGGGAGCCTCTATTGGGAAGATCAACAATTCTTAACTTAGGTTATCAGTTAAGGTCACCAAAAGAAATTTTTAAAAGTACTCTGTTCAGGCCTCCTCCCCAGAGATTCTTATTTCATTGTGGTGTTGGGTGAGATCTCAGTCTTCAGTATTTTTTTAAAAGTCCCCCTAACCCTAACATGTAACCAGGGTTGTAAACTAACAGTTTAGATCACCAAATCCCTTGTGTTTGCTAATACAATTATTTCTGGTTTTGAAGAGCTGCTTCTCCAGGTTACAGGTTCTTCTCAGTTTTCTGTTCATCTTCGTGTCTCATCAAAGTCTCTGTCATGTGACTCCTGAATCAAAATTTGAATTAAATCTGAATTAAAATATTTGTCATTTACCTGCAATGTTGCCAGTATGACTAGGAAAATAAGGGAGGCTGTGACCTCCCATCTAGCCCATGTGGTCCTTGTCCTTCAAAAGTGTTAAAATGTTTTTTTGTGTGTAGATTAGTAGGTGGGGCTCTAGGGTCAAGCAATTCTGAGTGTGAGTGCCAGTCCCCCCCCTCCCAATTATGAAAGAAGCAATCTCAAGCAAGTAACTTCACCTCTGGGGACCCTGGTTTCCTCATCAGTGAAAGGATGCTAGCATAGTGCCATGTCATATGTTGTTGGGAGGATTAAATGAGACTATACAAAGGAACTGCTTAACATAGAGCCTCGGATATCAGTAAGTCCTCAGTGCACAGTCTCCATTGCTGAGGGCCCATTTCAGATCACCTATTATTTTCTGACCAACTTCTCTGGAATTAGACTATCTGAGTTCAATCCTAGCCTACCCAATCCCCACATGCTAGCTGTATGACTTTTGCCATATTATGTAATCCCTCTAAACCTCGGACTCCTCATCTGTAAAATGGGGATCATATTAAAACTTTATATGAGAATTAAATGACATACCCTGGATATTATTTAGCCCAATGCAAATCTTTGTTTGGTTATATTTTATTTTCTATTTTTTAAAGATTTTATTTATTGTCTCCTTCTCTGATTTCGCCTTATTTTACTTTTCCCTCCCTTCCCCTGTAATCCTCAGTTTTATTTCTTAAATTCCACATTTGAGTGAAATCATATGATAATTATCTTTCTCTAATTGACTTATTTCCCTTAGCATAATACCCCTAGTTCCAACCATGTCATTGCAAGTGGCAAGATTTCATTTTTTTGATGGCTGAGTAGTATTCATTCCATTATGTGGTGTGTGTGTGTGTGTGTGTGTGTGTGTGTGTGTATACACACATCTTCTTTATCCATTCATCTGTCAATGGACATCTGGACTCTTTCTATAGTTCGGCTATTGTGGACATTCCTGCTATAAACATTGGGGCATAGGTGCCCCTTCGGATCACTCTGTTTCTATCCTTTGAGTAAATACCTAGTAGTGCAATTGCTGGGTCATAGGGTAGCTCTATTTTTAACTTTTTGAAGAACCTCCATACTGTTTTCCAGAGTGGCTGTACCAGCTTAAATTCCCACCAGCAGTGTAAGAGGGTTCCCCTTTCTCTGCATCCTTGTAACTATAGGAAACAAACCAAGGGTTGCTGAAGGGGAGGTGGGTGGGGGGATGGGGTAGCTGGGTGATGGGCATTAAGGAGGGCACTTGATGTAATGAGCACTGGGTGTTATATGCAACAGATGAATTACTGAATCCTACCTCTGAAACTAATAGTACACTATATGTTAATTAATTGAATTAAAATAAAATTTAAAAATAAAAATAAAAACAAAAAATCTTTGAGAGAGAGAGAGTGCGAGCACGATGGGGGGGGAGGACAGAGGGAGAGAGAGAAGCAGACTCACCACTGAGCAGGGAGCGTGATGCAGGGCTCAATCCCAAGACCCCAAGATCATGACCTGAGCTAAAGGCAGATGCTTAACTGACCAAGCCACCCAGGTGCCCCAAAATCTTAAAAAAAAGACACAGAGAGAGAGAGAGACAACAGGCCTATCATGGAGTCAGTTGTGCTGAACCCACATCATCAAACAGACTAAATGCCTAACTTAATTACCATTTCGACCTCTCCCAGGAGTGGAATCTTAAACCAGTCAATCTGGAATTACTCGTCAGCACTAGTGAGGTAATCTGCCTGATAGACCCCTGCTGACCCCCAAAAGAAGGTGACCTTGCCTGAAACAATCTACTCTTTGATAGCAATTTCCTTGTTCTGCTCCCTTCTGCCTATAAAAGTCTGTCATTTTGTAGAGCTTTTGGGAGCTCCTTTCTATCTGCTATAAGAGATGCTGCCTGATTCATGGATCATTGGTAAAGCCAATAAGATCTTTAAAATTTATTCAGTTGAATTTTGTTTTTTAACAGTTATTATATAGCATAATTTTATAGATAAATACTGATCTAAAAATCATTTTAGCACAGTTGTTTTATTTAAGAGCTTTCAGGATTTGGACTCCCAGATATGCGGTCTTCCATTAAATTAGTATTTGGTTTGGGATTGGGATAGGGGTTACTGTTGGAGTTAGTATAAGTATTAATTTAAACACAATTGTGTGTCCAGGGCATTATGGTAGAGAGGAAATGAGCAGGCTTTACCTCTTCCCAGTTTCGCAGTACCCCCCCACCCACCCACCCACCCAAGCCTTCCACATTTCCTTCCAGGGCTTTCTCACTCTCCTTCAGCATCAGACAGACTGGATCCATAGTCTGGGTCCAGCACCCTTCCTGTTCCCCTTACCAAGGACTAAATCCTCCTGATGTTCAAAACATACTACTTCCCTTCAAATATGGTTAAATTCTCTCAAACTTGCTAAAACTCCCTCTTCCTAATGGCTTTTAATTCAAGAATGAATACCAGTCATTCTTTTGTCTCTGGTACTTAGAAACTAAAATATCCTTTAAGCCCATCTGTGAAGCAACCAATTCAATTAAATTTTCAGATAAGTGCACATGAAGCATAATTGAGAAAAGACAAGAGAAGCTTGCCTTAAGAAAAGATAAGGAATTCTTGGTGACTATAGGACTACATGCATTCTGATTTTCTTCCTTCCAAATGTGCCTGCTATTCATGAGTCATCTTGTCTCATGCCAGTTTGTGCATACTGTTGTCAGTGTTGCCAGGCTCATTTCCCTGTATCTGTGCACAAATGACTGTTCAGGATTGTTAATGGGTGTTCCATGTGTTCACTGATTGGAGAAGTGCTGAGGGAGGAATTAAAGGGATTATCCTAAATGCATCCATTAAGAGGATTTGAACAGAGTCAAAAGTCTTAAGTGATTCAAATAGGAGCCAACATTTTTCTTTATTCCCAAAGCTAACTAGCAATGTATTATGAAACATTTCATTAATAATCAACTACTAACTAATCTAGGTAGGTATTGTCAACTTCTTGGGTTACTATCAAAATCTGTTATGTCTTACAGTAGCTTCTCCCAGTACTCCAGCCCTTACCAGGCTTCCTAAAGTACTTGGATTTGAGTTTGAAGGAGTTTTGAAGGTCATGAAGCCCAACTCTTGGCTAGGTATGAATTCAGCCTATCATAGCTCCCTAAGTGAACATCCAGGCCATTCTAGAGACTTGGTATGAGCAGCTCTATTTGAGGTCTCATTAAGGGGTAAGTGCCTCTAGTCTGAGATTTGTGTTGATTAAATTAGTTCTCTTGTCTTTTCTCTTAGCTCTTCTCAGTCAATAGCTACATCTTAGGATCCTTACTTAAGCATTTCCATTGCCATGTTCCACGTCACCAAACTCTGAGCTCACTCCAGTCCCAACCCCAGCACAAGCCTCTCACCCTCTGTGGAATGACTTCTGGATGCTATCCTTTCCTGCTTTGGTTCCCTGGCACCCTGCTCAAACTGCTTTCTGCCCTCCAAACCCACCTATATGGAGGAATTAGTAGAGCTGATTATGTTGTGTCTGCTTTGTCTCATCTTAGGAGGATCAGCCATATCATACCCCACAAATCAGCTGTTAAATCTCTACTAATGGAGAATTCACCACGGTAGGGGCAGTCAATTACCTCTTCAAACCCCTGCTTGTTAAATATTCTTCCTAACACTGAGCTGACAGCTGCACCTCTGTGTTGCCATGATAGCATAGTGATGAAGGATGCAGAGGTTGCACTGACCAGATTAGCTCCACCACTTCCTGACTGGGCCTTAACCAAATAGCTCAATATATCCCAGTGTCATTTTTTTAGTCTTTTAAAATAGAAATAAAAGCAGTAAGCATTTTATAGGGATGCTGTGTACATAAATGAGGAGTTTTATAAAGCACTTAGCACAGTGATTGGCACACATAAATTCTTAATTTATTATTGTTGTAGTTGTTATGCTGTTGTTATTCTGCTTGTTCATCTTAATTTTTATCACTGTAATTATATGTAATGAGTCCATATCTTCTAAATAACAATCCTTCATTTGTTGAAAGACCTCTTTTATATCCTACCAAAGGATTTTTTTTTTTCAGAATAAAGATATTTACTATTTTAACCATTTATTTTGTTAAATGGATTTGAATCCATCCCTATAGTGTAGAGGATCCAGAAGATCAGGGCATATGGATTAGACTCAGAGAAGGTGGGTTAAAATGTAATTTCCACTTATTAACTGCAGAAATTTAGGAAAATCCCATGCCCTCTCATTCATAAAGGCAGTCTGATACTGAGTTTTGATGTGGGGGGCAGTTACATCATAATGTTTATCACATCAAAATTCCAGGTCTTTTCTATATATGTGATACACTTTTGTAGTTGGTGTTTATTTCAGGGGACTGGAAAGGTGAGATGAGAATGTCAGAGAGGAGAGGTAATCTTAGCCTGGGGTCCCATAAAAGGAGTAGGAGTAGAGAAAGCAAGAGAGTAGGTGGTAAAACAGTCCCAAATACAGTGCAGTTTCCTGCTGGCCTCTGCAGAGTACCAAGCACAGTGACGGATTGATCTTACAGGTCCACCAGCTTCTGAGAGGCTTTGTAATCAACTGTTTCTCAGGAACATGAGGAAAGGAGGTGTATTGGTATAGTCAATTTCCATTTTCAAGGGCTTGCTCCATGGGACAGTCATTCTCCTGTACTTCCAAGTCACACATGCATTGTCACTGTGCAGATCCTTAGATGTCTCACTCCCAGAAGGAGGCTAGAGGTGTAGGAGGCAGGTATAAGGTAAGATCCAATCAGTCATGCCCTTCCAAATCTGGTCACAGGAGCAGGAGCTGGGGCCTAAAAAAATGGTCAAGACCCTGAAGACCCTTCAGGTCAAGAGGACACGGAATGTATCACTGTGTAAAATGAGTGTGTGACACTTAGGCAATTTTAACCTAATGTTTTTAACCTACAGCAGGACTTCGTATGTGTGCCCATTACATGCCCCCTGTTAATTCGTCCCTCCTCCCAACTGCATGATGTCCTGTTGCTTCTCTGTCATTTAGTGTAGTCACTATGGCTAATATGCTCATTGTCATGCACAATTCAGTTGATCACTCTTCCATCTGGGTTATCAAGATATTGGGGAAAAAAAAGTTGAATGAGAAAAGGCCCCCTCAGGCACTTCACCTCATCATTTTTTGCATCAGGTTTCACTACATTAGTGGGAATCTCCTCCTTCTTTGAAATTGGTCCTAAACAGAATTGCCAAAAATCACTCCTTTTCCCTGTTATTGCCCTGCATACACACAATCAGCTTTCATAGAAGGATATAGCCATTAAGCTACCAGTCTATAAATATCTCAAAATTGATTTATTTATTGTTCCTGTCATCTACCCTTTGCTTTCCAGTCCCATGGATCAACTAAAGTTTAAGTTGCCTGAAGTAGTTCCATGCAAATATGGCAGCAAACTGAGTAGATAATAATTTCTCCTTCGTATGCTATAGATCCTCTGTGTTTGATTTAATCCCTCTCTTGAAGCTTCAGCAGCAGAAACAAAGATACTAAGGTGCATACAAGGCTAAGTGCATTGAGAGACATTTAAATATAAAATCACCTATGACCTTTTATATTTATAAATATTTCCATTTAAGTTATATTGATGTATTCAAATAAGTGTTTCCATTTGTTATTGCTCTGATTTGTCATTTTAAACTAAAAATATAAAGGCCTGAAATATTATTGGAGATCCCATTTATTGAGACTGTATAGTCAGGCAACCCTATAACAGAATCAATGACAATAATTTTATTTGCTACATATCATAAACATATTGACTAATTTGACTTGATTATTTTATGTCACTATTTTTTTCTCCTTGTAGCTTAACTCAGTTTGAATTAAAATACTGAGAGAAGCATCTTCTGCAAAAAACATTGTTTAAAAGCTAAGACAAAAATATGATACCACAAAACGTTATTCCATCTTTATAGTTGATGAAAAGTCAGATTCCTTTCCAGGAAGGAGGAAGTGTTAAGGTGAGGAAGGTAATGAAGTCAAATAATAAGAAGGCATTTTTTCACACTCCTCTTACACGTGATAAATGTAAGGTGGCAAGGAGTCCTTCTAGATTAATTTTCATAATGTGTTATCATATTATGCAGCTCTAGAAAAGCAAGACTATATCAACTGATTGGCTCTGAATGGTACCTAGCCATCCAGAAAAATGCATTAATGAACCTTTTGGACATCACAGTCAGTGTAGAGACTGCCTGCCATTTTATTTTAGATCTGTAAATATTTGTTGTTTTGTTTATAATTGTCAAAGCACTTTTATGTACATATGTCATTTGATCTTCACAGTTATCTGGTGATGTAGACAGGGAAAATATAATCCTTATTTTACAGATGGAGAATCTGAGGTTAGAAGAGGTTGTTATATTCAATGGGTTGTTCACTCCTTGTTTAGATGGGAGTATTATGAATATGGGGAATTTCAGAAAAGATGTGTAAGTGCACTCTGAGATTTCAGACTTGAGATTATTTAATTTTATATTTGTTGAATACACTGGACAATAGAAGTAAAATACTTAACATTTTCAGTGCATGGTAGCTGTCAACACAGAGTAAACCATATGAGTGGGACTGTATATATACTAGTCATCTAAAAATAGCATTGATTAATAGAACATAACAAAAAATCCAGCATTAAATAAAAAATATATCTGGCACTTGAGATAGATTCTAAGATGTCTTGGGGGTGGGGGGAATCATATAATGTCATTTGTAAACACAATCTCTCCCCTCAACTCTTAGACCTAATGGAGTATGTGAATGTTTAAAAGCGGCTCTCAGGAAGATGGGAGGGGGAAAGCCCTGACTTGAGCATTTGTTAATTTCTGTGATTTTAATATTCCCATCATTGCTGATTCTAAGCTATCAATAGTTTAATAAGTGGTTTATAAAATTCCTGAAAATTATGTAATTGGTTCTCACAGCTGGTACAAACAGGCTACAGCACCACTGAGTATAGTTATATAACTTTTCAGCATCTCCACTCGCCTGTCTCATAATTGCCTCAAACCTTGTATGCTCAGAGGTGAACTCCTGAACTTGCCCTGCCTCACAGCCCCCTCATATACATACCTCTTCCTTCTGTGGTCTCTCCTGTCTCCATTAGTGACAACTCCATACTTCTCATTGTTTGGGCCAAAATTCTTGATGTCATCTTTTTCTCCCATGCCTTTCTGAGTGTTCCAGAAAATCTGGTTCGTGCTACCTTCAAAATACATCTAGGTTCCAACCACTTTTCACAACCTCACTACTCACCCCCAGATCCAAGTCATTATGATCTCATCTGGTTTATTGCACAAGGCTCCTGTCTTTGTGAGGCTAAATCCCTCTAGATGCTCTAACAAACATTCCCAACTCTCAGTGGCCTAGCATAGTAAAAGTTCTTTTCTCACTCACCTCATTGTTTGATGCAGGCCTAAGGGTACCCTTGGGTAGCTCCCCGCTAAGCAATGGCTTGGGGATCTATGGTGCTGCCATCACATGTCTACTATTCAAAAGTTCTTATCTCCCAGCCCTGCAGGTGGAGGAGAGAACATATAAAAGCTTGGCACTTTTCAGGACCTGGGCGTGGAAATAACATGTATCTCTTTCACTCACATTCCATCATCCAAAATTAGGTATGGCTTCACGTGGCACAAAGGGACTGGAAAATATGGTGTTCCACTGTGCACCTTGGAGGAAACAAAGCTCTTTTGGCCAACATGTAGCATTGCCTGTGTCATACTTCCAAAATGGTGTCTCTGCTCCCACTCTTGACTCCTGTAGTCGATTCTCAACACAGCAGCATTTACGCTACCTGTTTCACAATCGATTAAACTATAAGTCATTTTATGTACCCCTCTGCTTAAAACCATCCAACAGCTTCATAACTCATGAAATGTGAAAAACTGAAGTCCCTACAATGGTTTATAAGGCACTTCATGGCCTGGCTTGTTTCCTCTCTGATCTCATGGCCTACTTCTCTCTTGCACACTCACTCATTTCTAACCATAGTGGATTCCTTGCTATTGCACTGATATGCCAGGCACACTACTGCCTCAGGGCCTTTGTACTTGCTTTTTTCTCTTTGCTTCAACACACTTCACCCTGGTATCTACCTGGCTAATTTACTCATCTTCTTAAAATATTCCTTACATGTCACCCCCCTTGGCCACTCTACTTAAAATGTCAATAATTTTGCTCAGTTCTTTTAATTCCTACCATACTCCTTGTCCCCTTCTCAACTTTTACTTTGCTTTATAGCACTTAACACCTATTAACACATAAATAATTTATGTGTTCATTTATTATGGTTTCTCTAACCCTAGTAGAATTTAAGGGCGATCAGGGTATTTTGTTACTTATATCTCCCAACACAAAGAACAGTGCCTAGCAGATAGTAGGTATTCAAAATATTTGGTTAATGAGTGAATAAATGATCAATGAAATAAAGATCTGTTTTGAAATCATAACCTGTTTTGAAATATTAAATAATCATGTTTTAAGTCTTTAAAGATAGATTATATAATTCAAACCTTTAATAATAATATAATGCCAGGTATTATACAAGTTATTCTCATTGGGTTCTATTATTTAATCTGTACAAAATCACAACAAGATAGGTGTTGTTTTCCCCATTTTATAGTTGAGGACTAAAGCATAGAAAGGATAAGTCATTTGCCCTGTCTTATTAAATGCCTAGTAAGTGGCAATGTGAGGATTTGAATCCAATGTGACCCCAGAGTAAGGGAAACTAGATTTCAGTGGTGAAACATTTCTAGTGTGTGTTAAGCGGAGAAAGACTTAGTGTCAAGTGACTGAGTTCTGCCACAAATTAGCTGTGGGACCCTGACCACATCTGAGTTTCTTTGGATCTTAGTGTTTTCATCTGTAGAGAAGATGTTGATACCAGATCATTGTAGAAATGTCTTTCAGCTTGATGAATCAATAACCTGCTTGGGGCCACACAAGCAGTAATTAAAAGAGCCCCCACTGAAAGCCTATCCTGTGAGCTCTCTCAGAGAAGGGTTTTTCTACTTAATGGTGTCTGCCACAGAAATATCTCAGACAAGGAGGGGCACTGAAGTATCCTACTTGTATAAATATAAATTAATCATGGCATAAAAAAGTTCAGACAGTGGATGCCATAACTGGTTTATATCTCAAAGGTGCTTCCTTGCTGTGACTAGCAAATTAACAAATATTAGAGCAGGAGGGACTCTGAGTCATTTTATCATGATTGAAGTGCTCACATGTATAAGTTCATTAAATATTTAGAACCACTATGGACCTAGTACTTTCATCAATGCCACTTTATAATTAAGGAAACTGAGGCACACAAACATTAAGAATTTTACCTACAGTTATCAGGGGAAGCAAAGACTGAATCTAGGTCTTACTCCCAATCTGAGGCCAAGCTCTTAGCCATTCCCTCTACTGACACTCAATGTTAATATATATCACTGTGCATTTGGGGGAAAATGGAAACAGAACAGTGAAAGACAACTGCATTGCTGAATACGACCATATGAAGATTTTTTTCCTCTGTAACAACACTTCTCTAGTGTTTTTTTCTTTGTATTACATGAAACAGACCCCATTTAAAAATGCATACATGGCAACAGTGGAAAACAAAATGACAGCAACAAAAAAACCTAGTTTTATGATGATGTCTTGCAGCTAAAGCCCATGATATTTACTTATTTACTTATTTATTTATGGGGGGAGCAGTTCCTGCAAGAACTATATTTCCCTGAAACTGGTCACCTGATTTCAGAAAACTAAGTAAAAGGGAAATGTGGATACTGAAGGCCAGATAAAAGAAAAATATATTGCAGTTGGAACTGTTTTGACAGTCAACCCCACACTCAGATTGATCTCCACTTGTGTTTTCCTACCATTCTATTTCTGGAAACTCTTAAATGATAAACTGAACTTTGAATATCATGTGTTACTGAGATCTGCAGGGTGGAGATAGTGCCATCTAGCCTCATATCCTCAGTACCTATCCTTAGCAGGTGCTTCCTAATTATTAAATGGGTGAGTGGTGGACGGATGGATGCTTGGGTGGATGGGTAGATGGACAAATGGATCAGCAAAAGAATATTATGGATGGAAGCACATATATAATGAACATTGGATAGTGGTCAGGAAACATGTGTTCTGACCCCAAACTTTGGTTAACTTGCCTATGTTACTGGGCGAAAACCCTCCTCATTTCTAGTCTTCGGTTTCCTCTTCTGTGAAATACCTATGATTCCATTAGATTCAAAACATGACTGAATATACGACTCAGTTCCCTCAAGGTTGCCTTTAAACATGCTCCCCACTGAAAAAAATAATTTTCCCATGTTTTGTCTCTATCTCTTCCCTCCATAGTAAGACCAATCAGAGCAACTGAGTCATAACCAGTAAGATAACATTGACTACAATTATTTACCATGAGGCCTAACACTTAATTGCATGAATTCCCTGCTGTAAAGTTTTTTATTTTCTTTCTGCCGATGAAGTACTTGATCATTTGCTTGAAAGTTCTAGATTTGTGTTTAAGAAGTAGGAAGAAAGAGTGAAGCAGGAAGAGGGCATACTTGGCTGTAAGAGCTATGGGTTTGGGATAATCCTCCTCCTCATCATTATCATCAGGAGACAGTTGAATGTGGTTGTGAAGTGTATGAGCCCTATTCTGAATTTTTAAAAAATCAAACCTTGCTATGGTTCCTTGGGCAAGTCTGTATAGAATGAAGATAGTTAAACATACCTCCCAGGATTGTGATGGGGAGTAAGTAGAACATTCCACATTAAGAACTTAGCATAGTGCTTGACTCATAGTGAGTATCTGGTAAAAGTAAGCTGTAAGCATTGCCATCATCATTTTTCATTTTAAGTTAGGATGGACATTTACTACAGAGTGGCTTAAAACAACAGAAGTTTATTATCTCACCAAATTTATTGTAGAGGCCAGAAGTCTGAAATCAAGTTGTCAGCAGAGCCATACTTCCTCTTAAGGCTCTCAGGGAGGATCCTTCCTTGTCTCTTCCATCTTCTGGAAGGTTGGTGGTTGCTAGAAATCCTTGGCTTCTTTGGCTTATAGCTGACTTATTCCAATTTCTACCTCCATCCTCGCATGATGTCCTCCTCTCTGTGTGTATCCATGTCCCCACATGGCTTTCTTATAAGAACAGCAGTTACTGGATTTAGGACCCACCCTAATCCAGTGTGACTTTGTATTAACTAATTACACCTGTAAAGATCTATTTCCAAATAAGGAAAAGAGTCACATTTGGACATTCTAAGTAGACATCAAATTTGGGAGAACACTATTCAATTCAATTTAGGCAACTCATATTCTTGCTTTAACCTCTTCTTCTCCTCTCCCCAACCATTCTCAGTTCATGTCCCATGTCTCTGGTAGGATGTCCTATCATCCTGGGAACTTCTAGTGCTGCTGAGAGTTGAAGCAGAAAGCATAGGCATCAGTCTTCTAAACTTGAAGTTTTCTTCATTTTTAGAAAGCAAGAGTTGGAACTATAACCTGAGATCCCCTCCAACTAGCCAAGTGTAAAATGATCTTTTCTTCAAATATTTGCGAGTGTTCAGAGGGACACTAATTTGAGTAGTGTTGATCACGTATGAAAGGAGCAAGATTGCAAATACCAAGTAAGCATTTTCAATATGTTGATAAATGTGCGAAACTCCTATGGCAGGTGCAAGAGAAAGTGCCAATTAAAAAGTAGCTGCCATACACATTTATAGATGGTGTTGTTGACTCCAGCATTTTGCTGTTGCCTATTAAAGTAGGAGTTGACAGGTAAATTTCCTCTGCTGAATTCTTCTATAGGTCAGGAAACAGTCTTGCACAGCTTTTGGAACCCATCCAAACTGTCTAATGAGTCCTTCCTTGGCTGTAGATGCTGTAATTCAACCCTTTTACTTTGTTAAAAAAATGTTGCTAAAAGTGTAAATATGATTTTAGATGGTGTTCAAGAATCATAGAAGTACAAGCTTTTTGCTGAAAGAGATGGTAAAGGTCACTTGGTCACTCTAATCACATTAAAGCTTATGTCCCTGCTATATCCCTTTCACTGTGTCACCCATCCTGCTATGAGAAGCTCCTTTCTCTAGGGATGGCTCTGGATCTCATAAATTTCTTCCTCTTAATTGTTAGAATAAATGAAAAACGTATGATTTGGTCATGTAGATATTAGAATCATTTTTAAGTATTCAAGCACCATCTTGATCCTGAAGTCCTTCCTGATCCAGCTCCAAGAAGGTTGGCACATTCCTTCTTGCTAAGATGTGTTGAGATTCCAGCTGAGAGAGGGATTTTACTTGCATTCTAGCCTCATTGTCTGCCTTCATAAGACTCTCGCCAGCCTATTAATAAAACACCTACCCTCCAGCAAAGGGTGACTTCAGATCTTCCAAGTGAGAAGTAGGTTCTCACCAAAAGGCTGCAGAGTCATTTAGAGCAGTGATTCTCAAACTTGAAAGTGTATATGAATTACCTCATATCTTGTTAAATTGCAAATTCTGATTCCAAAATTGGGCCTGAGATTGAGCATTTCTAACAAGCACTCATGCAGTAGTAATATGTAGTAATAAGAATTCATAGACTGTACCAGGTTCCAGTCTGAATAAAAACAAAATTCTATGTTTGTATTAGTTTTCTGTGGCTATTTTAACAGATTACAACACATTTGGTATCTTCAAACATTGGAAATGTATTCTCTTATAGTTCTGGAGGCCAGAAGTCTGAAATCAGTTTTAGGGGGCTAAAATCAGGTTGTCAGTGGGGCAGTACTCCCTCTAGAGGCTTTAGGGAAGGATTTGATCTTGCTTCTTCTGGTTTCTTGTGGTGGCCAGAATTCTTTGGCTTGTGGTCACATCATCTGCCTTCATAGTGCTATTGTCTCCATTTCTTCTGTCTCTCTAAAATCTCCCTCTGCATCTCTTATAAGGACACTTAAGATTACATTTAAGACCTACCTAGACTATCCAGGATAATCTCCCCATGTCACGATCCTTAACTTAATCACATCTCCAAAGATCCTTTTTGCATATGAGGTAATATTTAGAAATTACAAGAATTAGGACCTGATATTTTAGGCGCCATTATTTAGCCTATCACAAAATTCCTCTTGCAAAATGCAAACCTCTTGGGTGGGTCCTAGTGATCACGGTAAAGTGTTCAGATACAGGTAGGTTCAAGTCATACCTAGAATCCTGTTTCATTGCAGGTAATGGAGGATGTTTTCCTTTCGTTTAATTTTTGTGTGTGTATACAGGGCTTTAAAGCACCTTGCTTGCAAGTGTTCATTTTTCTTTAGAGGGGTTACTTAGAAACAGACATCTTCAAATCTGTTTTGTTTCATTTTAATTCACATTAAGGGATAAAAAGATGACACCAATAAAGTTAAGTCTGACATGAAGCCCAGGGGTTGCATGTTCCATGCATGTTTTAAGTTCTCAGAAGCCAGTTCCATGTCGGAGTATTGTGGATAAGAAAATTTCAAGGAGAAGAAGACCTACTTCTCTTTGGACTCTAAAGACAGAACTCTTGAGATATTAATTTTATGGGATAATAATTCTTATGTTTAGTAGCACACTTAAATTTACACTGTTGTATGATACTCATCTTCATGTATTTAATCTTTCAAATATTATTAATTCAGTCATGTTTGCACTAGCTACTCTGATGGGGCAGTAGAAGCTGGAGATATGTCAAGATCCAGTGCCTGCCCTCAGAATGCACATGCAATATATAGTAAAACCAAAGAAAGACAAAAGAAGAACAAAGCCATGTAAAGACAATGGAATTTTAAAATTTTTGCTTTAAATTTTTGCTTTTGTGTTGGGATGAGCACTGGGTGTTATACACAACTAATGAATCATTGAACACTACAACAAAAACTTATATACTATATGTTGGCTAACTGAACATAAAAAAATAAAAATAAATAAATAAAATGTTGCTTTAATATACACTACAATTGCTGCCAACTATGGAAAGTTTGGAAAACCATACTGAACTCTTCAAAGAGAAGAGCACTATGTCAATTCAAAACAACCACTCAAACATATTACCACATGGCATTAATATCAAAATTCTACCTATAGTTTCTGTAGTTCAAATCTGCAATTTTCAAAAGGCATAGATTCTCTCTTCTTGACCAATTATTTGGAACAGCAAAAAGTATGGTCTAGTAAAATATATCCTACCATTTGTATCTTGGAAAGCAGGAATGAAAAATTTTTCAAACAAGATCTAAGTTTATGCTTGTGTGTGTGTGTGTGTGTGTGTGTGTGTGTGTGTTTATCAAACTCCTATGATGTCCTCCCTGCCCTTTAGTTTAATGCATATCATTATTTGAGGTCTGGTAAACTTCAGTTCATCTTGAAAACATGAAGAGTGAAATCTAATCACCATTTAACAGCAATTAGCAATCCGTCCTTTCAGGGATTCACAGTCCAAATCCACTCAGTGGATAATTGCAACAATTAACTCCTTGTACCTTTCTGTGTTTTGGACAAGACAGCCTTGTTTTCATTAGCATAAAACCTAGGCTTGATGGAGACCTCCTAGTGCTGAAAGCTGAAGCAGAGATTTAAAAATATAATAAGCAACTGTTTTCAAGTAGCCAGCATCCACAAGATAGGATGTGACTAACTGATGATATTACTTGTGTTTTGTAAGTAATCTCTGGGAAGTGTGGTGGCTCAGAATTCCGTGTTAGCACTGAGAGAACCATCCAAGGATGGATACACTAATGTGTATGCATGTAATACAAGGGCAATTACATGAGGAGAAACTGAAAATATGAGAAATCCGCTCTCTGACAATTTAGATTGTTTATTCTTCTTTTTAGCAGAATAAAGCAGTGTTAGAGGTCTTTAGCATGTTGTAGCCAAAGACAGAAAAACGGGTTTAAAACCATCAGTTGAACTGTCTCTGATATAAATTCATACATTCAAGAAATTATAATGATAATGATGATGATTGATAGATCGATGATTGGTAGATGATTAATAGAGATAGATAATAGATGGATGAATCAATAGATGGATGATAGATGACTGAGATATATATGATAGAGATGGATAATGGATAGCTAGCTAGATGATGGATAAATAGATAATTGATATAGATGGTAGAGACTGATAGATATGATAGATGATGGATGATAGATGATTGATACATAGAGATGATAGAGATAGATAATGGATAGATGGATGGTGATAGATGGTAGAAATCGATGATAAATGGTAGATGGTTGGATGATAGATGATTGATAGATATCTATCATAGATATGATAGAGATGATAGATAGAAATAGATAGATATTGCTAATTGTCTTCTTACTGTGTACCAGGCACTGTGCTAAACACTTTATATGTGCTATTCTCATTTTACATTTACAATATTTTGAAGTAAGTTATTTGCATTTTACTAATTAAAAAAACAACAAAGCTTAGCAAGTTAATTGCCCAGGAAAGGTTAGGAAGTGAGTTTCTGAGATTTAAAATAGGCAGTGTGCCTCAGGATGCCAAGTACTTGTTTGTTCATTCAACAAATATTTATTGAGCACCTACTATATGTCAGTTACTGTGCTAGACTGTGAAGATAAAAACCAATCTGTAAATAGGGAAGGAGTTACAAATCAGGATAGTGTTAGGAAGGGAAAAGACCAATACTGAGATGCAGAATGGGGATGGGGGGCTGTGCTGTTGAAGTGGACAGAAAAAGCCTGTCTGAGGATATGGCATTATCGCTGAGACCCAAAAAAATGAGAAAGGTTGAGCAACAAAGGAGAACATTCCTGACAGTAAGAATGGTTTATACAAAAACTCACAGGCTTGAGGGAACCTCATGAAGGAGAAGCAAAAGGAATTGTCCAAGCCTGGAAAGATCTTTAACAAGCAGAGAAGTTTTACCAGGTGGACAGAGTTATTGAACTAAGACATAGTAGGTGAGAGGGAAGTAAGCAGAACATTTCCATTTACAGTACTGTGGCTGGGCCTTCTCTTGAGTGCACGAACCAATTGGAAAAGATTGTAAAGGATTTAAAGCCCTTTTAATGTTTTCAGGCTTGTATTGATAGTGTGCGTTTCTGTGTGTGTGTGTCTGGAGGGCAAAGATACCTTTGTGTTAGTTAAATTAAACTAAGGCATTTTCTCATTAAATGCTGTGGTGGTCCTGCCCACTGGCCACATGAGGACCATAGTGGGGCAGAAAAGGTGACTAGCGATGCATTCTTAAGTGGGTAAAGCTTAATCTAAGTCAGGCACCCTGTTAGGTCCTACATGTGCCGAGATGGAAGGTTTCCAAGGGGAATTTCTAATGCAGTGATATTAAAAAGTCAAGTAAACAGGGGCACCTGGGCAGTTTGGTGGGTTGAGCCTCCTACTCTTGGTTTTGGCTCAGGTCATGATCTCAAGGTCGTGAGATCAAGCCCCATGAGGAGCCCCATGCTCAGGGCAGAGTCTGCTTGAGAGTATCTCCCTCTCCCTCTGCACCTTCCCCTGTTCACATGTTCTCTCTCTCTCTCTAAAATAAATAAATAAAATCTTAAAGTCAAGTAAACAAGTAAGAATTTCCAGCCCACCACCTCCTTCTGTAGTTTGCAGCTAAGAATGGATTTTAATGGCCAGAAAAAAATCAAAAGAATAATATTTTGTGACACATGAAAATGATATGAAACTCAAATTTTAGTGGTAATAAAGTTTTACTGAAACACTGACACACCCTTGGCCATTTTTGAGCTACAGTGGCGGAATTGAGTAGTTGTGACAGAGACCTTATATGGCCCACATGGCTGGAAATATTTACTATCAGGTACTTTACAGAAAATATTATCTGGGGGCACCTGGGTGGCTCAGTCAGTTAAGCATCTGCCTTCAGCTCAGGTCGTGATCCCAGGGTCCTGGGATCAAGCTGCATGTCGGGCTCTTTGCTCAGCAGGGAGCCTGCTTCTCCCTCTTCTTCTGCTGCTCTGCCTGCTTCACTCTCTCTCTCTCTTCCTGTCAAATAAATGAATAAAATCTTAATTAAAAAAAAAAGAATCTTATCTCTCCCCTGGTGTAGGTATTTGGAGGGGCCATGAAAGTATCACAGAGGGTCATGTAACTCAAAAATTAGGGAGGTCTTCCTGAAGCTAAATTTAGTGCTGGCTCTTCAATGATAAAAAGTGAGCCAGATAGAAAAACCTTCCAGGGAAAAGAGAGTAAATTAGTTTTCTTGTTTATGATATCAATATAATGGCACTTAAAGAGGAAACAGTTTCCCAACCCAGGGGGATAAAGATAAGCAGAGATAAAGATAGGGGCTTTCATTATGTAGCAGTGTTCCAACACCCCAACTATATATCTGCCCCTCTCACCCAGTAGGCATACACACAATGTTGGTGACATCATATTGTGAGACTCAGGTTATTAGTAAATAAATGGGAAAAGAAACATGGGCTATAAGTTCAGATTGCAGTCCTGGAGTTTGAAGAAATCTGGGAAGGCTCCGTAGAGGAAGAGGAGGGATTGGTCCAGAATTTGAAAAATCTAAACAGTCAGGAGGGTCTCTCAGATCATCAGAGCTACCTGAACAAAGACTTATCCTCCAAGTAACCAAGTTATTTTAATTGTCTGGGGGCTCTCCCCTGAAACACATAATCCAATTGAGGATTTAGAAGGATTTAAGACACTCTTAATGTTCTTCAGCTTGCACTGAAATTATGCTTCTCTGTGTTGTAAAGTTGGGGTGGAGGCAGCCTTCAAGTAAATTAAACACAGTCTTGGCATTTTCTCATTAAATCCTGGAGCAGCTCAATCCCAGAGGCCTGTATAAGGACCACAGTAGACAGAGCAAGTGATTCCAGGTCTTAGAACCATCAAGAAGATGCCCACAGTACTGACTTTTAATTAATAACTACTCTGCATCTAGACATTTGTCTCACGCCTCTTGGGGGGAAGTTGGAAGTATTTCACTAGATGAACTCCAAAGTCCCTTCCAGCCTAATAGTGCAGACACATTTTAGTGGGGTGGGAGGAGCATGAGGCTTGCAGTGGGATAGATGTTCATTTTCATTCAGGCTCTGACACCATCTTTTTGAACCTAGGGAGTCACTAAGTGACTGGTGGATAGGAGACCTGAGCCAGTTACCTTGCTTCTCCCATTGCCTCATTTCTAAAATTGGAATGATAATAGTACTAACTTCAAAGGGCCACTGTGAGTATTTAGGGAAAATTCCATAAAGTGCTTGGTCTACTCTAAATGATCAATATTAGCTCCCTGCCCTTTCCCAGTGATTGGTAAGGGAGCAGATCCACAAAGAAGATGAGGGAAATTTCCATAAGGCCCAATCAGTAATCATCGTATGGAGTGCGGAAAAGTGAGCAATTGTGGGCACATGTTTGCAAAGTGAAACAAGAAACACAGGACTTAAAAATATCTTCTAGTCCTTTAAATGCCCTCTGCTTTTTCAGCTGAGGGGCAATGTTGGCAATCTTCTGGTTCCTTAGCAATCAGAAATTGGTTTGGCCAGAAAGGGCTTCCATCCTTGAGCATTGACCAGCCATTTGATATTTTGTTCTTTTTTTTTTTTTTTAATTAAGCACATGATGACTCATGATGGTGTAAATTTAAACATAGAGATCCCAGACAAGTTTATGGGGTTGGATGTCTAGATCAGAAAACTCAGGACCTTTTTTCTCCCCCAAGAATTTCAGGTTCTGGCTTCACAGAAGCTGGATCTCCAACATATGGGAGAAACCAGGATTTGGGGCAAACTGCCCAGAGAATGTTCCAATCTCTGTTGACAAATGAGCACAGTCTCCAAAGAGAAGAGGTTCCGCAGACACTGTGCCCAGGCAAAGCCTAAATGATTATCAGAGGAATAATGGGCCTGTCTCATTCATGAGTCCTGCTGTTATAGTTGGTGCTGTCACTGAGGGATGGAGTGAGAACTTTTTCAAAATCGGTGAAATAAAGAAATTGCAAAGATTAGAAAAATTAAAAGCTTTTCTTTGAAAAGGCCTATGGAGATAACAAAGAAACAGAATGCAGTCCAGAAGAGGCAAATCTATAAAGGCAGAAAGTAGATTCGTGGATGTCTGGGGCTGAGAATACGGAATAACTGGCCCCTGCCCCCAAAGGCTGGATCTCATTGGGGTAATGGAAATGTTTTACCCCTGGACTGTGATGATAGTTGCACAACTCTGTAAATGTACTACAAAATCATTGAATTTATACTTAAAACAAGTGTATTTAAACAAGTAATTTTTATGCTATGTCAAGAAAGCAGTTTAGAAATACAGAATATAAGAAGAAATATAAAAAATATAACCACAGATACAAAAGATATTTATAAAAATACTAAGGGCTATCAGCAACTACATGATGTTGATGTTGTAAACATAACAAAAATAGGATAAATTCCTAGAAAATTAGAGTAAGAAGAAACAGATGTCTTGAATTGTCCAGTAACTGTTTTTAGATGGTAGTCAAAGATTATGCTCTGAAACAATCTTGGGTCCAGATGTCTTTACAAGTAGTCTTATCAAACTTTCAAGGAACAGTTGATTCCTTGCTATGCAAGTTATTTAAGAAAATTTAAAAAAAAAAGAAAAAGCTACCCAGCTTGTGTTCTTAACTCCAAATATAAAGACAAGAGCAGGAAAAAAATCATAGAAATTATAGGCACATTTCATTTATGAACAAAAGTATAAAAATACATTAGCTAACTGAATTCAACAGTGTATGAAAATATATCCTAATCAAAGGCAATACATCTCTAAAACATTGCTAAACAATAGGAAATTCATAGGCTTATGGCCACCAATGCCTAAAAGTTTGCAAAATAATTCACTCATCTTCAGGATGAATCTAGAAAGTCCCCATCTGGAATTCATCCCTGAAACTCTCACCCAGATCCCAGATGAGGGGGCACATGTGAACAATTTCCTTGCCAGGATATTTGAATTACTGAGGAGTCAAAGGCAACCTGGGTATGCATTTCTAGAATAGTGGTGGGTAGGTTAGGTGGGCACACATCCAGGAGGATTATGTAGCAGAGGAAGTGATAGAACAACAGATCATTAAAAAGTAGTAAAAACAGAGGAAGAAACAGGATAGGATATGTAACACTGCCATGTACATAAATTTAAAATTCACATAGAACTACAATACACAGGGGTGCCTGGGTGGCTCAGTCGTTAAGCATCTGCCTTCAGCTCAGGTCATGATCCCAGGGTCCTGGGATCAAGCCCCGCATCGGGCTCCCTGCTTGGCGGGAAGCCTGCTTCTCCCTCTCCCACTCCCCCTGCTTGTGTTCCTGCTCTCACTATCTCTCTCTGTCAAATAAATAAATAAAATCTTTAAAAAAAAAAAAAAACTACAGTACACATTCTACAATTCTATATCAAATAGAATGTACAATTAACACATTAAATGCTGAGAGAGAGAGACATGGGAGTGGGTAGACAGTAAATCAAGCAGGCAGCCCAGACAATCAACAATCATTTAGCTTGAGCTAAAGAGCATGATTAACTCAACCCCTGCCTGGATCTCACAGAAATGTGATCTCTTTCTGAAGTTCTTTCTGGGGCTGAGGTAATTCCTTTATAAGCTCTACTTGCTTTGTTTAATATTTCACAAGACTCATTTTACACAAGAATTGAGCTGTCCATTGTCTGGTTCCCAGACTTTTGGATTTTAATGACCAGAAGCAATTTTTTAAAATAGGGATACCAACAGAGTTATCTAATGCTTAATCTGTTAAGAAAAGAAAAATCTCAAAGTCACATTTTTTCTCAAAAAGTCCTATTAGTAAAATTGCATGAACTATTTATATCTTATCTACACTATGAAGACTTATATACATACATAAACAATAACATGCACAACCATTTTTCTTTGAGCTGGGAAAAATATCCTCATAAGCTGGTGTTCTTTAACCTTATTTTTATATTTTTTAGACATTTTTACCCACACACTCCCATGAAATTTTAATATCACAAAAGTACTGTGCATGTATTATGGCCCTTTGGAGGGTCATAAACCATTGTAATATTTGATAATTTTTTGGACCCTCTGGAACCAATTTTCCCCTCTTGGGCATGATAACATCCCCACTGAGAATGCATGCCATACACCAAAGCCAGCCTGTGGACCAGGACTTGAGACCACTCTTTTAGGCAGTAAGATTCAAAGAAGTATTTCTCCTATCTTTGTATCTGAAACCCTCCTTCAGCAACTCATTCCTTTGTGTTCAGCATTTTCTATTCTCATCCTATCTCTCTTCTAAGTAGCAAACATTTCTGAGACACAACACATTAAAAATATAAAACAATATTTTTAAAAAATTAAAATGTATAGAACACCTGCTGAGAGCAATATGCTTTGCAAGCATTAGGAAGGATTGAAAGTTGACTCAGCAGCAAGCTCATCCCTCAGAGGAGTTCTGACCTGGTGGAGCAGAGAAATGGTACAAGAATGTGAATGTACAGGTGAAGGGGAAGTGGTCTGTGTAGGCAGGAGGTAGCAAGACACAACCTCAGAGTGAAAACCTGGAACACTCAATTATCATCATATGATTAAGTTTATTCAGTCTTGTTTCTGGGAAGTAGAGAGGAGAAAGGAAGGTGCTGATAAGCCTGGGTAGGAGAGATGTTCATCCATCCATCCGGCGTCCGTCCACCCATCCTTCTGACCATCCATCTGTCTGTCCGTACATCCATCCATCCATCCATCCATTCAGTAAACATTTATTGAGAACACACTATGTGCCAGGTACTGTGTCAGGGGCTGATACAGAGACCTAGCTTCCCCGCTCAAGCCAATCCTTCTCCCAAGGAGGATGATCAGACTGGGGAAGAGCTAACATCCTAACAATAGTGGGAGCTCCTCTGGTTTGTCAGTCACTGCAACACTGGCCCCTGAAACTCGACTCCTGAAAACAAGTGTTGTTTGCTTTCTCAGCCTGTGGGCTGTCAGCAACACAGTAATGAGACAGGCACATTGTATAGCAACCCAGTCTCCCCTGCGACTGCCTGACAGTGCTTAGAACCATTTGTCAGACAGATAAACAATGAGCTCAAAGCCTTAGCAAGGTGGCAATTAAGAAAATTCAAGCATATCTTCATTTACCCCAGTGGAGTTCTTCATTCTTGACAGTTTGTGAAATTACAGTGTTAAGTAAAGACATCACCAGAATGTTCTTAGCTTATTTGAAAACTTGTTAACTAGAAAATAATGAGGTAAATTTATACACCTAAATGATGTTTACAATTCTGCACAATGTCTGAGGGTGGTTTTTTTTTCTTTCTTTTTCCTTCCTTTCTGTCTTTCTGTCATTCTGCCTTATTTTTTGTTTGATGTCCTCTGAATTTCAGGAATTTTTGTTGTGTTCGGGGTTTATTTTTTATTTTAAGTTACATTACATTTGCTACTGTGTAAGAGGAGACTTACCTTTTTGCAGAGTCTGAAATAGAAGTTTATGGAAGTGTAAACTTTTGGGCTGTGCTTTGCAGAGGCATCTGTCCTTAATTATTCCCACAGATACAGCTGATCCATGCTGTGGGTAATCCCCAAAGCTTTTCTAATTTGTTTTGGGAAACAAACTAACTAAAAATATTCAAAAACCATGGTCTTTCTGCTCAAACGTTAGATGTTATTCTTTTTGTAGCTCATTATAGCTGAAATATGTTTTGTTCAGCATGGTATGTTGGAAAAAAGCTGGAGTAGAAATAAGGACTCACCAGCTCTGTTATTAACTTGCGTGGTGACTACATCAGTCAGTGTAGGCTATATAATACTGCAGTAACAGATGACCTCAAGTGGAAGCTTACAATAGCATAGGTTTATTTCTCATCCTCATTGCTCCAAGTTGACTATGGCTTTGCCTTGATTCATCCCTGATCTGGAACCCAAGCTGAAGGAACAGCTCCTACCCAGGACATTGCTTTTCACATAAAAGAGGTAGAGCACATGGCAGAATCACATGATGGCTCTTAAAATCCCTGCCTGAAAGTAGCCTAAAATTTTCATGTGTCTTTGGCCAATGCAAATAAGGTGGCCAAATCTGATGACAAAGAGGTGAAAAAATAAAATCGTTCCACAAAGAGGGGCAGCAAATATCTTGAAGTAACAATCTACAAAGTAACAGTGGGCAAAGCATTGGCCTTTAGTTTCCTTATCTGTAAAATGGGAGGGCGGAACTAGGCATCTCTGAAAATTCTGTGCTTCTTATAAAATGAGTGTAATATTCAAGAAGCTGGAAAGGTGCCTGTTGAGGGATTAAGGCTGAGATTAAATGATATCTCTGGAAAAAAAAGTATGGACATGTGGAGCCTTCCTGGACAATTCAGTACAATGTCTGTATCACTTGAGGTGAAGGAGTTGCAATAGTTGCTTGATTTTGAAAGGTTTCACATAGTAGCTAAGTAAGCCATCCAAATGGCATGATCAGAGGCACGCTAAGCTAGCATCCTCCCCTGAGATAACTGCCATGGGGCCAGAGATCCCTACAATTAAAAACACACCTTTCTGTCTCACCAGAAAACTCCTCTCATGTCAGATATGGGACTGCCTAATGCTAATGCCTCCTCAGCAAAGAGTAGGTCCATTATTATTCAAGGTGAGAGGGGACTGGACAGGCCTCAGACATTACAGGGAGTTTCACCCTCAGTCTCAGTGGGATATGCTCTGGGCATCCAGATGCTGTAGGTGATTAGATTGCCAATAGGAACAGCTTGGATGGGGGGCAAAGTAGAGAAGATAGCCACAGTACAAATTAAACTGCATTTACTTTTTGATTATTCCTAATATCACTTATTTGGACAAATATTTTAGCCCAATTTGACTTTTTCTATTATAGTCAAAATAAAGTTTTCTAGCACTGTGAAATGGGAGCATATGTTTAACAGAAGGAAGGTAGCAAGGAAAAGCCATCTTCAAGATCTTGTGGACCTAAAGGTGGGTTTGGTAGGAAGTTTGTTGTATTGTTTTGGTTACACTGCAAAGTAATCACTGTCAGCTTTGCACGGCGTAAGGCAGTTTGTGTGTAGGATTACTTGAGGCATAAGCATGCCATCTTTGGGCATGAGATGCAGTCGTGCTCAGCCTATCTGTTCAACCATCTCATCTTTTCATATATACCTGTACCTTTTGCCACTTGGAAGCTGGCTCAGTAAATATTTTGAATAGTAAATATCAAGGCACTTCCAAATGACCAAGGCCTGGGGACTTAGAGAAAAGAGCCAGCTTAGATTTTCCCATTGAGCATCCTGTTAGCCAGCTGTGTCCAGAGGGGCCCCTTCTCTGATGCATTGAGCCGTCTGATCCCGCAGCAGTGTCTGAGAGCCAGCAGCCAGATGGCTGTGATATATACCCATGCGCTGGAGAGCACATAGAGGTAAAAGAAAAACAAAGGGATTTGTCAAGTCTTTTGTGCAGAATAGAGACCTCAACCAAAGAAAGCAGGAGATAAGCCATTCTTCTTGAACCAGTCATTGCTGCTCTTTTTTTGGGTGCTCTCATGACCTACCTTGTGAACTCTGTCTCCAGGCAGTTGGTGACTCTGAGGCAAGGCCTAGGGCCTGGGATTCTCAGCCTTGGCGCTGTTCATATTGGGGGTGGGTAATTCTGCATCCTGGGGGCTCTCCTGTGCATTGTAGAATATGTGGCACCATCTCTGGTTTCTACCCTCTGATGCCAGTAGCACCCATGCCCCAAGTTGGAACAATCAGAAATGTCCCCTTGCCATTACCATATGTCACACTGGGGACAAAGGCACCTCCAGTTGAGAACCAGTACTCTGGAAAATGTGAGTTTTGAGCCACCTGAGCCAGTTCGTTGTTGACTGCTGCAAACAGGCATGTGCCTTGCAGTGATGGGTTTCTGTGTACTTCCTGTTTAAAGTGTTAAAGAATGATCAAGAGTCTGGCTCTCTCAGGTTAGTAATTACCTCTGTTGTTATTAACTTTCTAAAGCAACCCGGGCAAATGAGTCATTATTATCTCAATCCCTCCGCCATGGCTGATTGATTTTGCTCCCCTATTGTTTCTAATTTCTGTAATGTCTGATTACAATAGAAAATTTTCAATACAATTCTCAGGTAAGAGTCATTACAAATAGGCTTATTCCTCAGCTCTAAGTAGGAATGGACGAAGGGTTTTATATCACTTCATTGAAACAAATGTCTTACTAGAAGTAAAATGCTTGAACACTTCACAAATTGATAGTGTAGTATAAAAAGCCAAAATAAGTCAATACAAGGACCTAATCATTTTTAAATATGCCAAACATTCATATTTGTGATTTGCTTTCATTTATGTTGTACAAATTAGAGCCATCAATTCAATGAAAAGCACCCTTCTGTGATATCTATCATTTTTCTCTCTGGAATTCTAGGGATGTGTCTCTTAGGTTTGTATCGTATTTGCTCCTATTTGAAAATATATTAGGAGCTCTCTACCAATCTTGGGAACAAATCTGGACAGATACAAAATAGTGCAAAAGGAATTGGCTTTTAGCCTTGTGAGTGTCTGAGTCCCTGGCAATAAGTTACACTTGTGGGTGGATATCCCCTTACTCAGCTCCCAAGGGGCCCTCCCACTTACTACATTGCCAGGAAAGCACCTGGCCAAAGCAGGAGTCTGGGCAGATGTTGGGCGGTCTGATGCTGCCTCCTTGTCGTGTGGTAAAATCATAAAATGACTAATAGAAGCCAGTCAGGGAGGAGCATTAATGGCATTCAGGGAAGTTTGGAGGGGGTGGGTGAGAAGTACGGGAAGGTGAGGAACCACTCAGCTGCAGCCAGCTACTAGATGTGGTCCAGACTGTAGGGAGGGATATCTGGAGCTCTTTTCAATATTAGAGCTACATTTCCCCAAGGACTGTGCTTTTGGTTTGAAGCGTTGCCAATAGTTAAACTCTATGTTAAAAGAGCCATGATGAGGTGTTTTTTCTCCCGCACTGTGTGGCCATAGACTTTGCCTGGCAAAATTACATGGTAGTGAAGAGCACAGATTCTAAACCAGAATGCCTGGGTTCAAATCCTGCCTCTGCCCCTTGTTGGCTTATCCACTTGGGCAAGTTACTTAATCTCTCTGTGTCTCAGTTTCTTCCTCTGGAAAAAAGAGGATAAAGTAGTAATATTGTTTTTATAAGGATTAAATGAGTCAAAAAATGTGCAAAGTGCTCACAATAAGACCTGGCACATAAAAGGGCTATATGGTGTTGAAAGGCATATCTTTAACATTTGCTAATCCCTCTCTTAAAAAGATCCTTCTACATAGAGTTTCCACATTTAGTCAATGAAAATACAGGATGCCCTGTTAAATTTTAATTCCAGAAAAACAAAAAATTCTTTTTACTCTGAGTATGTCCCATGTAATATTTGGGTCATTTGGGCATACTTTCACTAAAGAAAAAACTGCTACTCCCATTGTTGTTAGACATCACTTCTTAAAAGAGATATCCTATTCACTTTGCTGATATTTTAGATAGTGTAAAATGAAATATTCTTCAATCATGTCACATGATACTGTTTTCTGGTCCTCATATATAGACTGCCTCTGCCACTCACAAAAAAAGCATGCATCTCTTTAAATACTCCCAAATACATACCTACTCTAGAAAATCTCATAGTAAAGCTCACTTCTTCCAGTCATTTTTTTTCATTAATCCCACCTAGCTCTCTCTTGGTCATTTTTATTCTAGTATATCAATTATCAGATAGTTAAATGTTTCCTTGGGATGTTTTCCTGGTGTCTCCCATGGACTCAAATGAGTTGCTTTCTTACTTGAAGCAAGAACTATGTCTATTTTATATTTTCCATTAAGAGAACATATTAATCAACTCTGCACAGAACAAATGTTCAAAAAATGGCTAATTAATGATGACACAAGTTCCCTATCTGTCCAGTGGCAGTTTATTTGCTCATGTTTGAGTTATGTTGACTCAAACAGCTTTGAATAAGGTGGCATAATACAGATTATCAGTTGAATTATATAACCCATTAAGAAGGAATGATTTAGATGTATTTTTTCACAAGTGTGGATCACATAAACTCATCTTTCTCCGAGTCGGATTTGCTTTGGGAAACTGAGAAGACATCTGTAATTCATAGCTGAACTCTTGGGCATATTATGCTGGCTAAGTCCCCAAGGCTTATTGTAAAATGACAATGTTATTTCCCTATAGAAGTTGGTAGTAAAATAGAGCAAGCGGATCTCTTGAAACTGCTTCGGTCCATCTTCTTTTAGATAAGAGATCAGTTAGGAAGCATGAGAGTATTTCTTCCATACTACGGAATGGCATTGAAAGATTCTGATGTGACCTAGAATGTATTTTCTGAGAACTTGCTTGCAGACAATAGTATGCAAAACCAATATTTTATTTTGCAAAATCCTGCAGTCACGACGTTGTTTCACATTGTGTCAGAGTCTCATCAAATGTCAAATCTAAAACTCCTACCTCGCCTCCCTACCCTTGTTTTTAACACTTCAGAAAACTGACACTCCCAAGAGGTGATGTAACTGCCCAAGGTCACACGAGTGGGGAGTATTTGTTGTTCTTCCCCCATCACAGAAACAAGGGGAAGAGAAAAGAAATACATACATACTAGATTCTTTGAACTCTTTGGAAGAAAACTCCATAGAAATGGAGGAATTGTTATTAATAACATTTTCTGCAATGGTGTGTGGGCTTCAGATTCACAGTAGCTTGAGTGCAGTGTCGTGGGTGGTTCCAACTGCCTTTGAACTAGGTGTTGACAGAAAAATAACACAGCATGGCAGAACTATTCAGGGAGGAGTCTCATAAGGACATGTGGGGTACCCTGGATCCTTCAGCACCCTTTCAGTTGTAAGTGACATAATATATCTCAAATGTGCGTAAGTACAAATGTTAAATAGTCTGTTCACCTAAGTAAGAAATTCAAGTGTTAGATTCGGGCACACCTAGATCCAGGGACTAAACCATTGTGGTCCAGACTCTACGTTTTACTCCCAGATAGGTTCTCTCCATGCAGTTACAAGGTGGTTGCCAAAGACTCCAATCTTTTCTCAGGATTGCAGAGAGAGTATATTTCCTGACAGCACCAGGACAATTCATAGACAGGTCTCTCATTGGCCCAACATGATGCAGTTGTGTATACCTTGACCAATCACTAGTGAGAGGAATGGAGTAATGGGATTGGCCAGGCCTGGGGCACATACCCAGCTTTTGAGCTGGAGGCAAAGGAAATCTCCACCAGATCTTCATATACTGAGAAGAAAAGATTGGGACTTTCCCTAAAAGAAAGGAAGTTAGACCATAGATGTTTTGCCTATATATTTATACACACACCACACGTCTGTGGCCGCTTTACCTATTCCTGAGTGTAGCCTAGTCCAATCCTGGAGTCAGCAATAGAGTCTAAAGGTATTTACAGATAGTACTTAGAGTCAATTTCCCATCTCTTTTAAAATTCCTTAGCTCCTTAAGGATTTCGTTTCCTGCTTTAGTCAAATAGTGAGGAAAATCTGTTCTGTTGCTCTACTTGTTACTGTATTTATGACCTACACTTTGTTTCAAATTATCACAGCACCCTTTGTCTCATATAGTTTTCATTTCTCTAAAAGCAAAGCAAGTTGTAGTGTTAATGGAACTGACCACTGATCCTCAGAGATTCACAAGGTATGAGACCTGGGATCTCGATGGGATTTACTAACCTGAAGGATTTCGGTGGCTTTTAAGAGCATTTTGGAGGCTCCTTCTTTCATTTGTCAAATATCTATTGAGTAGCACCACATACTGGACATGGTTTTAGGCAGAGTTCAGAGTGATAAGTAAGGCAGACAACAGCTCAGTTTTTATGGAGCTTGCATTCTGGTGGTAGGAAAAGAAAATGATGAAGTAAAACAAATAGGAAGATAAGAATGAGACAATAAGATTAGTCACTGGGAGGGTAACTCTTAAGAAAGTCAGGGAAAGACTATGGAGATATTTATCTTGAGCTGACACTTAAATGACAAGGAGGAGCAATGACATTCAGACATTTGGTGTGGAATACTCCTTTCTGAAGGCTCTGAGGTGGGAAGAAATTTGAGAGTTGAGCAGAAGAAAGGAGGCTCAGTGAACAAGGGGGAAATAAGGATAGAGGGATCTCAGGGGCCATATAAAAAAGGACCTCATAAGTAGATGTGAGGGGTCAGGTTTTTATAATGGGTATAAGTAAGAAGGAATTGGAAGCTTGTTTGCAAACACAACACTTAATCTGATTGGAGTGTAGGAAAGATCACTCTGACTGGTATGTGGAAAATATATTGTGTAGAGCTCTGGCTTTCAAGATGTGTTGTCTGGGACCAGTAGCAGCATGGCCTGGGAACTTGTTAGAAATGCATATTCTCAGGTCCCATCCAGACCTACTAAATCAGAAACTTTGGGGTGGGACTCATCAATCTATACTTTAATAAGCCCTCCAAGTGATTCTGATGCACATTCCAGTTGAAAATTGCTGATGTTAAGGCAAGAGTGACAGGAGGAAGATCCCCTAGGAAGATGGAAAGATTAGAACGAGCCAGATGACACAACTATGTGTTGGCTCTGCACTTTGTTGTTTCCTTAGTAAAGTCACTTTTCTTACTGAGCCTTAGTTTTCTTAGCTGTAAAATGGAATTATTGATAATCTACCTCAAAAAAATGATGTTAGAACTAAGCATTGACTTTGTGAATAATTAACCACCATGTAAATGGAAATTGTTGACATGAACATTGTTCATGCTGGAAGACAGGAGGTGTGGACAGTTAGTGGGCAGGAGCATGGATCCACACACCATTTTGTAGAACTCCAAACAGCCGCCCTTCAGTGGTATCTTTGAATCCCACCTAACTGAGATTCAGCCTAGTGATTGCTATCGTTCTAGCAAAATCACCTTTTTACTTTGAGGGGTATATGTGATTTATTTCTCTATTTAGGAAATGTTCTTCCACACAAAAAATAATTACCAATTTTTAAGATCCCATGCTAAAGACTGTGTAGACTACAAAGATGAATAAAATGTATTTGCTGCTCTTGGAGAGTTTATAATCTAACAAAAGATAAAATGTATACAGAATATTAGAAAGTACATGCTATAGAAGTTCAGAAAGGATAAAGATTTCCAGACCTCTCCATCCTCCTTAAAACCTGCTTATAACTTCTAATGTATTACCAACTCTCTGGAACTCTCAGTTGTGTTCCACATGAGAAGTTCCATTTGAGAAAAAGAATCTGAAGCACCACAAGGCTCAAAAGAGAATAAACTATGTGGAAACTTCAGAAGCCTAAAGATTAACAAATCTACTTGTGAATTTTAAAGGAGAAAATGAATTCTGTGTACCAGTGACTGGTGTTAATTATAATCTTAGGCAATTTTTCTAAACTATTATATCAAAAGAAACCTAAAGTAGGTCTGAAACTTGGCTGTGCAGAAGAAGACTATGCCTGAGAAATTTATCTTGGATTCACCGAAGCCTGGCAGGAAGCATTCGGGAATGTGCGAGGGATGTTTTCTACTAATTAATTGCACCTGGTGAGTAGGTGGCTCACAGCCAAAATCTTAAGGGTAGTTGGAAGGCAAGGAGCCTATAAAGACCTTTGAGAATAATATATTGCAGACTTTTTGCTTATGGACACTCCAACACTGCAGGAAGGAAGTACCAGCCGTAGGTTTCCATGGGGAATTTTGGGACATCTAAGCCAAGAGATGCTAATTATCTCCTGCTTTGAGTAGTCACTTCTAAGCAGACAATGTCCTTCTCTTGGCAATTAAGGAAAATGTCTGAATCTGTTGCTGTCTTTTCATGAAGCATATACATTGCAACAAGCATTGAGATGGTTCTGGAGCTGTTGTAAAAGGAAGGAGTAATCACCTTAGGAATCAACCACTATGCCTGACCAAACTCATTTTCCTTTTGGGAAAGTTTCTACAAGAGAAGAAAAATAAATGTAAGAGAAATAATGTATTAAAGTTCCAGAAAGGCATCAACAAGTTCTATCATAATATGATTATAAACCAACACAGCAAAGTGGGAATTAGAGGGCAGTACCCATTGAGAGGGTTCATAAAGTGGTCAAAAGGCCAGTACCTAAGGGTGAAGAGGAATTGATTTTCAATGATTTTTTAGCCCACGTCTGTGACTTGGTACAGGGTGATTGGTGTCAGAGGAGAGGATGGAGACAGTCTCTAGGGAAATGCCAACTCAGCACCAGGTAAGCACAGAAGAGTTCTGTTTGTGATATGGGATGCAACATCTTGTAGAGGTAGATGGGTAAGAGAGAGACCAAATTAGAAGTTTTATAATGAGGCACTTAAAGCTCATACTGGATGAGCCCAAATCTGAAGCCAAGGCCATAGCATTAAAGATACCAGTTAAGAGAAAGAAAGAAAGCTTTCAGCAAAGAGTGGGTCATGCAATATTCCTTGGCACATTCCTTGGCATTGTAAGTGGACTCTCGCATGTGGCAGGTCTTTCCAGAGACATCTTAAAGGTACTTTAATTGGGGCAGAAAAATCCTGAAGTGAGGAACCAATACAGTGGGAGTAGGGTGGCAAGTCATCCCAGTTGCCTGGCACTGAGACATTCCCAGAATGTGTGCTTTCACTTTTAAAACCGGGACAAGTTGGTCACCCAAATAGCGAAGGGACCCAAAATCATGTCACATGAGGATATATTGGAAACACAGCCATAATGGTAGCACTTGCCATTTGGCAAATTCTCTGTCAAGCACTTTAGATCATAGCTTCATTTCATCTTCACCACCATCTTCATGAGGCCGAAACCGAAACTTACGAAGACTGAATAATTGCCCAGGGACACTTCTAATAAGTGACAGAATCCTGAATTGAACCTGAGCTGTTGGATTCCAGAGCCTGCAATCTTAAACCCTCCAGAAGATGTAAACGGCCTTAATCATTAGCTGCTTCATCACTTGAAGGGCTATCATGGGAGAAAGACGGCGTTTATTTCACAAAACAGTGGTGCTCAGTGAGTACGTGAGGTCATGGAGACACAGGGTTGTAAATTTTTCAGCTTTCCAGAATGGAATAGGCTGCTCCAGAAAAGACAATTCCCGGAGCTTGGTAGGAATGCTTGGTGAAAATATAAACGTTATGTAACTGGCCAATTTTTAAAATCACTTCTAACGTGGAGACGCTATTTTTTTAATTTATTTTTCTGGCAAGGTCAAAATTAGGCCAAAAGACTCCCCACACACATACTCACAAAATTGACTTTAAAAGCACAATAGAAAGGCAAGTTATTTTATTTTACGGCAAAACTTATGATTCATCATAAATCCCCATGCTTTTTTAATAAACGCCTGATGTACCATATGCCCCCTTCAGTTCAAGTTTAAGTGTAAATCATAAAATGTCCATAATCCAAAACGCTTTATGTGTTTTTATGATCACAGAAGGCTTCCTTGCCTTCCATTCATGATTAATTTTTTTTGATGGCTCCCTCTAGATCTTAGAAAATAATTAAAACTAATGAACAATCCACAATGGCAGTAAAGCAACGAGCATATTGTTTCCTGTCTGGGCTCAAAGCTTGATCAAAGGGAAGACTCACTGAGACACAACACACTTTTGTGTTGTACTTCACTTCCTGACCACCCACTGAGACCAAATGACAGCTTCAGGGGAAATCATGAATTAGGATTTTTTTTTTAGCACTTTATAGAATAGTTAGAGTTTGCAAAAATACAATTAGTCGCTATAACTGCTGATTCCCCAACAGAGAAGGATTCTAAGATATGCACTTTATATTTTCTCTTACCACTTTCCTCTATCAGTGGACCCATGTTTTCATTAAACCAGATCTGCTACTCACAAATATATAAACCAGGGTGACAGCAGCAAGCAAGAACAGAAGAGAAAAAAGAAATGAAAAAAAGATAAAAGAAAAGAAACATTCACAAATTACCATTTTATCTTATTTTTCCAAGTTCAATGATACATTTTTGACAGATAATATATAGAATTTTATTCAGGGGTTTATCCAGTCAAAGAAGAAAAGCAAAGCTTCAGGTTAAATCAATCCTTTCAAGGATAGGAAGTTGAATTGTGAGATGCTTCAGTAGAAGGAAAGAAGGGAGTGGAAATTTTGGGGGAGGATTGATTACTTACATCCAGTTGCTAATATATATTCTGTGGCTCCAGCGGTGGAAAAGTGCTTGACTTTTTTGGCTGACTTGATACTTAACTCAATTTAATTTGACCAGTCAAGCAATTAACAAATCGTAGTCAATCAAAATAGAAGCTTTGTCTTCTTTTGCTTTTCTTCTGCAAATGACTTTTTTTTTTTAAGTAAGTTCCATGCATTAAAGATACAGCCAAAGTGAATTAGCTTTTATCATCAACCTCAAAGGGGATTTAGATGATAATAAAAATATAGTCAATTCTTAATTGCTCTGAAGCTGATTACATTTGGGGCCTTCTGGAGAGTTTCTTCCTTCTTTCATATCCTGTCTTTCTGTTTATTGGCTCCAAATGGGGAGGAAAAAACCACAGATGGTCCAGAAGCTCTTGTTAAAAGACTTTATATGAAAGAGTTGTCAGGAGTTGGTTAGATTTCCATCAACCAGGCTTGCTCCATTGTCTCACTTGCACAGCATATTGAAAGTTGGCAGTACAGTTCCAGAACTCAATCAGGAAGCTTCTGTGGACTTGCCACCATCATTGGCCCAGAACAAGGCCTTCCACATTCCTTCAGGTGCCCCCACCTTCTTCTGTCTCTGTCATAAAATCTTTAAACCTCAAGAATGGAAAAGCTTAGCTGTTCCCTCCTGAGCCCCTTGGGTCATTCCTTACTCTCAGAAAAGGATGTCATACCTGCAGAATTTCAGATGGGTTTTTAAATCTCTTTATTTATTGTGGAATAAAAGAGATTATGGGTTGAAAGGGTAGCAAGTATCTGAGTTGGTAGAAGAAGTGTCGAAGTTATATTTTATATACTACACACCAAGTTAGCATGTTTCTGAGATCATTCCTGTTCTATTATACATAAGCAAGGGCAGAGTTCTGAACCAGGGTCCCTTGACAAAGGTCTAATTCAGGCCTCGGCAATCTACAGCCCACAGCCAAATCAAGCCCACCACCTGTTATGGTCTGTGAACTGAGAATGTTTTTCACATTTTGAAATGGGTGAAAAAACTTAATATTTTGTGACATGTGAAAGTGGTATGAAATTCAAATTTTAGTGTCCACACTAAAACTAAAGTTTTATTGGAACACAGCCATGCACACTGATTTACATCTTGTTCATGGATGCTTTCACACTACAGTGGCAGCGCTGGGTTTTGGTGAAAGCCCATGGTGCCTAAAATACTGTCCTTCTGAAAAAAAAAAAAAATTGCCAACCTTCAGTCTGGATCAGTGTTTTAAAACCATTTCCTAAGGATCCTGATTGTTCAAAGGAGCTCACCTCAGAGCAGAGAATGGGAAGGAAATGCTCCAGAAAGAGGCCACATGGAAGATGTGTCATATTCCACTCCAGTTGTTCTGCTTTTACCTCTTACACTTCAGAAAGCATGATTGAGCAGAGGTTTCTCTGGAAGAAAGCTAGAACTGGGAACTGGAAACGTGTCAGGTCCCAAGCAGTGCTAACTAGATCCACCTTCTTCTCCCTTTGCTACTCATCTCAGCTCTTAGGGTCTTCACGTCTTTTTTTCATTTATTATGTTCTCATCCTGTCTCTCCCTACTAATTTCTTCAACTTCTGCATGGTTTCTTATAAACATGATTTCTTAGGTTCCTTCTTATATGTGGGTATGGCTTACCATTGCATCCTTATAACTTCTGCTCCACTATTATTTTGCAAATTCCTTCTATTTCTCTCCCAGGGGGGAAAATTTAGTAGTTAAGGACATAAGCTTTGGAGCCAGACTACCCAGATTTGAATCCTGGCCCTTCTCCTTACCAGCTATCAAGTTACTTTGTTTCACTGGGCTTTAGTTTCCTCACGATGAAAATGGAGATAATACTTATCTCATAAGGCAGTCATGAGAGTTGAATAACATATGTAAAGTAGTTAGAACTATGTCTGGCATCTAGTAAGCGTGAAATAGGTGTTTGCCGTTGCCAGCATCTGATTGGCTCACTTCAGCCATGGGTGGGCCCCTGATCAACTTAAAAGATTTTTTTAGTATTGATCTTTTGTCAGCTACCACCCCTATAGGTCTAATCAACAAAGGTTGGGTGATAGGGTATGGTAGATTGCATTAAAGGCGCCAATTTTTACCCCTCCTTGTATCTAATCCCTGTGTTGTGTAATGTTGCAGTATGTGTACTTCTTGTGCCTTGACTCCAGGCTTTTTGTGTGTCTTGCCTTGGCCAGTGGAAGGTTAGCAGGCATAATACAAACAGAAGCTGGAAAAGCACTTACACAGCTGGGTTCATGCTCTCTGCCATCGTCCTGAGAAGGGCATGCTCAAATTGATCCACTAATTCCAAGAGGAGGATGAAGAACTTGTGGAGCAGAGCCATCCCTGGCCCAACCAGCCTAGATGAGCCAGTCCCCAGTCAACCTGCAGACTAATGAGAAATAAGACATGATTTTATGCCTTCAGGGTTTCTATGCCATCAGGTTTTAGGTGGTTTGTTACACAGCATAAACCACATTAGAAAGAAAAATATCTGGTTAAACCCAGTAACAGATCAACTTATTAAATAAATAATCACACTCAAGCATATGTATAAAATATTTTTTACTGAATTCCTCAGGATTTTTTCTCTTTCAAACTATGTTATTCACACTTTCTAACCAGAGTTCCTAATTCAGAATTCCAAATGTTTTCTCTCTTTCCACTGACTTGCCTGACTATAAATTTTCTTAAGCCATTTTTCCCATAAACCCCACAAGTTATCTCTAAAAGGTTGAAACAAGTTTTGCCTTGCCAGTGCAAATTCTCTCTGGGATTCTCTTAAAACTCATCTGCTGTCAAAGGGCACTGTAGGTGGTTTGCATAGCCATGAAGGGTGAAATTGATTTCCAGATGTCCAGCTCAGTGGGGTTTCTTGTGTTTGAGGAGAAACAAAATGGAGTTAATGGGAGTGGAGGAGCAGGCTGACTTCTACATATTTGTAAAATAGAGATATTTTCCTTCAAAAGAGAAGTAGAATAAGACCGATATAGACATATGTGTATTAACAAAGGTTGACCTCAAACCTAATTTTTATTTTAGAGATCCATCTAGTGAAGCTGAGACTAGAGATACAGGGCCAAAATGGTGAACATAAATTGAAAGTCAAGATTTTTAGCCTTTGATTCCAGATGTGTTTATTGTCCAAATAGATCAGGCAGTCTGGAATCAGGATATAATTTACAATCAACAGAAGAGAAAATGAAGAAATGCTTCCCAAGAAATGATACTGACCATTGTCGTTTCTTGTACCCTGGCTTCTAGGGTTGCCCTTAAGGTTTTATTTCCCCATGTTTGTGAAACAGCAGTATTGAGCAGTGGTTAACTGCACTAATTCTGGAGCCTGACTTCCTAGGTTCAAATACTGAATCTACTGCGGCAAGTTACTCAACCTCCCTGTGAGGGAGGTAACCTGTAAGGTTGTTATGAGGATTAAATCAGTTTAAAATGCCCCAAAGAGTGCTGGACACGTACTAAGCCTCTTTAAATGTCTCTCGTTAATGTTCTTCTTGTTACCGCTATTACTATTCTGGTAAAAAACGTAAGTGTGTTCTGGGGAACCACCTCTTCCTTTACTTTAAATGACTGTCTACAAATATTGACTCTATTCTCCATCACCCTGCCCAGTCTATTAGAATCATCACCTGGCACAGTAATAGACTGAGGTTTGAGCATGTGACTCAACCTAACGAATAAGCTGTAACCTTTAGGTTTGACAGAATTATGAGAGACATGCATGCTTTCTCTCTCACTGGACATCAGTTAATGAGAAAGTGGGCTGAGAATAAAGCCCATTACAAAGAACAAAGCCAAGACATGGAGCAAGGGCAGGTCCTAATGGCATTCAAACCCCCAGACTGAGCCCTCCTGATGTTTTTTATGTGAGGCTATAAATTTCTTTTTTTGCTTAAATGAGTTCAAGTGGGTTTAAGAGAAAGAGATCTTATATCCCTTCTAATCATTTTTACAGAAGGTTTTATGGAAACTTTGGCTCATTTTTTGAAGTTTTTTATGGGGATCAGGCCATTTCAGCTTAAACTTGAATGAGCAAAAATTAATTTAAAAAAATAGCAATCTCATTCAGATGGAGCTGCCAACAATTGTAATTTTAGGGGCTTTTTACTTTTATTTGGGGGGATTGGGAGCATAGAAGCTTATAGTGGAAATCACCACCTTGTGCTTTTGTCCTGAGTAGTGGATTAAACCACTGTCAAATCTAAGAATTCATGGAATATAAAAATGGCAAATAGAGGAAAGCAGCTTTGATCTTCCCGCATCATGAGATTTACTCTGACAGTTTACAACTGGATGAAATACATAATGGAAATCCCTTGACACAATAATTCAGTTTAAATGTATTGTCAGATTAATAGACTCAGTTATCTGCTTCATCAAGAATTATGAGTCAAGATTTGACATCATCCCTTCTCATATGCATTCAAAAGTATTAAAAAGGGTTTCTAAGAAGATGAAATTGTGAAATGGGTAAATTTTGCCTTCAATGAGCTGTTCCCTACTTCCCCTTCCTTTGAATGGGTTGTTTTTTTTCCTTCCTATATTCCCTTTTCTTTTTATTTATTTTTTTAAGATTGTATTTTTTTTATTTTATTATGTTATGTTAATCACCATACATTACATTATTAGTTTTTGATGTAGTGTTCCATGATTCATTGTTTGTGTATAACACCCAGTACTCCATTCAATACGTGCCCACTTTAATACCCATCACCAAGCTAACCCATCCCCCCACCCCCCTCCCCTCTAGAACCCTCAGTTTGTATCTCAGAGTCCATAGTCTCTCATGGTTAGTCTCCCCCTCCGACTTCACCCCCCCTTCATTTTTCCCTTCCCACTATCTTCTTTTTTTTTTTTTTTTAAACATATAATACATTATTTGTTTCAGAGGTACAGGTCTGTGATTCATCAGTCTTACACAATTCACAGAGCTCACCATATCCCATACCCTCCCCAATGTCTATCACCCAGGCACCCCATCCCTCCCACCCCCCACCACTCCAGCAAACCTCAATTGTTTCCTGAGATTAAGAATTCCTCATATCAGTGAGACCATATGATACTTGTCTTTCTCTGATTGACTTATTTTGCTCAGCATAATACCCTCCAGTTCCAACCACGTCATTACAAATGGCAAGATTTCATTCCTTTTGATGGCTGCATAATATTCCATTGTATATATATACCACATCTTCTTTATCCATTCATCTGTCCATGGACATCTTGGCTCTTTCCACAGTTTGGCTATTCTGGACATTGTTGCTATAAACATTGGGGTGCATGTACCCCTTTGGATCACTACATTTGTATCTTTGGGGTAAATACCCAGTAGTGCAATTGCTGGATCATATGGTAGCTCTATTTTCAACTTTTTAAGGAAGCTCCATACTATTTTCCAGAGTGGCTGCACCAGCTTGCATTCCCACCAACAGTGTAGGAGGGTTCCCCTTTCTCTGTATCCCCGCCAACATCTGTCATTTGCTGACTTGTTAATTTTAGCCATTCTGACTGGTGTGACGTGGTATCTCATTGAGGTTTTGATTTGGATTTCCCTGATGCCGAGTGATGGTGAGCACTTTTTCATGTGTCTGTTGGCCATTTGGTTGTCTTCTTTGGAAAAATGTCTGTTCATGTCTTCTGCCCATTTCTTGATTGGATTCTTTGTTCTTTGGGTGTTGAGTTTGATAAGTTCTTTACAGATTTTGGATACTAGCCCTTTATTTGATATGTGATTTACAAATATCTTCTCCCATTCTGTCGGTTGTCTTTTGGTTTTGTTGACTGTTTCTTTTGCTGTGCAAAAGCTTTTTATCTTGATGAAGTCCCAATAGTTCATTTTTGCCCTTACTTCCCTTGTCTTTGGCGATGTTTCTAGGAAGAAGTTGCTGTGGCTGAGGTCGAAGACGTTGCTGCCTGTGTTCTCCTTTAGGATTTTGATGGACTCCTGTCTCACACTGAGGTCTTTCAACCATTTTTTGAGTCTATTTTTGTGTGTGGTGTAAGGATATGGTCCAGTTTCATTCTTCTGCATGTGGCTGTCCAATTTTCCCAACACCATTTGTTGAAGAGACTGTCTTTTTTCCATTGGACATTCTTTCATGCTTTGTCGAAGATTAGTTGACCACAGAATTGAGGGTCCATTTCTGGGCTCACTGTTCTGTTCCTTTGATCTATGTGTCTGTTTTTGTGCCAGTACCATACTGTCTTGATGATGACAGCTTTGTAATAGAGCTTGAAGTCCAGAATTTTGATGCCACCAGCTTTGCTTTTCTTTTTTTCTTTTTTTAAAGATTTTATTTATTTGACAGAGAGAGATAACAAGAGCAGGAACACAAGCAAGGGGAGTGGGAGAAGGAGAAGCAGGCTTCCCGCAGAGCAGGGAGCCCGATGTGGGGCTCGATCCCAGGATCCTGGGATCATGACCTGAGCCAAAGGCAGACACTTAATGACTGAGCCACCCACGCACCCCAGCTTTGCTTTTCTTTTTCAACATTCCTCTGACTCTTCGGGGTCTTTTCTAGTTCCATAAAAATTTTAGGATTATTTGTTCCATTTCTTTGAAAAAAGTGGATGGTATTTTGATAGGGATTGCATTAAATGTGTAGATTGCTCTAGGTAGCATTGACATCTTCACAATATTTGTTCTTCCAATCCATGAGCATGGAATGTTTTTCCTTTTTTTGTGTCTTCCTCAATTTCTTTTATGAGTATTTTATAGTTTTCTGAGTACAGATTCTTTGCCTCTTTGGTTAGATTTATTCCTAAGTATCTTATGGTCTTCGGTGCAGTTGTAAATGGGATCGACTCCTTAATTTCTCTTTCTTCTGTCTTGTTGTTGGTGTATAGGAATGCCACTGATTTCTGTGCATTGATTTTATATCCTGCCACTTTTCTGAATTCCTATATGAGTTCTAGCAGTTTTGGGGTGGAGTCTTTTGGGTTTTCCACATAAAGTATCATATCATCTGCAAAGAGTGAGAGTTTGACTTCTTCTTTGCTGATTCGGTTGCCTTTTATTTCTTTTTGTTGTCTGATTGTTGTGGCTAGGACTTCCAATACTATGTTGAATAGCAGTGCTGATAGTGGACATCCCTGCCATGTTCCTGACCTTAGGGGGAAGCTCTCAGTTTTTCCCCATTGAGAATGATATTCGCTGTGGGTTTTTCATAGATGGCTTTTATGATAATTGAGGTATGTACCCTCTATCTCTATACTCTGAAGAGTTTTGATCAAGAAAGGATGCTGTACTTTGTCAAATGCTTTTCTGCATCTATTGAGAGGATCATATGGTTCTTGTTCTTTCTTTTATTAATGTATTGTATCACACTGATTGATTTGTGGATGTTGAACCAACCTTGCAGTGCAGGAATAAATCCCACTTGGTCATGGTGAATAATCCTTTTAATGTACTGTTGGATCCTATTGGCTAGTATTTTGGTGAGAATTTTTACATCCATGTTCATCAGGGATATTGGTCTGTAATTCTCCTTTTTGATGGGGTCTTTGTCTGGTTTTGGGATCAAGGTAATGGTGGCCTCATAAAACGAGTTTGGAAGTTTTCCTTCCATTTCTATTTTTTGGAACAGTTTCAGAAGAATACGTATTAATTCTTCTTTAAATATTTGGTAGACTTCCCATGGGAAGCCATCTGGCCCTGGGCTCTTGTTTTTTGGGAGTTTTTTTATTACTGCTTCAATTTCCTTAGTGGTTATGGGTCTGTTCAGGTTTTCTATTTCCTCCTGGTTCAGTTTTGGTAGTTGATACATCTCTGGGAATGCATCCATTTCTTCCAGATTATCTAATTTGCTGGCATATAGTTGCTCATAATATGTTCTTATAATTGTTTGTATTTCTTTGGTGTTGGTTGTGATCTCTCCTCTTTCATTCATGATTTTATTTATTTGGGTCCTTTCTCTTTTCTTTTTGATAAGTCTGACCAGGGGTTTATCAATCTTATTAATTCTTTCAAGTAAACAGTTCCTGGTTTTGTTGATCTGTTCTACTGTTCGTTTGGTTTCTCTTTCATTGATTTCTGCTCTGATCTTTATTATTTCTCTTCTCCTACTGGGTTTAGGCTTTACTTGCTGTTCTTTCTCCAGCTCCTTTAGGTGTAGGGTTAGGTTGTATATTTGAGACCTTTCTTGTTTCCTGATCTATATTCCCTTTTCTGAAATGATTGTCTTTATGTGTAGGAGGAATCTCCATTATCTTTTCTGGTAATGGTCCCATCTTTGTGGCCCTGAGGGTGTGCATATACTTCAGGCAAAACCCGTCATAACCCCTCCCCTCCACAGCTACAGTGATTAGTCCAGGCTGTGGGCATATGAAACAAGTGAGCCCATTACAGTCCTTCCACAGATTTTTTTTTTTTTTCAATTTGAAGCTAAAGAGGAAGGTTCTTTGCTTTTGTGGTAACAGCTGTTAGGGTACGAGTGCAGAGCTGCCTACAGCCTTGAAGAAAACAGATCAGCAATCAGCAATAGTAAAGAGTGATGCTATAATAGAAATTAAAATGTATAGAATCAATATTGGCAGCATTCAAAGCCTTAATCTTAGTAGTTCCTGAAGCCAGCTCTTCCTTTGCCCATCCCATGAATTTGTTATATAGTAAATAGATATGTCTTCATTTCTTGGAATAGAGACTCTGGTATCAGCTCTGACATGTAACGAGTTTGGGAGACATATTCCCAACAAGAAAAAGCTGGGGAAACTGATAATAAGTTACTTTCTTGAAAATACTGAGGGTCACAGACTTTGGGATACCCACATTTCCATGAGCATTACTTCCAGGAACCCCACTAGATGTTCATGATGCAGATCCCAAAAAGATCTACTCATGGCTCTGGCAGGGGCAAGGGAAAGTAATCATTGTAAAATTCACCCAGAGCCTTCCCCACAACAAAGATCTACTCTCACAGAAAAAAGACTTCACTGGAGGCTTATCTGAGTAAGGGAAAGGGCATTCTTCTAATTCTGGTCCCTTAAGCCTTCCTGTCTTATTTCAGGGGATTAAAAAAAAGAGAGAGAGAGACTCAGCAGGGGTCAGAGCTTCAAGGAAATAGATTGAGAATTCTATAAGCAGGGAAAGGAAAAGGAGGCGGCTGAGGGAGGGGGGAAGTTATACCACTGGAGAAATACTTGTGAAGGTCAAAACCTCATGATTCAGGCCCACTAAAACACTGAGATTTAATCAGACTGTAAGTCTCCCTTTTCCCTACCCCCAGCACTATACCAACAGAGCCTCAGTATAACAACAGGGGATTACAGCAGAAAGAGCTACAAAATACAGACTCTATGTAAGGAAGTGTACTTGAGGAAACCCAAAATCTAGAGGGGAGACAAAAACAAGAATACTAGAGGAATCTGAAGCTTCTGCCACCCATAGCTACACCATTCAACACAGTCCCAGCCTTATTACCATAAATCCTTATGACAAAGTCCTCTTTACCTCAAATTCCATTATGTGGTACAGCAAATGCTTGGTTTCAACAAAAAATTACAAAGCATGCCAAAGGCAACAAAGAAAGATAGTCTGAAGAGACAAAGCAGTTGTTAGAAATAGGCTCAGATATGACATAGATGTAGGAATTAGTACAAGGGGTATTTAAAGTAACTGTGATTAATAGGAGCTTTAATGGAAATTGTAGAAAATGTGCAAGAAGATGGGTAGCGTAGATTGAAACTCTAAGAGATCCATAGAAAATGCTAGAAATAAAAAACAATCAGAAATGAATGTCTTCAATGGGTTCATTAGCAGACTTAACCCATTTGAGGTAATAAATCATGAGTTTGAAGATAAATCAACAGAAACCAAATTGAAAGGAATAGAGAAAAATTAACAAAAAAAATAGAGAACATCCAAGAACTGTGGGAAATTTCAAAAAGTGTAATAAACATGTAATTGGGATGTCACAAGAAGAGAGAGGAAGTAGAAGAAATATTTGGCTATAATGACTGAGAAGTGTCCAAAAATTAATAACAAACACCAGACCACATATCTCAGAAGTTAAGAAAACACCAAATAAGACAAATGACAAAAAACCACATCTAGGTATATCCTATTCAAACTGCAGAAAACAGCAAAGAGAAAATCTTGAAAAAAGCCAGGGGAACAAAACACCTTAACTGTAGAAGAATAAGGATAAGAATTAAAGCATACTCCTTGTTAGAAATCATTCAGGAGTGTGGAGTGAAATATTAACTGTAAAAGAGAGCACCCCCTCCCCCCAATAACTTACAGTTTTATATCCAGCGAAATCAACCCTTCCAAAATAAAAAGGTAGAGACTTTCTTAGACAAACAAAAACAGGGAATTTATCACCAGCATACCTGCCCTGAAGGAAATCTCAGGAGGACCCTGGGCTCACCTCTTGCCACATGGCCACCTAGAGAACCCAAATGGGCATAAATAACCCAGAAAGCAACCCGAAAACTAGCAGAACAGACTCTCTGCAGCCCAACGTAGACAAGAGGCCACAGCCAAGTGGATCCACCCCCCTGATCACTCTTGGCAAGATCCCATAAAAACAGTGTCACAGGCCTGGCAGTATGCAAGCAGCCCAGAAAAGGCCCAGCACCACTCCAAAGTGAGTCCTGCTCCAGGGAGAGGGGAAGATAACCACATGCCAGTCTGACTGCGACCCCAGCAGTGGGCTGGGGCAGGCAGCCAATCTGACTGCAGGCCCCACCCACCAACTAAAGTTTCTCAGGGGATAACACAGGGAAAGTGCCCTGCAGTTTGGTGGTACTTCATCTCTGCCAAACACCTGGTCTGACTCAACTCAAGCCCAAGGTAGCCCCGGACTGGCCCACTAACACTACAGGCACCAGACTCTGCCCACAACAGGCAGGGAGTCATCATAGGCTGGACTGGAGGCAAACACAGCTCTGCCACAATGGTAGGACACCCCTAGAGCAACACACATAGGAGACACCCCTGAAGCACCATTTTCTGGTGAAAAGGAGACAATGCACTGCAGGACCTCTTCTTCATAAAGCCACTACTTACAAGCGCGGGAGATGTCGCTGACTTTCCTAACACATAGAAACAGACACAACAATAGACAAAATTAGGAGACAGAGGAGTATGTCCCAAATGAAAGAGCATAACAAAATCAGAGCAAGAGACCTAAACAAAATGGAGATAAGTAATATGTCTGATAGAGAATTTAAAGTAATGCTGATAAAGATACTCATTGGACTTGAGAAAAGAGTGCAGAACCTCCATGAGACCCTCCACCAAGAGATAAGAGATGTTAAAAAGAACCAATTAGAGATATTGGACTCACTAAATGTAAATAAAAATAGACCACCTGGAATAAATAGCAAACAAGAGGAAGTAGCAGAATTGATCAGCAACCTGGAGGACAGAGTAGTGGAGAATAATCAAGCTAAGCAGATGAGAGGGGAAAAAAATACCCAAAATGAGAATAGACCCAGGGAACTCAGCAACACTGTCAAGCATAACAATTGGATGATAGGGATCCCAGAAGGAGAAGAGTGAGAAAAAGGGGCAGAAGATTTGTCTGAAGAAATAGTAGCTGAAAACTTCCTGAATGTGGGGAAGGAAAGAGAAATCCGGATCCAGGAGGCACAGAGAGTCCGCAATAAAACCAACCCAAAGAGATCTGCACCAAGACACGAAGTAAATAAGATGGCCAAAAATAGTAATAGAGAATTTTAAAAGCAGCATGAGAAAAGAAAGCAGTTACATACAAGGGAAACCCCATATGGCTGTCAGTGGGTTTTTCAGCAGAAACTGTGCAGGCCAGAAGAGAGTGGCATGATAAATTCCAAGTGGTAAAAGGAAAAAATCTACAGCCAAGAATACTCTATCCAGCAAGGCTTTCATTCAGAATAGAAAGATAGAGTTTCGCAGAAAAAACAAAAGTTAAAAGCAAAACTAGCCACGTCCCTGTCACACATGATGCCATTGGCCTGTGGGTCCCAAATCCACAGTCCAGCCACCCTCCTGCCCAAGTCAGTGTGCACTGCCTGCCACCTGCTCAATGCCAAGTCAACACATCTTCACCTGAGATTGCCAAAGGCTCAAACTGACACTCTTCCCCTCAAATTCCAGCCCCTGTGCTCAAGTTTATGCACAAAAGTGGGCATAATTATAACAGCAAAATGAAGCAACCCAAACAGTGACATTAATTCTGTGGAATATATAATGGAAAAAAGGAGTGTGCTAGGCTGAGAACATCTTCAACAAGCACATCAAAGAACAATACATGCAACATGATTCTGGTTAGTAAAAGAAACAAATCGGGGAAAAATAAAACAAGATGAAATCAGAGAGGGAGACAAACCATAAGAGACTCTTAAGCATAGGAAACAAACTGAGGGTTGCTGGGGGCAAGGGGTGTGGGGGAATGGGATAGCTGGGTGATGGGTGTTAAAGAGGGCACATGATAGTGAGCACTGGGTGTTATATGCAACTGATGATATCACTGAACTCTACCTCTGAAACTAATAATACACTATATGTTAATTAATTGAATTTAAATAAAAAAGGAACCCCCCCAAAAGAAGAAATTTTTTTTTAATTATTCAGACAAAAAGAAAACAAAATGTCAAAAACTTGGATCTATATAAAGAAAGAACTTTAGAGAAGGAATAACTAAAACTAAAACAAAATCTTGTATTTTTCTTATTCTTATCTAAAAGATAACTATTTAAAGAAAGAATAGTAATATTGTTTTGGTGATTATAGCCTTTGGTTCAGTGAAATGAATGATGACAATATCACTCAGGACAAGAGGGTCTATTTGGGAATATCATGTTATAAGTTACCTGAACTGTAAAAAAGAGTATAGTGTTATTTGAAGGTGAACTTAGATTAGTTTAAAAGTATATTTTTTTAATGGATACAGAGCTTCAGTTTGGGAACATGCAAAAGTTCTGGAGATAGTGATGGTGGTTACTCCACATTGTGGATATACCTAATATCACTGAACTTTACACCTAAAAATGATTAAAATGTTAAATTTTGTTTAGTGTAATTTACCAAAATAAAAAATTATAAAATATATGTTGTAAACTCTAGGCCATCACCAAAAATGCTTTTTAAAAAATATAATTGATCTTCTAAATGATTAATAAAATGGAATCATATAAAATGCTCAGTTAAAACTAGGGAAGGCAGAAAAACAGGAGAGAAAGTATCAAAGAACAAATACAATGAATAGACAATAGTTACATACATAGTAGAAATTATATCAATGATCATTTTAAATATGAATGGTCTAAATGCACCAATTAAAAGACAGAGACTGTTAGAGTGGATTAAAACAGAACAAAACAAAACAAACAAACAAAAAAGACCCAACGCTATGTTGTCTACAAAAATACACTTAAACGCTTTAAGGACTTAAATAGGTTAAAAGTAAAGGAATATACCACGCCAATACTAATTTTTAAAAGCTGAAATAGCTATATTAATTTCAAACGAAGCAGATTTTGGAACAAGAAAGATTATCAGGGACAAAGAGGGGCATTATATAATGACAAAGGATTCAGTTCTCCAAGCAGATTTAACAATTCTCACTGTATATGTATGTAATTGGAGTGTCAAAATACATGAAGCAAAACAGAACTGAAGGGAGAAATAGACAATTCCATTATTATAGTGGACACTTCAACACTCTTCTGTCAGAAATTGATAGGTCAAGTAGGCGGAAAATCAGTAAGGATATAGATGACCTGACTAGCACTATCAATCAACTTATCTAATTGACATCTATAAAATACTCCATTCAACGACAGCAGGATACACATTCTATCCAGACTTACATGGAACTTTCACCAAGAAAAACCACAATCTGGACTATAAAATGCACCTGAACAAATTTACACAAATATACAAAGTATGTTCTCAGACCACAATGGAAATAAACTAGAAATCAATAATAGAGGCTTAACTGGGAAATTCCTAAATGTCTTAATAATTAAACAACACACTTCAAAATAACACACACATCAAAGAAAAAATATCAAGAAAAATGTGAAAGTATTTTGAACCAGATGAAAATGAAAATATAACCCGCCAAATTATAGATGCAGCATAGCAGAACTTAAAGAGAAATTTACAGCATAAAATACATATATTAGAAAAGAAGAAAGATCTATAATCAATAACCTAAGCTTCCACTTTAGGGAACTGAGAAAGAAGAATAATTACTCCCAAACATGGAATAGAAAAGAAATAATAAAAATTAGAGGAAAAATCAATAACATTGAAAATAAAAATAATAGAGAAAATTAACAAAACCAGAAGCTGGTTCTTTGAAAAGAGAATATCTTAAGATAGATCAGATTGTTTTATGTTACTTGCAACCAAAAGCTCTCATTAATCTGTACCACAGTTATCTCCAGCTTCTAAATGTTTATCAGTTTTTCCCTTTTCCACCCGTTGCTCTCCACCCTTTGCAGAGGACATTTTTCTAATAAGTATATTTACACTATGGCATTCATGAGATATTATGTTAATCATCCTAGGACTATTGTACATTGCTGTTTCAGCAGCACCTGGTATGATGAAGGTGCTCAATAAATATTGGTTTCAATGATAAGTAAATTACATACATTTTAAACAGGAGCTACCAGAAGTGGTAAGATCATCTTTAATGCTAGAAATTTGGAAACTGCAGAGTCTAGATTGGGGAAGTTGCATGTGGCAGATGTCCTTCAACCCAGATTACATATATTGGGTCACCTCCTGAGACCAGCTCTCCAAAACTAGATTCGCAGTCTCATCTTCATGATTAATATTTGCTCTTTCCTCTCTAATTCCAGGCTGGAGATGACATTTAATATCATTTGTGGTAAGCAAATGGATAATATACTTGCCAACTAAGTCTGTTCAAGCCAGGGTTGTATGTATGAGAACAAGAAGGACATGGTTAGCTTTTACCCATCTAGTGCACCACTGCAAACAGACAAAAAAATACCTCTATCTACTGGCCAGGGAGAGTGCTACTGCTATTTTAGGTAGAGATGGTCAGCTTTAATTAGTGTTAGAGGCCTATCTAAATTATGAAATTTAGCTCAGAAAACCGTAATGGTTTCTGTTCCCTTATTCTGTCTAATGGTGTGACCTTGTTACTGGTCTTAGATGCTTTTTTGTTATTTGTTTAATTGGATATATAAGTGGTAAATCTACTGTTCTATTATAGAAATGGTTCACAGTAGTTCTCTTTATAGGAAGATCAACTTAGAAAATTGGCTATCAAACCTAGGGCCCATCTGTTGTCTTTGAATGGTAATTATAGAGTATCTGGTGGTATTAATTAATGAAGATGGCATTAATATAGGAGAGCAACAAATTTTTCCCTTAAGATAGTATAGTTCCTGAGCTTTTGTTCTCTGTAACCAAATAATTTCAGAGTGTCTTTGAAAAGTTCTTTGTCTTTCACTATTAATGGTAGAGGGTTAAATATAAGAAATAGTTTCCTACTATATGAACTACTAATTGCTAAATTTACATAGTTTTTTAAAAATGTGAAATGCTATATTGTCAAAACTGCATTTATAATTTAAAAAAATCCACACTGCTTTGTTATCATGCATTGGTAAAGTATATAAAACTGCAAGAAATCTCATTTTTAGTCTAGAAAACAAATAGCTGTCATTTATTAATTAACTCCTATGTGCATAGTACTGTATTAATGCTCTACTCAGAGTACTCTTAATTCTCATGACAGTGCTATAAGTAAGTACTATTGCCTCAATTTAACATATGTATAAATCTATTTTGAAACATTAAGTTCCTTGTCTAAGGTAGTAAGCTGAGATCAAATCTGGGCATACTAAAAGTCATCCCATTTCAAATATAATGCTTCTACAGAACTTCAGATCCAATGAACTTAGGTTCATTAAGCACCTACCATGTGCCAGGCCCCAAAGTCAATGCTGGGGCTACAGCAATTAATAGCACAGAGACCTTGCCCCAGGGCTTATATTCATTGTTTCCTTAATGTTCTATTTAAATTCAATTTAATTAACATATACTGTATTTTTAGTTTCAGAGGTAGAATTCAGTGATTCATCAGTTGCATACAACACCTAGTGCTCACTTCAAGTGCCCTCCTTAATGCCCATCACCCAGGTACCCCATCCCCCCACCACCTCCCCTCCAGCAACCCTCAGTTTGTTCCCTATAGTTAAGAGTCTCTTATGGTTTGTCTCTCTCTCTGTTTCCATCTTGTTTTATTTTTCCTTCCCTTCCCCTATGTTCATCTGTTGTTTCTTAAATTCCACATATGAGTGAAATCATATGGTATTTGTCTTTCTCTGACTGACATTTCGCTTAGCATAATACCCTCTAGTTCCATCCACTTGTTGCAAATGGCAAGATTTCATTCTTTTTGATGGCTGAGTAATAATATGCGTGTGTGTGCGCGCGCGTGTGTTTAGCTGCTTATACTCCTTATTTCCTATTACCAAATGGAAATAGACTTTTCAACTCCTTTGCCTTTATCCATTCACCTGTCAGTGGACATCTGGGCTCTTTCCATGTTTTAGCTATTGTGGACATTCTTACACTGTTGGTGGGAATGCAAACTGGTGCAGCCTCTCTGGAAAATAGTATGGAGGTGTCTCAAATAGATGAAAATGAAGATACCCTATGACCCAGCAATTGCACTACTGGGTATTTATCCAAAGGATAGAAACATAGTGATTAGAAGGGGCACATGCACCCAATGTTTATAGCAGCAATGCCACAATAACACAGCGCTTATATTTTAATGGAGATTTTTAAAAATTTACCCACTGAACAATTCAGGAGACCAGAGGAGCAAGAAGCACTCAGAACTAAGTACAGAAAGGAGAGACTCTGTTTACATTGCATTGTTCTTCCCTCTTCCCCAGATAGCTTTCTTTTTCATGTGGCATAAAAATTTGGGAAGTTACATATAAGAAAAGGCAAAGGAGTTGAAAAGTCCGTTTCTATTCGGTAATAGGAAATAAGGAGTACAAGCTGCCAAATGGTTTCCCTTAGCTGTTCTCATCCCCCTGCCAATATGAATTTGAGCTCTTTCATTAATGTAGTATCTGTTAGTAGACAAGTCTTGGTCTTTGTGGTATAGAAAAATTTGTAGTGTAAAATTTTGAGAAATAGTTTGGAATTCTCAGTCTCTGCAAAACGGATATGTTCCATCACTAAATTGGAATAATTGCTGGGTTTTTGCAATTTCCAGAAAATATAACTTAATGGATAAAATTTTCTCAATTTTAAGCTTTTCTTTGCCAAAATTTTTCAGCCTTTCTGCACCTGCTACTGCTCATCTGCTGGTGAGTGGTAGCTGATAACAAATCAAATGAATAAGTAGCAAGCAAAAGTTAATGCAAACAGCCAATCACTCTTAATTCAACAGCATGTTTTTTATGGATGTGTGTTTGTAGTTATGATTTTATATTGTGACATACAATAGAGCCATATTTTCTGCCTGAAATTGTTCCTCGAATTAAATGTATCAATATTTCATGGTGTTCTATGAAGTATATAATAACTTCCAAGCATTCTGTCATTACGAACTTTTTAAAAAAGATCATGAAAGTATTGTTTTTGTGGATTGTAAGACAGATGAAAATCACACCCTCTGGCATATATACCCTAGTAACTCTCAACCTCAGCTTAGTCAAACTGCCAGGAGAAGGAGGGGCAGAGTTGGGCCTCTCATCTCACATTCCCAGCACCATCTATATGGTGAAAGCATGAGGGAATACTGAGCCCTCCCAAGAGAGGAGGAATGGTTCGAGTAGGGTGCTCACTGGGCCATATTTTACTAGTGAGCAGGTGTCTTAGCTTGGACTGCTATATAGCAGAATACCATAGACTCAGTGGCTTAAACAGCAGACATTTATGTCTCAGAATATTGAAGGCTGAAAAGTCCAAGATAAAGGTGCCAGCTGATTTGGTCACTGGTGAGGCCTTGCTTCCTGGCTTGCAGACAGCTGTCTCTTCTTGTTGGGTCCTCAAATTGCAGATAGATAGAAAGTTCACTACTCCCTTCTTATAAAGACATTAATCCCATCATGAAAACCTTACCTTCATGACTTCATCTAACTCTAGTTATCTCCCAAAGGCCCCATTTCTAAATACCATCATTTTGGGGTTAGGGCTTCAAAAAATGAATCTGGGGGCATGCAATTCAAACCATAGCAGCACAGTACCTTTACCTTGTCAGGAAAGCAATGGTGCCCCACTTCACTCTTCAATTTCTGTCCCCATTCTGTGAGGACACTCTTCCCACCACTTTTTAACTTCTTCCTTATGATAAAGATCAGAAGCTTAAGTTCAAGGGCTAGGCCATATGTTTATGTTCCAATTTGGCTTTACCAAAAAGGTCACCCATAGGAATTCAGTGTTTGCCACATGACTACTAAGCTCTTACCTTATCCCCGTTCTATGAATTATTCTTCCTCAGATACAAGCTTCTTGTATTGACAGCCTAAAGAGAAAGAGGTAGCAAGGCAAGACACAGCTCCCAGAATTGTCAACAGTAACCATTCACTTTCTTTCCTACCAGAGCATATTACATAGTTATGCACCAGGCTGTACCTCCAACCTCAATTCAGCTGCTTCTGTGCTCTGTGCTCTGTGCTCTAGCAAATGTTACCAGTGACCTCCTAATTATTCAGTTTAGTAGGCTGCTTAGTCCTCTATATTATTTGAACTTTCTAGGTCATTTAGTATAGTGGACCACTCCCTCTATTAAACATCTGCTCCTTTCTTAATCTCCAACACAACCTTATCCCTAGCATCCTCCTACTTTTATGACTACTAACATTTGTATACTGATTCCTCTTTATATTCCCTTTATAAAAAATTTTTATTTTATTATGTTATGTTATATTCCCTTTTAAGACATTGCCCATAATTCCTATCTCTGCTCATTTCACCTGCTCCCTCTCTGTGCTCTTACCCAACCCCACACATTCATCTGTCACCTGTACACTAGTGGTTCCCAAACCACATCAGCAGGCCAGGTGTGTCCTTGAAGCTGCAGGCCATTTTCCCACTTATCTACTAGTTTTCCCAACTGGATGTCCCACAGATACTCTAAAGTGAACACTCCCCAAATGGAACCTTTCGACAATTTACCTACCTTCCCCTAGATTCCTTCTCTTACATTCTCAATTATGATGATGATATTAATGAAGATTAAGGAAGAGAAGAAGAAAGCAAATTATTATAAACACTGTCCTCTAGTTCTAAGTGCTTTATGTTTGTTAAATCAATGAGTCCTTACATCCATTCTATGAGGTAAATGCTATTACTATCTCCATTTTGAAGATAAAGAAATGGAGACAGAGACAGAGAGAGAGAAATTTGCCTAAAGGTACTTAGCCGGTACTGGCAGTGTCAGGATTCGAACCCAGAGGGAGTGACTCTCAATACCACCCTGAATACTACTTCTCCCTATGTCAAGATATGACACTGCCACCCATCCAGTCACCTGAGGATGAACTTAGATGCCTCCCTCTTCCTTAATATACCATCAGCCACCCCCAAGGATCTTTACTTATGTGCTCAGCAGAGAGGGTTGTGGAGAAGGGAGAGAAAGGCCTTTCCGTTGTGCTAGAGTTCTACAATATGGTAAATCTATGAACAAGCATTAAAAATCACTCTTAAGTTTTTTAAATGTTCATATCCCAGTCTGAGATTTCATGTCCTATTTCTGAATATTGTTCAAACATTTACTCTACACAGCATGACCGATATAGGAAATGACATGAAAATAGTGCTTCGGTTAACAGAGTAGAATTCAGATTGTGTGCTTATGTAAAGTGAGATGAGTTATTCTCCTTCCAAGAAGCATTTTTCCTTAGCTCAGAACACAGAACAAAGTATGGGGCTCTTTGGCAGGGTCTTCAGATTCCATCACAGGTAGATTCAGTACAGTAGGATTGTAATATAGATAACATTGCCTCATTAATAATATTTTTTGGTCCATGGATAATGGATCCCAGGAAGAGCTTATTTTGAACTAAAATGTCCTCTGTATGAACAGTGTTCAGTATACATCATAATTTTCAAAACTGAATATTGAGAGCATGTTATAGATGTTGATTCTGCTAAGTAAATGTTATAGATAGGGAGGCAAAAGTGATTTTTTATTTGAAAGTTAGGATTTTAGTAGAGACTATTTCATAAAATTTCCCCCAATATTTGAGTAACATAAACTAACATAATTATTCTCTTATAACCTGAGCTATTTCCCATCCAAGAAATATTTGTTGAGCAAAGGTGCTATACCAGGTATGAACACAGAAGTAGTGGGACAAACATGAACTTTTCCTTCAAAATGCTGGAAGATAGAGTTAAAAGGAAGCAGAAGAATCAAATAATTATAAGTCATTAAAGGATATATGAAGGAAACAAAAAACAAGCCTAATATAAAACATAATTCAAGGGGCACCTGGGTGGATCAGTTGTTAAGCATCTGCCTTGGGCTCAGGTCATGATTCCAGGGTCCTGGGATCGAGTCCCACGTTGGGCCCCCTGCTCTGCAGGAAACCTGCTTCTCCCTCTCCCTCTCCCACTCCCCCTGCTTGTGTTCCCTCTCTCACTGTGTCTCTCTCTGTCAAATAAATAAGTAAAAATCTTTAAAAAATATATATAATTCACAGGATCTTTCTAAGAGCAATCAAGGAATACTTCTCTGAGGAGGTGACATGCAAACTCATTCCCGAAGGTTGAAAAGATATATTAACATTCATCCCCCCACATCCATCCACCATACCTCGGCCCTAGAAGGGGGACGAAATACTTGTCTTCTCTTTGCTCTATCCCCTTCCGTATTTATCTTCCTAGTTCCGTTTGTTATTCATAATGCATTTCCCAGCAATGGATAAAGTCATTCCAAAACCGTAGGCCAAGTTCTGTTCACCAAAGTGCTCTTGCCACTGCTATCAAAGTGATAGGACCCAATGAAAAAATGGATAATAATCTCAATAGACACTTCTCCAAATAAGATATAAAAATGGGCCCCAGGCACATGAAAGGATGTCCTATCTCATTAGCCATCAGGGAAAGGCGAAACAAAATCACAATGAGATACCACTTCACACCCACCAGGATGGCTTTAATTAAAAAGACATGTAGGAGGGCAGAGCAAGATGGCGGAGGAGTAGGAGACCTGGATTTCGTCTGGTCTCAGGAATTCAGCTGGATAGGGATCAAACCATTCTGAACACCTACAAACTCAACAGGAGATCGAAGAAAAGAATAGCAACAACTCTCTGAACAGAAAAGCGACCACTTTCTGGAAGGTAGGAGGTGCGGAGAAGTGAATCTGAGGCGATATTCAGGAGGATAGACGGCAAGGGAGGGGCCTCCGTCGGCCGCTTCTGGCAAGTGATAGAGCAGCGGAGCACAAAATCAGAACTTTTAGAAATCGGCTCCGCTGAGGGACGTCACTCCAGTGGCTAAGCTGGGGGTGGAACCCTCGCGGGACAGTGTGGTCTCAGGACCCTCGGGGTCACAGAAAGACTGGGAGTACCTGAGTGTGGCAGAGCTCCCAGGTATCGGAGTGGGGAAGCCAGCTGCAGAGACAGAGCCGAGGTGCGGGCTATCAGCTTGGGGTTGCCATAAACCGTGATCCGCGGCACAGTCGGGCCACTGCTCCTCCAGCAGGGACCCAACAAGCGGCAGATCCGGGGAGACTCACCTTCTTCCCCTGGGAGGAGAGGTGTGGGAGCGCACCGCGGGGATCTGCTGGGTTTGGAGACTCCACACGGGGTCGGGTGCCAGAGGTAGAAACACGCGGTCACAGGCCGGGTGAGCATGGAGTGCGGCTGGAGACAGGGGAGACAGGAGTGACTGCTTTTCTCTGGGGGCTCACTGAGGAGTGGGGCCATGAGTTCTCGGCTCCTCCAGGGCAGAGATTGGGAGGCCGCCATTTTCACTCTCCTCCTCCAAAGCTGTACGGAAAGCTTGCAGGGAACAAAAGCTCCTGAGAGCAAACCCAAGCAGAGGCAAGGGCAGGGCAATTCTACCTCCAGCAAAGACATTTGGGAACCATGGCAACAGGCCCCTCCCCCAGAAGATCAGCGAGAACAGCCAGCCAAGACCAAGTTTACCCATCAATGAGAACAGCAGAACTCCAGCGTCAGGGGAATACTGCACATAGAATCCATGGCTTTTTTACCATGATTCTTTAGTCTTTCAAAGTTAATTTTTTTTTTTTAACTTTTTTTTTTTTGAATTTTTCTTTTTCCCTTTTTCAACCAACATCTTATCAATCCCTTTTTTAAAAAACATTTTTATTTTTCATTTTTAGAGTCATATTCTATCCCTTCATAGTAGTTACCCATATTTTTGGCATATATATATATAAGTTGTTCTCTCTTTAAAATTTTGAGATAGTTTCTTCTAACAGATCAAAATATGCCCTAAATCTCTAGTGTATGGTTTTTTTCTACTCTCCTGCCTGATCACATTCTCTCCGTTTTTCTTTTCTTTTCTTTTTTTTTTAAATCCTCTTCTTTCTTCAAACAACTTAACAATTCCTTTTATAAAATTTTTTATAATTTTCATCTTTACAGTCATATTCCATCCCTTCATCATATCAACCCTTATTTTTGTACATATATAAGTTTTTCTTTCTTTAAAATTTTGGGAGGCACTTTCTTCTAACAGAACAAAATACACCCAAAATCTAGTGTGTGGCACTGATCTATGTACCAGCCTGATCATATTTGATCATATTCTGGTTTTTTTGTTTTGTTTTGTTCTGTTTTTGTTTTTATCTTTTTCTTTTTCTTTTTCTTTTTTCTCTCTTTCCTTTTCCCCCTGCTTCAGGTCTTTTCTGATTTGTTTAGAGTATATTTTCTGGGCACGTTGTTACCCTGTTAGCATTTTCTTCTCTCATTAATCTATTCTCCTCTGGACAAAATGACAAGATGGAAGAAATCACCTCAACAAAAAGAACAAGAGGTAGTACCGACTGCCAGGGACCTACTCAATACGGACATTAGTACGATGTCAGATCTAGAGTTCAGAATCAGCACTTTAAAGATACTAGCTGGGCTTGAAAAAAACATGGAAGTTATTAGAGAAACCCTTTCTGGAGAAATAAAAGAACTAAAATCAAACCAAGTCGAAATCAAAAAGGCTATTAATGAGGTGCAATCAAAAAGGGGGGAGCTAACTGCTAGGATAAATGAGGCAGAAGAAAGAATCAGTGAGATAGAAGACCAAATGATGGAAAATAAAGAAGCTGAGAAAAAGAGAGATAAACAACTACTGGATCACGAGGGCAGAATTCAAGAGATAAGCGATACCATAAGATGAAACAACATTAGAATAATTGGGATCCCAGAAGAGGAAGAAAGTGAGAGAGGGGCAGAAGGTATATTGGAGCAAATTATAGCAGAGAACTTCCCTAATTTGGGGAAGGAAACAGGCATCAAAATCCAGAGAAGCCTGGACCCTGCCTATTTTCAGACCACAATGCTTTGAAGCACAGAGAACCCCTCTCAAAATCAATAAAAATAGGTCAACACCCCGACATCTAATAGTAAAACTTACGAGTCTCAGAGACAAAGAGAAAATCCTGAAAGCAGCTCAGGAGAAGAGATATGTAACCTACAATGGTAGAAATATTAGATTGGCAACAGACTTATCCACAGAGACCTGGCAGGCCAGAAAGGACTGGCAGGATATATTCAGAGCACTAAATGAGAAAAATATGCAGCCAAGAATACTATATCCAGTTAGGCTGTCATTGAAAATAGAAGGAGAGATAAAAAGCTCCCAGGACAAACAAAAACTAAAGGAATTTGCAAACACAAAACCAGCCCTACAAGAAATATTGAGAGGGGTCCTCTAAGCAAAGAGAGAGCCTAAAAGCAACATAGACCAGAAAGGAACACAGACAATATACAGTAACAGTCACCTTACAGGCAATACAATGGCACTAAATTCCTATCTTTCAATAGTTACCCTGAATGTAAATGGGCTAAATGCCCCAATCAAAAGACACAGGCTATCAGATTGGATTAAAAAACAAGACCCATCGATATGCTGTCTGCAAGAGACTCATTTTAGACTCAGAGACACCCCCAGATTGAAAGTGAGGGGGTGGAAAACCATTTACCATGGTAATGGACACCAAAAGAAAGCTGGGGTGGCAATCCTTATATCAGACAAAGTAGATTTTAAACCAAAGACTGTAATAAGAGATTAGGAAAGACACTATTTCCTACTTAAAGTGTCTATCCAACAAGAAAATCTAACAACTGTAAATATCTATGCCCCTAACATGGGAGCAGCCAATTATATAAGGCAATTGATAACAAAAGCAAAGAAACACATTGAAAACAATACAATAATAGTGGGTGACTTTAACCCCCCCCCTCACTGAAATGGACAGATCATCTAAGCAAAAGATCAACAAGGAAATAAAGACTTTAAATGACACACTGGACCAAATGGACTTCACAGACATATTCAGAACATTCCATCCCAAAGCAACAGAATACACATTCTTCTCTAGTGCCCATGGAACATTCTCCAGAATAGATCACATCCTAGGTCATAAATCAGGTCTCAACCGGTACCAAAAGATTAGGATCATTCCTTGCCTATTTTCAGACCACAATGCTTTGAACTAGAACTCAATCACAAGAGGAAAGTCAGAAAGAACTCAAATACATGGAGGCTAAAGAGCATCCTCCTAAAGAATGAATGGGTCAACCGGGAAATTAAAGAAGAATTAAAAAAATTCATGGAAACCAATGAAAATGAAAACACAACTGTTCAAAATCTTTGGGATGCAGCAAAGGCAGTCCTAAGAGGAAAGTATATAGCAATACAAGCCTTTCTCAAGAAACAAGAAAGGTCTCAAGTACACAACCTAACCCTACACCTAAAGAAGCTGGAGAAAGAACAGCAAATAAAGCCTAAACCCAGCAGGAGAAGAGAAATAATAAAGATCAGAGCAGAAATCAATGAAATAGAAACCAAAAGAACAGTAGAACAGATCAACGAAACTAGGAGCTGGTTCTTTGAAAGAATTAACAAGATTGATAAGCCCCTGGCCAGACTTATCAAAAAGAAAAGAGAAATGACCCAAATCAACAAAATCATGAATGAAAGAGGAGAGATCACAACCAACACCAAAGAAATACAAACAATTATAAGAACATATTATGAGCAACTCTATGCCAGCAAATTAGGTAACCTGGAAGTAATGGATGCATTCCTAGAGATGTATCAACTACCAAAACTGAACCAGGAAGAAATAGAAAACCTGAACAGACCTATAACCACTAAGGAAATTGAAGCAGTAATAAAAAATCTCCCAAAACACAAAAGCCCAGGGCCAGATGGCTTCCCAGGGGAATTCTACCAAACATTTCAAGAAGAATTAATACCTATTCTTCTGAAACTGTTCCAAAAAATAGAAATGGAAGGAAAACTTCCAAACTCGTTTTATTAGGCCAGCATTACCTTGATCCCAAAACCAGACAAAGACCCCATCAAAAAGGAGAACTACAGACCGATATCCTTGATGAACATGGATGCAAAAATTCTCACCAAAATACTAGCCAATAGGATCCAACAGTACATTAAAAGGATTATTCACCACGACCAAGTGGGATTTATCCCTGGGCTGCAAGGTTGGTTCAACATCCGCAAATCAATCAACGTGATACAATACATTAACAAAAGAAAGAACAAGAATCATATGATCCTCTCAATAGATGCAGAAAAAGCATTTGACAAAGTACAGCATCCTTTCTTGATCAAAACTCTTCAGAGTATAGGGATAGAGGGTACATACCTCAATATCATAAAAGCCATCTATGAAAAACCTACAGCGAATATCATTCTCAATGGGGAAAAACTGAGAACTTTCCCCCTAAGGTCAGGAATGCGGCAGGGATGTCCACTATCACCACTGCTATTCAACATAGTATTGGAAGTCCTAGCCACAGCAATCAGACAACAAAAAGAAATCAAAGGCATCCAAATTGGCAAAGAAGAAGTCAAACTCTCACTCTTTGCAGATGATATGATACTTTATGTGGAAAATCCCAAAGACTCCACCCCAAAACTGCTAGAACTCATACAGGAATTCAGTCAAGTGGCAGGATATAAAATCAATGCACAGAAGTCAGTGGCATTCCTATACACCAACAACAAGTCAGAAGAAAGAGAAATTAAGGAGTCGATCCCATTTACAATTACACCCAAAACCATAACATACCTAGGAATAAATCTAACCAAAGAGGCAAAGGATCTGTACTCAGAAAAGTATAAAATACTCATGAAAGAAATTGAGGAAGACACAAAGAAATGGAAAACCGTTCCATGCTCATGGATTGGAAGAACAAATATTGTGAAGATGTCAATCCTACCTAGAGCAATCTACACATTCAATGCAATCCCCATCAAAATACCATCCACTTTCTTCAAAGAAATGGAACAAATAATCCTAAAATTTGTATGGAACCAGAAAAGACCCCGAATAGCCAGAGGAATGTTGAAAAAGAAAAGCAAAGCTGGCGGCATCACAATTCCAGACTTCCAGCTCTACTACAAAGCTGTCATCATCAAGACAGTATGGTACTGGCACAAAAACAGACACATAGATCAATGGAACAGAATAGAGAGCCCAGAAATGGACCCTCAACTCTATGGTCAACTAATCTTTGACAAAGCAGGAAAGAATGTCCAATGGAAAAAAGACAAATGGTGTTGGGAAAATTGGTGTTGGGTGTTCAACAAATGGTGTTGGGAAAATTGGACAGCCACATGCAGAAGAATGAAACTGGACCATTTCCTTACACCACACACAAAAATAGACTCCAAATGGTTGAAAGACCTCAATGTGAGACAGGAGTCCATCAAAATCCTAAAGGAGAACACAGGCAGCAACGTCTTCGACCTCAGCCGCAGCAACTTCTTCCTAGAAACATCGCCAAAGGCAAGGGAAGCAAGGGCAAAAATGAACTGTTGGGACTTCATCAAGATAAAAAGCTTTTGCAAAGCAAAGGAAACAGTCAACAAAACCAAAAGACAACTGACAGAATGGGAGAAGATATTTGCAAATGACATATCAGATAAAGGGCTAGTATCCAAAATCTATAAAGAACTCATCAAACTCAACACCAAAAGAACAAAGAATCCAATCAAGAAATGGGCAGAAGACATGAACAGACATTTTTCCAAAGAAGACATCCAAACGGCCAACAGACACATGAAAAAGTGTTCAATATCGCTCGGCATCAGGGAAATCCAAATCAAAACCTCAATGAGATACCACCTCACACCAGTCAGAATGGCTAAAATTAACAAGTCAGCAAATGACAGATGTTGGCGGGGATGCGGAGAAAGGGGAACCCTCCTACACTGTTGGTGGGAATGCAAGCTGGTGCAGCCACTCTGGAAAACAGTATGGAGGTTCCTCAAAAAGTTGAAAATAGAGCTACCATATGATCCAGCAATTGCACTACTGGGTATTTACCCCAAAGATACAAAAGTAGGGACCCGAAAGGCTACGTGCACCCCGATGTTTATAGCAGCAATGTCCACAATAGCCAAACTGTGGAAAGAGCCAAGATGTCCATCAACAGATGAATGGATAAAGAAGAGGTGGTATATATATACAATGGAATATTATGCAGCCATCAAAAGGAATAAGATCTTGCCATTTGCAACGACGTGGATGGAACTGGAGGGTATTATGCTGAGCGAAATAAGTCAAACAGAGAAAGACATGTATCATATGACCTCACTGATATGAGGAATTCTTAATCTCAGGAAACAAACTGAGGGTTGCTGGAGTGGGGGGTGGGGTGGGAGGGATGGGGTGACTGGGTGATGGACACTGGGGAGGGTATGTGTTCTGGTAAGCGCTGTGAATTGTGCAAGACTGTTGAATCTCAGATCTGTACCTCTGAAACAAATAATGCAATATATGTTAAGAAAGAAAAAAAGAAGAAGAATGTAGCAGGAGGGGAAGAATGAAGGGGGGGAAATCGGAGGGGGAGAAGAACCATGAGAGACAATGGACTCTGAAAAACAAACTGAGGGTTCTAGAGGGGAGGGGGTTGGGAGGATGGGTTGGCCTGGTGATGGGTATTGAGGAGGGCACATTCTGCATGGAGCACTGGGTGTTATGCACAAACAATGAATCATGGAACACTATATCTAAAACTAATGATGTAATGTATGGGGATTAACATAACAATAAAAAAATTTAAAAAAAAAAAGTTATCCCCAAGGTCCAGATGTATAGGAAAATGTCAAGTGTTTCAAGTCAGACTTAAATATCTAAATATTACTAGTTAAGTGCAGAGGTAGTTTCGGTTTTTAAAAATGAGCTCAGTGTCTTGCTGATTAACTGTAAACTATAGTACGGTGAGCCCAGCTGGTATCAGGAGTCAAGGAAAACAATGGTGCTAAGATGTGTTTTGTGATAGTAGGAGCCACATAGCAAATGTTTATTGAGGGCCTAGAGTGTTTCCACTCTGTGTTCACAAAGAGGCATTTTACAAGCTAATTTTGTAAAGGAGGGGGCCATTCTGAATTGTCTATCTACAGGCCTGAGTGCCTTTGGAAGAAACAAAGAAAGAGGAAAACCAGTCTCCATCATGGAGAACTACTTGCTATTAGTAGCCAAAAGACTGAGACATAAAATAGTTTCAAGAAGCTACAAATGCAAGCCCTCAGGGTCTGTGCCAGAAGATAGGATGACTCAAAGACATCCATGCATGCGTAGCCCCAAATGTCATCTAGTTAAGGAAGGCTGAGCCACCTTCTGGGCTTTACATCACACTTTGAGGGAAATGGTGGCCTCAGTGGGAAGGACACCATCCCACATGACTTGTGAGGTTGATCCACCAAAGTAGTGAGTGGTCCTTCTCCATGTGGAATCTCTAAAGCTCTACCTCTCAGGGGTCTTAATGATACTCCAATCTTTAGACTCTTCGGCCTGAGAGAACTGGACAAGGCTTACATAGACTCTATATGTAGGTAGGGGTCTGTTCTTTATAAAGCTCTATAGAGAGTGGGTGTTGTATGTAAATGATGAATGAAGTTCATTGATGAAGTTACAGAATACTTCCACATGCATGGTCTCATTTAATCCTGACAGAACCCCTGCAAACTAATTGTTATCATCCACATTTTTTAGGTAAAACTAAACCCACAGAGAGAAAAACTATGCACCAGCCTAATAGCAAAACCAAAACTGACAGCAACATCATATATTCTAGGTCCTCTCCACCTTCCACTCCCATCCTGGCATTTATCTCTGGCTCTAGCTCTATATATTTCCTTTTCTCCCTTATCCACTCACATTACTTCCTTCCACTTCTCTGTTCCCACTGCCTGTTCATTAGTTTGGACCACTCTTCCTCCTTACCTGGATTAGAATATGGCCTTTGCATTGGTCGCCCACATTCATTCTCATCCCCTTACTCCTCCACCCAGCAATCACAATTATCTTTCGAAAACCCAAATCTGATTATAATCCATTAATCTTGCCCTTTGAATCAAATGTAAACTCCTTCAAGATTTAGGCCTTACAGATTTCTCTTACCTCTACCCCTGTCCCATTGTCTACTCCAGCCATACTGAACCACTTTCAGCCAATCCCTACTCATTATCACTTCTGGAACTTTGCATACTTGAAATGCTCACCTTCTCTTACTCTCTTGGCAACTACCCCCCTCCCCCTGTCCTTCTATGGGCACTTCACCTTGGTATCCACTCCTCATTTAGGTATTCCTTATATTTTTCCCCACTTTATGTCTTCCTTAATCTTCCTCAACTTTCCCGTTCTAGTATCCCATTGCATCTAACACTTTTGTAACACTACATTCTGTTGAATTTGCCTTTTGTATTCAGTAAGTGAGCCTTAGTTTCCGTACCATACAAACAAAAAAATTTTAATGGTTATAAGAGTGTAAGTTTTCTTTCTGTCTTAAACAACAGTCCATTGAACCCGAACAGTGCAGGAGTTTGAGAGCAGCCTTCCACTGAGGATTCAGGGCCCTGTGCTCCTTCCATCCTGTGGCCTGGCCATCTTCCATAGTCATTGGAAACAGAGAGTGGAGAAATTAGAGCTAGTTCTTAACCTAGTCAGCTCGAAAGTGACACACATTACATCATTCACATTATATTGGCAAGAACTTGTTATGGGGCTCAACTTAGATGCAGAGGGGGTTGTGAAATATCCCTGGCTAAGCAGCTGCTTCCTGGCAACAGTGCTACTCCATGCAAAAGGAGCATACATCTTTCGTTAACTGACCGTCTCTGCCACCCCTATGTTCTTTGTCTTCCCTGATAGCCTGAAAGTAGGGGCTGTGTCCCTATCTCCTAGACATATTTATGAAATTAATGATTAGGCAATTATCTACCTATATCTATAGGTAGATAGATATAGATACATTTGTCAATATAGATCAGTAACTTTAATATTTTGTAGTTCACAGACACCAGAGAATGTCATATAAATGTAGATAAAGTCATGTACATTTTCTCCAGAAAAATGCAAATTCATGAAATTTTATCTATAATTTCATATCATACATGTCACAATATCACCTGTCTTCATTTAGAAAGAAGCAAGACCCAGATGACAATCAAGCTCACTCATAAAATCTCTAGGGGGGCCCTGGACTCCATGTTAAGAACTATAGTGTAGGGTACATAGTGTATCTGAACAAATTCTTCGCATCTTTGGTTGGTAGGTTGGTAGGTTGGTTGGTTGGTTGGTTGGTTGGTTGGTTGGTTGGTTGGTTTGACCGTAGGTTTTTATCCCTGGGAAATCCCACATGATTAAGCATTCCCTCCTCTATGTTCCCACAGCATTCCCTACCTTCCACTCTCAGTGCCTAATGTATTTAGAAGGTGGTCCCCCACTTAAGTTGATTAACTCATGTCGAGCACCTCAAAGTACCTATCACATAGTACGGTGCTCCAAACAAATCTTGAAAGGAATGAACTAGATCAGTTGAGTGTCATCACTCTACAACATATGTTTCAAGGTAAATCAGCTCAACATCTGCCCTAGCGAGAAAACCCAACATAGCCCAGGAGTGACTGAGGGGACAGTTACATACCAGAGTGACTAATTCCCAGCTATAGGGGGAAGGCGTGCTCCATCTGGAAAACAGATGGAATGTTCCCTTTTAGTTCTAAACATAAATTAAATTTCACTATCTGCCAAAATGGAAAGTTAACATTGATTTTGTGAGTTTTTTCCTCCTTAAGGAAAAAAAAAAAGCCATTTGTTTAAACTTCATGACAAATTTTTGTTCCATATTGTGATTATAACACCTAATTTCCTAATTAAACATGCTAATTGTGAGTTACCTCACATAACTACAAAGCACAGAAGTATAATTATCTAATAAAAAGCTTTTATGAAACTTTTGTGGGAGAGAAGGCTGGCTGAGGAGACAGCTGATTAGCAAGAACAAGAGTGTTGCCACCTAGGGGCCCACTGTGTCTGAACTGCCAGTGGGTAACAATTACAATTTGGCTCCATGCTTGAGCTTCTCTGAGAAATCCTCTTTCTGTAACTGAGGGCATGGTAGCAAAGCCACTGCGTGGTGAGAAAAAAAAAAAGGAAGAACCTCTGTGTGGGCAAACGGGATTCTGCTCACTTCCAGGCTGAGACTGGAGCAGGCGAAAACTTTCTATGTGGTGTTTCATTTTCATGAGATTGTTTCCAGTACCACCCCCCAGTCCACACTCACAACTCCCCCATCATCATTACACATCCCAGGGGGGTCTTCATGACTCCACTTTCCTGAGCTTTTATGAAGCAGAATCACAAGCAGGAAGAACATCAGAGACAAGTGACAAGTGGTAGAATGGACCTCCAGAATAATGAACTGGGAGAAAAGGAGTAAGAATAGTGGATGTAGAGCCATTGAGTTCAGATTTAAGAGGGTTTGGTGACTTGGAGTAGGAATGAATTGGACAATGTAGAAAGGAGCTTGGGAAGAACCTTGCTGATCTATATGAATGGGGTTCCTTTAAAGTTTTTCAAAGGCACATGTAAGGGTTGGAATTTTTTTGTAAATATCCTCCATTGGCAGTTCTGTGCTTTTAAGATAATGTGTGTGTGTGTGTGTGTGTGTGTGTGTGTGTGTGTGTGTGTAAATTCCAGCTGCTTTCTTTCATAAATCATTATTACCACAATTAATACAACCACAATTATTTCCATATCCTGAAAGACCTCAGATTCAAGCATCCCTTCCTGTTCTCTTGGCTCTTTTGGTTTGTCTTTTTTTTTTTTCCTCAGCTCACCACCATCAAATCAATCAAGTGGGCCTTTATCTTTCTACTCAGTAGTCTAAAGGTCAAGGCAAGTAAACACTTAAGCTAAAGCATACAAAAGAAATTGATAGAAAGGTTGAAACTATGTCATGTCAATGGACTAAGCTACAACCACTGTAATGTCCCATAATTATGTTCCTGTTACTCCCTACAAGATTCTGTGTAATCCTCATCAAACTGTGTATTAAAAATATTATCTATGACCAAAATTATCAGGTTAGATTGATTTTTCCATTCCATGTTATGTATATAATTGAAGCAGTAGCCCAGCAGCCATGATTTAAGTTGCATCATGTTGAAGTGACAGTAGATTTCATGGTGGGGTATGGAACAGACACTTTGATGGTACCTTGTCAAGATTTGTCTCCTGATTCTTCTCTCCTGTGAGGCAAGAGACCAGCCAGGCCTGATGTTTCCCAAGCAGACTGAAGGTTGTCATGGTCTCATTTATTTACTGTGGGAATTCATAGACACTATGATTTATTTTTCCAGAGTGGAATACAGCAAAAATTTCCCAAAACCTCACATAACCAGCAGCATTGAGAGTAACACAAGAGAACAAATAAAATCAACAGGTCCCCAGGGCATTTTTCATGGCACAACCTGACCAGAGATAATTTCTTCAGAGAGAATAGATAGGCTTATGTCTGGAAAATTCCACTTCATAGGTCAGAAAGAAAGGTTTTGAAGTGAAGGTTATACAATATAGAAGAAAATATATCCATGATAGCATACTACCTAGCTCATAGTAGACAATCCATGAAGATTTGTTGAATGTATTTTTTTTTCATAAACAAAAATCCCTATTGGTGGTCATTGGTTTCGATTTTTTTCAAGATTTATGCTTATTTTGATGAATTCCATATACAATTCCCTCAGTTTCATGGAAGAGGGGGAAATATTTCCTTAGATGCCATGATGTGGAAAACATTCCTGGGTTTTGATTTTTACATCCGTTTTCAAAAGCTTTTTATTTCAGGATAATTTTAGCCTTAGAAAAAAATTTGAAAAAGTAGTACAGAGCGTTCCCACATACCCTCTACTTGGCTTCCCCTTGTCTTAACCTCTTTAAAAAAATAGAAAAATGATAAAAGCTAAGAAATTAACCTTCTCTACTGTTAGCTAAAATGCAGAACTTATTCACATTTTACCAGTTTTCTACAAATGACCTTTTTCCGTTCCATAATCCCAAATTGTACTTAGTTGTCATGTTTCCTCAGTCTCCTCCAGTATGCAATTTCTTTATGTCTTTCTTTGTACTGACACATTTGAAGAGTACTGGTCAGCTGTTTTGTAGAAAATCCCTTGTGTTTGTCTACTGTTCTCTCATTATTAAATTGGGAATATGCATTATTGGAAAAAATAGAAGTGTGTGCCTTTCTCTGTATCAAATCAGAGTGTATGATGTTAACTTCAATCACTTGTCTAAGATGATCTGCCAGAGTTTTCCACTGTAAAGTTACTTTTTTCCCTTTGTAATAAATAAATATTTGGGGGAGATCATTGAAACTATGCAAATACTCTCTTTCTGCTTAAACTTTCGCCCACCAATTTTAGCAACCATCAGTGGATCTTGCCAGAGGCAATTATTACTATAGTGTTCTAAAGATGATTTTCTATTTAATTTCATTTACATTTATTAATTGAAACTTTTCTGGAAAGAAGAGTTGTCATTTTTCCATCAATTATGTACATCAGTATGAGCTCATGGATATTTATTTTGTTCTTTGGGTTGTCATCCAATACTGTCATTTATATGTCCCCATTCTTCTTACTCTGTTTTGGTTTTTGAGTACTTTCTCACTCTCTGGAATTCCAAGATGTTCCAGGCTCATCTTGCATTTTCCCTGCCCCAGCCCTGAAGTCAACCAAGTCACCAAATAGCCCTTGGTTGGTGTTATCAGTGGATGGTGTTTAGAATGATGCTACTGAAGTGTCATGAATTCATTGTTTTTGCCAGATCAGAACTTTAGGAAGTCTCTGTTATGGACTGAATGTTTGTGTCCCTCCAAAACTCATATTTAAACTCCTAACCCTAATGTTTATTATCATCACATTACCAAATGTGATGGTAATAAAAGGTGGGGTCTTTACGAGGTACTTAGGTCATGAGAGTAGAGCCCCCATGAATAGGATTAGTGCCCTTATAAAAAAGATCCTAGAGAGTTTCCTCATCTCTTCTGCCATGTAAGGACACAGCTGGAAGGCAGCAGCTATGAATCAGGAAGCGGGACCTCACCAGACACCACATCTGCTAGCACCTTGAACTTGGGCTTCCCAGACTTGAGAGCTGCGAGAACTAAATATTTGTTGATTAAGCCCCCCAGCCTATAATATGTTGGTTAAAGCAGTCCAAACCAACTAAGATAGTCTCCCATCCCAACCCACTCCCATCTACCCATAAGACAAAAACACAGCCCCTCAGCCCCAAACCCACACAACAAATTGACATGTAGTCCTGTTTACTATTTACTATTACCACAGGGGTAATAACCAGTCAAATTAGTTGCCAGCCTTAATCCTGGGGCAGAGCCCTGGGAAATAGTCATTAATAAAACCCTTTGCTGCTAGGTCTTGAGAAGATGCTGGGAATGTGGCAGGTATAAGTGGAGCCATGGTAGGAGTCACAGCAGCTTGAAGCCAAGGGTCAACAACAATATCTAACCAATAGGACTGTTGCTGTATTTTAAGTACTGGTAGAGCCATTGTGATAATGTGCTTTATAATAAAAAATATATATATATTTGGTCTTTGTCTGCATTTTTGGCAGAGTTCATGAAACCATTTGAATTTCCTAGGTGGTGAAAGCAGTGAAGATGCCTTTTGTTTTGTTAATGAGGTGGCTTTGGGAAAGAATCAAAGGATGGAGCTTACTTACCAGTGCACTAAACATCTTGTTGCAGGGTTGGAACTTTCAGTCCCATCCTCAACTTCTAGGGAGGAGACAAGGTCTAGAGTTTGAATCAATCACCAATAGCCAATTATTTAATCAATTATGACTATGTATGAAGCCTCCGTAAAAACCCAAAGGACAGGGTTCAGTGAGTTTCCAAGTTGGTGAACACACAGAGCTTTGGGAAGAGGACATGCTCAGGGAGCGGATGGAAGCTCTGTGCCCTTTCCCCTTACCTTGCTCTGTGCATCTCTTCCATTTGGCTGTTCAGAGTAATATCCTCTTATAGTAAACAAGCAAACTAGTAAGTAAAATGTTTCTCTGAGTTCTGTGAGTCACTCTAGCAAATTAATCAAACATAAGGAGGAGGTCATGGGAACCTGCAGTCTATAGCCAGTCAGTCAGGAGACGAGGTAACAACCTGGACTTCATATTGGTGTGTCACGTGTGTGTTGTGTGTCTGTCTGTCTGTTGGGAGGGAGATTGGACTTGCTTGTAGGACTGAACCCTTAACCTGTCAAATCTGACTCTATTTCCAGACAGATAGTGTCAGAATTAAGTTGAATAGTAGGACACCCAGCTGGTGTCAGAGAATTGATTGGATGTACAGTAAAAGACTCTCCCCCACTGGAATTGGATAAAAGATATCAGCCATACATGTACATAGCATGTACATAGCAGCTGAATATCATCCTTCTTTTTAGTTCCTTTGTAGTCCTCTACAAACTGGATGCTAATCCTGACCAGTGATACTATGTATGAGTCAGTGTAACCTTCTAGCTGAGAGCCAGGACTCTGGAGTCAGCTTGACCTGCATTTGAATCCTGTTTCTAACTCACACCATCTGGTAATCCTAGTCAAGTTATTTGACCTCTCTGAGCCTCTGTTCACTCAGTAGAAAGGGATAATGAGAGCACCTACCTTGTAGCATTGTGTGAATGACAGAATCCATATGAAACACTCATCATAGTGCCTGGCACAGAGTATGTGCAGCAAATGTTAACACTGTTACTGCCAGTGCTCTTATTACAAGTAATAATAATAATAACATAATGGTAGCCATTGTTTGATCTGTCATCAAGTTTTTGCTTTTTCTATCCTCCACAGAATGAGCAAACATTTAGAGAATTGTGCATGTTCCCTGCAAAAGTGGAGAGACTCAGGTCTTTGTCAAAGTGATACTGCAACACTGAGATGGAGAGTTCTCCTTCCAGTTACTAATTACCCTGCATATTCCACAGAACTGATAAAGTTTGCACAGAATGGTAAGATAATGACATTTTGTTTTACTTTGTCTTTATGAAGCCAGAAACAGTAACTGCATAGGAAAAATTCAATCTCTGTTGGCATAAATAGGTAGCTTATTAATTAGTTTTAATTCTATAAGTAACTTGGGCACAATTTTAATGTTTGTACCACCTGTAATTATATTCATAGAATACTAGAGGCAAAAATAATCTTAATGATAATTTAGTTCCATGAACTTGCTTTGCACAAGAGAAAACTGAAGCTCAGAAAAGTAAAGTGACTTTCCCAAGGTCACACAGCAAGATAGTATGTCTACCTCAGGATCTCAGTGCCTTCTGTCAGACACACAATACCATTCTGCATATAAGTGATTATACTTGCTGCATAGAAGTGAAAATATTGTCCTGATGGCTAATCTCTAGCTAACTTTTGTGTTGTATCCCATGTTTTTAAGCTGGCAGCATCTTATTGGGTAAACAGAGAAAGATTCATAACAGTGATAACACTATCCTTTCAGTTCCCCTCCCCCAAATTAACTGATTTTATCATCAACAAAGCCCTGTGATTGCCATACTTAAGGTTCTGGATCTGAGATTTAGAATGATGAACTCTTCTTGTGGCAATCAAGGAGGACTTTAGAAAACATGGTATTTTGCTCAGGCTGCTATAACAGAATGTCATAGACTGTGGGGCTTCAACAGTAATGTTTATTTTGCGTAGCTTTGGAGGCTGGAAGTCCAAGATCAGGGTGCCAGGGTGGTCAGGTTCTTGGTGAAGGCCTTCCTGGTTTACAGATGGCTATCTTCTCATTTCATCCTCATATGGGAGAGAGCAGAAGGAGAGGAAGCAAATTCTTTTCTCTTCTTATTAAGGGCACTGATCCCATTCATGAGGGCTTCATCCTCAAGACCTAATTACCTCCCAAAGATCCAACCTCCTAATGCCATCGTATTGAGAGTTAAAAATATTTTAAAGATTATTTATTTTAGAGAGAGAGAGATTGTAAGGGAGGGAGGGCCCAAGGGAGAATCTTAAGCAGACTCCCTGCTGAGTGTGGAGCCAGACACTGGGCTCAATCCCACAACCCTGAGATCATGACCTGAACCAAAACCAAGAGTCAGATGCTTAACCAACTGAGCCACTCATGCACACTGGGAGTTAGAATTTTAACACATGAATTTAAGGGAGACACAAACATTCAGTCCATAACACATGGCAGCTAAGCTGGGACTTGAAAGATAAGTAGAATATTACCCATTGGACCAGAACAAAAAGGGGGAGACATTCTAGGTAAAGGAAACAGCACGAACAAAAACAAGTAATATATCAGGGTATTCATTAACAAGCTTCCTCTTGTGCTTTGTTTTTTAATATATTAAATACTGCATGGGAGGTAAAGAATGATAAAGGTATTTTTATTGGTTGTGGAATTTCAAGGGCTTATCAAACAGTTAATGAACAAAGATTGTGTACATTTTGTGGTTACAACTTTAACTAATAGGCAGAAGGGGAGTTTGAATTTATCTTCCAGTGTCCATAAAACAGTGTTGTAGTACTGTAATTATTAACATAATCATTAAAAAACAGCTTAGTTAAATTTAAGAAAACCTAGACATATGAAGACATAGCGTCTTCATCAAAGCAGCTCAAGTCCAGATAAAGCAAGCTTTCTAAATTGACTTTGATGCTTTGAAATAAAATCCTTGGAGAACCAATTATAGCAGCGTCTGAAAAGCAATTATTATCAGCCACCACTGGTTTCCACCATGAGTTCTAATTTAATTACATCTTCTCTGTTTAAAATATAGTGCTGTACTACAAGTTACAGCAATGGAAAACGAGTTGAGGTTACCGACAAAAAAAATTTTTTTATACTGAAGGTAATTAGACTTGGTCATAGCTGCTTCCAAAAGAGACATGGGATTATGAACACATTAATTTCAAGTGGTCATTGCTGCAAAGGAATTTTAATTTTCAGAGTTGAGGGAATCATAATCCCTGGGTGAAATGGGTTTAGAATTTAAGGGATAGAGCTTGAACATCGCTTTGCCTAGCTTGTCTGCTCAGTGCCTTCCAGGGATCTCTTTCAGTCAGGATGCCTTATTCCAAGCAAAATTAAATTGACAGATTTGTTTCTTTGATTGTATTTAACAATTGCATTTAGCAAAAATTATGAATTCACTTTTCACACTTATAATGCTAGGGAACAAAAGTGGATATGCACTTCCCTGGCAGAAAACAAGCCATATGGACTTTTTTCAGAAAAGGCTTTTCCCATCATTCTCCAACTCATTACCTATCTGGTGGCACTAAAATTCCTCCTGTTTTTAGATCTATTTCCCAGGATGGTGATGAAGAATCATTGCATTTTCTGTGTGGAAAGAGTCCTTTTGATCACAAGCCCTCTGAGCTGTTTTATAGCTGAGGACATTGAGAGGCATGGTCATTAAGTGGACTTCTCAAGGTTACCAACATGCCAGGCAGAGCAGAGACCAGATTCCAGTTTACCTGCCTTGCAGTTCCACTGAGGCAGGGAATATTCTGTGGGAATGAAATCTGCATTTGTCCTTGACCTGTAGAATGAAGTTAATCTCTACCTGTTCCCCACCATTTTTTTTAAACTTTGGTTAGTCGTTGTTTCTCAGAGTCCCCCAATAGTGTTTCATATCCTCTAAGTAAATATTCCTTTAAAAAAAAAAATTTAAGTGCACAGAAACGGACCCAATGCCAGACCTACTAGGTCAGAATGTATCACACTGAAGTTTTAAAATACTGCTCTTCACCACACGAGGAAGTTGAAAGCTTATGTAAAAATCATCAAGGAGCCTTTTCTGAACCACACATACCTAGTATTCCTACCTTTCATCACTGCTCATGGTAATATACCTAAGAATGGACACGTAAAAGAATATCCCCCAATAAGAAAACCATTGCTCTGAAGAGTACCAGGAACAAAGATAGAGCAGGTTAAATATTCTACAGGTAGAATAAACAGGTTCTATGTGCTTTCTATCTGCTTATACTGAAAGACACAGACATAATAGAATGATTAAAAACAAGAAAGCAAAATCAATGTAATAAAGATGTCTTGGCAGAGAAAAACTGTACAGAACACTGAGGTTAACAAAACTTGCTAAGACAGAGCACGTGGCAATTTCTGAGCTTCCTGGCAACCATTACAAAAAGGGAAATGCAGAGTGCTATAGTGCTCTCATAATCTGACAGCAGTACAAAGGAGTACTGGTTTTTTTATAAGCATGAAATTCTATGAAAATGTAATGAGGTGACATTAAATTCACTTATAACTTTTAAAAAGATGCAACTTCTAGCACTTGTCAAGTGTGTATTTCTCAGCAGTAGAACTCTGGCCCCTATATAACCTTCAGTCTCATCTCATGGTGCATCATGGAGAAACAAGAGAAGCAGAGGCAGAAAAGGATATCTTGGAGGGGTAAGACAGCACACCTGTATTTGCCTGCATCAGGTAGGTAAAGGTCTTCTACGCAAGGCAGTTGCCCAGCACAAGGAGTTTGGCAGCTCCACATCAGCCTCAAAGCTAAAGATTCCTCTAGAGATCCAGTTAGGGCATCTTTGCATTATATGTGCTGCAATTCACCAACATCACAACCCTGAGAACACGGTCTTAAAGACTCAGGGATCCAGCCAATCATATGCTTTGGAGAATTCTAGAATTTGAGTTTTCATTTACTGCAGGAGCTTACTGCAGCACCCCTTAAATTACCAATTTCAAATGTGTCAGCATAAAAATTGAGCCACTGTTCCCTTTGGCTGAAAATTGTATGACTTGAGTGGTGTTCTCTCAAAATATTTCTTAGAACACTTCTTGAGGCTATAAAACAAAACAAAACAAAATCACTTATCTCCAGGTCAGTAACTCTCCAGAGAGCCATAAAAATAATTTTTTTTGTTTATGTAAAGGGTAAAAAATTATTAAAAAACAAAACCACAAAACCTGGCCTACAGATTTTATCTGACTCCTTTTGAATGGTGTAATGGAACTCTAAAATATAGTAAGATTCCCCTCCAAAGGAAGAAGTTATCAAAAGTAATGCGAATAGTCTATGTTAGAAATATTTTATTGAATGAGAGGATTAAGACCTATTTCACTCTTTCATAGTGAGTTGCTGTATGTTTTCCAATCTAGTTTGTAAACCCTGGATCTATCACACCACAGATAATATCGGACTTATCAGTATACCATCTCCCAAGAGGAGCAGCTTCAGAGGCAGCAGGCAGTTCTGTTTGAGCTGCCAAGTGCTCTGGGAAAGAGAAATGTTGCTCCTTTTCCAAGGAGATTTCACTCTGGCTATGACTCATATTGCTAATTGCTCAAGTGCCCAATTATTGGGTCATGCTTGAAATCATCCAATTCAAAAGGGAATTCCTAAGAGATTATTTCTCTTTTGCAAATTTTTTTTTGTTTTGTTTTTGTTTTTATTTTTTTTATTGTTATGTTAATCCCCATACATTACATCATTAGTTTTAGATATACTGTTCCATGATTCATTGTTTGTGCATAACACCCAGTGCTCCATGCAGAACGTGCCCTCCTCAATACCCATCACCAGGCTAACCCATCCTCCCAACCCCCTCCCCTCTAGAACCCTCAGTTTGTTTTTCAGAGTCCATCGTCTCTCATGGTTCTTCTCCCCCTCCGATTTCCCCCCCTTCATTCTTCCCCTCCTGCTACATTCTTCTTCTTCTTTTTTTCTTTCTTAACATATATTGCATTATTTGTTTCAGAGGTACAGATCTGAGATTCAACAGTCTTGCACAATTCACAGCGCTTACCAGAACACATACCCTCCCCAGTGTCCATCACCCAGTCACCCCATCCCTCCCACCCCACCCCCCACTCCAGCAACCCTCAGTTTGTTTCCTGAGATTAAGAATTCCTCATATCAGTGAGGTCATATGATACATGTCTTTCTCTGTTTGACTTATTTCGCTCAGCATAATACCCTCCAGTTCCATCCACGTCATTGCAAATGGCAAGATCTTATTCCTTTTGATGGCTGCATAATATTCCATTGTATATATATACCACCTCTTCTTTATCCATTCATCTGTTGATGGACATCTTGGCTCTTTCCACAGTTTGGCTATTGTGGACATTGCTGCTATAAACATCGGGGTGCACGTAGCCTTTCGGGTCCCTACTTTTGTATCTTTGGGGTAAATACCCAGTAGTGCAATTGCTGGATCATATGGTAGCTCTATTTTCAACTTTTTGAGGAACCTCCATACTGTTTTCCAGAGTGGCTGCACCAGCTTGCATTCCCACCAACAGTGTAGGAGGGTTCCCCTTTCTCCGCATCCCCGCCAACATCTGTCGTTTCCTGACTTGTTAATTTTAGCCATTCTGACTGGTGTGAGGTGGTATCTCATTGAGGTTTTGATTTGGATTTCCCTGATGCCGAGCGATATTGAACACTTTTTCATGTGTCTGTTGGCCATTTGGATGTCTTCTTTGGAAAAATGTCTGTTCATGTCTTCTGCCCATTTCTTGATTGGATTCTTTGTTCTTTTGGTGTTGAGTTTGATGAGTTCTTTATAGATTTTGGATACTAGCCCTTTATCTGATATGTCATTTGCAAATATCTTCTCCCATTCTGTCAGTTGTCTTTTGGTTTTGTTGACTGTTTCCTTTCTCTTTTGCAAATTTGATGCCCAAATTAAAGGAAGGAAGTTACAAGTCTCCATGCCTCTCCTTTCTTTACTGATGTAAAAGATTTTACTCCTCTATTGTTCCAGCTCAGCCAGAGAAGACTGAGGTCCTATGTCAGTCTCAGCTTGAAGCACTAAAGATTTCTCCATTGAAATTTTCTACATGAAATCTAGCACTAAATTCTGCTACTTCACTCAGAGTGAGACTAAACAAAGAATTGGATGTTTAAATTCAGACAGCTGTCAGAACCTTTGGGAGCCAGGTAGAAAGAAAGTGGTGTCCACATAAGGAAGAGTGGAGCTTAAGACGTAGACTCCCCTCCCACCCCCACCTCATAGAATCACCTGCTGCCCCAACCCATTGTCCCAGACATGAGCTTTGTGCTCTTTGATAGCTCACATCACCTCATTATTAGAGATCCTTCTGTCATTCTCTTACTCTACAAAACAGTGTAAAGTTATGTAGGAGGGTGTAAAATGTCTTCCCAAATCACACAAGAATGTGTAGATTCTCAAGGAGGTGAAAAACTCCCAAGATGTTACATCCCATAAAATCCTCCTGATAGACCAAATCTGAAATAACTGTAGCCTTGAGCATCCCCTAATTCCAGGGCTGGGGACAAGTAAAGAGGAGAGGGACCCATCCAAACATACTTCCCCACTTGTTCACCTAGGGCAAATGCAACTTCTGGCATTCATTTTGAAGTATAAACAATTTCTGTTTTATCTCCTCTGTTTTATCTCTTAATGATATTTCACTTAACCTCTTAAGTCAGTAACATTATTTTCTTTTTCAAGAGAGGCCCGGCACCATTCTCATTTGTTGATTTGTGGATACTAAGAAAATGTATCCCACCAACCCACTATTACTTGAAAACATTAAACTTACAGTAGGATGAAAAGCATAGAGATCAGAGGAGTGAAAGGAGAAGTTAAGGAACTCAGAGAATAAGAAAAAAATGGCATAAATGCTATGATCTCTTTGTACCTTCTAGCTCAACATATCCTACTGTTTGTAGGACACAGTTTCCCTGTTATAGGACTTCCTGGGGTTGTTAACATGTATAATGTATCTCTTAAAGATGGGTAGTGAGCCTAGTATGCCAAACATTTTTCAAGTTTGTGCAGGCCACTTCCTTGCTGCTTTTCCCATCAGGAATCTGAGATCTGTAACTCTTCAGATAGTTGATAAAGTATCTCGAAGCACTAACCTTGAGACATTACATCCTTGCTATTCTCTGCCCTGAGGGACTATGGATAAGTGAATCCTATAACTAACGCAGCAAAAAAAGAGCAGCCAGTCACAGCTCCATTGACTAAATCAATGCTTATATCCATCCCCCAAAATGAAACTTCAATCTGATTCAAGAACTTTGTGATTTCTTTTTTTTTTTTAAGATTTAATTATTTGAGAGAGAGAGAGAGAAACCACAAGCAGGGGGAGAAGAAGAGGAAGAGGGAGAGAGAGAATCCTCAAGCAGACACCCTGCTGAACACAGAGCCTCATGCAGGGCTCCATCCCAGGACCCTGAGATAATGACCTGAGCTGAAACAAGAGTCAGACGCTTAACCAACTGAGCCCCCCAGGCACCCCGAGCTTTGTGATGTCATATTCAAAACAAAAAAAAGAATCTGTACTGTGATCAGTCAATGACATTTGGGTCTGAGGCAATCATCATTGGTTCCCTATCCCTATTACAAATGATTTCCAAATCAGTAAGCATTTGAAGTCTTCCACTCTGCATCAATAGAACACAATGCTTAAACTGAATGATTATGAAAAGTGAATGTCAGAAGTTTATTACATGCACATAGATGTGATTTCAAGAACATCTGCTCCATGGGCCTCCCATGGTTTTATTCTTGGCTTAAGTAAATTCCCCAAAGTTCTGTTCTCAAAAGCAATCATGGGACTCTAAGGATATTCTGCCAGTGAAGTTGACAGAAGGTACAGAGTAGTCAGACCAGATGGGGAAGGGGAGCTTGAGAGTTCATCATACTTTCTAAGTGAGTTTGAGTGATGGTCATCAATACAGTGTTATTAAGCAAAATTATATCAGGCAGACCAAATGGAACAATTCTTTAAACAAGAAGAACTTGTGTGCAGGTGCAAACAAGCATGAAATAGAATTCTGCTAATGAGTATCCATTACTAGCTAAATATATAATCAAATTATTTAGGTCCTACTCATGGCAGTGAGAAATCAATTATTCATCATAAATCTGGAGATGCATATTGACCACCTTGGTGTGCGTGTCTAACTTGGTCTGTAATGAATGGATGTTTCAGTTTCAAGAGTGTATTATCATTAGTACATAGGTAATAAAAAATCAAAAATAGCTGAAAAGTTTTGAAGTAATGAAAAATCAAAAATGTTGAAAAGCTTTCCTTATTTTTTAAATAAATATATGAAGGTGAAAAATTTCTTCTTTTTAAGAAATGGTACTGGAACAACTGGGCATCCTTTTCAAAACAATAAACCTGAACCAACACTTCGTACCTATAAAAATTCAACACAAAATGGATCATTGATCGAAATATAAACTATTAACTATTAAATTTCTAGAAGAAAACTTAGAAGAAAATGTTTGTGACCTTGGGTTAGCAAAGATTTCTTAGAACAACAACAAAAAAAAAACATGCATCATAAAAGAAAAAGTTATTAATTGGATGTCATTAAAATTAAAATCTTCTTTTTTAAAAACACTGCTAAAGAAAATGAGAAGAAAAGCCATAGACCAGGAGAAGATATTTGCCAAATGCATATCTGATAAAAGGTTATAATCAATAATATATAAAGAATTCTCGGAGGGGAAAAGATGGCAGAGGAGTAGGGGACCCTATTCCAACTGGTCCCTGGAATTGAGCTGGATATCTACCAGACCACTCTGAACACCCATGAAATCAGGCTGAGATGTAAGAAGGTAGATCTGGATCTCTACAAACAGAATATCACAGGTGGTTGGTTTCGAGGTCAGAAGCAGGGAGCCATGATTCTGCAGGCAGGTATCAGAGGATAAACAGAACAGGGAGGGAGCCTGGCCGTCGGGATCCTACACTGCCAGTGAGTGATAGCCTCCCGCGCTGGGGACCGGGCACAGACTCACAGACCGGTAGCGGCGGGGAAAGGAGTTAGGGCAGCTCCCAGAGGGAAACCAGAGCAGCGGGGCCACGCATGCAAACTGGGGGTGGCTGGCGGTTTTAGAAGCACAAAGGTTGAGACATGTCCCGACCTGGAGGCAGGACTGGGAGCACCGCTGAGGGGTGCACAACCCAGGATGCTGCAGTTTATAGCAGCACAGATGGAAAAGAGATGGTGTGGCCTGGAGAGCTCACTGAAGAACCGACTGTGATCTCTCTGCTCTGAGGCAGAGGGTTGGAAACGGTCTCTTCTGCTCTGACTCTTGGAAGAGGCGCGGAAAGCTGCCAGGGAAAGCCATCAGATAACAAAATCCCCCAAAACTCCTGTTTTCACTGAGCCCATCCTCCACCACAGGGGGCAGGGCAACTCTGCCCAAACAGGGTTGCCTGAGTAACAGTGCTGCAGGCCCCTCCCCCAGAAGACAGACTGGGAAAACAAGAGGCCAGCAACCCTAAGGTCCCTAGAAAACAGATGCATCTTGCTTGGGTTGTGGTCAATAATTTGGACTCTATACATTCCCTCAGCCACCCATAAACAGAATGACTAGGAGGAGGAACCCCCAAAATAGGAAAGACTCAGAGATTATGACTTATGCCACAGACTTAAAGATGGATTCAGATATAACCAAGATGTTGGAGATGGAATTCAGGGTAGCAATTGTGAAGACAATAGCTAGAATGGAGAAATCAATTAATGGCAACATAGCGTCTCTAAGGTCAGAAATGAAAGCTGAATTGGCAGAACTTAAAAATGCTATCAGTAAGATCCAATCTAATCTAGGTAATCTAACAGCTAGGGTAAGCGAGGCAAAAGAACGAATTAGTGACCTGGAAGACCATTTAATAGATAAAAAGGGAAAAGAGGAGGCCAGGGAAAACAACTCAGAATCCATGAAAATAAAATCAGAGAAATAAGTGACACCATGAAACTTTCCAATGTCAGAATTATTGGAATCCCTGAGTGGGTGGAGAGAGAGAGAGGACTAGAAGATATATTTGAGCAAATCGTAGCTGAGAACTTCCCTGATCTGGGGAATGAAACAAACATTCATGTCCTAGAGGCAGAGAGGACCCCTCCCAAGATCAAGGAAAACAGGCCAACACCCCAGCATGTAATAGTAAAACTTGCAAATCTTAGAACCAAAGAAACCATCTTAAGGGCAGTTAGGGGGAAGAGATTCCTTACGTACAGAGGGAGGAACATCAGAATAACGTCAGACCTATCCACAGAGACCTGGCAAGCCAGAAAGGCCTGGCAAGACATATTCAGGGTACTAAATGAGAAGAACATGCAGCCAAGAACACTTTATCAGGCAAGGCTGTCATTTAGAATGGATGGAGAGATGCAGAGCTTCCAAGAGTGGCAGAAACTGAAAGAATATGTTAAGGGGGGTTCTATAAAAGGAGAAAGACCCCAAGAGTGATCTACAACAGAAATTTACAGGGACAATCTATAAAAACAAGGTCTTCACAGGCAACATGATGACAATTAATTCATATCTTTCAATAATCACTCTCAACATGAACAGCCTAAATGCTCCCATAAAATGGCACAGGGTTGCAGATTGAATAAAAAGACAGGACCCATCCATATGCTGTCTACAAGAGACTCATTTTGAACCTAAAGGTACATCCCAGACTGAAAGTGAAGGGATGGAGATCCATCTTCCATGCCAACGGACCTCAAAAGAAAGCTGGGGTAGCAATTCTTATATCAGACAAATTAGATTTTAAACTAAAGATTGTAGTTAGAGACACAGAAGGACACTATATCATTCTTAAAGGGTCTATCCAACAAGAAGATCTAACAGTTGTAATTATCTATGCCCCCAACATGGGAGCAGCCATCTACATAAGCCAACTGTTAATCAAAGTAAAGAGTCATATTGATAACAATATGTTAATTGTAGGAGACCTCAATACTCCACTCTCAGCAATAGACAGATCATCTAAGCAGAAAATCACCAAAGAAACAAGAGCTTTGAATGACACACTGGACCAGATGGACCTCATAGATATATACAGAACATTCCACCCTAAAACACCAGAATACTCATTCTTCTCGAGCGCACATGGAACTTTCTCCAGAATAGACCACATACTGGGTCACAAATCAGGTCTCAACTGATACCAAAAGATTGAGATGATTCCCTGCATATTCTCAGACCCATAATGCTTTAAAACTGGAACTCAATCACACACACACACACACACAAAAAAAAATTGGCAGAAATTCAAACACTTGGAAGCTAAAGACCACTCTGCTCAAGAATGGGTCAACCAGGAAACCAAAGAAGAACTTATACAATTCATGGAAACCAATGAGAACGAAAACACATCAGTCCAAAACCTATGGGATACTGCAAAGGCAGTCCTAAGGGGGAAATAATAGCCATCCAAGCCTCACTCAAAAAAATAGAAAAATCCCAAATTCACCAACTAACTCTACACCTTAAAGAACTAGATAAAAAGCAACAAACGATGTCTAAACCACGCATTAGAAGAGAAATAATTAAGATTAGAGCAGAGATCAATGAATTAGAAACCAGAAAAACAGTAGATCAGATCAACGAAACTAGAAGCTGGTTCTTTGAAAGAATTAATAAGATTGATAAACCACTGGCCAGACTTATCCAAAAGAAAAGAGAAAGGACCCAAATTAATAAAATTATGAATGAAAGGGGAGAGATCACGACTAACATCAAGGAAATAGAAACAATTATTAGAAATTATTATCAACAACTATATGCCAATAAACTGAGCAATCTGGATGAAATGGATGCCTTCTTGGAAACCTATAAGCTTCCAAGACTGAAACAGGAAGAAATTGACAACCTGAATAGGCCAATAACCAGTAACGAGATTGAAGCAGTGATCAAAAACCTCCCAAAAAACAAGAGTCCAGGGCCTGATGGATTATCGGGAGAATTCTACCAAACATTCAAAGAAGAAATAATACCTATTCTCCTGAAGCTGTTTCAAAAAATAGAAACAGAAGGAAACCTTCCAGACTCATTCTATGAGGCCAGCATTACCTTAATCCCCAAACCAGGCAAAGACCCCATCAAAAAGAATTTCAGACCAATATCTCTAATGAATATGGATTCCAAAATCCTCAACAAAATCCTAGCTAATAGGATCCAACAATACATTAAAAGGATCATTCTCCACAACCAAGTGGGATTTATCCCCGAGATGCAAGGGTGGTTCAACATTCACAAATCAATCAATGTGATAGAACACATTAATAAGAGGAGAGAGAAGAACCATATGGTCCTCTCAATTGATGCAGAAAAAGCATTTGATAAAATACAGCTTCCTTTCTTGATTAAAACTTTTCAGAGTATAGGGATAGAGGGAACATTCCTCAAGTTCATAAAATCCATCTATGAAAAACCCACAGCGAATATCATCCTCAATGGGGAAAAGCTGAGAGCCTTTCCCTTAAGATCAGGAACACATCAAGGATACCCACTCTCACCACTGTTGTTCAACATAGTACTAGAAGTCCTAGCAACAGTAATCAGGCAACAAAAAGAAATAAAAGGTATTCAAATTGGCAAAGAAGAAGTCAAACTCTCTCTTTTCGCAGATGACATGATACTTCATGTGGAAAACCCAAAAGACTCCACCCCCAAATTACTAGAACTCACAGCAATTCAGTAATGTGGCAAGATACAAAATCAATGCACAGAAATCAGTTGCTTTCTTATACACTAATGATGCAACTGTAGAAAGAGAAACTAGAGAAACGATTCCATTTACTATAACACCAAAAACCATAAGATACCTCGGAATAAACCTAACCAAAGAGGTAAAGGATCTATACTCTAGGAACTACAGAACACTCATAAAAGAAATTGAAGAAGACACAAAAAGATGGAAAAACATTCCATGCTCATGGATTGAAAGAATAAACATTTTTAAAATGTCTATGCTACCCAGAGCCATCTATACCTTTAATGCCATCCTGATCAAAATTCCAAAGATATTTTTCAAAGTGCTGGAACAAACAATCCTAAAATTTGTATGGAATCAGAAAAGACCCCGAATCGCTGAGGAAATGTTGAAAAAGAAAAACAAAGTTAGGGGCATCACGTTGCCCGATTTCAAGCTATATTACAAAGCATTGATTACCAAGACAGCATGGTACTGGCACAAAAACAGACATATAGACCAATGGAACAGAATAGAGAGCCCAGATATGGACCCTCAACTCTGTGGTCAAATAATCTTCGACAAAGCAGGAAAAAATATGCAATGGAATAAAGACAGTCTCTTCAATAAATGGTGCTGGGAAAATTGGACAGCCACATGCAGAAGAATGAAACTCGACCATTCTCTAACACCATACACAAAGATAAACTCAAAATGGATGAAAGACCTCAATGTGAGATAGGAATCCATCAAAATCCTAGAGGAAAACATGGGCAGTAACCTCTTTGACATCGGCCACACCAACTTCTTTCAAGATACATCTCCAAAGCCTAGTGAAACAAAAGCAAAAATGAACTTTTGGGACTTCATCAAGATAAAAACTTCTGCACAGCAAAGGCAACAGTCAACAAAACAAAGAGGCAACCCACAGAAATGGGAGAAGATATTTGCAAATGACACTACAGATAAAGGGCTGGTATCCAAGGTCTATAAAGAGCTTCTCAAACTCAACATCCAAAAAACAAATAATCAAGTCAAAAAATGGGCAGAAGACATGAACAGACACTTCTCCAAAGAAGACATACAAATGGCTAACAGACACATGAAAAAATGTTCATCATCATTAGCCATCAGGGAAATTCCAATCAAAACCGCATTGAGATACCACCTTACACCAGTTCGAATGGCAAAAATTGACAAGGCAAGAAACAACAAATGTTGGAGAGGTTGTGGAGAAAGGGGAATCCTCTTACACTGTTGGCGGGAATGCAAGTTGGTACAGCCACTTTGGAAAACAGTGTGGAGGTTCCTCAAAAAATTAAAAATAGGGAGGATGGGTTCGCCTGGTGATGGGTATTAAAGAGGGCATGTTCTGCATGGAGCACTGGGTGTTATGCACAAACAATGAATCATGGAACACTACATCTAAAACTAATGATGTAATGTATGGGGATTAACATAACAATAAAAAAATTAAAAAAAAAATTAAAAATAGAGCTATCCTATGACCCAGCAATTGCACTCCTGGGTATTTACCCCAAAGACACAGATGTAGTGAAAAGAAGGGCCATATGTACCCCAATGTTCATAGCAGCAATGTCCACAATAGCCAAACTGTGGAAAGAGCTGAGATGCCCTTCAACAGACGAATGGATAAAGAAGATGTGGTCCATATATACGATAGAATATTACTCAGCTTTCAGAAAGGATGAATACCCAACTTTTACATCAACATGGATGGGACTGGAGGAGATTATTCTAAGTGAAATAAGTCAAGCAGAGAAAGTCAATTATCATATGGTTTCACTTATTTGTGGAACATAAGGAATAGCATGGAGGACATTAGGAGAAGGAAGGGAAAAATGAAGGGGGATAAATCGGAGGGGAAGATGAACCATGAGAGACTATGGACTCTGAGAAACAAACTGAGGGTTTTAGAGGGGAGGGGGTGGGGGATGGGTTAGCCCAGTGATGGGTATTAAGGAGGGCACGTACTGCATGGAGCACTGGGTGTTATTCAAAAACAATGAATTGTGGATCACTGCATCAAAAACTATTGATGTAATGTATATACACATATGTATATACATATGTATATATAACATAACATAATAAAATAAAATTTTAAAAAAATTAAAAAAAGAATTCTCAAACTCTATAATAGGAAACAAATTACCCAATTTTTTAAAAAGATTTGAGCAAACACTTCAAAATAGAAGACATATGATGGCAAAAAAATATGCATGAAAAGATGTTCAACATTATTGGTCATTAGGAAAATATAATTTGAACCATAATTAGCTGCTATATAGCCACTAAAATAACTTTTTTTTAAAAAATATGATATTATATGCTTGGGAGGTTGCAGACTGGTAAACAGAAAAATGTTGGGCCTCCTGTCCCACCCCCCAAAATATGGCCATCCTAATCCCCTATAACTGAATATTTTATGTCACAAGGCAATGGGGAACTAAAGATGCAAATGGAAAAAAAATTGCTAATCAGCTGACTTTAAGATTATCTTGGGTTATCCAAGTATTCATCGTAACCACAAGGGTCCTCGAAATGTGGAAAAGGGAGGCAGAAGAGCACACAGCTGGCCAGTGGTGGGACACTCAAATTGTATCAATTTGATTTAGAGCCCTTCCTTAACCATTGTATTGTATAGTTTCTTTTCTGTGAAGTCCCTACATTAAATCTCTAGAAAACTAATACATGTACGGTTGCTCTGGTTGCTGAATGCATGTGCTTGTGTGTATATAGAGGGAATGAGGGTCTGGATCCTTTTGGTGGTTTCACAGTAATATGGTTCAGTGATATGATTATGTAAGGAGGAATTTCCAGCCCAGGGAGGTCAAGTGACTCTTTCTAGGTCACACAGCTGGCTAGTGACTGAGGCGAATCTCCTGACTCCTGGTCAAGTGTGCTTTTCTCAACACAGTACCAACGCACAATATAAATCCCATTTTTAATACAAATATCTATCCTCTTAATCTATTCAAGGCAAAGTCTGCTAGGAAATTTAACCTATTAAGTTGGGTTCCCCCCTCTTTGTACCATATTTTTCCATTTTAAAAATAAGTGTTATTACACTCAAAGGAGAAATACTGACCCCAAAGAGATGAGTTGTAGAAGGGTAAATAAAGACCCAGTTCTTTCCAAAATCTGGGATTGTGCCATCCCACATTGACTCTCTTTCTGAATAGTGTTTGGTACATGTTTTATAAGCTCGGTAACCTAAATTAGATATTGTAAGGGAGAAATAAATTTAATTTGTATTTCATACACAATACTTGAATTCCCATTCTGATCTCAAATGCACATTCTCTTTCTGTTTTCTTGAAATATGCACTGTCTTGGAGCCCCCTGCATATGCCATTTCCACTGAGAACGGCACAGCAGACCTAGCTAGGAACAGAGACCTAGCTGATCTTCCTCCAAGTAAACCCTAGCAAAATACTACAGCAATTGATAAAGTGGTACAGATCAAATAAGAGTTCAACATAGTAAGGTGCTAAAAACTGAGGTATGTGAATTTCACTAGACATATTCTGCATTAGACAAGAGCAAATGGATTTCTCCATTATCTAATTACAGAGAATAGGGATAAGTACTGGTGGCTTTAAGTAGCTTTCAGTAGAAAGAAGCTGCGCAATATGATCTTAGTTCATTAATGAGTCTGATTCTATTAGTTCCGCTGACCTCCTGTGGATATTCAATGATCTAATCCAGATTATCTAGTTGGTTTATCTTTCATTAAGCAGTGCTGTGTAATGGGCATGTACTTCATTCATTCATTCAGTAAATAATTTATTGACTGCCTACCATTTGTGAGGACTGTGCTCAGTTGTTTTAGATCCTAACATGCCTGAGCAGCCATCATTGTTACTTTTGTTTTATTCTTTTATCTTTCTATTTTGATTCATTAGTCTGATTTTAAAGATGCTAAAGAGATTAATTGCTCAAGCTCACATGTCTTTTAAGTAGTAGAATCTGAGCTTTTCTACATTTTAGGCTTCTTTCCGTAGATCACATTATCTTCAGAGGAGGACGTAATGGCAGCATAGCACAATCGGACTAATCTAACCAAGAATATCAACTTGGTCATCCAAACCTGAACCTGTATACTCCTCAGAGACTATCTAGTATGTGTATTTTGCCTAGGCTAAGACATGAAAGATACAATAATATCCAAAGAACACTACAATCAGAAACTTAGAAGCCATCTAGTCTAGCTTTCTTATTTTACATTTTTATTCTTTTTACAATATATGTTGACTGAGAACCTGTTGTATGCTGCACAGTGCTGAGGGTATCCAAGTTCCCATGCTCTCAAGGAGATGACGGTATAGTGGTGGTGAATGACAAGAATACAGGTCATTAGAGTCCTGGCAATGTGAGGGTTAGGTGGTAGGGGACTTAGGAACATAGTGAATAAGCATTCCATCCAGATTGAGGGCATCTAGGAGAAGGTGATAACTTGTTGAGTCCTGAGTAAGATACAAAAGAAACAGAGGACAGCAACTCAAAAGGATTGTAATTCAGACCTCAAGAAAAAGAGACTTGAATTAAATAACTAGGAACTATACTGTTTGAATTTAAACTCTCCCCCTTCTCTGTTCCATGGAGGAGGAAAGAGGACAGTGGCATTACATCTCTGCAGCCAGAGTCCAGGCCAGTGCTCTAAGAATCAGTCTAGCTAGCCCCAAGGACCGAGTGAGAAGGGTAAACATATATAAGCAACATGTGGTGGGTGCTGCTGTGGATTGTTTAGTGCAGTCTCTCATTGCCATAGGAATACAAGAGAATAAACAGACAAACGTCATTGGCTGTGGTGACTATTATTTTGGGCTACCCAAAATATTTATCCTCCATCAAACTTCTTGTGACAATAGAACCTACCTCCTTGACACGAGGATGGGCACTTGCCCCAATCATAGCACTGTATCCGTTTTCCTGGACACAGCTATTGTCCCAAGCAGCTACATCCCAAGTAGAGTACTTCTCTGGGATTAATAAGCAGAAATTGAAAAAGATATTATCTTACCAGTGAGATTGCTAAACTGGAAAGAAGTGAAACTGGGGTACAAATAGGTCATTTTCCTTACCTTGTCGAGGGAGACTAGCTATTGCCCACATCCACACAGAGACAAGCAAAAATGAGATGCGGTGTCCTGCAGCACTCCTGATGTAGTCTATAAGACTCACGTACCTGCCGTTCATTCAGATTTCTGAGTGTCCCTCCAGTGAGCCTCCTACTGGTGAGCCCCCTACTGGTGAGCCCATTCATCTCCTTTTTGTTGGTTGATTTGTTTTAACCCAGTTTGAGATGGGGAACTAATAATTGCAAAAGCGTCCTCCCAAATAGAAAAAAAAAAAAAAACACAAAAGAACAAATTCACATGTCAATACATGCATGCAAAGATCTTTACCATCCTAGGGACGCCTGGGTGGCTCAGCTGGTTGGGCTTCCGACTCTTGATTTTGGCTCAGGTCATGATCTCAGGGTCCTGGGATTGAGCCCCATGTTGGGCTCCACACTCAGTGCTGAGTCTGCCTGTGAATCTCTTTCGCCCTCTCCCACTGCCCCTCTCTCTCTCTCTTAAAAAAAAAAAAATAGAATCTGGAAGGTCTGGTTATCTCACAGGGATTCAGGACAATGAAGGAAGTTTTACTTCTGAATAAGATTTTCTATTACTCAAAATTTAAAAGTATGTTGCCATATTATTTTGGGGGAAAGGATGTAAGAGAAGGATTAGACCAGTGGTCTTAGGGACCATCCTGTCGTGGAAGGAGGTGGGACTACTCAGGCTTTAGTTAAGCGTTCCTCGAAGGAAGGATAGCTACAGATTGATGAACAACATATGGAAGGAACATGTGAAATTTTTATATGGTCCAAAAACTAGAAGCTAACCTAATGTTAGCTAATGTCATTTTTGATTTATGAAATTCAGTGACATGACTCCATCCTTGGGATTTCCAGAATGCTATCAGTATTTACTGGGCTGGCAGAGAAGTTTTAGTTTCCCTACTTTTCAGGTGGAACTATTTGAAATTGCCACAACCAAACCACTTTGACTTATTTTTTTTTTAAAGTAAATTTATAGATTTGTCATAACATACTCCCTCTAGCACAGATGTGCATACTTTATGTGATCTATATGAAATGGGGTCTTTAGCAACCCATAACTACTGATGGAGAGGGAGTATCTCTTCATTCTGAGTGGATATTTGTCCTCCCAAGTTTGGATGATGTAAAAAGCTGTGGCTGCATAATTTGAACTGGGTACATTGGATATCGTGATTTCAAAACTGTTGGTAGAAACTCAGTTGAAAGCCTTGCCCTTCACCCCCCGTCCCACGTGTGTTTCTATCCCAGCCCTCTTCCTTCACATTCACCAAAAGAAGATTTTAGTGTTATCATGTTGTTTTTACTTCAAAGAACTATGAAGCACGGAAGCAAAGCATGAAAATCAGACCGTGGAAGTTCTCTGAAGCTAAAGTGTGCTCTGTCAAAGACGTGAGAACAATGCTACATGAAGTAATAACTTGTACTTTCTTAGGTGGCTCAAGTTATGAATTGCAAAGCAGCAAAGATAATTAAGAATAATGTATAAAAAGGTAGAATCAACATAACTCCTATAAAAAGGTTAATAAGGTTTATCACTTAGACCAGTTTTGAGGCAGGTTTTAAGTTATGTGTGTTTGGAAGGCACCAAAGCAAGTGATTAGATACAATATTTAGCTTGATGTGCAGGGAAAGCAATTGGGATGAAGCAAATCAGTTTCTTAGACTCTAATGCAGGGAACGTGGAGGGTTTTATTAAATATAATGTTAAATTTAGATTTATGGCTCCTGTTGATCCACTAGAATAAACTGACATTGTCCTATCATTATTTTTTAATTTCTTGCATTAGATGTTTTATTAAACAAACAAAAAATAGACTGGAAGAAAAAGTCAGCTCCAGTTTCAGAATAATTTTTGCCTTTTCTCATAATTATTTCAATCTATACCCATTTATTCCCTGCACTGGTGTCACAGAGAGCACACTGCTAGGAGAGAACATTATGTTACAGTGTAGATGAGAGACACAGGGGGAAAGACATTTTCTAATATTGACCTTTTTATATAAATGAACCATGTTATTAACATTTTAAAAAAACCTTTCCATGACCGATGATGCTAGAAGCAATAGAATTTGTCCAGAGAAAGTGCCTCTGGGTTGTCTTTTTCTCAGGAGGTCGTTTCCAGAAATAGTAAGCTGCATTGAGGCATGATGGACAAGCAGAGAGGATAGATGTGGGGGTTCTCTGAGAGAGGATGCCATTCCCAGTTACCCAGGTGAATAGAACTCAGCTACTTAATTCCAGGAGGTGCTTCTGAGTCCTAAGTGTGACCAGATAGCCTGCCCCTTGTAGACTGCCCACATTTCTGCTCCTTTGCTGGGGAAACCCTGCACGGACTACAGCTAAAACCATACAAGGCAGGACCCTGGAGAGGGATGCAACCGAGGGTGTTACCACCTAATAAAGAAAAAACAAAAACGAAAAACTACAACCACAGCTAAAAAGAACCTGAAGTATGATTAGGTCAAGAATGTGGAGCTGTCTGAAGAAATTGGGGGAAAAGAAGTGATAAGCCCCAATCTGGAATTAGCCAGATGCTGAGGCTCCATGAGTGATGAGTTTCTTTTCCAGAGTTATTTACCAGGACCCCCTCCATACCTCAGAGTCATCAGAAGTTCCAGGCATTTCCTTCCCACCCCATATGGAGGCAGGTCCACCTGTCACCTCTGGCTGTGTCCTAAATCCTCAATTCCCAGATGTGAATATAAAATGAGGCAGGGCCCCAGTGGTGCTGCTCTTATGGCCTTTTTCAGATTTATTGTATGGCCTGGTCCTGTGTTGCTTGCCTGCCCCACTCTGCCACTACTGAACTGTGAAATCTTCATGCCTTGGCTCCCTGACCAGGAGTATCTGCAGATTACTTCTGGTTAGAAAACTTCTAGTCTTTACCATCTTAAGTCCACCTTATTCTTTTGCCACTTAACAGCCTGTCAAGGAAACAACTCCATCCTCCCCTGCTCTGGGGAATTGGAAGGGAGACTCTTTATCCCCTGAAAGGGTGAAATGTGAGGAGTTTAAGATAGACAGGTAGAGGCTAGAGTTCTACCTTGACCATTGGTTAATTTGTTAGCACTAGGTAGAAAAGGAATTTCTAATCTCTTACTTTGGCCCTAGCTCAGGGGACCTTCCTATGCCCCAGTGAGTCCCAAACCCAAAATCCCATGTCCACAGTGGCAGCATCTGCTTCCCATAGTGTATGTATGATACACAGGGATAGGCTGACTACTAAAGATACTCAGGATAGTTTTCAACAGTAAAAATATGTCCATGATGACTTTGAGTAACAGAATCGTCACGTTATCACATTACATCAAACTCACAAATTTGTGCATTGTATTAGCATGAAGCTAAGATAGAAGTGGTGGGTTTATTTAAAGAATAGTAGTACAGGAGGTACAGAGATACAGAAAAAAACAATGAAGGGTCGAGTAAGTGATTGGGGGATTAGGAAACCTCAAAGTAGAGGATTAATGAGCAGAGATGGAACGTGCAGCAGCTGACTTGAATGGTTTTATCAGGAACCTTGTGCCCATCTGGCTCCTTGATTCCCTACACAGCCCTAGAGATTGACACGATGGCAGGTTGAGGCAAGCTTTCCTCATCCCCAAGCCTTGGCATGCCCAAGTCCATGAGTCAGTGCAAGAATGCAGGGTAAAGATGAGCTGCTTCTTTGGACTCTCAAACATGAGAGAGTTGATGAGATTCCTCCCAGTGTCATGGCAGTTTGGGCCCCTCCTTCTAGGGACGGTGCCACTGACTGCTGCTACAGAACCCTAAAAAGGTGGGGGGATTCACTGAGTGACTCATAGGTGAGCTCTCCCACACACCTCCACTGGGGACCAAGGCAATTTGGGGCTACCATCCTCCATGGAGCCAGGGCAGGGGAAAGTATTTCTATCAGCATCTGTAATAGTAGGGGTCAACATTTACCATGATCCCCTGGGTGAGGATCTGTGGAATAATATGTGAAAATATCAGTGGATAGCTATTGATGTAAATACTCAGGAATTTTATGTGCTTTCTTCCTGTTTCTGGTGTCACAACTCTACTTGGGGTTTTATGGCTGATAAGTAAGGAGATACTGAGCACTAGTAGAAAATACCTAAATAGTAAGTGTGTTTGTTTCCTAGAGGTATTATAACAAATTACCACAAACTTGGTGGCATAAAATCATAGGAACATATTCTCTCACAGTTCTGGATGTCAGGAGCCCAAAATCAGTATGCCAGGTGTACCACATGTTCCCTCTGGAGGCTCTGAGGGAGAATCCATTTCCTGCCTCCTCTAGTCTCTGGGTGGCTTTTGGCATTGCTCAGCATTCATTGACTTGTGGCCACATCACTCTTTGTCTCCATCTTCATTTCACCTTCTATGTGCAGGTGCAGATTATCTTCTTTTGTCTTCTCTTTTGTCTGTCTCTATAATAAGGGTACTTGTGACTGGCACTCAGGATAATCTAGGATAATCTCTCTGCCTCAAGATCCTTAATCAAATCTTCAAAGACCCTTTTTCCAAATGAAGTAATATTTATAGGTCCCGGGGTGTATTCATTAGAATTCTTCAGAGAAACAGAACCAACAGAGGGTGTGTGTGTGTGTGTGTGTGTGTGTGTACTATATATATGAGGGAGACATAAGAAGAGAAAGAGATTTATTTTAAGGAATTGGCTCACACTATTGTGGAGGCTTGTTGAGTCCAAAATCTGCAAGGTAGGCCATCAGGCTGGAGACCTAGGGAAGACTTTTAGTTCAAGTCCAAAGGTAGTCTGATGGCAGAATTCCTTCTCACTTGGGGAAGGTCAGTCTTTGTTCTATTAAGGCCTTTGACTGATTGGGCAAGGCCTGCACACATTATGGAGGATAATCTGCTTTATTCAGATTACTTACTTAATTTTTCAAAAACCACATGTAGGGCGCCTGGGTGGCTCAGTCGTTAAGCGTCTGCCTTCGGCTCAGGTCATGATCCCAGGGTCCTGGGATCGAGTCCCACATCGGGCTCCCTGCTCCGCAGGAAGCCTGCTTCTCCCTCTCCCACTCCCCCTGCTTGTGTTCCTGCTCTCGCTATCTCTCACTCTGTCAAATAAATAAATAAAATCTTTAAAAAAAAAAAAAAACCACATGTAGGGTAATTTTTGACCCAGAATATGAGCCCCATGGTTCAGCCTAGTTGACACAAAATTAACCATCACGTAGGTATTCAGACATCTTTGGGAGCCCTTATCAGCTTACCATAGTATATAAATACTAGATACTATTCTCAGCTTTTATATGTATTAACTTATTTAATATTCACAACAACTTTGGGGGTAGAATTCATTTTACAAATGAAGAAGCTGAAACAGAAGATACAGGATTTGACTGAAGTCATATAAGTGGTAGGTGATGGAGTGTGGATTTGGACCCAGGCAGTCTGGCTTCATCCAATTAAGTTTGCATTGAAGGGTCATATTTCTGGTAAATCTCCATCTTCATTGTGTCATGGGTCTTTAAATTACATTCAATATTTGCTATTTCTGCCTGAATAATTTTTACTTGCTGATTCATTATATGAGAATAGTCAGTGCTAAGGGCAGGGTAGTTTCTGTAGTAATCTCTCCTTTTTCCTCCTCCTACTGAAATGACTACCTAACACCCCTGTTTTGACTTTGTCCACATACTGTGGCCTCTATCTTTGCTTGACATTGAATAAACACTTACCTGGTCCTGGCTCAGGCCAGGTCCTATTCCAGATGCTGGGGGTACAGTGAAGGACTGCACTCCTTTTTAGTGCTAGCAACTTCTTCCTGACCCCACCACATGTGATGCCGTTGTCTTTCTCTGATCAGATGCTGGAAATTGGCTCAGAGGAACTAAGATAAAATATGTCCTCTGATTCAGTTCCAACCTGAAGAAGTTGTAAGATACTTTGAGTATTTAATGATCTTGGGAGACATAACAAGGGTCTTAAAGCACATTTAGTCATCCAGGCCTTTTCTTATCTCAAAACCTGGGTATGGCCAATAAGCTTAGCACATCACAAGAAGGAGCCAGACAGATGTAAATACTCAGGCTAGAAGTCAAGCAGCTTTATGTTGGGTCTTCCTCTCAGGCTCTCAGCAAAACAAGGAGAATCTCCATCTTCTTAAACTGAAATTTCATAAAACAAAGGTGTTTTTTTCAATGTCTGTTTCTCTTTTCCTAAATACTTCACAATGCTGTTTAGAAAGATGGAGATTTTGATAGCTAAGTATTATTATATTTTCTGTTATGATTAAAATTTAATAGTAATCTTTTTTTTTTTTTTTTTTAATCTCAGTAGAGTTTCTGTTTTCTAAGTGCTTCCATGCATGTGACCTGCTTCAGCCTCATGGTGACCCTGCTGCATAAATAGGACAGGAAGGGCCTTCATTTCATGGATAAACTCAGACTGGGAGGAGTTAAGTCCCCCAAAATACACACATAGTGAATTGACCTGTTCTGTTCATCATTAGTTTTTAGACATTCCTGAGTGAAATTTGCAGAGTACAGAGAAGAAGGAAATATAAGACACATTATATGTTCTACCTTCTTCTGCACAGTAATGGCAGGTGCTTCTATTTTAGAAAGGTAAAAACTGTTGTGGTCCCTTAGACTATTTCTACAATCTAAATGATTTTCAAGCTGGGAAAGTCCTAACAGTTCCTTGAATAAAGTCAGTTTTCTGAAAATAACTTAATAAGCTATATGTAAAAATGTAAGTACTATACATATGTTCAGCCCCCTATAACCTATTATAATACACTAAGGGAATCTTACATTAATTTTTACTGCCCTTATTTTACATAGTGCTGTCCTGATGTTAGAAACTGAGGTATTGGATAAAAGCGCTCCAACCTGACCTGATTTATTGGTTGATCTTTAAGTCATAGCCACACATGAATATAAAATGCACCCTTTTGCTTGAGAAAGTGTGAATACATATTCTAAATGGAGTGTTTCTAAGTGGTGTTTTTACTATTTTTTAATTTATGCTAAAAGTTTTCTAAATCAAATTTGACCAGAGCGTCTAGAGGACATACGTACCCCACACATGGAGATACTTATGTACACATGTTGTATGCAGTTAAAAGCATGCACTGTGGTGTCAGACCACTTGCATCTATCAGTAACAAGCTGATTTATCTAAGTGACCTTAGATAAATGACTTAATCTCTCTAAGAATTGTCTTCATTTTCCAGAGATAGGAAATTAATGATCTGACCTGTCCCATGGGCTTGTTTAGGAGATTACATGATAAAACGATTGGAAAATGGTACAGCCGTAACAATAGCCTACCCATAGTTAACACTCAGGACATATTAGCTATTGTTATTATTATTCACAGGACAGTCTCATTTACCCAAAGTGGCTTAGATGACAACACACAACAGAATATAAAAGAGAACCAGGGGGGGAAAATCAGAAGGCCTATCTATTACTGTCCATCTGCTGCCATAACAAATCACCACAAATCTAGTAGTACAAAATAACATGGATTTATTATCTTACAGTGCTGGAGGTCAGAAATCTGAAATCTAAATAGGCCTGCATTCATTCTGGAGGCTCTAGTAGAAAATTTGTTCCTTGTCTTTTCCAACTTCTAGAGTGATCTCTTCTTCCATCTTCAAAGCCAACAATGGCTGCTGAGGTCTTACACTGATGTTCCTCTTCTGTTGTCAAATATCCTTCTGCCTCCCTCTTATAAGGACTCTTGTGATTACATTAGGTTCTCCCAGATATCCAGGATAATCTCAAGATTCTTAATCCCATTTGCAAAGTCCCTCTTGCCATGTAAGGCCACATATTCATAGGTTCTGGGGATTTGGATGCAGACATCTTGGTGGGGGAGCACATTATTTAGCCTACTAAAGCTTATGCCAAATATATACCATCATAACCATATGTTAAAGTTCATGGACTCTATTTATTGCAAAGTTCCAACTCAGAGGCTTCTTTCTCTTACCATTGGTGCTATTCCAATAAACGTGGTTCTCTAGTCCTTAGTAGCCCACTGCCAATTAGAAATAGTCAGTCATTGTGTGCCTGGGAAAGGCCGGGAAGTTAGGGACCTCACTTTGGCTCACATCCCATTGGCCAGAACATAGTCACATGCCTGCACACTCCTCAGCTCAAAGGATCTGGGAAATAGAGGCTGATGCCCACAAGAAAAAAGAGAGGTTCATAAATCCATACCAGTGTCTATCATTCTGTGGCCATTGTAATGAAACAAGTTAGAAATGAGGGCAGAGGAGGGTCCAAGAGGAAAACTGAAAGGGAATAGAAAGAGAGCTAAGATAAGTTTCCACTTCATAGTTTGACAAAGACCCACAGGGAAGAGAGTGAGGACGACCTGAGCATCTAAAATCAATGACGTAGTCTGGCATGCCTTCGGAGACTTGGCTGCTGAGCCAAACCGTCTCCTGGAAGATCTCAGAATTACTGCGCCATGTCCCAGGCCAGATTACAGAGGCCAGCGAACAGAGCCCTGTCAAATACAAATAGGACCATCTCCTCGGTGCACTGAGAACAATCTAACATCTAGGATACCAAATCTATGCCTCAAAAAGCAAGAGGAATACCTAGCAGTACTTTTTAAGTGGAGGAAAATAGTTTTCCTTTTTGCTTTCTATAGCTAATAACTAGGTATTGAAAGCAGTAAGGTATGAGAAAACTGAAAAGTGGCCTCAAAGCACAGAGAGTCCAGGGGACTCAGGGAGACTGACAGTGAAGATGAGTTTTCTGGCACCTCCCGCCTCTCAGTACAAAACTTCCCTGTTGCTCCTAGAGGTAACACTCTTCCTCCCATTCTTTTGTGATTTGTTTTAGATAGAATTTGGAATATCAGGTTACCTTCTCTCTGGGTTGAGAAATAGAAAAATGAAGCCAGAATGCAAAGTTGTCACCAAGTTATTGAGTGTCCTGGTAAAGTAAAAGGACTGGTGAGGAAATAAACCAGGCTCTTCCAAAGAAAATAAAACATCAGGCTAAGGTTATGGATTTTCAAGACTTAGGTCATCTTTTCAGCAAGTCTGAAAAATTTGAATCAGAATTTGAGAGCCCATCATTTTCCGTACTTTTAAAGTAACCATGCAAATGTATACCAGCCCACAAGCCCAGTGCTAGGACAAACTGAGGTACAAGATTGATATGACAGAGTAGGTTTGATAAAATTTGTGCACCTGGAGGCATCTAATACCCTTTGTTTCTCTGTTCTAAAGTTTTTTTATCTGGCTTTCATGGGGTTTTGAGACTGGAAAAGTCTGGACCTCTCTCAGCTCTCAGTACTAAATGGCACAGTTGGTCATACAAGTAAAAACCTCTTCCAACCCTGCACTGCAGCTTAGAGTGTGCAGTAACCAGACACATGCATTTGCATTAGAACAACCCCTTATGGCCAAAGTCAAGTTCACTAGATGAGATGAATATCTGTGAAACTCCAGGTAAGCCACTCTCTGGAATAAAAGAGTTGCTTTTTTACAAAATGGGGGTTGGTGAAATACAAGTGAAATATGAGATGTGAAGTTATTTTGAATGAGCTAAAATATCACACAAATGCAGATTGTTAATATTTTCAGTAGATTTGTTCATATCCCACAGAGGTGTGTTTGCTACAGATGCGAAATAACATGTACATTGGGATCAGATCTGGAATCACATCCACCATTTACTAAACATGAAATCCTGGGAAAATTTTGTAACTTAACTAAGCCTTGATTTTCTTTTTCATCTTTTATTGGGAATAATAGGAATTTCATAGAATTTTTAGAAACTTAAGCAAAAAGGGTATGGCACAGTGCCCAGCATCTGGCAGCATCTTCAGTCAGTGTTAGTTTCATTCCCTCCTTCCCCACAGCACAAAGGTAGATAGATGCCATCTAGGAAGGTGGATGACCTTGATGAAGGATGTTAAATATGGGACTGCCAAAAATCTGAACCAGTACTTGAATAGAAGCCTCCATATGATCCGTTTCTTTGGCTAGCCCAAGCAGAAAGCACAACATCCCTCCAAGCACACTGAAGGTAAGGTCACCTCTTCAGGAATTGTCAACTTTGATTGGAGAGGTGAAACTTGTCAAATGGAATGTTCACCTACCTATCAAACAAGCCATTCTAGCTAAACTTCACAAACCTCTTGAGTCTAAGAAATGAAATTAGAAACATCAAGGAAAGGGATTCTTGTGGGTTTTCTACACAGTAATCATTTAGAATCATATACCTATATTAGCAGGAGAGAGAGGGATCTCACTTTCATGGACAATTACTAACTGACCCAAAGACTTAGCATCAAAGAAAGACATGCTTTGTTTTTGAGAATTGGCAATTAAAAAAAAAAAAAGGCATTTTGAAAAGTGTGTGCCAACTCTGTTCCAAGCATGCTGACTACTTCACTTATCTCATGTAATCCTTAAGTGACAACTTTATGAAGGGATAAGGTGATTACCACAGTTACTAGTTCACATAGCAAGGTGACCCAGTCCCAATCTCCTTTGCATGGCACCTAACTCCTGCTGCACAGACCAGATAAATACATAGATAAGCTGGTAGAGTATCCCCCAGAGTGTGGTATTGTACCCCTGCCCCGGTTGTTTGAAGATAATTTTATTTTTTTTATTTTTTTTATTTTTTTTAATATTTTATTTATTTATTTGAGAGAGAGAATGAGATAGAGAGAGAGAGCATGAGAGGGGGGAGGGTCAGAGGGAGGAGCAGACTCCCTGCCGAGCAGGGAGCCTGATGCGGGACTCGATCCCGGGACTCCAGGATCATGACCTGAGCCGAAGGCAGTTGCTTAACCAACTGAGCCACCCAGGCGCCCGAAGATAATTTTAAGTTAAGATGACATTAAGTAACATTAATTAACCTGGTGGAAAAAATGACTTCTCTACCTTTTTATACCCCAAAGAGAACCTCTCAGCCTGGTGCTGCATGTCTTTAACTCCTCTAACACTTTTTAATCTCCTGGAGAGCAGACTTCAGGCCCTGATGAGATTTCTGTAGTCAATACCACCTAGCTAGAACTTAATACCTGTTTTTGCTTTCAGTGTATGTTTTTAATTGCATACACCTAAGACCAATACAATGTTATATGTCAGTTATATCTCAATCAATCAATCAACCAACTAGAAGAAGGGGAAATAAGAGAGGAAGGGGATTCCTATCAGGAAAATAAGAAAAAGACAGAATGTTACTCAGCAAATCTACATATGAGCCTCCTGCTGTGTGAAGTCAGGGTGAAACATAGTGTTAAGAGGATAACCACATGGAGGAGTGAAGGAGATGGGTGGTCTTAGGTGGTTGCCAGGTTTCAGGTTAGATGCGGTCTTTTTCAGCCTGGATTCCTGGACGAATCAAGCTCTGCTGCACAGAGTTATCTGCTGTGTGTGGTGCATCAACTGCCCTCTTAGGCATCTAGAATGGTTCTACATATGTGCAAAAAAATAATAGCTTTAAGGAGTATTAGTAAATAATAGTATAGGTGGTGAAAATGCTCTAAGTTCAGGGCGCCTGGGTGGCTCAGACGGTTAAGCAGCTGCCTTCCACTCAGGTCATGATCCCAGGGTCCTAGGATCCAGTCCCACATCGGGCTCCCTGGTCCGCGAAGAGCCTGCTTCTCCCTCTCCCTCTGCCTGCCGCTCTGCCTATCTGTGCGCTCTCTCTCTCTCTGTCTCTGTCAAATAAATAAATAAAATCTTTTTAAAAAATGCTCTAAGTTCTTCAGAGTGGTACACAGTGATGAGCAGAAACACAAATGTGGCACTAGAATGATCAAGATGTAAAGACATTCTCCACTGAAATACAATACTGAAGCCCTTAGAGGAGCCACCATAAAAGGGTGAATACTGCCTGCACGTAAGAGCCACAGTCCCAGCCATAGTCCAGGGGGGTACAGTTTTGCCCACCAGGGACATCTGGCAATGTCTGGACACATCTCGGTTGTCACAGTTTGGGGGGTGGTTGTGGGTATGATGTTACTGGCATCTGGTGCATAGATAGAGACCAAGAAAGTTGTAAAACAGTAAGACAGCCCACAGCAGGGAGTTGACCCTATCCTGTCAGGGGTGCCCCAAGGTGGAGAAATTGGGCTCTATCTTGACTGTAAGTGCTGGAGGTGATCCGGCAAGTGCTGCCGCTTGTCTGCTTGTCCTATCGGAAGGCCAAGTCCCTAGTTGATCAAGTTCATGTGTCACATTATAGTTGGCAATACTTGGGTGTTTTGACCTTTGGATGAACTTTTCTGCTTGTTCTAGACAAATTATTTAATTATGAAGTATCTTCTATTTTAACTTTTAATTCAAAGAGTGTACCGGCAATGAGCAGCATTCCTGCCCCTGATACTGCTATAACTATATGCGCAAACCTTTTGTTACCCGTGTTTTAATTGTTTCAGCTTTAAAAAGGAAACTCATGTGGGCAATTCTGATCAAAGGAATGTGATAGTTTTTATTTCAGCCGTTTGGACCATTTCATCACATATTGTCTGACGATTTTTATCCTTTAGCTTATTATATACTTTTACTTGTAAATCTATACTTTACTTGAAAAAAATATTTCTATAATGACATGTATTTTACCACATGCAATTAAACAGATGTGATATCAGCATCTGAGCCTCCATTCCTATTTCTGAAGAATACGTAGGGGCTTGGTCTGAAATTATACCAACCTGGGTCCATACCTGAAAATTGGATTTTCAGACTAATTATATGGGTTTGTTTTCTTGTGTCTTTCTTCCAAATAGAAACTTCAGAAAGTAAACATGAGTTCATTGGAGATTTCTATCACTAGGGAGTGGGAAAGTCAAGAGTTTTGCTATAATGAGATTGACCTGTGTTTGGTGAAAAATACTAGTGTTACTCACTACAATGGAGAAAAGTCATGTAGCCTATAAATTCATTTTTATAAAGGAATGAAAGAACATGTAATTTTTTGGGATTTATCCTAGAATTACTTGAAGGCAGGGTATCTTGGAAGAATAAAAATATTAACTAATAATTAGCCCCTCTCCACAGACTTGGAAGCTATTATCTGTGTTAGATGGTACCTCATTGACTGAATATTTGTCACTTCTGTGCTTCAGCAGTGCAAAACAAATGCAAAATGAAACTGCAAATCCAACAAATCTTGCCCCTGAAATGCAGGATATAAGAAAGCCCCTAAGAGAGAAAGAAACAAAGCCATTGACATGGAGGATCCAGTAGAGAAACAGTTCAGAGGAATATTGGCAAGAATGTTTATAAAATAAATGCTTTAGAAGAGGAAAATTTAAATATTAAAAATAAAGACAGGCTCTTGGGAAAATTGATGAAGCCTTCAAATGCTTTTGCAGAAGTGACTATTTTGATTATCATACTGTGAAAGTCAAACATGCAAGAAAGGTCATTGTATCACTCCACTGTCCAAATTAGAAAAAATATTTTTGTCCCTTAATAATCAATGCTTGATTTAAGCTGGCTCATTCTGACATTTTATGCAAAGTTACATTCAAAATTTAAATATTGTTAACTTTGGAATAAAATTTTTGCAATTTTGGTATCATTTTTCAAGATAACATTCCAATCAAACATTTCATTACATATTATGAATTTTTGGTTCCCATTTTAATTGTATTCATTTTAAATGATCTTTTTCTAGAACCATTTATCCTTGGACAGCTATCACTTCTTGTTATAGAATCTCATAAAATAGTAGAGTTGAAAAGAACAACTTTCAGAAGCTATAAATTTCACCACCTTTTCCCAAATAAATGAGATTGAATGTGATTGTCACCTGTCTCAAGGTAACAAATTACACAAAACATTTTAATGAAATATGAAATTATGACAAGCCAGTAAAATAATTTCCAGACAAGAAAGGTAACCCTCTTGAAGACCCTTGGATGGTGCTTCTGAATTTGAAATCATTTGTTCATAGAGGAGCATAAATAGGGGCACCTGGGTGGCTCAGTCAGTTCAGTCTGCCTTCCACTCAGGTCATGATCCCAGGGTCCTGGGATTGAACCCCTCATTGGGCTCCCTGCTTAGTGGGGATTCTGCTTATTCCTCCCCTCTGCTCCTCCCTCTCTGCTCATGCTCTCTCTCTCAAATAAATAAAATCTTTTTAAAAAAGCAATAAATATAACTATTTTTGCCCATATATACGTATGTCTCACTCATATTTTTTGGTAAATGGTGAGAGAATGGGAATTGGGAACCCCATGTCTGCCACTTCCTCTGAATTAGTCATTCTCTGCTTCTCCTAAAAATCTGTTCCAGTTCAGTGTTTATTTTTGTATTCTCCTTCACTTAATGTAATCTGTGATGGATCACTGTGCAATTAATTCAAATTACTAACATATCATTATGATAATCTTTGTAACTACCTTGAAATGAATATGGTCCTGATTTGACAAGTTCTCACTGTCTGGTATAGGAAACCATGTGAATGCATCTGCTTTCTTCGTGTTCTGAAGATAGTGAGTTTATCATGTTCTTACTGTGTTTTTTTCTCACTTCCACCATTCTCAGCATCCTACATCCCCATTAACCAGAGTCTTCTCAAACTCATGATTCATGAGCCAGAAATGGCTTATAAACATGTTTGTCCCCACGCCTATGAGATTTTTTAAATTTGTATTAGTGGTTGGGTTCAAAAATTAGATTGTTTACATAAGCCCAAATTTCTAGCTTGTCATAAAACAAAACAAAAAACAGATCTTGCAGAATTGTTTCGCCATCTGCACCAGTCAGCTAAAACTTGGTAACATTTGGCCTTTTTTTACACAACACCCACCTTACACTGTGCCTCAGTTTTCTCAGGTCCTATTGTCCCTATGAAGACAAAATATCAGTTGCTATTTTATATCTGTGCTAGTCTTTTTCTTACAGTGGAGTTAAGGTGAAATAGTTCATGTATCCATGTCCCGAGAGAAAAATGGGAAAATAAAAAAGACAGAGAGGGCTGCATGTTTTACAGAAAATGGGAGGGAGGCTTCTTACACTCTTTTTTTCCCTAAGACTCATACAGTCACTTGAGTTGGCAATCCCTGATTTAGCCCATTGTTCCCCATTAAGTATTTGTATTTGTTAAGTTTCTCCAAAGAAACAGAATCTTTAGAATATACATCTTTAGAAAGGGATTTATTGGGGCACCTGGGTGGCTCAGTCCATTGAGCATTGGACTCTTGATTTCGGCTCAGGTCATGATCTCAGGGTCCTGAGACCAAGCACCATGTCAGACTCCATGCTGGGCAAGGAGTCTGCTTAAGATTCTCTCTCTTCTTCTCCCTCTGTCCCCCTGCCTCCACTCACGCTTCGAAAGAAAGAAAGGAAGGAAGGAAGGAAGGAAGGAAGGAAGGAAGGAAGGAAGGAAGGAAGGAAAGAAAAGAAGAGAAAGAGACAAAAATAAGAAAGATTTATTATAAGGTGTTGGCTCATGCAGTTATGGAAGCTGAGGCGTCCCATGATCTGCCATCTGTAAGCTGGAGACCCAAAAAGGCTGGTGGTGTATTTCCAAGGCCTGAGAGGTGTGGAACCAGTTGTGTACATTCCAGTCTAGGCTTGGAGGCCTGAGAACAAGGGAGCATCAAGGGCAGGAGAAGATCAACGTTACAGCTCAAGCAGGCTGGCAGAGCTAATTCAACCTTCTTTCACCTTTTTGTTCTATTCAGGACCTCAACAGATTGGATGATGCCCTCCCACACTGGGGAGGGCCATCTGGTTTACTCAGTGCACCAATTCAAATGCTAATCTCATATGTAAACACCCTCACAGACACACCCCAAGTTTTGTTTAACCAGCTATCTGGTGATCCTATGGCCCAGTCACATTGACAAATGAACCTTCTCAGTGTTCCGTGGGGATAAAAAGTATGAATCAATACATGAATTAATGCAGATGAAAAGTGTGTATATGCCTCACAGACCAAGCTAGGCTGTCATGGGGATATTTCGCCAATGTTTGGAAGTGCACACCACAAATCTTAAAACCAACAAATTTTCATACTGGACTAGTGGCTATGTGTATATGATTATCAGATTGTTTATTCCCAGTTCTCTGCCTTTTCCAGAGAAGCTTGAGTTCTGCCAGAAATTTATGTGAAAAGAGAACAAGACAGCACAAGTGTTGTTCTTGTATTTACTGCTTTAGAATCATCCTGGATTTATTTATTCATTTTTTACTTCCTTTCCTCCTCCTCCTATATGCTTATCATAAAGAGGTCTCTCATTTTATCTCAAACTGATTTAAGCTTAAACAGAAGCGTTTGCCTGCTTTTCTTGATAAGAACAGACTAATGCCTTTTTCCTCTTCCCAAGTAAAGAAATCTCTAGAATGTGTGAAACTGTTATAGCAGGTCCCAATTCCTAACGGACAGACTGGTCCTTTATTTAACATTCTGCCTTGGGGGCTACACTGAGGAGCTGAAAGTTCAAGGCCCTAATCAACAAAACTCTAGTGAAATATTTTAAAATACAGCCAGTAACCATCCAGATAATGGCCCTACAAGAGAGTTAAAAGCTCTCTGGCATGTTTATATCTGACCTTCATCTATTAACCTCAAGGAAAGGTAATGAAACTTGCACTCAAGAGAGATGATATTATCTACTTCAGGATAAATCTATTTAATGAATAAGTAATAAGCAAATTTTTAAAGAATATGAAATTCCTGGGGACTCTTTGGAAAAAATTTAAAATCACAATTTGGGAGTGTGTTTACCATATAATTATGTAAATGATAATTAGCCCACAATTTCTGAGCCTGAAAGTTTCTTCATTACTAAATAATGCACTAGAAAGAAAACAAACCACTACCACAAAATCTGTAATAGCCAACATCAATTAAATATGGATTTCTAGAATCTTATTTTAGCTGTACTAAAATGCCTTTGTAACAATATCAAACAGTGACAAAGACACTTGGAAGAAGGGTTGGAATAGAAAGAAATGAAGCAGCTATGAGTTAGAAAAATACCTTTATCTTGAGTGATGTGGAGGCTCATGAAAGGAATGGGACATAGTTAACTGTGGTGAGGGAGATTAATTTGTGTTTGTTTGCCATTTTACACTGGGGTAAGACAAAAGTTAAATGAGAGAGCTTATTAATGCTTTGTTCAGCGCTTTGAAGACCCACCCCCACCTCCAACCATTGCTTACCAAGGAAACTTAAAACTCCTTCTGGTATTCTAGACCCCTCACCATCTGGCCTTTGCTCCTATGATTTAAACAGATTTCTTACTCCTCCTTCAGAAAATAGTAAAGCCTAGGGTTATGGGTCTGGATTTAATTTCTAATTCTACCATTAACTGTCTGTGTGACTTTGGATAAGATTATTCAATTTCTCTTAGCATCCATTTCTATCTGTAAAAGAGATCATTCATCATAGGCTTAGATGAGGATTAAATGAGATCGTCTGTGTCATGGACTTAGCCGCATGGTGGGCATGAAGTAGGCATATCAGAAATGGAGCTGTTACAAAGATAAATTTAACTTCTCTCTGGTCCCTGGCAGTGGCCCACCTTCAGGCTTCTTCCCACCCCAGTTCTTCAAGTCCATGTCCATCCTTCAGGTCCCTCTCCATAAAGCTTCCAGGGCTCCCCACCTTTACTGAATGTCACATTTTACCTCTCCGGCTTCCTGTTCTTTTCCCGGGAAGACGCATACTCGGCAGTTGACCGAAAGCTCCATAGGAACAGAAAACATGTCCCAGCCATGTTTGTTATACCCCAGTGTCCAGCGGGTATTGGGCACTGTATGCATACTAGGTGATGAGCAAGGCAGAGAGAGGAAAAGGTGAAAGGAGGGGAGAGGAAAGGGAGCCAGAGAAAGAAAAAGCAAATGGAAAGTGAGAACACAAATACTCCCATAAGAAGAAGCCCCCCCCCCCCAGAGAAGGGGAGAGAATGGAAAGCAGAGCAGGAGTACATGGCTCTGTTTCTCTATCTGCAGTTGCTGCTGCCAGCCAGTAAATGGCCCCTGCAGCTCTTCAGTGGGATCTCTGCTAGAATGAAGCAGCTCTGTGTAAACAATATCTCTGTGTGGTCATCAAAGAATGCGTGATAGGCTCTCTGTGTGAGGAGTATATAATAGACTCTCCAATGAGGTTGCTGCTTCGCCCCTTTGCTACTTCTGTACACTGCTCTGATGAAATCTCAGAATGTGTTAAAACTAGGACCACTGGAATTAGAGCATTGAAGTCAGGATAGTGCAGAAGGATAAGTCTTTCTGAGGCGTAGGGATTCTAAAATGATGACCCTCTCCACCATCACCCCTGGCCTGCAGTCAGCCTCAGAGTCTGTGGGAATTATTCTCGCTGTGACGCTTGCCCACAGTTCTCATTCTTCCCTCACCTGTGCTCTATAGCTGCTGCCGCCTGTTTTCACTAAAAGGTAGATTTGGGGGGTTTCTATTTTCATCCATCTTGTTAAAATTCAATAATCCTCCTCCAGGGATGTTTTTGCCTGAGCTCTTCATGACTTGATGTCTAAACCAGTAGCTGGAGAGGTCCTGATAAGGAAGGTTGAGGCTGGGCATTGCTGGGGACAAGAGAGTGTCACACCTGGATTCTTCTCCCTAGGACCCTGCTGTCTGGAGCTCAGGGTTGACCTCACAGACTACAGAGACAGCTGTTCATGACATGTGGCTTCAGGAATGTAGGAAGGGGCCTTACTCTTAAATTCTCCCATGTCAGCCTCTGTTATTTGAAGAATCATGGACAAAGGGAGGGCTCAGTCTTGAGATAATAGACACAGTTCTCTCTTCTACTATGTGCCTGGTCTTACTCTATACATTTTACAGATATTTTGTGCTTTAAGTTAATCCCTATGTCAATCGTATTGATTCACATATTCACTTATACTATATACATTTACTAAGCATCTACGATGTTCCCCAAAAATGGAGTAAGCAGTTAATAAAACAGTCTCTGCTCTTCTAAAGCTTACCAAAATAAACTAAACATATAACATGTCAGGTGGTTGCCAGTGTTTTGATGAAAATAAGCAAAGTACAATCAGCAAATAAAGAATGTGACTGGGAGAGGAGAGGACTGTTATTTATATAAAGCGATCAGGGAATGCCTCTCTGATGAGGTCACTCTTGAGCAAAAATCAAAAGGAAAGGAAAGGAGGAGGAAATACTCTGGGAAGAGTGGTCTAAGCAGAAGGGCCGTAAGTGCAAAGGCTCTGAGGCAGGAGTGTACTGGCTATTTCTCAGGAATAGCATTAAGTTAGATAGGTGAGTAGAGTAAAGAAGAAAAAGAAGATGGAGTGGTACAGGTGAGGCCAGGGAGGAAGTGGGTAGCCTCGTCATGCACAGTCTGGTTAGGGTCAGAATTTTGGTTCTCCTGAGTGAGATGGGGAGTTTGAGCAGGGGAATGCCATGACGTGAGTTATGTTTCCCAGTGTTCATTCCTACTATTGCATGACAAACCACAGAAAGGAAGCAAGAGTCAGCAAGAGATGATGGCATGGACTTCGGCAGTAAAAGTCGTGAGAAGTAGTGGGATTCTCAGTATAATTTCTAATGGATTGAATGTGGAGTGTATGTAAGAGAAAGAAAGAGGGCGAACAAATCTCTAAGGATTTCGTCCTGAGTCACTGAACAAATGGAGCTGCTATTTTCTGACATGGGAAAGACTAAGAAAGAAGTAGATTAACTTAAATCTGTGAGGTATTACTGTCCCATTTTACATATGGGGAAACTGAGACATGGAATTAATATAAGTTGCCCAAGGTCATATAACTAGAAAAAAATTAGTGGATTTGACCCTAACCCTATTTGATTCTATCAACCTAGCTAATTCCACAAGGCAAATGTCAATTATAAAATATATATTATGTGACAACATGTATTATATAGTAAATTATATTAGTATTCTCTTGATTATAAGTTACAGAAATTCTAAAGCTAACTGAGGCAAAAAAAATGTAGAACATAAAAGGAAAAATAGGGAAAGGATAGTCTACCCGATGGCTCATATACTGGGAAGGATACCTGCGTAGGTAACTCCCAGAACCGAGGAACAAGCTATGGGAACCAGGGTTTCAGAACTGGACATAAGGCTCCAAGTCAGTAAAATTCTCTCTCTCTAAGCACCTGAAATTCTGTTCTTGTCTTCTCTTGAGCATCAGACCTAACGTCTCCAACATTATGTTGACAGACAACTTTTACAGGATGGCAAACATGAATATTAGCGGCCATAGTTGTTCATCCCAGACAAAACAGAGTTTCTCTCCCCCCACATTTAGACACCAATCCAAGGTATAAATGATTATTCAAAATAATCCCCCCTATCATAAAAAGACTGTACCTCCCCACCCATTGCCATGTGATTTGCCAAGTCTCCAATGGGCCAAGTGTACATCCACCTTATTGAATTTCATTCTGGCTATGTGACATGCTTTGGTCAACGGAAGGAAAGTGACCACAGTGTATGCCATATTTGAATGTAAACTTTAAGAAGCATCACAGTTTTCCACTAGCCTTTGCTTTTCTCCTCTTTCACAAGGCAAGGTATGCCCCTTATGCTCCATTGGCCTGGACCCCAGAATGAAAAGATACGTAGAAACACAAACCCAACATAAAGCTGCTAATGTATAACATGAATGAATAGAAAACGTTTACTGTTTTGAGCTGCCACTGAGATACTGAGAATATTTGTTCTTGCATCAAAGCTCCCTATAGGCCACCGAAAGACTATATTTGGCTATCTTGTATCATGTGCCCTCCTTGGACCAATTACCATGTCCAGGGACATTACTAAAGGTAGCATAGGCTGTAGTGTGCTAATAACTCCCAAATCTTTGTGATTTAGCATATCAAACTTTATTTCTAATCATACAAACAGCAGTATGTTATCGGCTGGGGCTCTCCTCCATCAGGTAACTCAAGGGTCTAGGCTCCCTTCTTCTGATACATGATCTAAATGTGTGGCCTCCAAGATCCCAAGATATGGGAAGAAAGCTAGAAGTTTATAAGGAATGTTTTTATATTTGTAAGTGTTTTTGTACTTGGGCCATACTTGGAAGCTGTGTACATCATTTTCATCTTTATCCCACCAAGTAACATGGCCCCACCTAATAGCAGAACAGACTGGAAAATAATGAAATTTTCCTGTGTGCCAAAAAAGAAGAAAATGAAATTGAATTTGGTTACCCTATGGTGTAGTCTCTGCTATCAGAACTATGCTTGACCCAGCCTAAGCCATGTGCCCACCTCTTTGGTCTTAGTTACAAAAGGAGAATAGAAAAAATGGATTTTCCTGAGCAATAGTAACCATCGTTCACACTGTGTGATAGGTTGCAGTGAGTCACTAAGCGCATTGGCTGAAGAATCCAAGAACCTTGAACTCTGGCCCTAGATCTGTAACTTATCGGGGATCTACCTCCCTTATGTATTAAATGTCAAAACTAACTTTAAAAGTTATTATTTGGGGGGCCACAAGGCTTTTTAAAAGTCTTGCAGAAGCTGTGGATCCCAAATGCATATACACAAGAATGTTTTAGGGTGTTCAACATCCTTCAAAGCTCATGTGTTTCAGGTCATAATCCTAGAAAATGATATATCGAGCCCCTTCCAACTTTGACATTTCATGATTCAACTGGATGGTTCTGAGGAGAAAAAAAAAGGGTAGGGGGGAAGCAGAGGCATTTGACAGTGGAGAGGAGACATAATCTATGGGCTATGTGCTCTGCAAATCTGCCCCATGTGCTGTCATCCTCTGCTTTTCATCAGCAATAAAATTTACCCAGAGACATTTTTATCATGTCCCGCTGGAACAGATAAAAAAAATATATATATATATATCAGGTGAATTTATTTTCACACATTTTCAATGAGTTGACAATCTCTTATTCTTAAATATGGCTTGGGTGATATCATCTCATTTGCAATACAACCCACTTTGTACATGTGAATGATAAATGGCTGATCTAGAGGTTGGTATATAAGGAAACAGCCACCAGCTGTGCCATGTTTTGAATAGTTAATATGAACTGGTTTTACATGATGTATCGTATATCTTAGAGCAGAGAAAAGAGCACTACTCGAATGCAGAGATGAGAGTCCACCTTGATTAGACCACCAACTTCTCTAGGTGTTTTGCTACTTATCCTGTCTGCTCCTGGTTAGTCTATCAAGAAAATGAGTCTCAGTTCCTTTCATTAAAACATTCTCAGGAAGAAAACAACTGCTTATACCTCCCAGGGTGCAGTGGGGGAAGAGAAGAGAGTTTAGCCTCACCCTGTTCTGCGGCCATAGCTTAGGTCCTTGCCTTATATTAACCACTTTGTAAATGTCCCAGGTAGATTTTGTGAAAGAAAATGGATGGAGCAGTTTCAAGATATTGTTACTCCTGGAATTAAAAAAGAAAAAGTTTAAAGGACATACCTCTTGGTAGCATCTTTACATTTCAGGGTTTGTTCGTTTTTTGGTCGAACACTATTAAAAGTGACCAGAGTGCGTTAGGTATTGTTCTGAGAGGACAAAGGCCTAGTTCCAAAACTCAAGAGTCATACTTGAGTTGGAGAGATAAAACATATATTGTAGAGTCACCTAGGGCACAGAGAATAGAGTCTAAAGCCAGCATGAGAGGCAGAAAATGCCCATAGTCAGCTTTCTTCCTGAAGTCCCACAGAAAGTTGTGGGTCATGTTGAAGACCAAGACATCTTAGTAAGTCCAGTACAGCCAGGTGATTTCAATAGTTGGAACAAATCACCAGTTCTTTGGTTGAGTACTGTACAAAATAGTTGATGTCCCAGGAAGAGGAAGATTAAATCAAATTTGGTGATCCTCATCGCTGTGTCTGTCTTGGGAAGTACATTCGGTCCAGCCTAAGCCATATGCCCACCTCCGTAGTCAGGGTTTACTATGTGAACATCTCAGTAAACTGTGGGTCTCATGTTGAAAAATACATGTTTATATTACAGCATGCCCTGAATGCAAGTCCATGCGGCCTGGGGCCAATTGAGGAATAGCAAATTATTCTTATCTCCCATCTTGGGCTCATTCTAGGGCATGTGCCCATTGAATGGAATGCTGTGTAAAATAGTCTACTCTAAGTTTAAAATATATCATTTATGTTTCTTCTGTCATCATTTGCTAAATGCATTTTTCTTTTTATTTTACTCTCTACGGCTAAATATAGTTTAAGCTACAGTGTGAAACTGCCATAAGAGAATGACAAGGAAGTGCTATTGTCACTTAAGACAAGGGAATGGTTATTTCCAGGTGAGGTAATTGGGATCACCTTCATGGAAAAGGTGGAGTTTGAACTGATAATGCGGGAGGGTGAGGTTTAAATATTTAGTGATTGGGAGGGAGACATTCCAGCTAGAGGGAACAGTGAGAAAAGGTCTAGAGATGGCCATGCTTTTCATGTGTCCAAATAATATCACAAAGGGCATCCATAGGTAATAGCAAAAAATAATTTGGAGCAGAAAATTGTAAGACTTGCATGACAACCTTAGAGTTTTTGGACTGTTTTGAGGAGGATATGGGAAGTCAGAGTTAGTTTTTCAGGTAATATGATCAAAGTTGGGGAGGCAGAGTGTTAAAAGAACCAGAAATGGCAGGTTCAGAGATTTGAAGACCATTTAGGAAGCACTTGGCCCAGAGGTACAAATCTAAACTAGTCAGGATTTAGGAGGAAGAAGCAAAGAGGAAGAAAAGCTATCCTACGGGGACGGATTCCATGATTTCAGCAGTTAGCTTCATGAAAGGATGAGGAGAGAAGGAAGAATTAGAGATAATTCAGCTTCCTGCATGTCTGTCTGTTATATCTTTGAGGAAAGGGACTCTGTTCATCTATCTCCTGAAGTGTCTAGCATGTTCTTGATACAGAGTAGAAGCTCAATAGATGTTTGCTGAATCTCATCCTGCCCCTCAACATTTTTGCTGACTGTTCCAGAAACCCTGCTCCCTAGAGGATAGAAGGTGATTGGTCCCCACAGTAAAGCAACGCAGGTCTTTCTTCTTTCTGGGTCATATTATCATGGATGTCCCTCTCAGGTTTTGACAGAGAAATTGAGTTGGACATTGGCATCAGACTAAAAAATTGACTTACTGTATGGGTAGCAGCTAGAACTGAACATCTACACTTTCTTTGCTATTGTTGTTTGATTATTGCTTGTGAGTGACTTGTAATGATTGGAAACTCAGAAACAGTCCAGTAGTCCTCTTTTTTTTTTTTTTTTTTCCATGAGAAGTCTCCTCACTGCCACAGCTAGCCTTCCAAGTTCCTTGCTTGAAGATGGCCAGGGTGAGGAGGTCACCACTGTGACATTATTAGATGATTCTAATTGTTTAAAAGTCCTAGAACTATTAGCTTCCTCCTGTCTGGTTTATGTGTTGCAGCTATAGACTCCTACATACACATATACACCAACTTTCCCACTGCCATTTTCTTGTGGTCCTTTCTGGACCTAAGTTACTTAAAAACAAGGTAAAAACTATTCAGAAGGACCTTAAGAGACTTTACTAACACATAGTATTCCCATGCAGTATAAATCATGCCAAGTTCAAATCTAAACCCAGTTGGGGAGGAAAAACTTTCACAAATACTTTTAAGCTAAAATGTTATAATATTCACATTCACTTTCCCCAGTCACTATGGCAATCCACACAGCAAAAGGACCATAAAGGGAAAGTCTGATGAGAGGCTCTATCTCATGCTTTGGTTTTCCTAGGTTTATAATATCAGATTAATTCTGCTTGCTGTGATTTTACAATCCAAATTTTGCTTATCATTGGAGTTGTTGGAGATAGAACGGGAGAGATAATGTAGAAAATATGGAGATACTCTAAATCATTTAGTTGAAGCAACAGGAAAGGGTGGGGAGGAAATCACAAAAAGCATTATGCAAATCTACATTAATTCATGAAAACCCATTTAAGGTCCTTTTGCCTTGAGAAATAGCACAGGTGCTTGGTAGACAATAGAGTGAAGGCAAAGAGTGGAAAATTTTAGGCTAGTCTGAGTTCATTTCTAACATTGGACATTATGATTAAAAACATAATATTCTACAGTATCGCATGGCAATAATCTATAAATACCGACCTAATTTCTTTTCCCTAGAGAAAGTCCGCCTTTTTCCCCCACATTGTAGCCATCTGTCACTTTTCCTTTAAGCCCTTTCTTCTGGGGTCTGTACAGTCTCAATTGTTCCCAGGAAACAGCTGCTGGGGGATACAAACATGATCAAGACCTAACCTCTGCTTTAGACTTATCAGTCTCCAAATTGTCAGGGTTTCCAGCCATTCCTCCCCACCCTCCCGTCAGCCTCTTCTACATACTCTGATTTATCACTCTTCCTATGAAAATAAGGCATTTGAGATCAAAAGCAGTAGTGTTTATCCAGACTGACCAGTGTAGAGGACAGATTTTTCTGTGGGACAGAAACCTCCTGCATGTGTTAAATATTGTGCTTTTATTAATAAAACCTAAGAACCTGCGTACTAACAATAAGCATATGGATAATTCAAGTTCCATGGTCCACATATCCATGCATTAGTGACTTTTTTGAACTTATAAAAACACTATATATGCATTCCCATCAAATTTTATCTTAATAGTCTTGACTTTTGATTTTTAGTTTATTAGTATCAGAATCCTTTTCAAAGCTAGATCCAAGTCTCTTGCTAAGCAGGGGGCAATCCTCTGGTGTGCCAGAGGTGAACTAATGCACTATAAGAAGTCATGTGCCATCAGCCCCAAATCCCTCACCATTGAGTGCTTTAGGAAGAGGAACGAGAAGAGTTGAGGTTCAATAAGGAAAAGACTACCCACAGCCATCTCTGCCTTTGTATGAAAAAAAAGTGGCACTCTATATGAGAATATAAATGTTCCTATTCGGACTGTTTAAAGATATAAATCTAAATTTATCTGTATAACCCTGAATGGTTTGCTTAATATCTGGTACATTTGACTCAAAGGCTAACTCCCCCATGCCTGCATGCTGGTGTCACATCGTCTGGAAGGAAACGGCATTTCCATGAGCTCTTTGAAGGAATTTTTAGTGCTCCAGAAGGAGCTATATTTTTCAGGGGCTTCCAAATTCCCCCCTGAGGAACCATACAGGATTAAGCTTGCCTCGTTCATGGGAAATAGATTTTTTTAAATCCTGATTTATTTAAAATTTGTGTAATAAAGCATTCTGATCGGCCCCACATGGGTAAGAGAAACAAAGAGGATGGGAATCATGACACAGAAAATATTTTCCTGAAATTGTTTCCTTCTCCCATCAAGATGCATTTCAACAATATGCAAATTGGGTGGTGCCATTCTACGATAATTATGTTTTCTTAATGTTTCCACAACAGCTCTGCTTTTGCCAGACTTCACTATTTTAGCAGCATAATGGTCACTTTGGAAGAGATGAACATCCATTATACCTAGAAAAGGAAGATCTTGGAAAATCAAATTCAGATAATACAAAGAATATACTTTCCATTGCTAATTTGTTGCAGTTATCTTAGCAAGGGAGAAAAATAGAGTGTTCTCTGCAGTAAAAAAAAGGGGGGGGGAATAAAGTGAAATGAATTAATTAGAAACATCCTGAAATGCAAATCCCTCAAATTCTCAATGTATACTTAACACCCTTCACAGGACAATTGAACACACAAGTTGGATGGATCCCAATGTAGTTGTGACTCATCAAAATATGTGCCACAAGATTCAAGTCTGAGCACTGTTATTAAATGATATCTTTTGTCAGGTAAATTTACAGAATGCACAAAATTAAACAAAGTTAACCAAGTTTTATTCCTATAGGAAGTCTCTTTATTGTGGCAGTATTTGAGGGTGGTCTTCCAAAGCCAGATGAAAGATGCAGGTTTCCCAAACTATTTGGAAATGGAACTCTGTTTTCACAGAGACTCAGGATGGGTATGCCAAGAAATGCTCTTTGAGGAACATTAGCTACACCAGTCCCTAATATTATAATAGTAAAACTGCAGCCTAGAAAATTAGAGACTCTTCTGAGGTCACCCAGTTGACTCAAGGCTAAACTAGAAATGCAGTTTCAGCCTCCCTGATTCTCAGTACAGCTCTCTGCTCCCTCCTGCACATTCACTATCTCCTCATTTGGTAGAAGCTCATCTGATATTGACACATTTATAAATTTCCACTTTTTAGAAGATTCCAGAATTTCCCTATAAGAAACAACAGATCTATAATATCTTAGTTTATGCTTTCCATATCCTAAATTAATTTTATAGTTTAAAAAAGATGCATATCTACTCCTAGGTAACTGTTTAAATGGATGCAACTCTTTGCAACAAGGGTCTCAGTCCTCATTGCTTCCAGAACCAGAAGGTAGTACAAATGAAACCATTCAACTTTAGCCAATTGCTGCTTTGTGGAATTCTGAGCCCTATGTTGCTACCTCTGATTACCTTAAAGGGAAAGCTAAAAATTAAAGTTTTTACATGAAGCATAACTTTAAATTTTATTGAGTAGTTCAAATTAAAAAATAAAATAAATTGCTGGCCAAGAAAATACATCTGCAGGCAGAATTTGGCCTATACGCCAACAGTGTTCAGTCTCTGCTTTACATTTTGTAATTAGTTCACTTTCTCCCTTGGATCTCTGGGGGTGCAGTGGTAGGAAAGAGACTCTGGATATCCTCTGGACAAAAGTCAGACATTCAACAGGCCAGAGGTAGGGCCAGATTCCATTTTTCCATTACAACCAAATGATGCAAAAGAGGAGAGAAAGTCAGACTTAGAAAGAGATACAGAGAGAGAGATCAGTGAAGATCCTGGGTGCCTCCCTTTCCACTTTTATCTCCTTTTTTTTTTCTTTTTAACTTTTTAATTTTTAATAGATTTTATTCCTTAGAGCAATTTTAGGTTCACAGTGAAATTGAGTGTGAAGTACAGAGAGTTCCCATAGCCCCCCTGTCCTCACACAGCCTCGCCCACTATCAATGTCTAGAACCAGAGTGATACATTTGTTACAGTCAGTGAATTTACACTGACTCATTAATCCATAGTTTACACTATTGTTCACTCTTGGTGGTATACATTCTATGGTTTAGACAAGTGTATAATGACATGTATCCAATTTTATAATATCATGGAGACTATTTTCATTGCCCTAAAAATCCTCTGTGCTCTACCTATTCATCCCTCCCTCCCCGCTAACTCCTGGCAACCACTGATGTTTTTACTGTCTCCATAGTCTTGCCTTTTCCAGAATATCATATGATTGGAATCATATAGTGTATTGCCTTTTCAAACTGGCTTCTTTTGCTTAGTAATAGGTATTTTAGCTTCCCCCAGATCTTTTCATGGCTTGGTAGGTCATTTCTTTTTAGCCATGAATAAAATTTATTGTGTGGATGTACCAGAGTTTATTGATCCATTCACCTACTGAAGGATATCTTGGTTCCTTCCAAATGATGGCAATTATAAAGCTGCTATGAACATCTGGCACAGGTTTTTGTGTAGACATAAGATTTCAACCCCTTTAGGTAAATAGCAAGGAATAAGATTACTGCATCCTGAGTATGTTTGGCTTTGCAAAAAACCACCAAACTGGCCTCCAAAGTGGCTATCCCATTTTGTATTCCCACCAGAAATAAGAGTTCCTGTTGCTTCACATCACTTACCTCTTTTAATGCCTGATGTAATTTGCTTGTAGTCAGCTGACCGATGGAAATGTACTAAGTGACTTGGAACATGAAGTTTCTTTCTCAGAGGCCTGAGCCTCAGAATACCTGAGGGAAGGAGAGCTCTTTTCTGTTTCTTGTGTATTTGGTTAATTTTCAGAGTTGGACATTGCCCGTCAAAGCAGCTTTCACGGGGTTCTGGCCATAAGCACAGGTCCTCCCGAGTTCCCTCCCCGCATTTTCATTGAGAGAAATCCCCTTCCCCACTACTGTTCCTAGAAGAAGTTGAACAGCATCATTGTTAAAGATTTTTCTCTCAGGCTTTTAAAATAGCCCAACCTCTAGTCTGAGAGCTAAGTTGAGATCTAGATAAAATTAGAAAGTCCTGAAACCTGGATGGCAATACACTTCATTTCTGTGACTCTTTTCTTATGCAGCTGAGATCAGGAACAGGCATAAGACAACTTTATTGCCCCCATTATATGTTCGAATTTACCACCTGGATGAATCCTTGGTCAGGGATCATGCTCAGATAATTACAAAATCTCCCCATCACTCTCCATTCCCCAAACAATCTCAAAGCAAGGAATTAAAATCTCCATTCCAGTGCAAGAATCAAAACTCCAAATTCTTACCTGATAGCAGAGTTTCTCAGCCCCCAGCCTGGTACTGCTTTGAGCCTTTTCGTTTTTCTGAATCCCGTGAAAAGGGAAGGAAGTCCTGCGGACTACTTCTCGGTTTACCAGTCCTCATTAGCTCATTTATCCCTCTAGGCCCAGGACCAGAGGGTAGCAAGCAGGTGAAAAATGCACAGTCTCACATTGTTGGTACTCCTATAATTTGGCATAAGGACCCCACGTACTTCGAGGTTGTTCAAAACCGTCTCTTTCTCTTGGAGGCATTTTTTTTCTAGTGAGATGCTTTTGTCTGCTTCTCAGAAATTCCCCTCTAGTAATCTCCAACTGCCCTGTAGAGAGATATTTCTCTTCATTCAGTCTTATAGGATTCCCTCTCTCAGGCTCTGGATTCAGACCATAGGAGTTGGAGTCACTAATTATGAGAAAATTACCCAAACCTCTGTGCCTCAGTTTTCCCACCCTCAAAACAGGATGATAGTAGAATTGATCTCATAGGGCTCCGAGAAGAATTTAATAGAATTATCAATGTAAAGTGTCAAGACTAGAGCTCAGTATATAATAAGGTCCAGTTATAAATGTTATTGTTAGTATAGTACCCGTAGTTTGAAGACAGTTTCTAGAAGATAATTACCAAAGACACAAATTCAACATCAAAGAAGGTAGTGAAGAAGGGATGTTTCTAGAGAAATAAGAAGTATGTTCTTTTTTTATATTTATTTAGTTGAGAGAGAGAGAGAGCACACTTGAGCACATGAGCAGGGCGAGAAGGAAAGAATTTTCAAGCACTCTCAAGCGGGGCTAAATCTCACAACCCTAAGACCACGACCTAAGCTGAAATTAAGAGTATAGCGCTCAACCAACAGCTACCAAGGCTCCTCAAGAAGTATGTTCTAAAGTTATATGTGATGTCAAGGTGAAGTAGAAAAACCCTGGGTTCACCTTCAGGAGCCCTGGGTTCTAGTTCTGGATCTGCTACGCACTGCTGTGTTCTTAAAAATGTAACAGAACCTCTCTGTTCTGCACCTCAACTTCTTTGCTAAATTTAGATTAAGAAATATGGTCTAAGTTCATCTCTTAATTTTGCTAGTTTGATATTGGCCAAATTGTATAATCCCTAGTTTCTTCATCTTTAAAATGGAATTATCAGTCCAGTCCACCAGAATTTTGGTAAAGTTCAAATGAGACACAATGTAAATGAACCCACCATAAACTTTCATTCATTCATTCACTCAGCAAACATTTATTGATCAACACATTCCCACATGCTATGAAACTATCAACTATTGCTAACATCACCATGAAGGAACTAGGTAATCTAGTCCTAAAATTCTTGGAATCAAATTGTAAAAAAAAAAAAAAAAAAAAAAGAAAGAAACCCTTCCCTTTGCCCATGGCTTGTTTGTACCTGCTAGCATAGAGAAACAACTCAGGCAGTTCTGTCCAATAGAACTTGCTGTGGTGATGAAAACATTCTGTCTGCACTAACCATTATGGCAGCCACCAGTCACATGTGACTATTGAGTACTTCAAATGCAGCTGGTGCTAATGAGGAGCTGAATGTTTCATTGTATTTGATTTTAAATAACTTACACTTAAGTAGCCACACTTGGCTAGTGGCTGCCATATTAGATAGCACAGAATTCTAGGACCCTAAGCAAGGGGTGGTGCAGGAAGAAAAGAGAAATGCAGGCCATGGAGTCCAATTTGAGAGATATATTTGCCACTTGGTGGGAGAGTATCTTTGACTGCAGATACTTGGTTTTATAGTTTTTTAATATTGCACCCTGGATAATCATGATTTGTCTGGATGAGACTCCAGCTTGTATTGCAAAGACTTGCCACTGCCTTCCCCTGCAAATGGAGTGGGGGAAATCCTCAAGCTCTCTGTTTTTACAGAGGATAATTATGTGTGCTTCATGAACTGTGAAGAATCAAGAATGTATTAGAAATTTTTTACTCATTTGTCCTTAAAATAGGCATAATTTAAGAGGAACTAAATGCCAACAAATGTATTTCCTCCTAAATGCACTATTGATGAGGATGTAATAATGAATGATTTTGAAAACATATATTCAGTATGTCTAATTCTGTGGATTCTGTAGATCAGACATTGCTGAATGGTGTTGGGGGTAGGTAGGCTTACACATTCATGCATTGAGCAGAAGTTTGGCATGTCTTGATGAAAACACATACTCTGAAATGCCTGTATGGTAAAGGAGTGATAGACTCCAAGTTCATTCTCATGCCAGGCCTGGGCTTTTCCCCACTTCTACAAAATGGGTAAATTTTCCCACATCTGTTAAAATTAGATAGATAGGAGAGACAATGCATATGTACAACAACCTCTTGTGTTTATTCTCTACTATTCACATAGAAACTTCTGTGACCTGAAGTGTCAGTTTTTCCCCATACCAACCAATTCTCTGATACCAGCTGGGTGTTCTACCATTCAGTTCAGTTCTAATACGATCTACCTAAAGTTAGGAAGACCCCAGAGGTTATAAGACCACCACCACATGCTACTCATAAGTCCCAGTTTGTCATCTGTACCTCTGACCAACCAGCTACAAATTGGGGTTCCTGCAACCCCCCTCCTTGGGCTTAATAATTTGCTAGAATGGCTCACAGAACTCAGGTAAACACTTATGTTTACTGGTTTACGATAAAGGATATAATAAAGGCTAGAGATGAACAGCCAGATGGAGAGATACATACATCTTAAAGAGAGTGCAGGAGCTTCTGTGCCTGTGGAGGTGGGGCATGCCACCCTGCCACTCACGTGGATGTGTTTACCAATTCAGAAGGTCTCCAAATTCCATACTTGGGGGATTTATGAGGCATCAACGCATGTGCATAATCAATTTAAAAACTCAGTTTCCAGTCCCTCTCCCCTCTTCAGAGAATGGGATTGGGACTGAAAGTGCCAAGCTCCTTATTACGGGTTGGTCTTTCTGGTGAACAGCCCCCATCTAGGAGCCCACCAGGAGTCACCTGGTTAGAAGAAAAGATACTCTGATCACTCAGGAAATTGCAAGGATTTTAGGAGCTCTGTGTTAAGAACTGGGAATGGAGATCAGTATATATGTTTCTTGTTATTTCGCTGTGTGACTGAGTACTTGAGATCTGCTTGGATATGAAACCTGCTCCAATCATTTATTGCCTGTGTGACTTTGGGCAAATTCCTTTACTTCTGTGTGCTTCAATCTGTTCTCTAAAGTAAGGACATTAGTGCCTAATTCTCAGGGTTATTGCAAGAATTTAAATACTTAATATGCATAAAGCATTCAGATCAGTGCCTGGTGCAAAGTGAGTCAAGGAATGCTAACTAATTCATTGTGATTAAGAACTTTACAAGACTAAAAGTAAAAAAAGAAAATATAGACAGTTTAATATGGAAGTATAGATCATATGTATTTCATCAGCTCAGAATGATAGAAAAACAGCAGGGGCAGAATCATAGAATTTGGGTTTCTGTTCCATTCTGGAAATTGATCTTGGAGCTGTGAAACTTTTGTACAACTTCACATGTTCTCAATCAGATCTAAAAAGGAGAACCTACCAACATGTGGACAGATGGTAAACAGAGTCTACAGCAGGACAATCTGACTCAATCTCCCCACATTCCAGAACGAACAAAGAAAAAGCAAGACGAATATGACAGAACCAAAAAAGAGACATTTTGTTGAATACAAGCATACTTCAGAATGTGATCAATTCTATGACACAGAAGAAAACACTTGGCATCTTCGAAAGGATGCAAGAAGAGCTTCTGTGATATGACAAGTCTTGTGAAAAAAATAGACTGACATAAAAAGCCTATAGGACAAATGCAAAGTTAGCAAGCTGGCAGTGGAAAAGGGACTGGGCTTATAGTGGAAGCACATGGTGGAACTGACATTGTGCAGACCAAGTTAAGAACTTTCCAGAACATAGGAGGATACAAAAAGGGCAAAATGATGAGAGGTCATCAGTAGGATGGACAGTGGAGGATAAGGGGAGAACATCTCCAGTAGGTATTCCTGGGGAGGGAAGCAGGACGTGTAGAGGAAAGTGATAAAGACTCAACTGGAAAAAATAAGTGCTCCTGAAGAAGGACCAGGGATGGGAGATGTTACCGAGTCTGTACATGGAGAGGCTTTACCCCATTCCAGACAAAATCAACAGAAAACCAGCAGCACAAGATGTCTATGAGCCTTCTTCTGCGGTACTTGATGCCAGAAGAGTATAGAGAAATATCTACAGAGTTTTTTGGAGATATATATATATATCTCCAAAAATATATATATATATTTAAAATATGCTAACAATGGGAAACTTGATATTCTCTATCTGAGAATTAAGAGTTGGATTAGATGATTTCAAATTCCCATACAGCTCTAATTTTTTTAAGCCTTTGGCCCCCTTCACCCTTCATTTATTCCACCCATCCCCATTCCACTTCTCTGGCAACCACTGATCTATTCTTTGTATCTATGAGCTTGACTGTTTTTTGTTTTTGTTTTTGTTTGATTCCACATATAAAAGAGATCATGTGGTATTTGTTAGTCTCGGTCTGACTTATTTCACTTAGCATAACACCCTTAAAGTCCATCCATGTTGTCACAAATGGCAAGATCTCATTCCTCTTTATGGCTGAATAACATTCCATTGTGTATGTATACTACATCTTAATTATCCATCCATCAGTGGACACTTAGGTTATTGCCTTGGTTATTGTAAATAATGCTGCTATGAACATGGTAGTACATATATCTTTTCGAGTTAGTGTTTGGTTTATTGTGGCTTTTTTTTTTGATAAATAGAATTGCTAGATTACATTATAGTTCTATTTTTAATTTTTTGAGGAAATTCCATACTGTTTTCCTCAATGGCTGCACCAATCTATATTCCCACAAACAGTGTACTAGGATTCTCTTTTCTCCACATCCTCAAACTTGCTATTTCTTGCCTTTTTGACAGTTGCCATTCTAACAGGTGTGAGGTGATATCTCGTAGTTTCAGTTTGCATTTCCCTGGTAATGATGTGTAATGTCTTTTTATGTACCTGTTGACCATCTGTATGTCTTCTTTGGGAAAATGCCTATTTAGATCTTCCCATTTTTAAATGGATTGCTTGTGTTTTTTTTTTTGTTGAGTTGTATGAGTTTTTTATATATATATATTTTGAATATTAGCCCCTTATAAGATATGTGATTTGCAAATATTTTCTCCCATCAAGTTGCCTTTTTATTTTGTTGATGGTTTCTTTCACTGTGCAGCTTTTTATTTGATGAAGCCCCACTTGTTTATTTTTGCTTTTGTTGCTTTTACTCTTGGTGTCAGATTCAATAAAAATTATCATTAAGACCAATGTCAGGGGATTACTTCCTATATTTGCTTCTAGGAGTTTTATTGTTTCAGATCTTATGTTCAAGTGTTTAATTTTGAGTTAATTTTTGTGTATGTTGCAAAATACCGGTCTAGTTTCGTTCTTTTGTGGCTGTCCAGTTTTCCCAACACCATTTATCGAAGAGATTATCCTTTTCCCATTGTATATTCTTGGCTCTTTTGATATAAATTAATGGCTATAAATGCATGGTTTTGTTTCCGGAACATCTATTCTGTTCCCTTAACCTATGTGTCTATTTTTATGCCAATACATTACTGTTTTGATTACTATAGTTTTGTAAGAGAGGTTGAAATCAGGGAGTGTGATGCCTCCAGCTTGGTTCTTCTCTCTCAAGATTGTTTTCGTTATTCAGGGCTCTGTGTGTGTGTGTGTGTGTGTGTGTGTGTGTGTGTGTGAGTGTGTGTGTGTGGTTTCATAAAAATTTTAGGGTGGTTCTGTTTCTGTGAAAAAGCCATTGAAATTTTGATAAGGATTGCATTGAATGCGTAGATTGCTTTGGGTAGCATGGACACCTTAATATTAATTCTTCTAGTCTTTGACCAAGGAATATCTTTCCATTTATTTGTGTTTATTCAGTTTCTTTCTTAATGTCTTACAGTTTTCAGTATACAGTTATTTCACCTCTTGGCTAAATTTTTTCCTAGGTATCTTATACTTTTTCATGCAGTTGCAGTGGGGCTGTTTTCTTAGTTTCTCTTTCTGATAGTTTGTTGTTAGTGTATAGAAACACAACAGATTTTTGTGTTTTGATTTTGTAATCCTGCCACATTACTGAATTCATTTATTAATTCTAACAGTTTTTTGATGAAGTCTTTAGGATTTTCTGTATGTTATATCACGTCATCAAATAGTGACCATTTTACTTCTTCCTTTCCAGTTTGGATGCCTTTATTTCCTTTTTCTTGCCCCATTGCTCTGGCTAGGACTTCAGTATGATGTTAAATAAAAGTGGCCAGAGTGGGCCTCCTTGTCTTGTTCCTGATCTTAGAGGAAAAGCTTTCAACTCTTCACCTTTGAGCAGTCAGGCCATCTGCTTTGCTTGGGGCGTGGTTCTCAGAGTATGCTTCCTGGAGTAACACTGCGGAACATTCTTAAGCTTCACCTCAAACCTGCAGAATCAGAAACTCTAGGGAGGTGGGGCTTGTTTTAGTGAGCCCTCAAGATGATATTGATGGACTGCTGGAGTTTGAGAATGAGTAGCCTAGCGAATGCTCTGGAGAATAAAGGACTAACATCCTGTTTATGCTTTTAGGAATGTCAGCTCTTTCACTTATGCCTTGTCAAGGACAAATTCCTGTAAGTTCTTTGAAGGTTAAATTTCTCTAAGTTTTATCATCATTGTGTATTTGTCATATTTATCCCGTGCATTGCTGCAAATAGGATTTACGATGACTTGAAAAAGCCAGTCATCTTCAGTGGGTGAGGTTTTTGTTCTCTTTCTGTTATACCTAGGATACTTTTGCAGAAGAGATGTGATTTGGAGGAGAGACAGTGGAGGGCCCTACCCCCTCCTCCATTCCCCCTACCTTCCTTTTTATCACCCCCTGTCCCAACCCCCCAGCCATCCCCACCAGGTCAGCCTTGCTTGTATTAATTAAGAGTCAACAAACACCATGTTGGAGAAAGTTGGATAAAGTACAAAGCCAATGATTTACAGAATTAAAAAGTGATTCTAAGGCCTGAAGAGGTCATGCACAAGGTCACGTGGTTCATGGATAGCAGCCAGAACCAGCTGCTCAGATTCCTGATTTTATGCTAGTCCGGTAGACTCCAACAAGCCAAATAAAAAGTATGAGCTGTCTTCACACAAAACAAAGAAACTTGACTAAAACAAGGTAAATCTGACCTGCTCTCATTTTCATTAAGGTTCCACACTGTGAGGAAAATCAGTTAGCAAAATGTAAGGATCAGGTTACTGGCTTTAATGCCAGGACAGAATGAAATCGAAATTTATCTGAGGTGTGTCCAGAGCAATGGTAGGCATGAGAAATCTTTGCAGTTCCGTAGAAATGAAAATCTGTTGAAGGCAAAGGTAAGAATTTTAGAAAATAAGATCACTGGGGTAGATGAGTTTTACGAAGCCAGTAGCTTGGGTGGGGGTGCATCAGGGAATGGGGAGGAGTTGTACGTACATAGGGGAGGACTACGGGAAAGGGGTAACTTGAAGAAAAATGTGAAAATCCAAATGCTAAATTATAAAGCTAATCCAAGGAGTTCTTGAAATTTATTTACAGAAATAAAAATATACAAGAAAAAGGGGCGCCTGGGTGGCTCAGTCGTTAAGCGTCTGCCTTCGGCTCAGGTCATGGTCCCACGGTCCTGGGATTGAGCCCTGCATCGGGCTCTCTGCTCCGCGGGAAGCCTGCTTCTCCCTCTCCCACTCTCCCTGCTTGTGTTCCCTCTCTCGCTGTGTCTCTCTCTGTCAAATAAATAAATAAAATCTTTAAAAATATATTTATACAAGAAAAGGATTCACCTTGGCAAAGGGAACAAGCTAAAGAATGGAGAATAGGGATTTCCTTTTCTTTAACCCAGAGAAGATAAAAATGATGATGATTTGAACAGGACGGTGTACAGAGTTACAGTGTAGGCAGGGCAAGGAGGGGGCTGGTGAACATGATCCAGTGAAGTGGTAGAAAGTGTAGAAATTTGTCACCATGATCTGACACATAAAAAGTGTGCACACAAAAAAAGTGGGGCTCTTAAAATAACCAAGAGGGTATTTTCTCTTGCTTGCTTGCTTGCTTTTATCTTTCTTTCTCTGTCTTGGTGAGACAGAATGAGGTTATCCTAGCAGTAAATATATTTTAGGAATTGATGAATTCAAATAATTGGCATCAGTATCTAGAGTCAGACCACCTAAGAGGGGCCACAAACCCAGTCAACTTTAGTTTTCACAGACAAGGTTAAGGGAAATTTTTTTCCATTTTTAAAAACTTGGTTGAGGATTTTTTTTAAATGCCTTTCTTTTGTCATCTGTTTTCATTTCCCTGTTCCTTAAGTAGAAAGAGAGAATGCGTGTGTGTCTGTGTGTGTGAGTCCATGTGTGAGCAGTTCTCCAAAGGTCTAACTCCCTCCTGCCCAAGGCACTCTCTTAAATATCAACCATGCCATCTTGTGGCAAGCTGACATTTGTGCACCGGGCTTAAATTTCACTTTGAAAAATGAACATCATGTTTGAAAAAAAAAAGCAATATCCTGATTTCTCATTACCTTCAGTCATTAAATAAAATATTAATTCTGAAGCCATGAGGTTAAATTAGAATACAAAATATACATTAGCTAGATGCTTGTTATAAAATATTTGCTGTGAAATGAGGGACAATTAAAAATTTAATAGACACAAAACCCTTTACCAGAATCTTCCACACAAAACTCGAGAATTGGATCAGTGATTACAGTTGTAAAGACTTTTTTTTCGCTGAAACTAAAGTAGGTCCTCCTCATCCTTCTCTACTTCAGCCCCGTAGCCATTTCCCTCAGATTATTTATTACAACTTTCTGTTATTTTATTTGCTTTTTTCCTCCAGAAATACTCTTAGAATGCAGTAAATTTCATGAGATTAAGGATTGCTTTTGTGTTTTTCACCTTCGTACGCCCAGTGCTTAGTATTATTCCTGTCACATAATAGATACTCAATAAATATTTGTCAAGTGAGTTTCGTTGAATTAAAAATACTTCATAAATAAAATACACTCAAATTTTAAAAAAAGAAGTTATATGAACACATATAAATTAGAAAAATCCCTCTGAGTGAAGTGAACTAACATTGTTCACGGAATTCTGTCACACTGGTTCTGATATATATCTCTCGTATTTTCAAAAGCTGCAGTGTTTGGGGACATGCTGCCCACAGTAAAACTGCTAGAATGCATACATTCTTCGGTGATAGGTCATTAGTAATGAAAAGCCCCCTTACTTAGGCTGAGATCCTAGCAGTAAACTGGTGCCTTTCAGAATCAACAATCAACTCAAAGAACAGCTGGGAAAGTCACATCTTGATGTTTTCCAGATTTCACTGGGTTATCAAGTGACATGTAAATAATTGATTTAAGCCCCAACATGGGTAGCATCGTAACTTAGTTTGTGGATGTCAGCGCACTGGAAGCAACGTGCTAGGGCTCTGCTTTCTTAGATATAAACTTAGTCATGTCACATCAAATATTCATTTTAAATCCTAGTACACATCTGTACTTTGACTTCTGACAAATGCCAAGTGTTTCCCAACACACATATTCTTGTCATGGGTAAAAGCTAACCAAACACCAGCAGAAGAAATGGTGGAAAGGTAGAAAGCTGAATTGCACATGGTTTTGAATTTGACACTGTGTAGATTTTGTGTGCACTTGTCTTCATTCAATTTAGAGAGTAAGCATGTGGGTTCCTAAAAGTTCATCGAGGGACATTATTCACTTCATTGCAGGAACTGTCCCATAGGAAATGGGGTGTGGATGAAATAATGATCATAATAAGTCAAAGTCCTAGTCTTATTTGGGGGAGAGGATGTGTTCTGGTTGGCTCTTCTTTCTTCCCCCACCCCCTCAACCCTCACCAGAGATGCCGGTAAACCATGGAGTGAGTGAGGAAGTGGGGCTCTACTAGCTGAAGTGTTTTTTATTGACAGCAATAGGAATCAAAATTTAATGTGTATTGAAATCACCTGCAAAACTTGCTAAAATACAGAGTCCTAGGCCCAGCCCCTTCTACCTCTATTGATGTGTAGAAGCCAGGAATCTGGTTATCAGGTGAGGCATTAGAACCCACTCTAGGATACCTCAAATTACTACTTTCAACCCTGTAAGTGTGGGGACTCTTTTTTTTCACCACTGTATTCCAAGTGCCCCTGGCACATGGTTGGTATGTAATAAGCAACATGTAGGGTGGGACAGTGGGTGGGTGGAGTGATGAATGGAACAATGAATGTGTAGATTTAGGTACTCAGAGTAATCAAGAGTAAAATTTCCAAGGTCCACAGATTCTTTGAATTTATCCTTAAATTTCTTATACATCGTATGTTGCATTTGCCCCTGATTTTGTGTGACCTTTATTTAAATACCATCTCCCTTTGGCAACAGAATAATTTTGTCACTTGGGATTAAAAGTGATATCTTTTGCAAAATGGCAAACCATCTTGACATTTCATTACAAACCTTTTAACAAATTTCTGTTCTCATTCAAAACTGTTCTTCTAAGTGGAACAGAGACCACAACCCCCATCAGTAGTTTTACAAAAACAAAATGCTTCTTTGCAGGGAGAATACAATCAGAGGGGCCACAGGGAGTGGCTAGGAGTGAGAAGAGCTGGATTCCACGTGGATCTCCTCTGCTAATCTGACCTGTGACCTGGAGCTGCCTGAGACCCAGTTTCCTCTTCTGTAAAGTGCGAGATTTAAGCGGATGGTCTCTAATGCCCTTTGGGTAATACATATTACTTAGTATCACTTTGTAGCTTTGAAATTCCTCATCCCTGGGTGCAAAAAAATAGACTTTCTTGAAGACCTCCATTGATTACATTGTGGGAAGCAGAATAATGGCTCCCCCAAAGATGTTCATGTTTTAAATCCCCATACCTGTGAATATGCTATCTTACATGGGAAAAAGGGACTTTGCAAATGTGATTAGGTTACCACCTTGAGAGAGGGAGATTATCCTGCTCATCCAGGTGCACAGGATCTAATCACAAGTCTTCAAAAACTGAGAACCTGTCCTGGCTGTGAAGAGAGAGAGAGAGATGTGACTGTGGAAGGGGGGTCAGAGAGGACATTGGTGGCTTTAAAACTGGAGGATGGGAGCATGAACCAAGGAATGTGTGCAGCCTCCAGAAGCTGGAAAAGACAAGGTATCAAGTTCTCCAGAGTTTCTGAAAAGGAATGCAGCCCTGCTAACACCTTGATTTCAGCCCAGTCAGACCTGAGTCGAGCTTTTGACTTGAACTGTAAGATAATATATTATTTAAACTGCCAAGTTTGTGGTAATTTATTATGGCAGCAGTAGAAACCAAAAAGGCCCTAAAAATACAAGTAATATTCTAAAGCCTGGCCCTTTGCATAGCCCATTGGTGGAGCAAACCAGGGCCTCCTGTAAGTGAATCCTTGAGGGTCATTTAGCCTGGGCCTCAGACTGGGCACATACTTGATATCCTTAGCAATTCTAATTTAAGAATCCTCAAAATTAGAATTTTTGACACTGATCTCCAAACAATCCCTTTGAAAAGTGAAATATATATATATATATATATATATATATATATATATATATATATACACACATACATACACACACACACACACACACATCACATATCATATATATGTGTGTGTATAAATACATTCAGTCAGATATATTTAGGTTAATTTTTCCACACCCCTAGAAAAACCACTGGATTTTATACTGGATGACCTATATAAAAACTGAATTGATAACTTGTAACAAATGGCACTCAGGTGAAGCCAGTTGCAGTAGGCATGCCCAGTGTAAATAATAAAAGGACATTCTGAGGCAAGTAGCTCTGAATCATGCAGCTCTGAATTAGAGAGGTAGGTAGTCTGGGTCTGAGAAACTTGGAGGCTACAAGCAGCATTTTGATACATGTAAAAGTATAGAATAGAAGGAGACCTTGGAGGTCTCCCAGGCCTCCTCTTAAATTTCACAGATAACCAAACCAAGACTCAAAGATCAGGAACTGTCCCAAAACTGAAGTAGAATGTACCTGAAGTATTATTTCTGCCATAGTAGAAGATCTTATGATCGAAAGGAATACAGGATTGCAAAGTAAACTTAGATCACTGTGTCCTAGAATCTGCATTGCATGAGCCAATCTTGCAAGTCACTTGTCACATCACATTTTGAGGTCTTGCTACTCAAACCAGGAAGCTGATCATGATTTTTGGAGGCAGCAGGTGAAGGAGGAGGCAGCCGGGATATAAGAACGGACGCACAAGCTAACAACTCACGCTGGCTACAGATAGGCACGCACATCTCAAAATAATAAGTAGAATCTCTAAAGTGGTCTGCAATCCACCTTGACCTAAATTATCTGGATAATTTGCATATTATCACTGGTTTGATTCCATAACAAACATTAATGGGCACCATCTAGAATGTTAGAGGTGGAAGAAACCTTAGGAGCATCTAATTTATCCCCAGAGTTGTACAAATGGAAACAGGACCAAGAGGTTAAGGGATACATCCCAGTGGCAGAGCCCAGGATTTCAGCCCCATTTGTCAACTCCCAGGCACTTGCTCATCCCCTCTGCTCGGTGAAACCTAGATGATGCTTTATTGTGAGGACCCTCAAGGCATCATGAAATGTATGTTTGGTCTCAGCCCCACCTACGACCATTTGCCTGTCAGTCTGAAAGTTGTGCCTCCTGAGTTCAGAATTCATATGCTCTGATAGAGAAGGAAAAAATGGGCTTGTATTCCCAACTTTTTGGTGAATAAATAAAAGACAGTTTACCTGTAGGCTGAGGACACAACTTCTTTAAGGAGACTGGGATGCAAGGCACTGATTATTCACCAGGGCTCTGAAACCCTAATGGCCACAGTGTTTGGGAAAACCAGACTTCACTTCCCTTTCCTCCACCAAGTAACACTGTGTTAACAGGCTGTCAGGGACTCCCCAGATATTCAGCTTAATATATTTAACAGTAGATAAAGATGTCCATCCAGAGCCATTAGATAAGCTCAAATTTGATAGTAAACCTAATTCGACAATATTATTCTAGTACTTCAAATCTCAGGCTTTGCTAGGGCAATTACTCACACCTTTATTCCTGATTTCTCTAATTTACTCTCTGAATGAAAAGGCACACAGGATGCTTACCTGCCAAGTGCTACCGTTCTAGGAAAATTCATTTTATTGTTAATACTTAAGGGATGGGACGATTTCAGATTGGGGGTATCTGCATTCTTTTGGGGTACTGGATACGTGTCCCCATGCTCATTTCCAATCTCATCCTAGAAATGAAATGCACAGGTAGGAAGAATTGTGTTAAATGAACACTACCATGGATTATTCATTCACAAAGATTGATAGTGCCATAAAATACTCCTAACTTTGAAACTGTGAGTAATAAAATGTAATCTTTCTTTGATAGTTCTGAGTGTACTTTAAAATTATGCAGTGTCTTCGAGTCATTGAAGAGAATATTACATTTTATAGATCATAGGACCATAGAACTTCAGAATCGAAAAGGACTTTTTATGTCATCTGGTTGAGAGTTGACAACTAGGTTTTGTATAGTTGCCAACTACAGTTGACTGGTATAGGTCTGGTATGTCATGCTGAGGCTGGTTATGGGCTCGGTAGACACGTATAATGTGATTGATTGATTAGCAATGTCTGCCATGGGTGGAAGGAAAGAATAATCACTAGTAGGGCACGTATGTGTTATCCTTATCACTTTAAACATGAGTAGACAAAAATCTAAGCATAGCTCAGAGATTTACCAGAATGAACCAGCTGGTCTATGGTTGAGCAGGACTAGCCACCACTATTTCTGACATGGCATGCTAGCTCTGTAATATCAAATCACAACTTCTACAAAATAGAAAATCAAATAAGAGTTGACTGGGTATCTAAAAACTTCAGCAGAAAAAAAAAAAGGCAGAAAATATCTTTGGATGGTGATATACATTCCCTAGGAAACCAGTGACAATTCACTGAATAATTCAGAGGAATTTGAAGTTAATTTTCCAGGGAGGCACCATGTACTTTAAACTATAATCATGCTTTCAGAATTCATTTTTATACAGTCAATTAATATGTTTTAGTATCTTCTTTATGCAAGGTACTGTATTAGAGCTGTGAGAATAGTAATGAAATAGGGGCAAACCAACTTTGTTTGGTGTTTAGATCCACAGGAAATTCCAAGAAACCAAAGATAGAGAGAATGCTCTGAAGAAAAAGGTAAAGTAAGGAAGATGCTGGCATTTTTTTTCAAAATAAATGCCCAATGAAGATGAGAAAATTTAGGCTTTAAATATTTCCAATCTTTTTTATTGAAGTATGGCACACGTACATCAATTAAAATGCACAGCTCACTGAATTAGCACACAGTGAATGGAGTAATTACATCCATGAAACCATCACCCAGGTCAAGAAATAAAGCATCACTAGCACAGAGGTCTCCCTTGACCTCCTCCCCAATCAGTACACCTTACATCAGCCCCCAAGGATGAAAACTGTCCTGACTTCCCACACTAGCCTGATTTTGTCAATTCTTGGACTTTATATAGATAAAATCACAGTATATTTATTGTTTTATATCTGGCTTTTATTCAACAATATTTTTGTAATAATTATCCGTGTTCTGGAGTAGCTAGAGCTTGTCCATTTTTATTACTGTAAATACCCTTTAGTTTCTTTACGCATTCTATCACTGTAGGATATTTGTGTTGCTTCCAGATTGGAATTATTATGTAAAATGCTTCTATGGACATTCTTGCATGCATTTATCCTGGAAATATACCTAGAATTGTAATTGCTTAGTTATATGGTCTATTTATGGTGACCTTTTTTTCAAAGTGGCTAGTAATCAATTTTAATTCATACATATAGTGCTGGAGAGTTCCCAATGCTATACATTCTCATCAACGTTTGATATCTTCAGTATATTGAATATAATCAGTCTAGTAGCTATTTCATTAGAGTTTTAATTTGCATTTCCCTAAATCACTAAGGAAGCCTAATACATTCTCATGTTTATTGGGCATTCAGATATCCTTTGTGAAGTACATGTTCAAACCTCTTGCTCCTTTTTCATTGGATTGCGTTTTTTTTTTTAATTTGTACAAGTTTTTGATAAGGTGGATTATATTTAAAGTAAGAACATGGGGAACCTGGGTGGCTCGGTAGGTTAAGCATCTGCCTTCGGCTCAGGTCATGATCCCAGGGTTCTCAGATGGAGCCCCTGCTCAGTGGGGAGTCTGCCTCTCCCTCTCCCTCTCAAAGAAACAAAATCTTTAAAAAAAAAAGTAAAATAAGAACTTGTGTTCATCAAAAGATACAAGAGGGTTTCTGTCAGGGTTGAGTCAGGTTATATGACCCACCCCAGTTATTTAAAAAGAGAGAGTTTAATGATAAAGAATTATTAACTAGATAGAAAAACTGTTAACTGGATAACTGAATAGGCAAAAATAAAACACTACGGCATCATATAGATAGCAATTGCAGGAAACTGCTAACTCCCTGGAACTGGAAGAACAAAGGGAATGGATGACATTATTAAACTCAGAGCCTGGCAAAGTCAGCTGGTACTGGAGTCTCTGAGAGGGACACCTTAAGGCTCTTCTGTAAGTGCTGGAAAAACTACAAACTGGATTTGATTGTCCCCGTGGGAACAAACCGACGCTGCTGCAATGAAGCATGGCTAGCACAGAGCCTTAGGAACTGGAAGCCGGCAGGAAGGGGCAAGTCCCCTCCTCCAGCCTTGAGGTATCCCATGAGCACCCCTACTGGCAGCTGTCGAAGCTGACCCCTGGTTTGCAGCGTTCAAGCCCCAACATCACAAAGCCAAATAGAGAATTATGGGGTTGTTGCTGAGAGGCAATAGCTTGATACCTAGCAAGAGAACAGAAGAACAAACAAAAGAGTGAGGGAAGATGTGTATCCGACAGTGGGCATGGGTGTAGGTTTGAGTGATGCCTAGAAGTTAATAACAGCTATAACCTCAAAGGTGCTTTCCATGTGCCAGCTTGTTTTAAGGCTTCACCACATTATCATATCTCCCCTCGCAACAGCCTTTTACATGAGAACTCTCACTATTCCCACTTGAAAGATGAGGAAATAAAGGCAGGAGAGTTTACATAACCTGCACAAGGACACACCGCCGGGAGGTGCCCGATAGAGTAGGTAACAATTCAGATTAATCTAATTCGTTTTTATCTTCACACTCAAATTCAAAAATAAAGAGGATTTATTGTAAAAAAAGCTATAAAAGATTATGGTAAATGAAACATGAAAATTAATAGCAGGTCTCCTGACTGAAGGCAACTTTTACAGTAATCAATATTTTCTGGTCATATTAGCTCATAAAAATATGGCAGATGGCATCAATATCTTTCTTTACCTTCTACTATATTTTCCTCTAGTTGGTCTATTTAGGAATCCTTGTCACTGTGGTGAAAAACCACAGATTCTACTGATGGGGTTGTTTAAAATTACATTTACTGACAGTTGCTTTGATTTCTGTACTTTGTTCTGACAGATGATAATTGTGTTTGGGTGAGGACAGTCCTTTCTCTCCTCTAAAATCAAAACTCAGACCTAAGCTGCTCTCAAAGCCATCACCAATAGGACAACTCTCTCATGCTGGCTGCACACAATTGTCTGGATGCATTTGAACCACTTAGGTACAGGGAACCACCATTTTGCTTTCCTCACTCACAGACACTGCCTCAGTATGCTGATCTGCTGGAGGTTTGGAGAAAAATATCTGAACTCATGTCTTCATGTATTCTCAGCCTGAAGTGTACAGTCAGCTACAAATCTGACTTCCCGGGAAAGACAAACCAGCATGGCAGTCTTGTGGAATTAGAGGTGGGAGCTAACATGTATGGGGCATCCTCCGGGTCTCAGGCACTGTGGTAGGTATGGCAACTGCTTCCTAACTGGTATCTGCTCATCCATCCCCCCAACTCAACTGACCCTCCACCCTGCAGCCAAATGCCAAATGCAAAACTGAGCACATGACTCATTGTTATGGGGGAGATTAAAATTCTTCACTCTGTGCACCACGCACTGCTCTCGCTGGAGCCTGACTTCAGCCAATTTCACCTTCACCCCCTGACCTCTATCCCACTAGGTCCCTTCTGCCCCAGGGCTCTTGCATATGGTGTTTTGGCTTTTTCTCTCCTGTGCCCCACATACACCCCTTTCCCATAGCTGACTCTTACTAATGCTTCAGATATCATTTCCTGAGCGAAGCTTCTTTGACTTCCCTTTCTGGACAGGTGAGGTCCTCCAGTTAGAGGCTCACAGCCCCCTGGACTTTCTCTTTATGGTGTCTATCATTTATGATATATGTTCGCATGTCTATGTGAACCTTGTCTAGACTATAGGTTCTAGGAGAGGATGGTCACGCCTGCATTGCTCACCATCATGTGTCCACAGCGCCTAACACTGCACTGGAACATGGTCACCATTCGAGGAGGAGTCATTAACATCCATGATCACAGCTGGTAGGGTACATCGAGCAACCTGTTTATTCTGCCTCTGGTCTGAACTGTTCCCTCCACAAAGGCCAGGGCACATTCATATTCTCATGTCAGCTGCATTCATTTATTTATCTATGTGGGTGGGCTAGACTTGGTTGTCACTCTTCTGACAGCAGCACACATGAGGCCGTGAGGGTCACTGCATGAGCAGTTGGACTGTGAAGTTCTAAGGTGGAGCCTGCAGATGTTCATTTTGGCAAGTGCTCCAGGTGTCCTGGGCCCACCTTGAGTGGCACCGCCTCGGCCCCTCACCCCCTCACCCTACTCCCTCCTTACCCCCAAACCAACCTGACCTCAGAAATCTCTTCTTTGCTTCAAGACCTCTGTATCTTCACCTTGGGCCCTGCATTCATTTCCTTTCCCCACTATACCAAATTCCCACAAGCTCCAGGTCCTAAAATGACACAAGTACAACTATCTTACCACTCTGGAGGTCAGAAGTCCAGAGTCCGTCTCTGGGCTGAAATCAAAGTGTTGGAAGGACTGTGTTCCTTCTGGAGGCTCAAGGGGAGAATTTGTTTCCTTGCCTTCCCCAGCTTTTGGAAGCCACTCCGTGCATGGGCTCCCACCTCACTGGTCCTCTGCTTCTGTTGTGATGTCTCCTTCTCTGACTCCCACCCCGTGCATTCTTCTTATAAGGACCCTCGGTGATTCCATTGAGTCGCCCAGGAAGTCAGGATAATTTTCCATCCCAAGATCCTTAATTGAACACACCCACAAAGTCCCTTTTGCTATGTAATATATTTACAGGTTCCAGGGGTAGGATGTGGACATCTTTGGAGGATTATTATGCAGCCTAGCACACACCCCAATCCCCACCCCATCGTTCTTCCTTTCTTACTATTTCTAGGGAAGAAATTCCCCCTGTATTTGCCAAAGTTTACACCATAACCTTCCCCCACCCCCCCCACCCCAGCTCTTCACATCCTCCCATGTTGCCTGCCCATCCTATTGTCAAATATTGCCTCTCATTGTCTTCAGCTGTAGTGAGTTCTTTTTGCAGACAGACTAGTCTGGGTTTGAATTCCCAGCTCTTACTTCCATGCTGGGAAGGCTTAGTCTCAGAACTTCAACTCTGGTTCCCTTTTAGTAGACTTACAAATGTCTCCCTTCCAGGTTGATGGAAGGATTAATGGAGATAATGGATAGAAAGTCTCTCTCCCACAGCCTGTCAGGTGGAAAGCGTTCAGATAAAGAAACTGTTGCCATTATTATCTTCATTGTTTCCTTCCTATCTTAACCTGGAGTCTGGAGGTCTACACCGCTTTTAAAGATGGTTGAGTCCTCTCTGTAAGCCATCACTCCAGTAGCACATTCCATGACCGGACAGACACAGGCTGGCCTTTTCTATCTGCCGCATTGTTTTCTAAGCTGGATTCAGTCCAACAGTTGTTTACGAAGCCCCCCTTCTCCCCTGGGCTGTTTGCTGCGTGTACACAGGTGAATATGGCACAGTCTCTGCCCTCGGCAGGCATTCCTCAGAGTTGGCCAATGGAATGCATAAAAATAAAATGTCAAAGTAAAGTGACAAATGCCATAGCCGCTTGGAGACATCAGAACAGATTTCTGGATGAAGGGATACTTGAGCTGAGTGAAGTAGGAAATACTTTTTGCAGGAAAAGGGTTATTGCTCTTTGTATTCATCACTTATATCACTGCCCAAGGCAAGGGGCCAAACTCTATCATCAGCAAGATTTATGCTTGAGTGTTTCAAAATAATAAGAGCTTCACCATTCTGTTCTTTCAAGCCCCAGCCGGGCACAGAGGGAACTTGTGGTGTGGGCCTGTTTAATCCCAGGATGCCCTGCTTTTCCAGGGAGAGGCGTGAAATAAATTTAAAGCAGCACCATCAGTTTGCTTGATTGGAATATGGTGGCTGCCCAAGCATCTTCAGCCAGCACTGAGAGACTCCTGCCAACAGGAACATGGCCATGTGATAAAGTATCAAGAACATCAGGCTCGGCTATAAATCAGTGGCTGTCTGACTTTTTAGATCTTGACTCATTACAACAGAGTGAAAAATCTACCTCCACACATCCTGTGCATGCCAGCTTTCTAAAGCTAAAGAATTCTGTGATGGCTAAGTATTGAAGTGAGCACGTAACAGTAAAATCTCTGAAAATGCATGTCACCAACCCAGTGATAAACAAAAGCAAATCCCAACACAATTTCTCAACTAAATTAATGCAATAAAAAGAGGAACAATCCAAAACCAAACCAACTGAAAGTAGCACTGATGCTATACATTTAACACAGCACCCTTCCAGAAAGTCGTGGGAGTCTCTTCACTGCATGCTTGCGTGTTCTCAGCAGAAGCTTTGCGATATTGCCAAAGCATTGGGTGGCTTCCAGACTTACTGATAGAATATAAAATGGAATTTTTTAGCAAACTCTAATAATACCTTAATTTTAATTTTTGAAAACCAAGTTTTAGTTATCCGTATTTTTTAACTTTATTAAACAGTCCTTAGTTGTGCATCAAAGTGAAAATCTATGGGCTTGTGTCTACTACCTGCAAACAAACAAACAAGCAAAAAGATTTACATTCTCAGATCCATTTATAATCTATCCAGGAAAAGCCTGGTAACCTAGAGTGGACTCAAGCGATACTCAGAGATACTCTACTCCAAGTGAAACCAACATGCATTCCTCATCTCCTAGTCCCCTTGATGTGGTTCTCTTTTCGTCTTTCTTGGGGGAAGCTAAGGAGTGTCACACAGCACTGCAAGCAAGAATCTACAAATCTATGGTAAGAGCATGAATTAGGAGGTAGATCCAGGTACTGGAATTCCGGGGACAAAGAGGATAGGACAAAGGTTAAGGAACACACAGTGAGCCAAGATCTGTGGAGACTTGAATTTACAGGTTTGTAGAAAATGAAAGCCGGTTGCGACATAGAAAATCATTCATCTTGAACCTTTCACTTCATAGGGAGAAAGGGACTTGAGATCATAAAAAAAAAGGAAATGATAGCATGTACCTCTCAAGATTGTTGTAAATTCAGTGAAGGGACACATGCAAAGCACATGGATTTTTGGATCAGAGTAAATGTTTAACAAATGTTTGCTCATTCCTGAATGACAGGACCAGAATAAGTCTTCTCATTTAGAGGAAGTGTTTTGTCAGGCTGCCAGCAATCCCAAGCATACAGGAAATTCATATTAAAACAGTGGTAATCTCCAGAGCATGATACTGGCTCCAAGCTCTGGTACACTATGAGGGAGTTCATGTTTCTGTTCGGATAGGCATGAATCTCAGGCACAGTTTACGATTCCATCTAGTAAAGTAATTCTTTTTTTTTTTTTTAAGATTTTATTTATTTATTTGACAAGAGAGACATAGTGAGAGAGGGAACACAAGCAGGGGGAGTGGGAGAGGGAGAAGCAGGCTTCCCACCGAGCAGGGAGCCCGATGCAGGGTTCGATCCCAGGACCCTGGGATCATAACCTGAGCTGAAGGCAGATGCTTAACCGACTGAGCCACCCAGGTGCCCCCCCATTTAGTAAAGTAATTCTTTATATGCTATCCTCCCATGGCAGAAAGTTCTGCTATATAGATCTTGCCACATTGTGGTTTATACAATTATTTACGTGTATCTCATCTCAGCTACTCCTGTGACTTCTTTGGAAAAAAAAAAACACCTCCTTTTAATTTGTTTTAATTAATGAAAGTAATTACCTATAATTTCATTTACTCATAAATTACTTAGAATTATGACCTATTGAAAAATAGAGGGGCACCTGGGTGGCTCAGTTGGTTAAGTGTCTTCCTTCGGCTCAGGTCATGATCCCGGGGTCCTGGGATTGAGTCCCACATCAGGCTCCTCGCTCAGCGGAGAGTTGGCTTCTCCCTCTGTCCCCACCACCTCCCCCCCCGGCCCGTTCGTTCTCTCTCTCTCTCTCTCTCAAAAATAAATAAATAAAATCTTAAAAAAAAAGAAAAAAATAGAAATGTTTTAGAAGCTGGGGAGGGGGATCCCAATATCCAGAGGCAACCACTCTTTCAGAATATTTCATTATTTAGGCTGTACATTGTTCGTGCTTTTCTTCTGTACACATGTCGGGGTTTTCAGTTGAACAGAAACCGACTCTGGCTCACTTAAGCAGATAATATTTTAGTAGGAAGATAACCTATCACTTACAAAATATTGGACATTTTGTTTCTACCTTCCATGTTTTACATAACACTGCCAAGAACATCTTTGTGCACAAATTCTTATCTGTTCTTTGAATTATTTCCATAGAACTGAACTCTAGGAGGAGGGACTAAAGGTGAATCCTTTTAGGTCATGAAATCCCTATTTTGGGGTCCTGAAGTTTGATTAAGTTCTTGGATAGCTAGTGTAAGTCTGAAGTAATTTTTATGAAGGAAAATGAGTGATAAACCTCTTTCATGTGCTTTCATGTCTAAGATGCATATAATGTCAGATCTACTGCTCTTTGTCCAAATCATGGCTATTGCTGCAGCCAAATGAAGAGGTCTGATGTCACTTGCAACTCGGACAGTTGGAGGAGGGGCATCCACGTGCAGCCACTACCACACTAACCAACCGCGTGTTGGTGCTGACTGCAACCGTTGAGACAAAGTGGCTGAGGCCCACCTTCTACTCAATCCTTCTCCTCTGAGAAGGTCCCTGCCCTTCTTATAGAGAAATGTGCCCCTCCTTCCCCAGCACCCATCATGGTTCACCTGTCATAGAAAAAGCACGCAATGTGGCCCACTGCCCTGGGTACCTTGCTATGGTGTTCACAGGCCTGCCTCCCCCGCCTCCTCCTCACACCATAACCCAGCCAAGGACAGAGATTCCATCTGAGTCATCTTTTTTCTCTGCTCGTTCACTACCCTCTTTCTCCCAGGGGAATGTAAGCTCCGTGAGGACAGGCACTTCTGTCTGGATTTTTTCTGGGCGTTTGCTCAGTTCCTGTAACAACACCTGGCCCATGACACAGACATAATAAATACGATGATTAACCTGAGTTGAAGAATAGCCAAGCAAGAGAGAGTTGAGAGTCTTAGTGTGATTGTTTTTCTCTCTAAACACATCAGGATTTGTGTCTCAGCTCTGGCCCTGGCTTGCAAAGCATCTTAGCCTTTTTTTTTTTTGTCTTCCTGGCTCTCCAGTTAGCTCCTCTACTGGCACATTATTAGACTCTCTTTTATCCATCTTTCTATTTTTCATTAATTGATAGCCACATTACTCAGGCATCTATTAATTACTTCATATGAGGGATTTTTCCCAATAAACACCTAGGTTATACATTTTCCTTCTGCTTCATAATATAAATGAGAAACTGATGTCAGTTGCAGCTAAGTATACATGTACTAGAATTGGGGAACCCAAATTCAATTCATGCATTTGGAATTACATTTATTCAGACCCTAATTTGATTGGTTTTCCGTCTCTCTTCTAATTTCCCTCATAAGTTGCTGGACTTTCTCACATAGAGATACAATGAAATAGATTATTCTGGTGACATCTGAATTTGGTCATTGTCCTGGTATCGTATTTTCAAGCCAGTGGCTTATGAAGTTGTTCAGTTCCAGGCCATTGGATGGCATCACAGCATTTTAGAACATCCAGGGATTGTGGAACTTTGTTCCCCTGCAAGTATAGAAGGGTGAGGACAGTTAAAAGCATCAGCCTCAACCATTCGTTTCCTTCCTTATAGTTGTTTATGCATCCATGCAAAACTTCATTTCAGTGAAGTATTTTGAAACATATATATTTATGAATACATGTGTGAACATATGTGTGTATACAAATATATACATTCATCTATGCATATATATGCACACACGGGAAATCCTCTGATGTAGTTCCACTGTGTGGCAGATGTTACAAAATACAGAACCAAAATACAGAGGAGTATTTTTTTTTTTTTTTAAAGATTTTATTTATTCATTTGAGACACAGAGATACAGAGAGAGAGAGCATGAGCAGTGGGAGAGGCAGAGGGAGAGGAAGAAGCAGACTCCCCGCTGAGTCAGGAGCCCGATGTGGGACTCGATCCCAGGACCCTGGGATCATGACCTGAGCCGAAGGCAGACGCTTAACCATCTGAGCCACCCAGGCGCCCCCAGAGTATTATTCTTGCTGGCCTCTTGAAGTCAGGCTCGGCCCTCGGATTCAAGGTGGCCATTGAAATAAGACTAGAGGTGGGGTGTGTCACTTGCAGGCAGAAGCACTGAAGAGGTAGTGCTCGATTCTCCAGAAGCAGGTGCTGATATGGGGGTGCCCTAGATTGAAGCAGCCTACACCGGGGGTCCATCTCCGAGAGTTCCCACACCCAGAGCAGACTTGATTTGAGCAAAAAATACCCTTGCTGTGTTAAGGCACAGAGATTTTGTTACTGCGGCAAAACCTCCCGCTTCCTGGCCATTGTAAACCCCTGAATACGAAGCCAAGAGATAAGACATTGAAACGACCCAGCCGTGACCCAAGGTCACCATAGGAAACAAGGCTCTGGGTGGAATCTAGGACTCCCCCCGATCCCTGGCCTTCAGTTTCTCTCCCTGCAGCACTTTGTACTCTTTTGCTTCCTTACTACAGTGGAAACACCCCAATGGAATCAGGAAAAGCTAGAGGGTGAATCATAAAGCAGTTTTGTACACAAGTTTAAAAACATAAATTGTTTTACTATCTTGCAAAATCTTCCCTACTTTACCTGTCCAACCAGAGATGGATGTGATGGCAAGAAGTCTCAGTAAATTGCAACATTAAGTATTGTCACAAATAATCATTCTTGCAAATAATCCAACATGCCTGAGACTTGAATAGGCTCCGGGGTACCTGAAAATATTACCAAAAGCAGTGAAAGACATATATAAAGGCGTTTTTTCAAATCCCAAATTATTCACCAATATTACTGAAATATGAAAGTGAGTAGTTAATAAAATTGTCAACATTTTGAAAGGGCTATGAAATATCCTTACTACGCCTCATTTTTATGCCTGCTCACAGAGCAGGTTTCCCTGTTCTCTCCCCTGCAGGTCTGCATAAAGCAGACAAGATCCATCTTTCAATCCCTTAGAACCCTGGGATTTACGGGATCCCAGACACCTAGACACACATTCTGAGGCAGTGGCTGCCAGACCCAGCACTTGAACGTGAGAAGTAGACCAAAGAAAGGATGTATTGCTGGATATATTGTGTGTTTTTCCCCTGACAGGTAGGTTGCCAAAAAATTTTAAAAGCTTTCTCCACTTAGACAAGTTTAGGAAATATCTGTGGCTTCTAGAGCCTAGAAATAGAATTACCATGACTTTATTCTCAAGATTTTTAAGACCGTGATAGAACCACTAGAATAGCTCAACGAAACTAGGTGAAAATGATCCCCTTTCTGAATGAATCACAGAGCTACAAAGGGTTGAACGACCCTTAATTGTCAAGGGAGGCCTAATGTGAACGTGAAGGCTTGAGTGATGTTCGTATCAGCCCTCGCAGGCCCGGCACAGAGCTGGGAGCACCCCTGTGGGGCATAGAGTTCAGGGTACACGCTGGCCCTGTGGAGAGAGGATGGAGGGAGCAGAGGGTGCCCTGGTAATAATCACTGTGCTGCACCAGACACAGGCCAGGGCTGTCCGGGCAAGTGACGGGTTGCAAACACAGTGCCAGCCAGATCTGGGCAGGTAACACACTGGCCAGGTAGGGTCTCTGGCCAACAGGGGGCTGCCCATCTAAATGGGGCACCTGTCGCTTCCTTCCAGACAACCATTCCCCTGCATGAATCTCACCTAGAGCTGCCAAATCTTCCTATTTTTAAAAAAAGAAATCAATATTTGTATGGGTACTTTTCAATTTCTAAATGTTGCCCACAAATTGAAAAACTCAAGATATCACAAAGACCAAACAGAGCCTCCTAATTTTAGCCGGGAGGTCACCAGTATTTTTTATATCTTTTTTAGGAGCAGAGGCCAGAGTCGCGGCACGGACGCAGCGAAGGACTCCGGGAACAAGGTAAATCTGTGACTCACATGTGCTTTTGCGCCAGAGAGTAAAAACTGGAAGGGGTATGCAGTTCCAAAATTAATGAATTAATCTCTTAATTAAAAATGGTAACGGATGAAACACCACCCTTTTTCTACCGGCTCAAAGGGCAGCATGGAGGCTCCCTGGGCTCCATTTTCCCCTGATTCACTGCCCTGGTGGCTGGGCCTCTTGCCTGGGAACTGAAGTGTCAGCTGTGGCCCTTGCCCACGGAGGCTCCACAGTGCCCACCCTGCTGTGGGCAAGACTGACCCCAGGAAATGGCAGAAACAGCAGGAGGGAAGAAGAGCAGCCAGGTGGAAATCTCCTGAGCACAGCGCAGCCTCGAGGAGGCTGCCCTTCCAGCCTCCGGACGGCTGCCCATCCTGCCAGCCCAATGCCAGGTCTCCAGCCAGCTGGGTGGCCGGGGACAAAGGTGCAAGGAGGGGGCACAAACCTGCCACTTCCCCTTGGGTCACCCAGAGCTCCCCTTCCAGCTGGCAGGGCTACCCTCCCTGTGGTGGGCACAGCCTGCCCTCCTGTACCCTGGAGGCCGCTGTCTGACTGGGGAATGCCACTTTGGGCCTGGCCACAGAGATTTAGCAGCAGCTGTCCGCCAGGGGGCGAAAGTGGGCCAAGTTTATGGGCTGGGACTCTGGCCTTCCCACTGCCCTGTCCACGCACCTGGGGGCCTGCCAACACTAGGGCTGTAACCTCCAGGTGACCTTCAGAAGAACCTGGGCAGGCAGGAGGGGCTGGAGCTGAGAAGTAGGACGTGGGTAGCCTGGGCCCCTCTTCCCCAAACGGGCACCCCAGCTGCCAGGCCCCAGTCATGCACCTATATCCACTGATCATGAGGCAAGGGCCCAGAGCCAGTGCTTTTAAACACCATGAAAGAGCTAAATTTAAAAATCTCAGGAAACCCCAAGGAGGGCCTGCTCATCCAGACTGTGTCAGGAGAAGGAACAGAAAGTTCCATTACCATTCCTGTTCCCCTGGGCTTGTCATCAGTGTCCTGTACACGGTCCCTTTCACAGCTGCCTTGCAGAGGGGAGGGGGTCGAGAAGTGGGAGTGGGGGGGTGGGGGGGAGACCAGCACAGCAGAAGCGCAAATTCAAAAATCTTCATTTACCCCAGACTCTTTCCTTGTGTTGTAATTCCAGCGTTCTGAACATTAATAAACAGACATTTGTTTTAAAAAATAACAGAATATAGGGCACCTGGGTGGCTCGGTTGGGCGACTGCCTTCGGCTCAGGTCATGATCCTGGAGTCCCTGGATCGAGTCCCGCATCAGGCTCCCTGCTCGGCAGGGAGTCTGCTTCTCCCTCTGACCCTCCCCCCCTCATGTGCTCTCTCTCTCTCAAATAAATAAATAAAATCTTTAAAAAAAAAAATAACAGAATATAGTTCCAAGTAAATCTCACTTTGCTTTCTCTAAAATCTGTGATTTCCTTTCAAGACTCTTTCGGCTGTTGGGCTGGTTTTAGCCATCAAACTAATTGGAGCTTAGTTTTCATCGCAGTGGAGTGAGCACGAATGAAATCTTATCCCTTAATCATGAAGGAAAATCTTGTCTGGAAGTTGTCTTTGCCTTCTCGGTATGCTCCCTGGCTGCCCAGCAGACTTTCTCTACATCACATCAGCCAATGCCTCGTGGCCACCACTAGCTGCAAAGGATCATGAGGAAGAGGAGGGGGCTATGGGGCTGTCGGGGGCTTGGTGCAAACATGACCCCACAGGGCTGCCCACACTGTTGCCCCAAACAAAATGAGGGTTGTTAGCAAGGAAGAAGAGAGGAAATAATGTCAGGTCAATCAACATGACTGAGCATTTCACTTATTCATTTATTCACTCATGAATAAATATTTTTTGAGCATTTATTAAGTTCCGAGCCCTGTGCTAGGCCTTTGGAACACATGAGTAAACAAAAGAAGCAGAGACATCTGACCTCCCAAGGAGCTTATATTCTTGGAGGGGTGAGGGCAATTTTTAAAATGAAGCCTTATAGTTAGTTTTAGAAGTTGACAAATGCTTTTGAGGGAAAATGCAGCAGAGGAGGAGGATAGAGAATGATGGGACTGGGGGTCAGGTTGCAGTTAGTTACTAGTTAATCTGGGAAGGACTTCCCAAGAAGGGGCATTTGATCAAAGACCTAAATGTACAAGGGAGCAAGCCATAATCTGGGGGGTGGGGGGGCATTCCAGGCAAATGGAACAGCCAGTGCAAAGACTTGGGGTGGGAGTGGCCCCTACTCGGTTGTGAAACATGAAGGCCAGGATTGATGGAAAGTAGTGAGAGCGTGGAGAGAGTAGCAAAGGGGAGCCATAGCAGGATCTAAAAGCCCACTGTGCATTATAAGGCCACTGTTAAGAATTGGCTTACACTGTGATGGGGAGTGAAGGAAGGGTTCTAGGCAGGGGAGTTACATGATCTGACTTGTGCTTTCCTGGGATCATTCTGGCTGCTTCATTAAGAACCAGCTGTAGAGGACAAGGGTGGAAGGCCAGAGACCAATACTGAGGCTATTGCAGTACTCTAGGCAAAAGATAATTGACTGCTTCAACCAAGGTACCAACATTCTGCAACACATTAAAAAACTAGAGAGCTATAATACAAAAAAGGAAGGAAGGAAGAAAGGAAGGAAGTCAGAAATTTCTCTTCCCAGTGTGTGTATCCCTGGCTGCTAATAAAGTGCAGAAGCCAGAAATTGAAACAGCAGTGGGCTTTTTCATTCTCATTTTCTCTCATCTAATACCAGCCTTAATTATGTCCTATTAAAGTCAATTCTTGAGCTACAAGGCAACCATCTATGAACTTATATTTCCTTCCCCTCTGGTTTGCAGAGCTCCTGATCAATGAACACGTTCCATGCAAACAAGAAGAAATGTGAGGGACTCAGTATGATACTTTGTTTCAGGATAAAGTTACTGAATTAAAAATAAGTGGTGAATGATCATGTTTCCCTTTTTGGTTTTAACAACCAAGGCTTAATCCAAGAAACCTGCTTGCATAGATGTTTTTGTTCAGTAATCATTTGTTATCATCCCTACTGAAAGATGTAGCTTTGGATGACTGGGTAGACTCTGGAAAGACGAAATGAAGGAGGGAGCAGATGGTGAATGGGACCGGTCGGGAGAAAAAGGAGGAGAATGGGGAGTAAAAGATCCGCAGATGTAGCATCGATGACCCGGGAGCAGGGCACAAAAGAAGACAGAATGAGCTAATGCTTTTCCAGCCACATCTGCTGACCCCACCAGACTTACAGCTGTCCTTTCTTGTCCACAGGGTTTTTGGTTGACCCAGGGGGCAGGTCAGGGCCTCCTCGCGTAGAGGAAACGTCTTGTGCAGGTAAGCGCAGTTTATTGAAATTCTATAAATCATAGTGAGGTTGATAATGCTACAGCATCAAACATGTACATCTGTACACTTGCTTTCATCCTCCCCCGGTCCACTCTCTCTGACACCCACGCCCCACCCATTCCGTCATCATTCTATCCTGCATTTTCTTTTCTGTCATTCTGGCATAGACTCACCCTGTAATTGACTAGAGTGATCATCTTAACTCCACTAACCATCACAATAATGTATTCTGTGTAATTGCCATTAACCCAAATGTAAAAGGTGATACTGTCATTGCAGACATTTTTAACTAGAACATCTCATTTTGCAAATGGGTAAACAGAGGCCATAAATGACTCTACAAAGGCCACAAAGTGATTTGGTGACAGAAGGCAGGATGACACAGAGTGGATTCCTTAGTATCACTCATTAGGAGCTCTTAGTTTTTAACTTTTCAGTGAGGCACATTTTCTGAACATCTTTTTAAATCTCAGATTTATTATTGTTTTCCCCAGGGCAATGCCGCTGGTTCCTCGTAGCCCCTCCCCTTCCCACCATGTCGAGATTTTCAGCTCTCCTCCGCGGCAGAAGAAATGATGGTGAAAAGACACTACAAAAATTTTTGTCTATTCTCCAAAACAAAAATCTTACCAGTCACAGCCCCACTACTGTAACATAATTATGTTCGTTGTTGCATAGCTTACTTTCTCTTCTGCCATATAATAACCAATTTTTACTTAGTTGAAGTCATAATGAGTCGGCTATTTTATATTCAATCTTACTTACCAGTGAATCACAGGCCTTTTTCTATTCTGTGTAATCATCATTTCAAGCATTTGCTTCTGATTAATACAGGTTAATTTTGGAACACATATGGAAACTACTGAAATTTGTTGAAAAGAGTATCAGCTATAAACTCCCTGTCCTCGGAATAACTCATGCATTTTCCCAGTCTTCTTACGCATGCTTTGTATTTAAAGAGTTGGAGTTAATGCCCTATAAGCAGGTTTCTATTTGCTCCCTGCCCCCTTCGTTCAGCGCGAGGTGGAGACAAGGACCCGAGCCTCAGTTTCCCCACAGGTGAAACGTCACGCCAGGGGCGGGAACCAGGCGAGGGCTCCGCAAGGACCGCGGCGGGCGGGAAGTCACGAGCGACCGGGACAGCTTTCAGCCCCCGCGGTGCGTCCGCCTTCCTGCCGCACCGTTTCCGGCCACGCGCTGTGGGCCCGGGGGCCGCCAGAGGGCGCTGTGGCCCCGGTGCGCGGCTGCAGCGGCGCGGTGCGGACTCTCCCCGGGCTGCCCGGGCGCCGCCCTGTCCCAGCCTCCTCTGCGGGTAAACAGACATGGCCGGCGAGAGAGACCCGCAGGACGCTGCGCACAACATGGGCAACCACCTGCCGCTCCTCCCTGGTAACCTCCCGGGGCCGGTCCCCGGCGGCGGGACGGGGCGAGGCGAGGCGAGGCGAGGCGAGGCTCGAGCCCTGAGCGGCGCGGCAGGGCTAGGGAGACGGGCGGGGGGCACTGAGGCCTGCCGGGGCCCCCGGGGAAGCGGCTGCACGTCAGGCTTCCGGCCAGCAACCGAATCCCGGCGCATCTCTCTCCTGCCGGGTCGCCCCAAGCTTAGGGCGAGGGTTTTGGATCGGGGAGGGGTCTGCATCCAAGGGCAGAGACCCTTCCCTCTCCGTCCATTGTGTGTCCAGAACTTGGCTCCAAGGAAACGGCTTAAAACTGAGGGCGAAGGAGGGAGGGGGTATGGGGGACTCGGACAGGTTAGCAGCCGTTACTTTTCTGGACTTCTTCCGTTTAATAAGAGTGACAGCTAACAAGTATTAAGCACTTATCATGTCAGGGGCCCTGCAGTAAGTGGTTTGCATGCATTTCTCTGTTTAATCCTCCCCACATAACTTTTCTGATCCCGATTTGGTAGGTGAGAAATGAATTAGCGGATTAGTTCAGTGACTTGCCCAAGGTGACACAGTTGCAGAGCCGGAACTTCAGTTCTAGTCTTTCTGTCAGCATAGCCAATGTCCCTTAACCACTTCACTGCCAAGGCAGTATTGGTATGTTTTTCTTAAGGCATGTAGCTCAAGCAGGTAGTAGAATATGCTTGATGAGAGAGACTTAGGAATGTGATGTTGAATTCAGTTTTCTTTTTTTCCTTTATATTTCACGAAAATTTAGACCTTGGCTTTATATTAGAATCCTGGGCAGAAGAAAATGCATGAATTAATTGTACAGAATTGTCATGGAAGACTATAGAAGTGATGCTTTTCAAGAGGTTATCAGACAAACGGGCTGTTAGCTGAGTTCCTTCACTGTGTGCCAGTTAGGTGGCACACTTACTGTGGACTTGAAAAGAGATATGATACACAGTCTGGTACTTGAGAAGGTTTATAATCTCTATGAAGCAAAAGGTAGTTGATTTAGGACCTGATAAATTAATGCTATTATTGTCCTTAAGAGAGATTGAGGTAAAGCATTGTGAAATGGATCTGGAGACATCCAAAAGCATACACTTAGGATGGGGTTGTGGAAGAGAAGGCCTAGGAGGTAGGTTGAGTCTAATTTGTTGGGGAGCTTGCGTCTCTTGCCAGTGGGTTGGGGCTTTTTTCTGTGGGTTGCCAAGAAACAATTGTGGGTTACAGGGAGTTGCCCAAGGAAAGCTTTTCTTGAAGGATTAATTTGTCCCCTGGGAGTTGTGTGGCTTGAAGGAGGAGAAGACTGAATGCATGCCCACCATATAGAAGGGACCTTTTATGTAAAAATAAACCAGAGTCAGAGTCGGTGGTTGTTCCTGAAGCCAACCTAGCTGAATTGACATAAAGGTAAGTGTGTCAGCCTTTGACTGAAGAGCTGAGCTGTTTATTTCAGAGACATCAGCCCCACTCTGAACATGCCAAATCCAGTGTTTCAGGGAGGTTACTGATGTTCTGTTGGCATTCATGTGGTGCTTCTGCATGGGATGAGTCATCAGACTTCACCCTGGTAGTTCTGAACACAGTGTGTGTTTTGTTGAAAAGAATCAGGAGTGAGGGGGTGTCTGGGTGGCTCAATTGGTTAAGCAACCGACTCTTGATTTCTGCTTGGGTCATGATCTCAGGGTCCTGGAATCGAGCCCCTGCATCAGTCAGCTGCACACTCAGCGAGGAATCTGCTTGAAGATTCTCTCCCTCTTTCCCCCTCCCCCCGCTCGCATGCGCTCTTTCTCTCTCAAATAAATAAATCTTTAAAAAAGAAAAAAAAAAAAAAAAGAATCAGGAGTGAGAAGGCCCAGAGAGGTTGTAATATAATAATAAAGCTTTTCTAAATCATATGAGTTTTATTTGTAAAGAAACATTGGATCATCCATAAACCCATGTAGTATGAGTTGTTTTGAAGAGAAATACTCTTTAAGTGATAAGGAAATAGTTCAGTAATTAAGATCCTTGGCCAAAGGAAACATTAGTAAACAACCAAGTAGAGGAAAGTGGGTTTTGGCCATATTGATGAGAAAGGCTACTGTATATAAGGAAATTGGTTGAGATTTTTTGTTGTTTTTACTTTTGGTGAAACTTCTCTGTTTTTAGCAAAAATATGTATGAAGTGTTAGACCACTGACCATTCAAATATAAGTTGAAATAATTATGTTACTTTTTGACCAATCCCTATATCTAGGAATTCCTGAGAATTAATAAAAAGTCCAAGGCAACTACTATATTGAAAAACATTTGTTTTTTTCTTGTCAGGAACCTAGCTGGAGGTAACTTGATTTAAATAGTGACATACACAAAATAAAATGACAATTTTGTAATTACATTTTATCTGTTTAGAAGTGTATTTGGGGCATTTAAAAGTACATGAAATATGAAGTCAAAAATGAGATTCAGTTTGTCTAGGCCAGGATTTCTTAACCTCAACACTTTTGATTTTGAGGGGCTGGAAAATTCTTTGTTGTAGGGGACTATCCTGCAGGATGCATCCTTGTAGGATGTTTAGCAGCATCTCTGGCCTCTGCCCACTAGATGCCAGTAGGGCTCTCCTAGTTGTGACAACCATATATTTCCAGACATTTCCAAATATCCCTTGAGGGGCAAAATCACCTCTGGTTGCGAACTGCTGATCTAGGGTTGGAATTTTACCCACAGCAGGCGTTAACAGGACAGACTCCCATTTAGTAGAATAGCATCTATTTGGTATAGCTTTTTCTATTATTAATAACATCAAGGTTTTAAAGTAGATCAGCTTAGTTTTCATAATTTAAAAACTGTGTGTGAGGGAAGTTTTCTAAGACATTAGCTTTAAAATATGTTTTATGTTCCATGTGAACTTTGTTTTTAAATTTAAAATTCCAAAGCAAATTTGGAAGGAAAATGATTACAGACATTTCATTTTTTAATAGTATAGTGACAGCCAAGGAAGTGATGTCCCTGCTATGAAAATGTTTTTGCTGGGTAATAATGTTAACTTTTTCTATTTTAATTAAAGGGCCTTCCTGCCTGCCTTCCTTCCTTCCTTCCCTCCCTCCCTTCCTCCCTCCTTCCTATCTTCTGTAAGAACTCTTTAAAGTTAAGAGTTTGAAAGAAACTTAGAGATTGTCTTGTTCCTGCCTGTCATTTTTCAGATGTGGAAATTAAGGCATAATCAGGTGAAATGAGTTGTCTAAGGTCCCTAAGTTAGTTACTACTGGCAAGAGAGAAGAAACAAATCTCACACACTGAAGAATTTAAGTAATTTATGTAGATACTTCCTCTTCAAGGAGAAGGGAACATAATCCCTCACCTCTTAAGTGTGTGTTGTGCTGCGTAATTGGCTTCCAGATAGTACAATGTGGAAAGGCGGAAAAGAGTAACTTTACAGTAGAGAAACCTTTCAAAGAATACCTCAGGCGGGTGATTATGGTCAACATCAGCAGTGATAAGTCATATTGATAGTATGCACCCTTGATATGATGTGATGAACACAGCCCTTAACCCCTTGTGGTCTTCTCCCCAAAGTACATAACGTCAGTGTAATCATGGGAAATATATCAAATTCTAATTGAGGGACACTCTACAAAATGCCTAACTAGTACTCCTCACAACTGTCAAGGCCATCAAAAACAAGGAAAGTTTGAGAAACCAGCCCCAAGGAGGCTAAGGAGATATGACAACTAAATGTTGTGTGCTAGCCTGGATGGGATCCTGAAACAGAAAAAGGATAGTAGATGAAAATAAGAAAATACAAGTAAAATGTGGAGTTTAGTTAATAGTAATGTGCCAACATTGATTGCTTAGACAGATGTACCATACTAATAGATGTTAGCTATAGGGGAAAGTGGAGGGGAGATCTACAGGAAAAGGAAATCTCTGTACTATCTTTGCAATCTTTATGTAAATCTTCAACTATTCTGCAAAAAAAAAAAAAAAAGTGGTTAGTGGCAGAACCCGGCATAGACCCCAGCCCTCTGGCTGCCTCTTCACAGGATGTAGAAATCACCACATGCGAGTTGCGTTTAGAAGAAGCCCTCTTCTCATGGGCTCAGAATCCTCGTGAAGGAATTATGCATTCGAAGGGAAACATCACTTTGACATTTTCTTGCATCCATTTTTTTTCTCATAATCTTCTACTTTTACAGCAGAGAGTGAGGAAGAAGATGAAATTGAAATGGAAGTTGAAGACCAGGATAGCAAAGAAGCCAAAAAACCAAACGTCATAAATTTTGACACCAGTCTGCCAACGTCACATACAGTATGTAATGTAGTAACAGATCTTAATAGATACACACATATAACAGTAGATGGAGGTTCCTTACAATAAGACCGAGGTTGGCCTTATTGGATATTACCTCACAGTAGGAATTGTGGATGAGGACATGGGCTATTTGCCAGTAGATACACATTCTTAACTCTAATTTTCAAGCAGTTCAATACTATATCCTGGAATAATTCTTTGAAGAACTGTGACCCTCTGTATGTTTCTACTAATAATGGAGCTACTAAAGTACTTCTTACTCTCCTCAGTACTTGGTACCAGGGTGTTAGTTAACATGCTGACATCTTATGGTCATCATTTGTGATATGTGAACATAGAGATGTTTCTTATCTTAGCCAAAGAAAAATATTTTGAACTAAAAAATGCTCTTGAATTTGTGAGACATTCTTCACAAATAATAGAACTTCCACTCCTAAGAATCAGAATTAGATTTTCATGTGGGAGGCTGATACACCTACTTTATTACTTAAATAAATATTTGTATCATCTGTTTATATTTCTTTTAATCTGATTTGCTCTTTAGGCTTTTGAGTTTGTATTTTTATTATGTATCTAAAATGACAGTGTATCTGTGTGTTCTTAAATAGTATCTGGGCGCTGATATGGAAGAATTTCATGGCAGGACTTTGCATGACGACGACAGCTGTCAGGTTATTCCAGTTCTGCCCCAGGTGATGATGATCCTGATTCCTGGGCAGACCTTACCTCTTCAGCTTTTTCGTCCTCAGGAAGTCAGTATGGTGCGGAATTTAATTCAGAAAGACAGAACCTTTGCAGTTCTTGCATACAGGTAAAATATTAGAATGAATTTGCTTAACACATTCTCTCTCACAGCAGAGTCACAGCAGAGGTCAGTGTTAAAGCCAAACCTGACTGTTATTTTGCATGCACAGGAGACTGGATAAGGATGTGAGGTAAGAAATTTTGATGAAAGATTGAAAGTGCAAGTTAGAGTATTTTTATTGTTCTCATTACCATCGAGATCAGACATTTACTGTCACACACAATTAAACTTTCTGGTATTTGAAATTTTTTTCGTCATTAACGTCTAATAAAAATTTCTAGGATCTTATTTTCAAGCACTGTCCTTATTTAAAGAGAAAGAGGGCTTTTACATTTTAATGTAAAGGATTATTTTTACAAAGGAGTAGCTTGTTCTTTTGTCTGTCTCTCAGAATTCATAAGTTGAATATAGACCAGTGGCAAACTGGTATTTCAGGTATCCTGTGGCAACTGAAGGAAATCAGTGGTAGAGGCAGGAGGTGAATACAGGGATTTCCCACCCCAGTACAATGCTGCTAGTATTAAGCAGCAGAATTGATGGTCTACTGAAGTAAAAGAATGTCTCATTTGGAAAATGAGAGTTTAAACCCTTATCAGTCCTAGATCATTTTCAGTGACTAGAGATCTATTATTTTCCTAAAGTGCTGTAATTGTAATTCTTTTTTTTCTTTTTTGCTCTGTCATTCTGAAGCCTTCTATATCTGCATTCCCCATGTGATTTCAAAATAAAATGATAATAGCTTTGCAATAAGGGCTAACTGCTGTAATTTTTTTTTATTGTGTATATTGCTTTGCCACTTTGCACATTTAAAATTTTTTTGCCAACTTTGCATATTTAAAAATTAAATGTTCAAAGTTATTTTCTTTTAAAATTTATCTTGGAAGTAATATACAGGAGAGGGAAGCACAGTTTGGAACAACAGCAGAGATATATGCCTATCGAGAAGAACAGGATTTCGGAATTGAGATAGTGAAAGTGAAAGCAATTGGAAGACAAAGGTTCAAAGTCCTTGAGCTAAGAACACAGTCAGATGGGTAAGAAATACCATAGATCTTAAAGCTGTGTGTACATCATTAAATGAGGTGGTTTTCTTATATTTTTCCTGTTGTACTGACCCTTCACATTTTGTAACTTTGAATTAGTTGTTCTCTTTCCTTTGAAGGTATAACCTAGTGGTTTCCAACCTGGCTATGCATCAGAACCACTTAGGAAGTTTTAAAACTATAGATGCTTGAGTTTCATCCTCATCTCCCATCCGTAAAGAGTGGTTTAACCTTGGGTGAGGCTGCAGCATCTCTTTTCATGATTTCCAGGTGATTCTCATGCCCCTGCACGTTTGAGATTAATAATATAAACCCAAAGTGCATTGTCTTTGGGGACAGGGCTTCTTTGGGATTGAAGGCCTCTCTTGAGAATGGAGAGGCCACAAGCTTCGGAGCTGTCTGTGTGCACGCCAGGACAGCTGTGGTGTTTGCAGCATTCCTGTGATATTTGAAAACCACACCGGTTACACCTACCAGCTGCTCCATCCGAGCTGCAGAAACCATTTGCAGTTAGCACCCATCTCCGGTGTGAATTTCACATCACCCACAGATGTATTAACTATATAATAAGTGATCAATAAATGCTTGTTGTGTCTATACCTTATAAAGTTTGGCAATTCTCTGAGTATATTGTTTTAACAGTTATTTTGGCATGACTCTCATGATTCGAGCTTTTTAAGTACCACTGACCTCATCAAAAAAAAAAAAAAATTCCAGTTCACCTTACTTCATCCTTTTAAAAACAAAGCAAAACAGAATAAGCATTTGTCCACATGATTGCATATTACCTGTTAAAGGAGTGGTTCTCAACTCTGGCACATAAGAATCACCTGTGAAGTGTTACAAGGATACAGATTCTTGGAGTTCACCCAGTCCTAGTGAATTGGTCTCTTTATAGCCAAGCTGAAAATGTTATCTGACCTCTGTGTTGAACAGATAATATCTTCTGAACACATGGAACTTCAGAAGTTTTATCTTGTTTTGTTCACATGGTGGACATTCACAAATATCACTGAAAATATGGAAGTATAATGGACAGGTGAGGCAACCCTTTGGGGCTAGGGAAAGCATGGAAAAATGAGGGATGAGGTGCCAGAGCCCTCAGTGGTACCCCCAGAACATTCACGATGCAGACTCTCGTGGTATTAACACACTGTACTGTCATTACAGGATTGTGTATCTGTCTCCCTCAATAGATGAGCTGCCTGAGGACAATGACTAACACTTCTATATGTTCTACACTTAATAACTATAAATGCCATGTGAATGAATGAAACCGTGTCCTCCTGAGGGCTCTGCATTCTGATAATTAGCAAGCTGTTTTGTTACTGCAGATTTTACTAACAGTTCCATATTTAAAGTGCTTCTTATCCTCCTGCTTATAAAATTTTTATTATTTGTGAATAGTATATTATAGGAACCAAAGAAGAAAAATGACTTGGGAGAAAAGTATGTTTCTGAGGCTTTCTTGACTTTTGATTGTGGAAAAACTATTTTCAACACAAGGTGGCAGTAGACCATTAACTCTGAAAACCGGTCAAAGACTTATGTTTGACTCTAGTAAAGATAAACATGAAACTGATAGTCAGGTTAGACAAGACTTGGCAAAGGCACGTTCTCTTTATTATTCCATAGACCCACTGCTAAGACCTCTCACAGAGGTGAGTCTTTCTTACTATAAAAGGCTTCCATGGAGTGAGATTTCTCTGGTTGCCTTGCCCCTCTGGCCTGTAACTCCCTTCAGTAGAAATGGTGAGATGGAGATAATATAGGGCAATTTCTTCTTTTTCCAAATAAGACAACTAAATACTAGAGAGATGAAGTGATTTGCCTGCAGTGATGCAGCTAGTAAGCAACAGTTGGTTGGTTCTAGGTCCCCTGACTTCCAAACTGGTGCTCCTCGTACTCTACCTGAACTCCTCCATAGCACCTTGAAACTCAAGCCAGTTTCCTTTTCTCCAGTCAGGTAGTGCTGGATAATAGTCATCTGTCTTTTACATAAATGACCCTTCATTTAAAAACTATAGTGCTGCCTTCTGACCTTTTCTAAGTTAAGAGTCTTTATTTCTTTGGCATTTTCTGAACACATGGAAGGGTTTTTTTTTGTTTTTTTGAAAGGTTAATTAAAAAGTAGAAGTGTGTCATTGAATCACCGTAGAACCCTTCAGAAATAACAGGATTTCTTAGCATGTAGAGAGAAAGAGATTAATACCCTATTTGGAATTACAGGACAAGTTCTCTTACCTGTCATAACTGAAACCAATAATCATCTGAATTATTAGAACTGTCTGAACCTAATTTGAAAGCAGTTTTTATTGCTCAGCTTTATTCATTAAAGCCATTTTATTTAAGTCACATTTCATTGGTTTTTATAATACTTATATAAATTATGTAACTATAATCACAATACAACTGCTATAAACAGGTTGGGAAGAAACAAAAGTTTTGTTAAAAACAGGACCCAGCAGGTGGGAGAACTAGCCCGTGTGTGCAGCAGGCCCCGGGCATGTCTAGCAAAAGCCGCGGAGAGCATTGCTCAGTCCTGCAAGGCAGTTCAGACAGCTGGTACTGCGGACTGATCAGTAAAAGGAGCAGTAAGCCAACCTCTCAGTAACATTGATGTTTTTATCATAATACAATAAAATCATACATGATAGTTGAGTTAAACATCATTCATAATTTAGTTACTGATGACCTTGAAGAAGATACAGATTTCTAAACATTTCTTTAGAAAGGTACACACTTTTGTTCTAAAAATATGATTATAAGTATTTGTGTTCATGTGACAGGTGAAGAAAACAGATTTTGTTTTTAACGAGCTCTAATAATGTAAGGACATTTGAATATAGTTTGAACATATTTGTTTTTTTAACATTTTCAGAAGTTATGCATACATAAATTTGAGCTTCCAGGAAAGAAATGAAGTTAGTGGAATAAGTCTAACCAAGTTAGCAATTTTATTTAATAAATAAATAGAAGTATCAAAATTTCATTCCTAACTTTTTGTGGGTCAAGGCAGTAATTAATATGAAAAACCACTTGAGAATTTCTAAACATAACTAATAATGAAGCAGAGACTTTAATACATTGAATTTTGTCCGTCTGACAGTGATTTGTTCCAGCATTTGAATGTACTAATACATTCTACATTTCAAGAGCTGTACTCCTTCAAAAGAAAATAGCTCATAGGTACAGTGTTCCTATTGGCATTTGTTCCTGATAAGATGTTTGCAGTTACAATATTCTCCAGTAGCAATCTGGAAATGGTGACTTCACTCTCATGGGAGTTTAAGTAATTTTTAGGATTAAAAAAAGATAATATGCATATTTTGATTCTTTGCATTTTCTTTTTTTTTTTTTAAAGATTTTTTATTTATTTATTTGAGAGAGAGAGAATGAGAAAGAGCAAGCACATGAGAGGGGGGAGGGTCAGAGGGAGAAGCAGAGGGAGCCCGATGCGGGACTCGATCCAGGGACTCCAGGATCATGACCTGAGCCGAAGGCAGTCGCTTAACCAACTGAGCCACCCAGGCGCCCTGATTCTTTGCATTTTCAAGTTAAATGTTTGAGAAGGAGAAAAAGAATGCACATACAAATATAGGCTACATGTAATTCTGTAGTCTTATTTTAACTATCCACATAAATGGGTTCTTGATTTTCTATTCCTTTCTCTATCTACTCCTCCAGTTAGATTAGACTTAGGAGAAGGGACAGGTGTAAGAGCCCGGCAGCAGATGGGGAGCTGGGAAGGGTAGGGTATTTAAGGATGTCTAAGAAACTAATTTAGAAGTATCAAGCAGTAGTAGATGGTTGTATATTTATTTTTTTTAATTTTGTTTCATTAATAGACTCTATATTTATCTGAAATGTACAAATGTCCCTTTGCATTTCACAGTGAGACTGAAAATCCATGCTTTAGGTTATCTTTGATTTTAACTTTGGTATGATTTATGAAATATAGATATTCTGAAAATTCTTGCATCTTAACAGTATTTTATGGATGTGTTTAAAAAAGAAAACTGAAAATCTTAGTATTTAAAACTGCCCATAATGTTTAGAAACTTAAAGTTTGAGTTAGTTTATTTTAAAAATGAACACCATGCTTGGTTCTCTTTATTTTAGAATCCAGCAAGCTAAAGTGCAAATTCTTCCTGAATGTGTGTTGCCTTCAACCATGTCTGCAGTTCAGTTAGAATCCCTCAATAAATGCCAGATATTTCCTTCAAAACCTGTCTCATGGGAAGACCAGTATTCATATAAATGGTGGCAGAAATACCAGAAGGTGAGAAACTGATTTTTTTTTTTTGGTGGGAAATAACATTTTTCTTCTCTTTTTTTTTATTATGTTAATCGCCACGCATTAAATCTTAGTTTTTGATGTAGTGTTCCATGATTCATTGTTTGCGTATAACACCCAGTGCTCCATGCAGAACGTACCCTCTTTAATACCCATCAACAGGCTAACCCATCCTCCCACCCCCTCCCCTCTAGAACCCTCAGTTTGTTTCTCAGAGTCCATAGTCTCTCATGGTTCATCTTCCCCTCCAATGCCCCCCCTTCGTTTTTCCCCTCCTACTATCTTCTTTTTTTTTTTTTTTTTTAACATATAATGTATTATTTGTTTCAGAGGTACAGGTCTGTGATTCAACAGTCTTACACAATTCATAGCGCTCACCATAGCACATACCCTCCTCAATGTCTATCACCCAATCACCCCATCCCTCCCACCCCCCACCACTCCAGTAACCCTCAGTTTGTTTCCTGAGATTAAGAATTCCTCATATCAGTGAGGTCATATGATACATGTCTTTCTCTGATTGACTTATTTCGCTCAGCATAATACCCTCCAGTTCCATCCACGTCGTTGCAAATGGCAAGATCTCATTCCTTTTGATGGCTGCATAATATTCCATTGTATATATATACCACCTCTTCTTTATCCATTCATCTGTCGATGGACATCTTGGCTCTTTCCATAGTTTGGCTATTGTGGACATTGCTGCTATAAACATCGGGGTGCACGTACCCCTTCGTATAACTACATTTCTGTCTTTGGGGTAAATACCAAGTAGTACAATTGCTGGGTCGTAGGTTAGCTCTATTTTCAACTTTTTGAGGAAACTCCATACTGTTTTCCAGAGCGGCTGCACCAGCTTGCATTCCCACCAACAGTGTAGGAGGGTTCCCCTTTCTCCACATCCCTGCCAACATCTGTCATTTCCTGACTTGTTAATTTTACCCATTCTGACTGGTGTGAGGTGGTATCTCATTGAGGTTTTGATTTGGATTTCCCTGATGCCGAGCGATGTTGAGCACTTTTTCAGGTGTCTGTTGGCCATGTGGATGTCTTTGGAAAAATGTCTGTTCATGTCTTCTGCCCATTTCTTGATTGGATCATTTGTTTTTTGGGAGTTGAGTTTGATAAGTTCTTTATAGATTTTGGATACTAGCCCTTTATCTGATATGTCATTTGCAAATATCTTCTCCCTTTCTGTTGGTTGTCTTTTGGTTTTATTGACTGTTTCTTTTGCTATGCAAAAGCTTTTTATCTTGATGAAGTCCCAATAGTTCATTTTTGCCCTTGCTTCCCTTGCCTTTGGCGATATTTCTAGGAAGAAGTTGCTGCGGCTGAGGTCGAAGAGGTTGCTGCCTGCGTTCTCCTTTAGGATTTTGATGGACTCCTGTCTCACATTGAGGTCTTTCAACCATTTTGAGTCTATTTTTGTGTGTGGTGTAAGGAAATGGTCCAGTTTCATTCTTCTGCATGTGGCTGTCCAATTTTCCCAGCACCATTTGTTGAACAGACTGCCTTTTTTCCATTGGCCATTCTTTCCTGCTTTGTCGAAGATTAGTTGACCATAGAGTTGAGGGTCCATTTCTGGGCTCTCTATTCTGTTCCATTAATCTATGTGTCTGTTTTTGTGCCAGTACCATACTGTCTTGATGATGACAGCTTTGTAGTAGAGCTGGAAGTCCGGAATTGTGATGCCGCCAGCTTTGCTTTTCTTTTTCAACATTCCTCTGGCTATGCGGGGTCTTTTCTGGTTCCATACAAATTTTAGGATTATTTGTTCCATTTCTTTGAAAAAAGTGGATGGTATTTTGATAGGGATTGCATTAAATGTGTAGATTGCTCTAGGTAGCATTGACATCTTCACAATATTCTTCTAATCCATGAGCTTGGGACATTTTTCCATTTCTTTGTGTCTTCCTCAGTTTCTTTCATGAGTATTTTATAGTTTTCTGAGTACAGATCCTTTGCCTCTTTGGTTAGATTTATTCCTAGGTATCTTATGGTTTGGGGTGCAATTGTAAATGGGATCGACTCCTTAATTTCTCTTTCTTCTGTCTTGTTGTTGGTGTATAGGAATGCCACTGATTTCTGTGCATTGATTTTATATCCTGCCACTTTACTGAATTACTGCATGAGTTCTAGCAGTTTTGGGGTGGAGTCTTTTGGGTTTTCCACATAAAGTATCATATCATCTGCAAAAAGTGAGAGTTTGATTTCTTCTTTGCTGATTTGGATGCCTTTTATTTCTTTTTGTTGTCTGATTGCTGAGGCTAGGACTTCTAGTACTATGTTGAATAGCAGTGGTGATAGTGGACATCCCTGCCGTGTTCCTGACCTTAGGGGGAAAGCTCTCAGTTTTTCCCCATCAAGAATGATACTTGCTGTGGGTTTTTCATAGATGGCTTTTAGGATATTGAGGTATGTACCCTCTATCCCTATACTCTGAAGAGTTTTGATCAAGAAAGGATGGTGTACTTTGTCAAATGCTTTTCCTGCATCTATTGAGAGGATCATATGATTCTTGTTCTTTCTTTTGTTAATGTATTGTATCACGTTGATTGATTTGCAGATGTTGAACCAGCCTTGCAGCCCAGGGATAAATCCCACTTGGTTGTGGTGAATAATCCTTTTAATGTACTGTTGGATCCTATTGGCTAGTATTTTGGTGAGAATTTTTGCATCCATGTTCATCAAGGATATTGGTCTGTAATTCTCCGTTGTGACGGGGTTTTTGTCTGGTTTTGGGATCAAGGTAATGATGGCCCCATAAAACGAGTTTGGAAGTTTTCCTTCCATTTCTATTTTTGGGAACAGTTTCAGAAGAATAGGTATTAATTCTTCTTTAAATGTTTGGTAGAATTCCCCTGGGAAGCTATCTGGCCCTGGGCTTTTTTTGTTGGGAGATTTTTGAATACTGCTTCAATTTCCTTGGTGGTTATAGGTCTGTTCAAGTTTTCTATTTCTTCCTGGTTCAGTTTTGATAGTTTATACATCTCTAAGAGTGCATCCATTTCTTCCAGATTATCTAATGTGCTGGCATATAGTTGCTCATAATATGTTGTTATAATTGTTTGTATTTCTTTGGTGTTGGTTGTGATCTCTCCTCTTTCATTCATGATTTTATTTATTTGGGTCATTTCTCTTTTCTTTTTGATAAGTCTGGCCAGGGGTTTATCAATCTTATTAATTCTTTCAAAGAACCAGCTCCTAGTTTCGTTGATCTGTTCTCCTGTTCTTTTGGTTTCTATGATTTCTGCTCTGAGCTTTCTTATTTCTCTTCTCCTGCTGAGTTTAGGCTTTATTTGCTGTTCTTTCTCCGGCTTCTTTAGGTGTAGGGTTAGGTTGTGTATTTGAGACCTTTCTTGTTTCTTGAGAAAGGCTTGTATTGCTGTCTACTTTCCTCTTAGGACTGCCTTTGCTGCATCCCAAAGATTTTGAACAGTTGTGTTTTCATTTTCATTGGTTTCCATGAATTTTTTTATTTTTTTTTTAATTTTAATTTTTATTTTTTTTTTAGTTTTTTTATTTATTTATTCAAGAGAGACAGAGAGAGAGAGAGAGAGGCAGAGGGAGAAGCAGGCTCCCAAGGAGCAGGGAGCCCGATGCGGGACTCGATCCCAGGACTCTGGGATCACGACCTGAGCCGAAGGCAGACGCTTAACCATCTGAGCCACCCAGGCGCCCTTCCATGAATTTTTTTAATTCTTCTTTAATTTCCCGGTTGACCCATTCATTCTTTAGGAGGATGCTCTTTAGCCTCCATGTATTTGAGTTCTTTCTGACTTTCCTCTTGTGATTGAGTTCTAGTTTCAAAGCATTGTGGTCTGAAAATATTCAGGGAATGATCCCAATCTTTTGGTACTGGTTGAGACCGGATTTGTGACCTAGGATGTGATCTATTCTGGAGCATGTTCCATGGGCACTAGAGAAGAATGTGTATTCCGTTGCTTTGGGATGGAATGTTCTGAATATATCTGTGAAGTCCATTTGGTCCAGTGTGTCATTTAAAGACTTTATTTCCTTGTTGATCCTTTGCTTAGATGATCCGTCCATTTCAGTGAGGGGTATGTTAAAGTCCCCCACTGTTATTGTATTGTTGTCGATGTGTTTCTTTGCTTTTGTTATTAATTGACTTACATAATTGGCTGCTCCCATGTTAGGGGCATAGATATTTACAATTGTTAGATCTTGTTGGATAGACCCTTTAAGTAGGATATAGTGTCCTTCCTCATCTCTTATTACAGTCTTTGGTTTAAAATCTAATTTGTCTGATAATAAGGATTGCCACCCCAGCTTTCTTTTTGGTGTCCATTAGCATGGTAAATGGTTTTCTACCCCCTCACTTTCAATCTGTGGGTGTCTTTGGGTCTAAAATGAATCTCTTGCAGACAGCATATCGATGGGTCTTGTTTTTTAATCCAATCTGATACCCTCTGTCTTTTGATTAGGGCATTTAGCCCATTTACATAACTATTGAAAGATATGAATTTAGTGCCATTGTATTGCCTGTAAGGTGACTGTTACTGTATATTGTCTGTGTTCCTTTCTGGTCTATGTTGCTTTTAGGCTCTCTCTTTGCTTAGAGGACCCCTCTCAATATTTCTTGTAGGGCTGGTTTTGTGTTTGCAAATTCCTTTAGTTTTTGTTTGTCCTGGAAGCTTTTTATCTCTCCTTCTATTTTCAGTGACAGCCTAGCTGGATATAGTATTCTTGGCTGCATATTTTTCTCATTTAGTGCTCTGAATATATCATGCCAGTCATTTCTGGCCTGCCAGGTCTCTGTGGATAGGTCTGTTGCCAATCCAATGTTTCTACCATTGTAGGTTACAGATCTCTTGTCCCGAGCTGCTTTCAGGATTTTCTCTTTGTCTCTGAGACTCGTAAGTTTTACTATTAGATGTCAGGGTGTTGACCTATTTTTATTGATTTTGAGGGGCATTCTCTGTGCCTCCTGGATTTTGATGCCTGTTTCCTTCCCCAAATTAGGGAAGTTCTCTGCTATAATTTGCTCCAATTTGCTTCTGCTCCTCTCTCTCTTTCTTCTTCTTCTTCTGGGATCCCAACTATTCTTATGGTATCACTTATCTCTTGAATTCTGGCCTCGTGATCCAATAGTTGTTTATCTCTCTTTTTCTCAGCTTCTTTATTTTCCATCATTTTGTCTTATATCTCACTGATTCTTTCTTCTGCCTCATTTATCCTAGCAGTTAGAGCTTGCATTTTTGATTGCACCTCATTAATAGCCTTTTCGATTTCGACTTGGTTAGATTTTATTTCTCCAGAAAGGATTTCTCTAATATCTTCCATGCTTTTTTCAAGCCCAGCTAGTATCTTTAAAATCGTCATTCTGAACTCTAGTTCCGACATCTTATGTCCGTATTGTTTAGGTCCCTGGCAGTAGGTACTGCCTCTTGTTCTTTTTTTTGAGGTTATTTTTTCCGTCTTGTCATTTTGTTCAGAGTACAATAGATGAATGAGAGAACAAAATGCTAACAGGGTAACAACGACCCCAGAAAAATATACACTAAACAAATCAGAAGAGACTTGAAACCGGGGGAAAAGAAAGGGAAAGAAAGAAAAAAGAAAAAAAAAGAATATGATCAAGTATGATCAGACTGGTGCATAGATCATTGCCACACACTAGATTTTGGGCATATTTTGGTCTGTTAGAACAAAGTGCCTCCCAAAATTTTAAAGAAAGAAAACTTGTATCTGTACAAAAATAAGGGTAAATACAATGAAGGGATGGAATATGACTGTAAAGATGATAATTATAAAAGATTTTATAAAAGGAATTGTAAGTTGGTTGAAAAAAGAAAGAAGAGGAATTAAAAAAAAAGGGAGAGAATGTGATCAGGCAGGAGACTAGAACACTAGAGATTTAGGGTATATTTTGGTAGTTTTTGGTCTGTTAGAAGAAACTGTATCCCAAAATTTTAAAGAGAGAACAACTTATATATATATATACCAAAAATAAGGTTAACTACTATGAAGGCATAGAACATGACTCTAAAAATGAAAAATAAAAAAGATTTTTAAGAAAAGGGATTGATAAGGGCGCCTGGATGGCTCAGTTGGTTAAGCGACTGCCTTCGGCTCAGGTCATGATCCTGGAGTCCCGGGATCGAGTCCCGCATCGGGCTCCCTGCTCGGCAGGGAGTCTGCTTCTCCCTCTGACCCTCCTCCCTCTCATGCTCTCTGTCTCTCATTCTCTCTCTCAAATAAATAAATAAAATCTTTAAAAAAAAAAAAAAAAAAAAAGAAAAGGGATTGATAAGATGTTGGTTGAAAAGGGGAAAAAGAAAAATAAAAAAGAGAATTAAAAAAATTAACTTTGAAAGACTACAGAATCATGGTAAAAAAGCCATGAATTCTATGTGCAGTATTCCCCTAGCGCTGGAGTTCTTCCGTTCTCATTGACAGGTAAACTTGGTCTTGGCTGGCTGTTCTCGCTGATCTGCTGGGGGACGGGCCTGTTGCCATAGTTCCCAAATGTCTTTGCTGGAGGCGGAATTGCCCCGCCCTTGCCCAGTCGGGGCTAAGTAACCTGCTTGGGTTTGCTCTCCGGCGCTTTTGTTCCCTGCAAGCTTTCCGTACAGCTTTGGAGGCGGAGATTGAAGATGGCGGAATCTCTGCCCCGGAGGAGCCGAGAACTCGGGGCCCTGCTCCTCAGTGAGCCCCCAGAGAAAAGCAGTCAGTCACTCCCGTCTCCTCGGTCTCCGGCCGCACTCCGTGCTCACCTGCCTGTGACCGAGCATTTCTATCTCTGGCCCCTGACTCGGTGTGGAGTCTCCAAACGCAGCAGATCCCTGCGGTGCGCTCCCGCGCCACTCCTCCTGGGGGAGGAAGGGGAGTCTCCCCGGATCTGCCGCTTGTTGGGTCCCTGCTGGAGGAGCAGTGGCCCGACTGTGCCGTGGATCATGGTTTATGGCAACCCCGAGCTGAGAGCCCGCGCCTCGGCTCCGTCTCTGCAGCCGGCTTCCCCACTCCGATCCCTGGGAGCTCTGCCGCACTCAGGCACCACCGGTCTTTCTGTGACCCCGAGGGTCCTGAGACCACACTGTCCCAGCGACGGTCCCACCCTTGCTTAGCCACTGGAGCGACGTCCTTCAGCAGAGCCGGCTTCTAAAAGTTCCAATTTTGTGCTCTGCTGCTCTATCACTTGCCAGAAGCGGCCGACGGAGGCCCCCTCCCCCACCGTCTACCCTCCCGAATATCACCTTGGATTCACTTCTCCGCACGTCCTACCTTCCAGAAAGTGGTCGCTTTTCTGTTTTCAGAGTTGCTGCTATTCTTTTCTTCGATCTCCTGTTGTGCTCATAGGTGTTCAGAATGGTATGATCCCTATCTAGCTGAATTCCTGGGACCAGATGAAAATTAGGTCTCCTACTCCTCCGCCGTCTTTCTCCTCCCCCCGGAAACTGATTTTTTATGCATCTTCAAAAAATGAAGACAGGTTGCTTTTTTTTCCTGTATGTAAGAAAGGAACACAAACAACTCTCATGATTTATTCCCCAGACACCTTCTGTGGTAATACTCTAGCTGCATTTGATCAAAGGTAGAGCTTCTGAAAATTTCATGGGCAGCCATTTATGTAAAAGCAGTTTGCAAAAATAGTAAAAATGTCACAATACTGTAAGGTGTTCTTGCTTTTATGCCTTTCAGTTTTATATTAGTTAATAGCTTGTGATTTTTAGTTCTGGAGGAATTTCTTTCTAAATCTCTTAGCATCAGATCAGATGTTTGGCTCTTGAATCACAAACACATTACCTTAAAGAAGAGTTTCGAGTAGCACATCGTAGTCATGTGTTTCAATTCTTCTGGACTTCTGAAAGAAAAGTTTTTTAGCTATCTTTTTATACAGTGTGGTTGACACCACAAAAATTGGCTTGAGACTGTGTACTCTGTTAAAACACTGCTTGTTTCGGCATTAATTCTTACACATATCCTTTTGGCTAGATCACTCTTAGAAAAAAATTGGTGAAGCCTGTTTCTACTCATTTTTGAGGTGTATCAGTTTTGAGTATAAAATTCCTGCCTACAGGAAATGACTATCCGTTTTTAAATTTAGGAAATACAGGTTCTTTGAGGTTTATCTTTTTAAAATATGGAGACAATTTCTATTTTAACCTGAAAAGTTGTGCATTAATCACCCCTATTCTTTGTCAAGTAGTGCAGGTTTTAATTGTGAGTAAATTAGCATAGAATCCTAGTTTGATATAAATATAGATAATTGAAAAAGGAGTCATACACTAGTCAGTGTACCACCACTTTTAATGTTCTGGAGGTAGAATTCATTCAGTTTTGAGAGAGGACCTTGTGAGGATGGCTGCTTGGCGGTCAGCAGGCTCATAACCAGGTGTCTATAGGCTTCTTGATCTTGTTAATCTGTATCCCAGTTGGACAATCTGAGACATAGTTTTGTGTGTTTTAATGAGTGTTTCTAAGAGGAGTCTAATAAGCATGTTAGTTTGCTTAAGGATTCCCACGCCAGCTTGACACTATTTTTGAAGATTTAACAGATACTGCCTTAAGTTTGCAGGCAACTTTTGTATAGTTAGGCAGTCCTTCTTTTTTCAAACCTGATACAGACACTTTAGATACACTTTTACCCTTGTTTTAGTTTAATGGTAGAACAGTGGAAGATTTTGTCATCATGGTCATTTTAAATATCACTGTTGAAATAAGTATGTCAGAGTCAGCTCTGAGGTAATGGGCTCTAAGGGAGTGGCTTTGGAATTTATTAAGTCATTTAATGCTTAATAGTGTGTTCAGCACCGGGTGGTACTGAGATGTTATGTAGCAAGGAAACTGCACAAGATGCTGCCTATTTCTCATCCCAGTGTTTAAACAGTTGTGTTCATTTTTCTGCACTAAGATTGGTTGTTAAAAATTAACCATTAAAATATCCTAACGTTGTTTTGTGAAGTGGTAAGCATAGGGTGAGCGTGACTGTAGTTCATTTCTGACTTAAGTGCTCTGTGCTAGTTGTGTGTCCTTGTCTGTGGGATCTTGCCATTTTAAGCCTGAACATGATGAGTTAAACAAATAAGACTGCTTTTTTATTCTAATTTTTGTGTGAATTACTGCTTGAATTCTTCCTGTTCTGTGGCTAAAGCACCTTAGCTTGTTCACAGTAAATTCTGAATTAGGGCTTTGCGACAGGGCTGTCCCTGGCTTACCGCAAGCAAGGAGAGCCAGACACGCAAAGACCAAGGATGCGTATGTTTGTTTGGAACTAGGTCCTCTTTTCCGTATTGTCTTACTTCTCTAGTAATAATAATAATAATAATTCTAGACTCTCAAACATTAGCACCCAGTTACTTTCATATTTAGAGTTGCCAAGGACTAAACAGAAGGTGCTAAGGAAGGAGAGAGGCATAAAAGGTTTTAGGAAATACAATTCCTTCATCCCATGTATTTTTCAGATTGTTAAATGCGTTCCCTTGCTTAAAATTTGAGTAAAGTTTGTTAGGTTCTGAAATTTGGGTCTCGATCACTAGGCCAAGAAAAATTGCAAGCTGATTTATTTTGGACTGCAGATGACCTAAAAACTCTGTTCTACTTTAGGGAGACCTCTCTGAGCCACTCACAAAGTGTAGGGAAAGGGGATGGTAGATGCCCTTGGCGGGAACTCCATGTGCATTGGTACCGTCTCAGTGGTTCAGCTTACCGCGCCTTTAGCCGGGTGCTAACTCACCACAGGACTGGATCACGTTACACCGCTTGTCTTTAGATGGATCTAAGGCTCAATTCACTCCTCTCTTCATAGAGTTTATTCACATTTGCCTCATATTTCCCACCAGGATCTGAAGCAGTGCATCCATTTGTCTCCATGTCTGAGAAGTAGTTAGGTAGTCAGAATTGGGAGATGCTTACATGATTCTAAACCAACCCAAGCTTCTCAGGTTGCCACACACTTTCAGCAGAAATGATACTTAAAGGGTCTTGAAGTGTAGTCTTCCTGATGTGTATTCAGTGAACCTTGAAACCGTTTGCATACGCTTCCCTTCACATTTGCCGTTGAGAACTGCACATCCCAAATCACATAAAATTAAGCTTCCACAAGTATGCCTGTGTCATCTTCCATTCTGACAGGGCTGCATCAGAGAAGATGTCCCTAATCACTAAGGAGTTAGGCCAGTATAATCTGGAACACTCTTCCAGAACTCACTTCCATCTGGAAATGTTCCTTATTCTGTGATTTGATCTTTAAACTAAAATTTGCTTATTTCCTATCACAGCGCCTTTCACTCCTCGCTGGGTTTATTGTAGTGGGGTTCTCACAGTGAGGAAACTTTTCTTTAACCTACTCGGGAGTATGACGTAAACGTTTTTAAGTGCACTCCCTCCTTACCCAGACTATCTCTTCGTTCCTTTATACAGCCCTACTGTGTTCATCAAATATGAAATGTAAAAAGAAATGAAAGGTGGAAACAAATTAAGAAAGTGATCGAAGCTCATCTTTCTAGTCTTGCTGAATTTATAAGCCATGCTCATACGGAGCAGGGAAGAACTGAACACTGATTCCAAAGGGCAAGGCCCTCCAATGTGGACTCACATGTTAGTTTCTAAGTCTGCCACAGTTTCTCTACAAAGACACAAATGTTCTCATTGCATTCCGTTTTCTTATGTGAAAGGATACACACTGTCCTGGACCAGGAGATTATTCTGTATGGGCTTTTGGAGCACGGCTTCCTTGTTGCTCGAGCTGCACAGTGTTCTCTTGCGTGGCTGCACTGTCACGTAGATAACCGGTCCCCTAAGGATGACGGTGTACAGTGACCTCTCATACATGTAAATATTTATGATAAATTTTGAGACATGGGATTACTGGATGATAGGGAAGCTGCATTTGTAATTTTGACAGCTATTTTCGAAGCACCTCACTAAGGAGGTTGTTGCTGTGTGTACCCTGATGCTGCCTTCACAGACTGTGTTGTGTCCAATGTAATTTTTGATGACCTGATAAGTAAAACACAGAATCTTGTTGGAGGTTTAATTTGAACTTCTTTGGATATGAATGAGGTGTAACATTTTGTGTTGAATAGCAATTTGTATTTCCTTTATTGGGAAGTATCTGTTCATTGTATTTGCCCTTTGTAGATTTTTAGGAGTTTTTCATACGTCAGGAAACTTATCCCTTTGCCTGTAATTAATAGGTTCCAAACATTTTCCCTGGTTTGTGACTTGTCTTTTGACTTTGTCTTTGGCGTATTACAGAAAGGTTTTTTTTTTTCTTATGTAGTTGAATTTACCTTTCTTTGTCAATGCCTCTGTATTCTGAATTATAGCTAGAAATGACTTCCCTGTACAGAGGAATCTTTATTTTTTAAAAAAATATTAAAAATGTGATCTTTTACTTTTGATTGTTGATTTCATTGCTTTTAACGAAATCAAAGCTTTTAAGCTTTTATCCACGTATGGTTTATCCTGGTATGAATTCAATTCTACTTTTTTTCCTGATGGCTCCCTATTGTCCTGTTAGCATTTTCTGAAAAGCTCATATTTCCCTTTACTGATAGGACCAGATATCATATAGACCAAATTCATGATTCTTTTTCTTCTGCTTTGTTGTCAGTCTATTTGTGTACCTCCACAATACTGTTATAACCGTTGACAATTTATAATTTTTATAAATGTAAATATGACTAGTAACCCCTTACTGGTCTTCTCTTTTTTTCAAGGTGTTTGTGAAGGCTACTGTCGCTTCACTTTCCCATAGGAACTTCAGAATCTGGTTTTGTCTTGTCCCAGAATAATAATAGGAGCAGTAAAAAAATAGCATCTGTTGCCTATTTTTATAGTAAAGAAGAAAAAAGTCTTGAAATCTTAGGCTCTGTGTAGTCAGGGACTCCCGCGAACAGAGTTGTGATTTCCCAGGCATACATCTTATCCTTGTAGCTGTGCATCTGCCATGAGGAGTTGAGAACTCTCAGAGCAGGAAAGAGCATATCCTTCCATTCCCCTTTTTACACGCAAGTAGGGATTTGGTAAAAGAAGGAAGGAAACAAAAACTAGTAGCTTTTGAATAAGTTGGATAGATTATTTTCATTATTTACATTGCTGATTGTGATGGGATTTAAAACAATAAATGACCACCTTTGGTCACTGTGTATATCAGTGGTGATGATTTACTATTCATGTTTAGCCTTTTAAATTACTCTTCCAATTTCATTGCACTTCAAAGAGCCATTTAAGTAGAGTTTCACATTTTTTTAATATTCCGCATTGTTGGAAGGCAAAGTTGGAGCTATAGTTATGAAGCTTAAAAATGGAAGAATGTGATGGATTATGTTCAGATAACAGAGATTTCATTCTAAGGGCCTTTCTGCTTGCTTTCGATAGTAAATCCTGTTCCCAGAGTGAATACTCCTTCACGAGAGAATCAGTCATTGGTCACTTTTAAGCACCTAACTTTTGGGCTAGTATTAAAATTTTTTGAGGTATAGCCCTTTTAAGAAGTAAGTCATGGTGTTGATATATGTGAAGAATGCCCATAAATTGCTAGAACTTACCATCACTATTACCCAGATATAAGACAGGAGCCTCTGCTATTGTGTCAGAAGTCTAAATTGGACTTCTAAATTTGAGATATTGAAATGGCTTAAATTTGGGCATGATTTGCTCTGTACAAGCTAGCTAGTCTTCTCTGGTATACTTCTCTTCAGTTTGTGTAGTTGACTGTATAAAGCACATCACAAATATTAAGGCTAAATATATTTAATTGATCTATAAATGGAACTTTAGAATCTGTTAAGATAATCCTTTTAAGAGAATTTTTTTTGCCTTCTCACTTTAAAAAAAGTTACAAGCTTGGTCACATTCACCAAGCGTGCGTGGGCGGCAGGGCACGTGGTAACCATCCTGACCCGCTGCGCTGCTCTTAGTAGACTAGCCAGCCACGCTTTGTTCGCCTTATATTCTCATGGGAAGGAATGTTTATAGATGAATAAATTGGTTTGGTTTCTCTTTATCTTGACATGGGTGCCAAATAAAATTATATGCTTTTGTATTACAAAAATGATCATTCTCACATCATTCTAAGTGTATATTGATAACTGAGCTGGGAGTGTGTAGTGCGTGTCAATCAGCCACACTGAAGCTTCGTTGCATTTTTGTCATTTTGTAATTCTGAGTATACCACTGGGAAGTAAGCTTCTCTGCACTAAAACATAATGCTCCACAGGACAATGATTTTAGTATTTTTTTTGTTTTAATCACTGGTTTACCCCAAATGCGTCAAGATAATGCCTGACACATATTGGGTGTTCAAAATATTTTTTGAATATCTGAGTAATGGTTAGAGTCAGACTCCTGGATGCACAGCCTAGCAACTCCCCATTTATGAACTGTGACCTTGGGCAAGTTTTACCATCCTTCTGTGCTTCTGTTTCCTTATCTTTAGAATGGGGATGACAATGCTAACCAAACGCGGAATTTTTGTAAGAAATGTACGGTGGTTGCCTTTGCTATTACTGAATAGTCAGGGTCACCTGATAGGCTGCTTTAGCATGTTTTTATTCTGTGTTTATTCTGTAGTATTTATTTGTACTGTGACAGAAATCCTTAGCCTTAGTTTTTTTGTCTGAAACGTAAAGAACTGATTGGAGAGTAACTTAAGTGTCTTATGTTCTGGCTCTTTTGGCTTAAATCACTTTTTGAACATGTACTTGGAGGCCATCCCAAACCCATCTTTTGGTAGCTTCAAATACAAGAAGGATTATATTGAACCAGAAATTCTCATTAAAGAATCCAGTGGTTCATGAGCCTTGAAAAACAAGTCTATCCTCATCCATGTAGTAGTTCCCTAAAATACTTAAAAATAATTATCATGTCCCCTTGAGAGGCAGCTCCAAACTGATCATCCCTAAAGCAAACTCTTGACCTCCCCTTAGCATCCTGATCCCTGACCTGACAATTGAAGTTCCCAGTTCTGGCTGTTACAGAAGGGGAACATTATCGTCTCATTTTAGATTCTGGATGTCTTCAAAACCATAGGATTGCGGAGAGAGTAGGGTGTGAGCTCTGCAGCACAAGGGTTAGTTCATAACTGTCAACTAAGTCCCCCAAGTCTTTCCTACGTGTGTCGTGTACCTACCCCATTTCATACCCATTCATTTGGTCTTGCAGGTACAAGCATAGGATTTCCCTTTCATTTTGTTAAGTCTTATAGCTTGCTTTTCTTGTTCCACTCTGGGACAGTCCCCATCTTCTTCCTTTCCCACCTACTTTTCATGTGTCATGCCCGATGTCTGACAGTTTACAAAAGTAAGAATATCTGTACCTCTGTAGGTTTTGTTTTCTTTATTGAGAAAGATGAAATCATTCATTGTACTGTGGGTTTGATATGCCTTGTTTGATCAGGTGCAGCATATCCTCTCTTACATACATACACAACAATCTATTGTTCCTTGACATTTAGGTTGTTTTCAATTTGTTGCTGTTAACAGCACTACTGCAATGCATTCTCTCAGTCATGTTTTGTGTCCTATAGAACACTTCTCTTTCCAGACTTTCTTGGTAGGTTTTATACATTTATTTTTCCAAATCAACTTTAACTTACCCTTCTAAATTCCAATCTCATTGGTATTACATTGAATATATACTTTGAGGACTGACATCTTAACGATTATCGAGCCTTCTCATCAAATATAGAAATTCCACTGGAATTAAGTATAATTCACATTTTTCTATGGTTTTAGGCATGCTTTCATCTGTATTCCAAAATACAACAATTGGAAGACATACCCAGTGGTTCTGGGGACTTAATCATGTTGAGTCTTAAGTGTATGATCATTGTTTTCTTGGAATTGCCAAATTTCTTATGTTTGCCCCTGTGGTAATTTAGTTGAAAGCCATTTAAAGTTTTACACAAAGACCATTTGGATGGTATTTTGAGTTTTCACTTCTTATACTGAGCAAGTAATCAATAGTATAAAAGCAGATAATGTGGTCAACAGAAGTATGTTTAGTCACTCTTTAAGTTCATCTTAATTTTACTAAGTTTGCTTGGCACTGAAATTTTATACTTAAACTTTGCCAATAAGAATGAGGATTCTAGGTACAATATAAAGATATAAAAACATGATCGTCAAATTTAATAGAAAATCATCTGTTACAGGGTTATCTACAAAATGTTCCATATTTTTGAAATTAAAAAATCTTTTCCAGGGCCAAAATCAATTTTCAAATATTTTTCTTTCCACTATAAGAATCTGAGTTTCTTAAGTGACTTTCTTTTTCTGTTTTCAGAGAAAGTTTCATTGTGCAAATTTGACTTCATGGCCTCGCTGGCTGTATTCCTTATATGATGCTGTAAGTATTACCTGGTACATTTTTCTTTCTACAGTAAGCCTTTTCATAATTAAGGGTCATTAGAATGAAACATATGCTTTCATACTCAGTGGTATCTCATTTTCAGAACTAATGCCATCCTTTACATTTAGGTAGAGCATGAAGGAATCGGATACTACTGGACTTACTTTGCCTTTAATCTATAGAATTTTTCATTTTCCCAGTTTCTAATGGCTTATAAATTCAGGACAAGATGAGACATTTTGGGGTCTATTAAGGATTTGAAATGTGGTAAGTGTAGGTAGATTTAGAAAATTAAAGAATCCCATAACAATGTTTTGGGTTTTTTTTCCTAAATGAGTATATGAACTTATTGTCTCCTGATCCCCAGTTAGTCTATTACATCCGCAAGCATTTTGCTCCTCAAATTGTAATACTTCAGCATCACCATGCCTTGCAAAACTTAAAACTGGAATTCTTCAAAGAATCTGGGTTTTAGACACAAACACTGTGTTCGAAGCTTTTCTATCATTTCCTCTGTGGCATGGGGCAAATTACTTACCTAAATAAATTGATTTTAAAAAATGGGGATAATGATAGTCATTGTACTTGGCACACAGTAGGCATTCAACAAATGTCAGTCATTTCCCTTAGTGAATCACCTCACGCACAGATGTAGACTCTTGCTTGGGAAGACTAAACACTGAAGGTTGAACACTTACCACAAGCAGAACACGAAAGGAAACTACAGTTCACTCTGCCCTGCAGCAGCTTTGGGCTATTACAGATAACACAACAGACAAGTGTTTGTGAAAAGATAGTAGGCAGTCTTGTGTACTAAATAGGTGCCAAGTAAGGTATGTAGGTAGCAAGTGCTTATGAAGTTTTTAGGAGCCACTGTCCCTATGAACAGAGTCAGAAAAGCCGTCCTAGAGAGGGGGGAAGGGAGACCAGTTCCACGCAGTTGATCAAAGAACACCTAGAAGGCAGTGAGTCAGGAGCATGTGCCACTGGGGAAAGACAGTGGAGGAGAGAGGCCTGGAAAGCTAACTTAGTGCCGGGCACACAAGCTGGGGCTTTGATCATCTGAGCATAAGAAAACAGACACTTTTAAACTGGGACTCAGATTTTAGTAGAGTGAAGACTTAAATTGCTATTAATATATTAGTTTTATTAGAGTTGAAAATCTAGCAGTATGTTCTAAAAAGTCTGTGAACCTTATTATGGCTGCTTTTACTTTAAACAAGGAAACTTTAATGGATAGAATCAAGAAACAGCTACATGAATGGGACGAAAATCTAAAAGATGATTCTCTTCCTTCAAATCCAATAGGTATGAAAAGTCAGCTTCCTTCCTGGGGCCTTTGATATTTTACTAAATTATTTTTCTGTTTAATGAAACAAAAAATTTTAGTTTAATATTTTTATTCGCTCTGAAAAGCATACATATTTGGGCCTTTAAAAAAGATTTTTTAAATTTATTGTAACAAAGTTCTTAAATTTTGTGAGTACTCTAATCTTAAGCAAAGTTTTTCTGTTAAGTTCAAATTGCAGACAAGATCGGGCACGTTCAGGGTGGTATGGCCGTAGACCAAATTGCAGTAAACGGGGCACATCCAAAAACTTGAGTGTCAGAACTCTCCCTTTTCTTTAAGATGGCTTTCAAAAGGACCCTAATTCTAAGACTTATTTAATCTTATGTACATCATTGCTCTGGTTATTAGGTACAGTTACTGTAGCCATTTTTCTAGTCTTTTAGCAGACTGACTTCCTATACCATGGGTTTGATTTTCATGTTTAAAAGACCAAAAAAAACCTGTTGATAAAAGTCAGAAACCCAAACCCTGGAGCACAGCTCTCTTGGACCTCGCCGCCCTCACATCTTGAGAGTGTAATTTGGCTTCAATAAACTTTCCCGCCTATACTGCTAAAAATAAGTAAATAAAAGACATTTCTAAAACCAATTATGGGAAAATAAATTAATTTTAGAACTTCCTAAGAATATATACTCGATAGCTAGTGTATTTTAGTATTATGTCAAACACATTCTTTGGGAGCCCTGTAGAGAGGGTTTATTTCAAAAAGACACTGTCTGATTCATATGTCATCTGTTACTTATCTGCTTCAAAAACTTGAAAAACCACCATGTCTTTAAGACTTTTCTTACAGAGTAGCTGCTTGTCTTCCTATTGATGATGTATTAAGGATTCAGCTCCTTAAAATTGGTAGTGCCATCCAACGACTTCGCTGTGAACTAGATATTATGAATAAAGTGAGTAAAGTGACCATGTTCGTGACACCTATTTTAGGCTTGATTATCTATGGGACCCAGTCATGTAGTCATGCAATTAGAAAACTAGTTGTGCTAGTTTTACTTTATTTTTTTTCAAAGATTTTATTTATTTATTTGAGAGAGTGAGTGAGCAAGCATGGGGGTGTGCAGAGGGAGAGGGGAAACAGACTCTCCCCTGAGCAGGGAGCCTGACACGGGGCTCGATCCCAGGACCCTGAGATCATGACTGGAGCCGAAGGCAGACGGTTAACCTACTGAGCCACCCAGGCGCCCCGCTAGTTTTACATGATTTAAAGGATAATTCAGACATTTCATTTGGGATCATACAGACACTTAGGTTGTTTTTACATCCCTCAAACATTTAAGAGTTTGTGAAGACACTCCATTTCTACACGGAGCATCTGTGCCTGTATGTATCTGTCACTCCTTGTCCTACAAAGTCAGTAGTTTTATAAGTATGTGTGAGATCTCAGAGGTTTTCTTGGTCCTACTTTAAAACTCTATTTTTGAATGATTGGAAGGAAAACATATTTAGAGGGATCAATACTTTAGAGAAGTTTCTTGATGAGCTATGTAATTACATAATTAAACAAGTGTGAATTTTCCCCACTAATTTTCTCTTAAATTTTTTAGTGTACGTCTCTTTGCTGTAAACAATGTCAAGAAACAGAAATAACAACCAAAAATGAAATATTCAGGTGAGAGCTTTATTACATTTTCAGTATACTTCTAAATACATTTTCCCAACTGCTGTAACAGAGTTATGGTCAAGACCATATTTCCATTTCCCTCTATTAAATAATATTCAGCAAATGCAATGTGGGGAGTTAAGACACCCTTCCTGATTGGGTACTCAGCAGCAATGATTATGTAAGATATTATTCACAGGTAATGAGCACGGTAGAGTCAAACAAAGGGGCAATCCTTTCTTTCCCCCCACTCCTGCTTGATAATCTGTTTATCTTCTTAGTGATTAAGGACCTAACATGAATTCCTCAGGTATGATCTTCCAGGCAGACATAGGGCCCAAAGGTAAAGTGGGACATGCTTCTGAACATGTACTGATGCTGTGTGATGTAAGTGTTTAAGAATTATTTTAGTTAGTACTTATTCATCATAACTATAAATCAGGACAGTAAAGAAACTGTTGCCTACAAAGTAATCAATTGCCCAAGGATGACTAAATAGGACCTTTTCACTGTACTTCCACTCTGAGACTCCTTTAGATGAGCTCCCTGTTTTACAAACATGTAGACTAATGAAACTGGGCTGACTCCCAACCTCCTGTTCACATACTAAAGTTCTGATATTACCTCTTATAACCCCATTAGACATTTTTTTTCCTTCCCATTTTGACTTCTATGCTGATTCTGTCTCGTAGTTTATCCTTATGTGGACCAATGGCAGCTTATGTGAATCCTCATGGATATGTGCATGAGACACTTACGGTGTATAAAGCTTGCAACTTGAATCTGATAGGCCGGCCTTCTACAGAGCACAGCTGGTTTCCTGGGTAATGTGGTGGTTACTTTTTTTTGGAGGGGAGTGGGTTTGCCTTAATTGGACAGCGTCCTAAGCAGAGCTGTTAGAATTGTAATCAAAAATAGTGAGATGAATAATTCTATTTAAATCTTCTTCATTTTATGAATGGCTAGTAACAGCTAGTTTGGCATACTCTCACTAAATATAAAGTTAGAAGGTTGGCAACTGCAGTTATCCTTAAATTAACTATACATTTAATCCAGACTTAGCTCATTCTGAAAACCAGCTGGCTTAAAACCCAGTAAAACTGTATCTGAACCATATTCTGTAATGTCAAACCACAGAATATTTCCCAAGCAATGACAAAACAGCTGGAAAAGCATTGAGTCCTGGTTTTCTTCATTTTTTTTCTTTCTTTAGCCCAGTGGCCTTCAAAGTATGAGCCTAGAACTAGCAGCACCACCTGGGAACTAGTAAGGCTGAGGGAATGTGTTAATAGTCTTTGCTTCCAAATTCTGGGTCAGTCTTTTATTTTGAAAGAGGCCAGCAGAGTATGAATGATTACAATTGTCCTTTTGGGGGCACCTGAGGAGCAAAGCTGGTTAAGCATCTTTTAGTTTCTGCTCAGGTCATGATCTCAGGGTAGTTGAGCTCAAGCCCCCACGTCTGCTTAAGACACCCCCCCCCCCCAAGGCTTTCTCTAAAAATTAAAAATAATTGCCATTTTGGATGTAGGACCATATCACTTGAATTGTCCAAGCTTATTTAACATCCTTGTTAAGGATTAAAACTAGAATTAACTTAATAGATACGTTAGATATACCTAGGGAAGTAAGAAGTGGTTTCAGTTAATATGGTTTGGTTTATTTTTCTGGATGAATTTTCTGACAAAATCATTCTTCAGAAGTAGTTCTTAGAAATTCATATATGTCTCCCTCCCACCCCCATTTTAACTCATAAGTGTATTTCTGGAAGTGGATAGTGTTTTGTAACGTGACTGCAATACAAAACCATGAAGGAAAGGTACCTGCGAGTTAATCCAAGTTTTTCCTCCAATGCCAAGAAAGAAAAAAATAAACACAGCTTAAGAACACAATCAAATTTGTTTCAGGAAACCATATAGAATTTAGCTCTGTCTTGATAACAGCTTTATACAATGATAGGCTTGGGGTACAGAAATGTGTTTCCTTAGCTGATACCTTTCTTTAATTTTGTAGGTATGCTTGGACTATCGCCCAGTGTAGGATCTGTGCAAGCCATATTGGATGGAAATTTACAGCCACCAAAAAAGACATGTCACCTCAAAAATTTTGGGGTTTGACTCGATCTGCTCTGTTGCCCACAATCCCAGACACTGAAGATGAGATAAGCCCTGACAAAGTAATACTTTGCTTATAAACAAATATGGTAGAGATAAAGTTATTTATCTAGTTGGTCTTGCAAAATCAGATCTGCTTTGGAAATTACTGCTTTTGATGCATACCTAAGTAAAAAGCAACATTATGTGGAAGGTTGCAGTTTCTTAGTCAAGGGTATTTGAAGATTTAAATTAAAATATACTATTGAAAAGGATGAAAAGCAGTCTAGAAAACTTGGTTTTTAGGCATATCTAGCTTGGTACCATTATATTCTGGCCTGCTAGGATACGAAGACCTCTCTGAAAGGGAGGAGATGGGTTTTCCTGCACCAAACATATTTGTAATTCCCCTAACTCAAGGTTAATCATTTGCTCCTGATACATGGAACCAACAGCAAGTTTTTAGAAGTTCCCAAAGCTAGGGTGCCAAGTACATGTTCCCTTTGAAAGAGGCAAAGAAAGGCTTTAATTTTCTTGAGTTTCTCTCCTATTGATTTGTAAATTTTGAAAATATTAAAGAGTTAAAATACACAGTTTGAGCCCCAAAATAGTGTTCATTTCCTTATGTATTTGCTCAGTGTTTGTCTGAACACCCTTATTCTGTTCCAAATTTCAATTTGAACCTTAACTAATATGGAACAGAGATACTAAAACATACCTCCCTTCAATCAGGCTACAAGTGACTGTATTTTGTAAGCACCTTTGTTCCATGTAAATTGAAAATCTAAGTAAAGTTTAAGAGCAAACAAACAGTATTACACATTTTCTTTGTCTAAATGTAGAATATTTACTCACAAGCTGATAATTTAAGCATAAAGATGAAGCTCTAGATACTGATTATAGCCACCTACCTCTTTGCTTATATATTCAAGTGTTGTTGTTGATGGATCCTTTCACATTTGTGTAATTAACTTCAGTTTTCATAACTGGGCAAAGTTCAACTGATGGGGAGACTGTTAAATCTCTTGTTTTATTATTTTCTTTTACCAAATGTGCAATGGTTGTGAGTGCCTAGACTAAAACGATCAACTGAAGATCTCACATTGCATATTTACATACAGGAGGCAAATGAAAAGCAATGTAGGACCTCCCCAAGTTGTAGGGTTTTTGTAATACTACTGAGAACCTTGGGTTTACAGGACTATACTAGTTGTTCACATAGTCTTACACTATTCCAGTAGCAGTCACAGAGAGGGCACCCCGCTTTTACTTTTGCCACCTGAAGGGTGTAATCACAGAGTGTTCTATTTTGTTCATTGACACTGGCCAATAAAATTTTCTGATATGTAAAAGAAATGCATATAACACTTTTAAATTGGTTTTATACATAACAAAACAAGACCTCTGAAATAGCGATATCTCTGCATTTTAGTAGGACTTAAATTACTGACTTGTCCCCAGAGAGGACAGAGATGCTAGGACTGGCTATACCAAAAGTCAAATCAATTATAAAATGTTAGAATGTAACAGCTGAAACAATACTTTGCACTGTACACCCCTTTACCTACCGAAAGCATTTAAGGCTCAAGCCTTTAGAAAGCATATGTACAAGCCTGGTCATGGATATTTTAATGTAGGCCATATCTTTTTAATTCGTGAAAAAAATTAACGACTAAGGGTACAGGAGAAACCTGATATATACTGTCACATACCACATAAGCACATTTATCTTCCAATTCCAAAGGGAATGTTTATTAAAGGCTCAAGAGTAACTGTCAAGCCAGTCTTTCTCAGGCTTAGCATGCATAAAGAAATCATTATGACAAAGGAAGGTATCAACTACATACTAAAACTTAGAGCTTGCTAGAACAAGTTTCAGGTGTACGAATGCCAGCCACCCAGGACATACCTAGTCTTCATAATTTTATACAGGATATTCTGTCAACTAATTTCAACACAAGTTTGTGTTGAAATTAAATTCATTTAAATGTGTTAAATTCAAGTAAGAACTAACACTTAAAGACATTGATAAAATAATGTAGTTATTTCAATAGCAAACAAACACTTTTTTCTTAAAGATAGTTACCACTTTTTAAGATCAGTAATGCACTACACCGGAAAAAAAAAAATTAAACCCTAGACAGGGGAAGCCAACTATACTATTCACAGCAGGAACTATTCCAGAAGCAGCAGAAGGTTCAAGGATATAAATGAGATTTAAGAGGAGGTAGACTTGACTTGAGTTTACTGCCAGAAACTCACAAAGACCTCTGTTGATCTGAGAAGGTCCTCCAAGCTGGCTTTCATTCAAGTCTCTTAAATCTCACTGAGACGGAGAGAAGAAAACCTAGCCTTACCCCAAATTTTCTGCTATTTAGTGCCAGCTCTCATCAATTTTCGCTCTTCTTTATGTAACTTAGGAGTTCGTCTTTCTCCATTTGGTAGCCGCTTTTTTTCCATTGTTCTCGCAACTGCTGCAACAGAGCCCCAATTTCTTTTCCTGAAGAAATGCCCACTTTTCTGATGTCATGGCCACTCACAGGAAATGGAGGAATGCACCACTGCTGCATCTGCTGCAGAAGACCATGCTCTCCCTGGTACTTCAGGAGTTCACACACGCGGGGCATTGCGTCAGATTCCCTAGACTAAGGGCCAGAATCAAACATTAAAGTTCCATCTCACGTTAGAATGCTTGCTAATGAGCATATCCTAAAAGGTAAATAAATAACCGAGGTGAAATTTTTCATTTAAAATAAATGAAATCCACGTAACACACTGTAGGTCTTAATATTAATTAGTTCTGACCAAGCCTGTATATACTTACATCTATAATGAAGTCTTGATAGGGTTTCAGTGGCTCTGAACTATCCGTTGCTTTAACTAAATCTTTCCTGTTTTTAACTATGAATATACCAAGGTTCTTCTCTTCTTTTGAAATCTTCAACCTCAAATCCAATTTTGTGACATCATCCTGTACTTTGAATAATGAGGCCAAGAGAGTCATTGGCTTTGGTGAAAAACCATCAGCATTTTTACTAACTTTGTTAAATTCTTCTAAACTTGCACTAGTAGGTAAGCCTGTAGGGACAAAAACATTTTTCACCGATTTTGATTTTTTACACACTCATATCCTCAACCAACCATGGTGTAGTATACAAAATGCCCTGTCACTAGAACTCACTGATTCAATCTGATGCTCCATCTTACAGGTTAACCACTGATAAACACTGTTGCTATTCCCTCCTATAATGTCCCCAAAACCCAGGGGAGTCCTAACACGAGTTTTCATTACTGAGCTACATCAGGAGGTCCTGAGGCAGTGGTGGTGAGACTCATGGGAGATACTTACTTACTCATGACTTCCCACTGACCTACTGTCACAGACCATCCACGCCCCACACTGCCATTCAAAAACTGTATATGACATAGCCCCAAGTTTCCTGAAGTGTGCTCCAGCATAGACCACTGTTCTTTCTAAAATAATATTAATTTCTACGTATGTCACTCTTTCAAGTGCTTTACACGTATTAACTCACTGAATCTTTTAGCCCTTCTATTAGACGGATGCTATTCCTCTCACACCCTTTTGGATTCAGTAACTAATGATCATGGAACTAATCAAATCACAAAGCTGACATCATTCAAACCCAGGTCTGACACCAAAGGCCACTGTGTCCCACCCCCGACCCCGATGTTTATCTTACTTTAAAATACTGCATTTCTCCTTTTGGAATTAGTCAAACATTTTTCCCTATGAAATTTTAAACCAGATGTTTCACTGTAAAAAATTCAAATATTTTATAACTTGCTCTCACCTATGTAAGGAGCCACATCAAGATCATAGAGGAGGTGAATCAAATGATTTACATGGTTACCAACAAGAATTTTTTTCAATTCCACCCAAATCCTCTCTCCTGATATTCCAGCCAAGCCTTTTGCATTTTCTGCAATTGCTTCCAGAGTCTCAGGATCGTGGTCACCAGGTTTGTCTACAATTCTCCCATAAAACCTACAAAACAAAATTCTCAGAGCATGTTACCTCTATGTTGGCATATCACTAGAAAAATCTTGTTTTTCATTTAACTGGTACTATTCCATACATCTAATATGAGACAACACAGATTTAGGTTTAAGAGGGACCTTAGACATCATCTGGTCAAATCCTTACCTTCCTTTTGTTCCCAAATGACAAAACCTGAGCTCCAATAAAATATAAATAACCTTTTTTTTAATAAGTAACTTTCTTCAATTAACAAGAACTAGAAACCTCTACTCACTTTCATTTCCAAATCAGTGACTGAGACATTTAGAATGGCCATCAAATGTACTTCCTGGAACTGGTACCTATACTGGATGAATAATGCAGAACATTCTTGGAAAGACTGGAATGCCATCAACAGAACAGTGTACAAAGCTTGCCTCTCTGTGCCCATCAATACTTTTAATGAAGAGTTTCAAACAGGACTCATCTAGCTGCAGACAACGGAGTATATTTCTAGCAATCTCAGAATTGGAAGACTTAAAATACACCCGTACTAACACATCTTTAAAATTCAGTTCATTAATAATGTAGATTAAGTGACAGTAAATATGGATGTCAGTCTGTGTTCTATTATTTGCAAAGAGAGACTTTTACAAATACTCAAATTTAAAGGAAGAGCATTTACTGACAAAATATGTAGGCTCCGTTACAAAATATTCTAAATATGATCCCAACCAGTGAAAAATATTATTAGACATAAACTAGCCAGTTAGAATCGTTTTTAAAAAGGGTTACAGCTTAGAGTTTAAAAATCAGTGCTATGCACAAAACCATCCAAATTTATTTCATGCTTTTAGCAAGTTCATCTAAGGGTTTCTCATGACCACCTAAAACTGTAAACCATATGAAGGCAAAGACACTCCTCCATATTCAAAGCACCAGGAAGTGGTTGGCCTGTGGTAAACAATTACCTATATAATGAATGATCAGTGCAGGAAATAAAAAGAAAAATGGACATTTAAAAAATGATTTAAAGCTGAATTCTATAAAAGACCATCACAGAATGGAGTAAATATCTATGTTTTGGGAACAATCTCACAGTTAAGTCACATTTTACTAATAAGTCTATCAGAAGCAGACATTTGGGATGTCACCATGTTGTACTCTGACCTGCACATTTCACATGATTGGAATTGTGCTCTGGGATATTAAAATCTGTACTATTATTTTTTAAAAATTCTTACCGGAAATATCGTAAAATTCGAAGATAATCTTCTTGTATCCTCTGTTTAGCATGTCCAACAAACCTAACTTTCTTATTTTTTAAATCTTCATAACCATTGAAGTAGTCAAATAAGGTACCATCAAAACCTATTCATTAAAAAAAAGGGGAAAGATCACTGTTAGCAAGTAAGAACTGGAAAACAAAATTCGCTTTTAAAAACTATTACAACAGTGGGGCGCCTGGGTGGCTCAGTCGTTAAGCGTCTGCCTTCGGCTCAGGTCATGATCCCAGCGTCCTGGGATCGAGCCCCACATCGGGCTCTCTGCTCCGCGGGAAGCCTGCTTCTCCCTCTCCCATTCCCCCTGCTTGTGTTCCCTCTCTCACTGTGTCTCTCTCTGTCAAATAAATAAATAAATTCTTTAAAAAAAAAAAAATAAATAAATAAAAATAAAAATAAAAAAATAAAAACTATTACAACAGTAAAAGCTAAGTGAAGAGTTACAAAGTTAAAATACAGACATGGACAGCATTCATGCATACCTACTATCAAGTGGAAGACCGAATGGAATAAAAGGCTGTATTTACAACAGTAACTAAAAAGATAATGCCCAGGGGCGCCTGGATGGCTCAGTCCTTAAGCGTCTGCCTTCGGCTCAGGTCTTGATCCCAGGGTCCTGGGATCAAGCCCCACATTGGGCTCCCTGCTCCGCGGGAAGCCTGCTTCTCCCTCTCCCACTCCCCCTGCTTGTGTTCCCTCTCTCGCTGTGTCTCTCTCTGTCAAATAAATAAATAAAATCTTTAAAAAAATAAAAATAAAAAATAAAAAGATAATGCCCAGAAATGAACTAAACAATAAATATGTCTCAAGTATGAATTGGGGTGGAGATAAGACACCAGACAAGCTGATTTTCAAGTTAATATGGGAAAATAAACAAGAATAGCCAAGGTAATCTGGGGAAAAAAAAATAAGTAACAAAAAGAATCTGGAAAACTAAAACTATAAACCATAGGAAAAAAAATTTATGACCCTGGGAGAAGACCTTTCAAAATATACAGTTAGGGCGCCTGGGTGGCTCAGTTAGTTAAGCGTCTGCCTTTGGCTGAGGTCATAATCTTGGAGTCCCAGGATCGAGTCCCACATCGGGCTCCCTAGTCAGTGGGGAGTCTGTTTCTCCCTCTGCCCTTCACCCTGCTTGTGCTCTCTCTTGCTCACTCTCTCAAAAAAAAAAATCTTAAAAAAAAAATACACAGTTAATCCTTAAACACAGGTTTGAACTCTATACGTCCACTTACAGGTGGATTTTTTTTCCTGAAGATTTTTTTTTTTTTTAATTTATTGGAGAGAGAGCAAGAGAGAGCACAATGGGGAGAGGGGGCGGGAGAGGGGGGCCGAGGGAGAAGCAGGCTCCCTGCCTGAGCAGGGAGCCCGATTCAGGGCTTGATCCCAGGACCCTGGGATTGTGATCTGAGATGAAGGCAGACGCTTAACCAACTGAGCCACCCAGGCGCCCCTATCTTTTTTTCTTTTACAAGACTATAGGTGTTTTCTCTTACAATTTCCTTAACATTTTTTCTCTATATTGCTTTATTATAAGGCAGTATATGATACATTGAACATAAAAAGTTTGTGTTGTTTCTGTTATCAGTAAAGCTTCCTACTAATAGTAGACTATTACTAATTAAGTATGGGGGGGTGGAGTCAAAAATTAATATGCAGATTTTAGACTGCATGGGGGTTTACCAAACAAAACTAAACACACAAACACACACACACCACCAGAACCTTAAAAGAAATAATTCAACCACCTAAAAATCAAATACGCCTACATGACAAGAACCACCATAATGAAAAGCGTAAGATAACTGACATACTGAGAAAAAGACATGTAGGTCAGTATAGAGCCAAATACCTAACTTCCAGAATACACAAAAAGCTCTTGTAAACAAAAATACCATGTATAAATAGAAGAATTAGCTAAAAATATACTAAGGAAACATAAAAAACCTTTAAAAATGAAGAATTTTTGGAGAACCTGGGTGGCTCAGTTGGTTAAGCTCAGATCATGATCTTGGGGTTGTGAAATTGAGCCCCACATGGGCCTCTGCACTTAGCTGGGAGTCTACTTAAGATTCTGCTTAAGATTCTCTCCCTCTCCACACCATTCAACCGTCCAAATGGGGAGGTCAGTGATCCTGAGAGATACTTCACTTGTGCTCTCCCAGAAGAGAAGCACTGCCACTACTTCTGAAAAACTACTTCTCAATTTAGTTGTGTCTGAACTTTAATGCTTCTTGATATCCTGAATGCAAAAATAATAGTAAGCTCAGGCTTAACACTTCCCAAATTGTTTGGATTTATATAGCATTTCGATATGTATAGCAAATTCAAAAGGCTCCAAATTCAAAGAAATAACAGAATATAGGGGAAAAAAGGAAATAGGCAAAAATATGATTACAAAGTAGCAAGTGCATGTGGTCTATCTGTCTCTTAATGACAAGATTGGACTCTCCCTGGTGAGCATGGAAGTACTACCAGAATTTGGAGGGAAGAAAAAGAAAAAAAAAAAAAACACAGGATAAGACAAGAGTGAAGTTTGAGAAGCAAAGTAACTAGAAATGCCAGAACTCGGAATGCTTCATCCAGTAAGGCTTGAAAAAAGCCTGGATGGAAAAATGGGTTGAAAGTAAAAATTAGTGAGAATATCCCATCAGTGTGCACTTCATCTTTTGCTCTGAATAGCACTTTCAACATATGGTGCATAAAAATAAGTAATAAAGTTGAGCTGTAAGAATAATGTGTAGTGGTTAAGAAAGTGACCTCTGGAGCCAGGATGCTTAAGTTGGAATCCTAATTCTGCAATCTACCAGCTGACTGACTTTAAGCAAATTATTGTGGGTTAAACAGCAGTACCTGCATCATAGGGATGCTGGGAAGATTAAATTTCTGTGATGTGCACAGTGCCCGGCCTATTATAAGGGCTCAGCAAATGTTAGAAAACAGTAGTACCAATAAGAATAGCTTTTATTTCTATAAAACAGTATACTGAAAAGGAATATTAGTTTCTCTCTTTTAGTTAGGTATGCTTAGGAGAAGCCAGTTACAAATTTTATAATTGCACTAGTTGGAGCAGTTTACCCTAAGTCAGAATGAGCCAAGAAGAAACAAACACCTGGAGTTTGATCACATAATGGAGAGAAAACATGTCCCAAACTGGGCTCCCTCTTGTCGTAAATCACCTAGGCTTTGGAAATCCAAGCTTCAATCATGGTAGTCTGTGACTTGAGCTAAGCTCTTAACATCTCAGTCTATTTCCTCACCAAATGGATTTAATACTTAAGTTTTTGTGACAGTTCAAAGCGATAAAGTATATCAAGTAACCGAGAACCTAGTAAGTGCTCTAGAAACACATCATTAACGCAGTTAGCAAGAGAGTCCCCATCTTGGCATACAACCCGCTTCTCCATCCCATGAAGCAAATCCTATTACAGGTTTTCCTGTGATATCTCCAGGTTCACTTTAGGCCGCATCACCTTTACAAAAGACCAACATTAATACCTGTTTTTGTTAACCAAAAGAAATCTGGAAGAGGATTTTCATGTTGATGAAACAGTAATTGCTTCCACACCTTATACCATTTCAACTTGAAAAAAGTTACACAGGATACTTTTGGGTAGCAAGGAACCTGTCCTTCATCCTTTCACTATTACTGCTGCCACAACTAGGTTATGAAGAGTGGTTGCTTCAGCTCTATTTTCTAATCCAGTCTTAAACACAAAGGGCTTGACTACAATTTATAGGACAAAAAATAACGCTTCAATAAAGCACTAACTTAATTCACCTATTATGAGTCTCACTGGTTTCATTAACAAAAAAATCAAGTTGAGATGATAAATAGGTTCTCTCTTGCATGCCAACTCTGATTACAGGTGAGTCCTAAAATGTAATGCTATGAAAGAATCGGACCTTGTGTCTGGGCACGGCCACAGAAAAGGTGCTGAGGTCATTCACAAGTGTGTGCCATGGGCACCAGAAAAGAGGAAAGAAAGGCTAGTGTGGGCATGCACAAAAGACAGTGCAATGGAGAATGATTTGGGGGATGTATGTGGGTGCATTTTCCTTACCTGAAATGTTAACCATTTTTAGATGCAATTAATAAGTGAACACGGAATGTGTACATGTGCCAAGCACTGTTCTAAAGACATATAATTATTAACTCCGTTAATCCTCACGACAGCCTTGCAAAGGAAGCAGATATTAGCATCCTCATTTTACAGCCAGTGAGTCAGAGTCAGAATTTGAATCCAGGACTTTTGGTTCCAGAGTCATATTTTAACCCATACACTACACTCTCAGATGAAACTAAACCTCTCCGGTTGGAGAACATTTCCAGGATGCAGATTCACTTGAAAAGGCAGCTTTCAGGGGTTAAGCATCCAACTCTTGGTTTCAGCTCAAGTCATGATCTTGGGGTCGTGGGATCACACCCCACATTGGGCTCCTTGCTCAGAACAGGGTTGGCTTGGGAGTCTCTCTCCTTTTCCCTCTGCCCCTCACCCCGCTCTCTCTCAAATAAATAAATCTTTAAAAAAAAGGGGGGGCAGCTTTCAGAAAGACTGGATTAAAACATTATCTCCAGATATTACCTAAAAACATAGAATTTATAGTGAGATCTCTGCGTTCAGCATCTTTCTGCCAATCAGTTGTGAATTCTACCTCAGCATGTCTTCCATCAGTGACAACATCAATCCGCAGTGTAGTAATTTCAAAATTTTCTTCATGAAGCTGTAATGAAATGTTTTTTAATTAGTTTTTAGTATCACTGGATGAATTGAAAAAAATAAATGAGTCCTGACAAGTATATCTTCTTTCTTTTCAAAGTCACCTAGTACACATCTGTCTTGAAACAGAAAGACACAAGCAATATTCAAGATAGATCCAAAGAATTTTTTTAAAAAATAAATCCATCTTAATTAAAAAGGATGAGTCTGACATTAAAAAAAAAAAAGACAACTCTAACAAATGTTGTGGCAGAGAACAGAAGAGGCCCTCAAAACAGTGTATTCCAGTTCTTCATTTCTAATTAGGCTACTCTGAAATATTTTTTAATAGCTCCAGTTTGCCTCTTAAGAGCTGAATATCAATTTATAACATATATACCATTAGCAAAGGACTGATAGAGGAAGAAATACAAACCATTAACTCCTTCTGCAACTGGTAACCATCAATGAAGCTGAAATAAAGTACTATATATATATATATACATATATATCGTGGGAAGAGAGATGAGCTCCAGCTGGGAAAAAGCGGAATAGCTTCAGGATAGATGACATGTGAGCTGAACCTTGAAAACTAAGTAGGATCTGTACGTGCACACGTGGAAAGAGCATTTCAATGAAGAGAAAAGATAACCAAAGGCACAGGTGAGAGAAAGAGGGATATATGCACAAGAAAGTACTGTTGACAAATAGCATGTTAGCATTTAGGGTAGACAGCAAAGGGTTTTACATGCCACTGAGGAATCTGGAATCTCTTCATTAAGAACTGAAGGCTACTAATGATCACTGTAAGTCTGTTCTAGAATTCCTCTCAATCTCATTTCTTCTCTAGAAACAAGTTAGATCTCACTATAAGGTTCTAGAACTCAAGAATTTGAAGCACAAGTTTTCTGTAAAGGTAAGCAGTAAGAAAAGGGTTTGAAATATGGGAGACTGAAAATCACTATAGGAAACAGACCCCTGGAATGTCTCCCTTACCCAGGCAAAGAACCAGAGATTAACTCACTAGAAAGGCTGACCTATAAATAGTCACAATTTGGGACACCAGCTACAGAGGATGGTGGGAGTGAAGCACCACAGTGAAAACAAGATTAAGTGAAAAAAATCAACACGACCCTGACTCTCTTTCCCCACTTGGTTTTCCAAATGCTAATAACCAGGCTTGTTCTAACCTGAATGACACTAAAGGATTCTTCTGATTTTCCCTAATGAAAAGGCCTACCGATACTGACATTGGTGATCCCACAACTAACTAGCTGACATTTCCTACACAAACTACAGTAAAGTTCACAAGTCACCTTACAAACACCAGAGGATCACCCAAACTTAAGAACCAGACCACATTTAAGGAAAGCCAACAGCAAAGACAGAAAAAGAGGAAAGAGAGTGTCAAAGCAACGATAACCGATATCCTAAAGAAAGATATTGCATCTGAAACAAGAAGAGAAAGTTTTCAAAAGAAATATTCTGAGAAACACCTCAAAAATTTTTTAAATGGCAAAGGCTGCAAATATAACAGGAAAATTGGATGATCAAGTTAAGGCAATCTCACGGAAAGTAAAATAAAGATATGAGAATATAAAATAGGAGAGGGGCGCCTGGGTGGCTCAGTCAGTTAAGTGACTGACTTCGGCTCAGGTCATGATCTCAGGGTCCTGGGATCGAGCCCTGTGTAAGGCTTAGCGTGCAGCAGGGCGTCTGCTTCTTCCTCTCCTCCTGCCCCTCCCCCTGCTCGTGCTCACTCACTCTCTCTCTCTCAAATGAATAAAAAAACTTAAACAAATATAAAATAGGAGACAAAAGATAAAACTAGCAGATCAGAGTCCCCATGGTCCAACATCCAACATCACAGCAGATTCCAAAGGTGAAGACCCTGAACAAAGGGGATGGAATTATGAGAGGAATACAAGACGGCCCACTAAGTATCCCTACACAGTGAATGAAAAGACACATCCAAACCAAAGCACAGCGTCTTGAAATTAAAAACACTACATAAAAAGCTCAGAAAGCCTTCCTAAGGCGGGGTGGGGGGCTGGGATCCGGTCTCAGAGGAGAAACCTGAATGAGCTCAGGCTTCCCAGGGCAGTACTGGCAGGTGGCGAACAAAGGCTTTCCACTTCTGAGCGCAAATGATTGCCAGCCTGGAATTCCACAGCCAATAAAACTATCAGACCAGTGTGAAGGTAAAATAAAAATATTTGCAGACATGTAAGGCTTTTTCAGGTTTCAGACTATTAAAATGAGAGCCAAAAAAGAAAAAAACAAAAACAAGAAAGAATATCACATAGGACTCAAGAACCAGGCTGTCTAACAAGGAAAAGGCCAGGAAATTCCTAGCATGTGGTGCAGGCAAATCTCAGGATGAGGAGTGGGAGCCAGCCCACAACCTGCACATGTGAGAAGAGGGAATGCACCAGATGAAGTGGCTCAAAACACGGGAACTGAAACTTGATGGGTTTCATCTACTAAGAGGAAGGTCACAGAGTACAGGAACGAAATAATGGCACACAGAAAGCTAGAGAAAAGAAAAATGCTGTTAAGTGCAGGGAAAACCAAAATCACCCCAGAAAGAGATGCAGGTACAATACACTTCATAATCCAGCTGCAACCAATACAGTCAGAAATGAAAACACTGAACATGAATTCAACCAAACATGATGGTCCAGGCATAGTGTGAAGATGAGGGAGGGAGAGCTGCATGCACTGTGGGCAAGAAGCTGCCACTCTCCCGTGCAGCAAGTCAGCACACAACATCTCACAACTGGGAAATCTGAAACAAAGACAAACTCTGCAGCATAGAAATGACTTTTTTAGAAATGTGGGCCTAACAGGTAAGTACCATAAAAACTAGTTGAAAGTGGCTGTAGCAAAGGAGGATGCAGGGTGTAAAAGGGAGAGAGAGAGAGACATATTTTATTAGTTTTTCGTCACTTGCTTTTTAAAACTAGAAAAAACATATTAAACTTCTAAAAATTACAAAACAGACAATGTAATTGCTGTCAAACCTGTCATTTACCCTGGCAGTAATTGTTCCATGCTTTTCTCCTTTGTTGTTTATCATACGAATACCCGCAGCCTGAAACATGTCCTTCATTTGAGCAGGGGTAGCAGTGGTAGCAAAATCCACATCTTGAGGCTTTACTCCATTTAATAAATCCCTCACTGCTCCTCCTGCTATTCTTAATTCATGATTTTCTTTGACAAATAATTCTGAGAGGAGAAAGAATATATTTTACTTCAGTTTATTTAAGAATTACAGAAGTATAAGGTTTTTCCAATCTATTAGGGACAGCAGAAATTATTTAACTAGACTTTTCACATAAAAATTAGAACAAGGCCCACAGAAATGAAGTGACTTACCTAGAGTAGAATGCCTCTCACAACTCTTGAGAGCAGGGAATTTGCAGATTTTTTTCTTGGCAGATTCGGAAGATAATTCAGAATTATCTTCCGAATTATCTTCCACAATCCCCCAAGGTCACCGATATACATTTGAATTATAACCAAAAAGTGAAGAATTCTGCTTTTTCTCCAAGTTTATGTGCATACTTCAGAAACGTCAGGTGTTCTTAGACCTATTTCTCTTTGTGTACTGATGCTGAGGCTGTAACGTTCATGCATGAAACTATGAAACTGTCAAACAACATTAGTCTATCACCCCAGGTATGATAACGTTACAGCTAAGAATCCCTCAAGAAATAATCTGCATACAATGTTTATTTCTGCTCCTCTCTGTGCTCTGTGGGTTGTGCACCAAGACACTTCATGGCCAGCTGCTTAGCGAGGTGAGTAAGCTGGGAAGGTGTTTGGGTGAAGTGATCTTTGCAAGCAAAGTTACAGAGAGAAACTACAGGGAGAGTTTGAGTTTCCTATGGCTCAAAAGCCATAGGAAAGCTCAAACTACTGTGAGGGCCTCAATACAGGAGACCCAGAGTGGACTCCTCTAGGTACAAGATAAGACAAAGTCCATTGTTAATTACTCATGACCAAAGGACATCATAGGGCACCTAGGGAGAATGACATCCAGAAACTGGCCTTATACAACCCCCTGAGCCTTGGTATTGCCAAAAGGTGGCCTGGCACCCACAACTGGGCCCTGGTATTCTCCTGTTGAACCCAAACAATGTCAGAGAACATCCACATCAGACAAGTCCACTCGGTGACCATGATGGATCGGTTAAAACAAGACAACTAGTAATCCTGTCTGAACACAGAAGACATGAATACTATCAAAGACACCACCTTATGACAATTAATAATATGTGTGACTTCTCCTTATTTATCTACCGGTTAACAGAGCAGAGAGCTGTGTTCTCACCTTCTAGGTAAGAATTAAGACACCCATCGCAGATTTATCCTTGCTTCCTGATACCACCTAACCCACAGGAAAACTGTACTTCTTATACCCGCCCCAAAATATGATACAAGCACAAACCCTACAAGAAGTCCTTTCTAAAAACCTTTGGCTGAGATACTCCAAGGTTCTCCATGGTCAGTGTTCTCCTAACAACTCACCTGGTCTCTGGCTGGAGGGCACTGACCTGAGCACTGAGCTAAATACATCAGAGTTCTGGCATCCCTAATCACAAGCCAGTATGTTAACCTCCATCCCTACCCTAAATCTGTGCTTGCTCATCCTCTTCCTCTACCTATTCTTCCTAAACCTTCAGCCCAACTCTCTGGAGATGACCTACAATGATCTGCTACAAAGTAACAAATGCTCCCTCCATTTACCTTCTGGCCTAAATTTCTGGCTGTCCCAGACCATCCTAAATCCTTTCCAAGAGTATGTGTTGTTCATCTTCCTTTCACTCCACATTTCTAATCAAGTCCTACTGACTATATGTCCCTATTAAGGGTTCCTTCATATAGGGTTCATGGTCTCTTAAAATATAAAAACCATGTATGGTAGTCAAAAAAAAAAAAAAAAAAACACAAAAAACCATATATGTTAGTCCAGTTTTCATGAGATTTATAGAGGTCTATGACCCAAAAAGTTAAGGACTGCCAAACTATTTCTGGACTCTATCCTCATTTCTCCCTAGTTCAGGGCCTCTTCACCTCCTTCCTGAACAAGAGTGCTACATCAGCCCCCTTAAATCCAGCTTCCACCGTCTAGACAGAGGGTTCTAAATCACTCGCTTGATTAGGCTATGCCACTGTTCCTCTGACTACTCCCAGCACAATATCCACATTTCTGCGGTACATTATACAAGGGCCTCCTGACCCAGTTCTGTCTCCTCTCTCACTAATCTCTGCATCGTGTTTTATACTCAAACTCTCCCTGTAGTTTCTCTCTGTAACTTTGCTTGCAAAGATCACTTCACCCAAACACCTTCCCAGCTTACTCACCTCGCTAAGCAGCTGGCCATGAAATGTCTTGGTGCACAACCCACACCAGAAAGACATTTTGCATGTCAGTCACTCATACCTAAACCGAACTTTCAGGATGTCATACCACACGATCTCATCTATTCTACCCTCTTTTCCTCTGTTTTTCTAATGCTGGTCATGACCACTAAATTGACTTTAAGGTCGACTAGTGGGTTACTACCCACAATGAGGAAAACACTGATCTAGCACATCCTTATTCATCTTTTGTGATTCAGTTTAGGAAGCCTCTCCTGCTGGTGGAGTTAAATCAATTTCCTCTAAGCTATGAGAGGAGCCTATTTTTTATGCATACTAATTACATTAAAATTACCTGTTCATTCTCAGGGTAGAATACTTATCTTACTTATCTTTACACCAATGTGGCTCACAATGGAACCTAATTGTGATATCCCTGCTTCAAAAAAAATTAAAAAAAAAAAAATCAGAGTGACCTCATTGGAAATGTATTTTTTAAAGGTTTTCTTCCTTCAATACAGTGAGAAACTATTTTGAAATGCAAAAAATGAGTAAGTTTTACTTTCACTTGAACCTACTTTAACAGGATGAAGAAGGTCAAGACTGAATACAAGATCACCTCTGTTTTAAGATTCTCATGCTAGCTCGACCAAAATTTTAAGTTCAAAGTCACCTAATCAATTAACTGCATTACACAAAGAGATACAGAATTCAAAGTAATCTATTCATCATTTTGATTAGCCATATGGAAATAGATAACTATTTCCCCAAAACTCACAATTCTAATATAATACCACTGAGAAAGGCGTATTAAGGCAAAAAATGTGCCCATGTGGAACAGTCATAAAAACTGTAAGAAATGCAATGACTTTATGCTGACCTAAAAGAATAGGGATTATCAAGCTTAGACACTCTTTTTCCTCAATTACTGGTATCTTCAATCTTACAGAAATCCACATTTCAATTAATTTTGTAAACTACATACTCAGAAAAAAAATACCTAATGCAGCTAAATTTAATTGTAAATTTAAGCCTGAGACTCAAGAAATGCATAATTTCATCATTCCAAAGCTATTAATCTGCTTCAACTGCCACAGCTGATAGTAAGCTATTTTTAATTATTATCGTTAGCAATCCAAAGGACCATGACATTATATGTCAGAAAATTTTTACGATTGTCTATTTTTTTATTTTAATTTTCAATCTAATTTTCATTAACTTCTTCCCTCTACAATTTTGAATTTTAAGTTTTGGAGGAAGGGGGTACAGAAAGTGCAACTAAAATGGGAAGACCATTTTATGTCATGACTATTCCTACCAAAAAATAAACGAACTGTTCTTCAGTTTTTCCAGGATCTCCCAAACTTGAAGAGTGATCAGGTGTTCCTACTGTCCCAAAAGTTACAATGATGGCTTTATGACAGCACATACCAAAGCACTTAAAAGCTAACCACTGAGTGCTAATGCCCAGTATTTCTTAAGGACCACAGCCAAGCAGCCAAAGAAGTCCTGGCTTGTCCACTAACCACGTTAACTTAGGAAAAAAATCAATGTTTGGAACTTCCGTCTCACGTATAGAATGGAGAAAAAAATCTCATATGCCCCTAGCATGCCTCTACAATGTTGTCCTCAAGCAAAAGGAAAAATAAATTACATGAAATAAACTGACAAATTATAAAATCCTATACAGTGTACAGATAATCCACTACCCTAGCTTCCCTAAGTCTTGCATACTGGAAACTAATTTCACATGTGGCAAAGCACCTATTAGGATTTGAGAACTGGTATAGTATTCAACTGCACAGTATCACCATACAACAGCCATCATTTGTGTGTATGTGTTTGTGCATTGTTTTCATGCAGAATATCTTATTTTACCAGAACACGCAAGTCTTTAGAAAGTAGCAAAAACCAAATAAAACCAACTATTTGATTTTCTAACTGATGAGCTTTGCACTAAAAGATTCCATTCTTGCCACTTCCACTCTAACCTAAAAAAGTCAACTTTAGAATATGTCCGTGCTGGGGCACCTGGGTGGCTTGGACAGTTAGGCATCTGCCTTCAGCTCAGGTCATGATCCCAGGTTCCTGGGATTGAGCCCCACATCGGGCTCCCTGCTGAGCAGGGAGCCTGCTTCTCCCTCTCCCTCTGCTTCCCCTGCTTGTACACTCTGTCAAAAATAAATAAAATCTTTAAAAAAAAAAAAAAAAAGAATATGTCCGTGCTACCATTTGCCAGGCTTTGGAGGACAAGACCCTGGGGGTAAATAGATCTGTATCTTCCCACCGTACTGAGTTTCTAAATCCATAGGATTTCACCTCTCAAGATGGAGACAATTCAACTCTTGAGGTAAGGGTTAGTAAGCCAAATGAAATTGTTAAAATAAAAGATGTTCAAGAACCTATAGCAATCAATATCCAGAGCCTTGTTTCCAAAAGAAAAATGCAGAAGGACCTGAAACAGGCCACCAAGAGTTAATTACCTACATCCAAGCATTTGGCACCTTTCTTCCAAGAGGCCTCTTGCAACTGAAGGTGGGAAGATTAGGAGCTGGGAAAGGCATATAAAGAAAGAACAAGCTTGAATTCAACTCAGATTTGGAGCTTCTAAACTTGTGCTGTTCAAACAGTAGGCATATATGGTTACTGAACTGAGCACTTGAAATGTGGTGAGTCTGAATTAAGATGGTCGGGATGTGCTAACCACCAGATTCCAAGGACTTGCAAGGAAAGATGTGAAATACCTCATTAATAATTTTACATAAATTTTATATTAAAATGATGGTATCTTAAATGTAGTTGATAAAATGCTATACTAATTACTAAAATTAATTTCACCCATTTTTTATCTTTAATGTGGCTACTAGAAAAGCATACATTGCACATGTGACTGATATTTCTATTGGACTGGAGTTTCTACACTTTTTCACTGTAATTACAACTCAGAGTGAAGTATCAGCTTTAGACCCTCCACTTCAAGATCACATGAAGAATCTATATGAATCAACAAGTTCTGGACCACTGACCTCTGACATGTATCTAAAAAATCATCTAAATTCAAGAATAGAAAAGTAGCTCTGGGAATAAACGAATACAAGGAAAGTCATTTCAACGCTCCTCCACCTTTTGTGCACAGAATTAATGGAGTTCTTACAAAAATTTATGGATGCCCATCCTCCCCAGAGATTCCAGTTCAGTAGGTCAGGGTGGTACCCCAGGATTTGTGTATTTTAAGAGCTCCCCAGGTGAACCTAATGGACAGTCAGGGTTGCATGCCACTGTATAGGTCATGTTTCTACAAACACATAACCTTTGTGTATTTCTTAAGGGCCACTAAAATACCAGAGGCTTTGGAATGCAGCTGTGTGGCTGCTTCAGTAACAGCATAGCTGATTCTGAGGACCAATGTAAGGAATGGTAAGACTGTGACAAGCAACATGAAGCTGCTGTAATCAGGGACTTAGCTTAAGTCATTTCCTGTGCCCCTTCCAGGTAAGTTTTGTATGTGCACAAATGGAAGGGACTCCTATTTCCTTCTGCCTTCAGTTCACTCACAAAGCACTTATGACTAAGGAGGAAATACAGCTTGATAGTTACAAGCTGGGTACTGAAAGCAGACTACCCAAGTTCAAAATGCAGCTCTCTAGTTATTATAAAAATGTTGGCACATTCCTAAGCCTCCTTCCTCATCCACAAAACAAGAAAAAATGTATCTACTCATTAAGTTAGTAGGCCCAATTCTGTAACCTATCTATAAAGTAATTAGCATAACATACAGAAAAGCCATGTTTTTTAATTGAAGTCACTGCCTGAATCTTTTATGTTTGGCTATAGTTTGGGATTACCCATAGTAAACCTTTCTTTTGTTAGCTCAACAGCAAAAAAACAAAAACAAAAAAAAAACCAAACCTGAGTGTTGACTAAAAAACATTAAGCCTCCATTTCTCCATTTACACGGCCTTCCAAAGCAAGAAAGCATCCTAATCTCTCACCTGTCAGACTCTTCAATCCTGCTGTGAACAGTGACTGGAATTCTGGAGACTGCAACTTCATTGTAAATAGATACTGCTTGAAAAGGCACAGCCTACTCCAACTACCGCTCAGTAATGGCCTGTGCCAGGGATTCAGGCACCTCAGCATCTGGGGGCAAGGTCACCAACCACACATCTACAAGACAAACATGCATGTACAATAATGAAATTCACAAGTGAAGGAAAATAAAGGGATATACTGCAATTTTATTTAACATCTGAGAGACACTCAATCTCCTGTTCAGATGAAAAAACTGAAACCAGTGACAATTTGAGGGACAGTCACCTATGACTAGATCTATGCTTGTGGCCATGCAGTTTTGTACTCCTGAAGCACTTACTGCTATAGTCGCGTTATCACCTTTTACTATTACAGTGCTCCCTGGAGAGGTGGGTTTCAGTTAAAGCTTGAGGGGAGCAGGCTGCCAAGAACAGTGGTTGCAGAAAAGGAAACTCAAAACACAAGAAGACCTGGCCTCCTCCAAAACACGGCACAGTCACACGTTTAACACAGTACTTCCCCACCTGCACCTAAGATATATGACCCAGGGACATTTCCTAGGCATTGAAAAACATTTTCCCAAGACTTGTCTTAGCTGCCCGCTTTTTTCCTCATTCACCACTCCTTTCCGTCCTGCCGGCTCCTGAGTCCCACCCACACCGATTTCCACGTGAACTGGGTCTCCGTGAGGGACTGACAGGATTTCAAGTGGCCCCGACGGAAACCACAAGGGAGTCATTCCTTTCGTGGGAAGCAGGTTTCAAAAAGCGGCGTTTCCCACCAGGGGGCGAGACGAGTTCTCCTCACCCAGACCACGTGGGGAAGAAAAAGTGTCCTTCCAACTCCGCCTAAAATCAGAAAAACCCGCTGAGGACCCTGGCCTTGAAAGAGGCGTGTCCCGCCCCTCACACCAGGTGCCAGACCGAAAGCTTAGTGAGACCCTCGGTGGGCCGTCCCCAAAGAACGGAAAGTGCCCGGGGAAGCCCGATGATTCAGCCTGCAGTTAACTGGAACGTGGCAGGGACGCGGCCCCACGACCTGCACGTCGAGCTCTGTTCCGCAGTGGAGAGAATGCCTCTCACCGCCACAGGCTCGCACCCTCCCCAGGAGGCTCCATCGCCCCACTGCCCTCCCTGCGGCGCGCACCCGCACGCCCTCCCTCCCTGCGGCGCGCACCCGCACGCCTCCCCTGTGCGCCCGCTCACCGGCCCCACCGCCGCCGCCGTCGTCGTCGCCACCCCGCGCACTTCCGGACGGCGGACGCCGTGACGTCACCGCCGCGCGTCGGTCGTCAGCGAATGGGGAAATCGCAGCGGGGCGTGGGCGGGTCCGAGTGGGCCCTCTCCGCGCTCCTGTCTCCCTACCACCGGGCTAGAGGCAGAGCGCGGTTTTTCCGCGCCTCTGAAGCCAAGGTACTCTGCAGGCGGTGCTCCTGGGGAATTCGAGGCACCAGGGTCTTGTATTTCTTTTAACTACATCTCCCTACACCTCTCTCTTGCCCTGAGGTGGTCAGACGCCCATCTGCGTTGCATGCCCGTGTGATCTTGGGCAAGTGTCACTCTTTTCCTTTGTAGAATGAGACTGTCAATAAAACCTGTTACAGGGGGTTGCCAGGCTTTAATGTCATGTTACTTCCCAGCAAGGAGGGAATGCTCAGTGAGTATTATTACTCTTCCCTTTCCTCAAGACCTAAGCAGAGGGTTTCAGACACACTAGTTCTAAATTAAACCCTCTAGTTCGTTGAAATTACTGGGCATATTTTATTTTCCCACCTGGTTTTTGTGAAGTCTGAAGGCTATTGCAGCTGCAAAATGAAGAACTTGGATTTGATTCAGTTCTTTCGTTTTTTCCAAGGCTGAGAAGAGTAAATAAAGTAGCAAAGGAGTAGGAGTAAAGCCCTAAATCCTTAAAAAGGGACACTTCCAATTAATTTGCCAATTATCTTTAAAAAAAAAAAAATCAGGGCACCTGGGTGGCTCAATAAGTTAAGCGTCTTCCTTTGGCTCAGGTCATGATCCCAGGGTCCTGGGATGGAGCCCTGCGGTTGGACTCCCTGAGTCAGCTTGTCCCTCTGCCCTTTCCCTGGCTCGTGTGCACGCTCTCTCGCTCTCTCAAATAAATAAAATCTTTAAAAATAAATAAAGTAAAATCGCATCATATGTTTTCATTAAGTGTAGTCTTAATAGCGCTCTAATTTCCGTAAAATTTTCCTAGGAAAATTCATGTGCCGTAGTATTTCTGTGGTTTCCAATGATCAGCCCTCTTATCTTCAGGGCTATTAGGTATCCCATTTTGAGAAGAACAGGCCTAGTTTCCCAAGTTGCTGTTCAGAGGCCAAGCATTGATTTATGTTTCTTCGTGTGGCAATGAATATATTCATATATCCTAACTAGCCTGTGCAAGAAAAAAATTAGAGAATTCAATGTGAAAGAGCATAGCACTACAGATATAAGACATTAACAGGATAATAGAAGACATGGACAATTTTACTGACAATTTGCACTGGGGATGAAATGGACAAATTCTTTGAAACATACATCAAAACTGAAACAGGATGAAATTTAAAAATCTAAATAGTTCTTTACTACTAAAGAAATTGAAGTTTGTTCACAACCAACTTCCCACAAAGATAATTCCAGGCCCAAATGGTTTTAGTGGTCAAATTTATCAATCACTTAAGGAAGACATAACACCAATCTTCCATAATTTTTGTTCAGAAAATAGAGTAGGAAACATTTATCCTCTAATTTGGGGCCAGCATGACAACTGATAACCTGAAATAGATATAACCAAAAAAAGAATTTATACATCAATATCCACATGAACCTAGAAACACATATATTTAATGAAATATTAGCAAACCAAATCCAGCAAGCTGGATTTTGATCAAGTTTGGTTTATCCCAGGAATGCAAGATAGATTTAATATTTGAAAACCAATCATTGTTATTCACCATATTAGCAGACTAAAAAAGAAGACTGTATGATCATCCCAATAGATGCAGAAAAAACACTTAAATTCCACACTTATTAATGACTATAACTCTCAGAAAACTAAGATCATGGAGTGATCTGTGTTGTATGGTGGTGTATGGTGACTAACAAAATTAAATTAAAAAATAAAGTTAAAAAAAAAGAAAACTAAGATTAAGAGACTTCCTTAATCTGGTAAAGGGCATCTATGAAAAATGTACAGCTGCCATCATACTTAAAGTATTGACTACTTTTCCTCTGATATCAAGAACAAAGATGCCCAGTCTCATAACTTCTTTTCAATATTTTACCGTAGTTCATAAACATTAACATGGGAAAAAGAAATAATAAAAGATGTCATAATCAGGAAAGAAGCAACACTGTCTTTTCAGATGACATAATGGTTTGCAAAGGAATCGACAAAACTACCTGAATAAGTGGATCTAGAGGTCTTAGGATTCAAGGTTAATAATTTAAAAACAAACGTATTTTTATTCAGTGGCAGCAAATATAAATAAGTTTTAATATTTTAAAGATTTTATTTATTTATTTGACAGAGAGCGCACAAGCGAGCAGGGGTGAGCACAAGCAGGGGGAGCAGGAGACAGAGAAGCAGGCTCCCCACTGAGCAGAGAGCCCGATGCGGGACTGGATCCCAGGACCCTGGGATCATGACCTGAGCTGAAGGTAGACACTTAACCAACTGAGCCACCCAGGCGCCCCAATAAGTTTTAATTTTAAAGCATTTTTTTAAAGATTTTATTTATTTGACAGATAGAGACACAGCAAGAGAGGGAACACAAGCAGGGGGAGTGGGAGAGAGAGAAGCAGGCTTCCCGCTGAGCAGGGAGCCCAATGCAGGGCTCGATCCCAGGACCCCGAGATCATGACCTGAGCCTAAGGCAGACACTTAATGACTGAGCCACCCAGGGAACCCCAGTAAGTTTTAATTTTAATAATAAAGTATAGAGATACAGGTTATAATACAGAAACAAATGTAGCAGAAGAAGTTATATGGTTAGCAACCAATCATGTAAAGACAGGCAACATCATCAGTTATTAGGGAAATACAAATTGAAGCCACAGTGAGATGCTATTACATACCTATTAGAATGTTTCAATCAAAAACCTGGGATTATCAAGTGCTGCCAACAATGTAGATCAACTGGAACTCATACACTGTTGATAAGAATACGAACTGCTACAACTACTCTGGAAAACAGTTTGGCAGTTTCTGATAAAGTTATATCTACTCTTAATATACAACCCAGCAGGGCGCCTGGGTGGCTCAGTTGGTTAAGCGACTGCCTTCGGCTCAGGTCATGATCCTGGAGTCCCGGGATCGAGTCCCGCATCGGGCTCCCTGCTCGGCAGGGAGTCTGCTTCTCCCTCTGACCCTCCTCCCTCTCATGCTCTCTGTCTCTCAAAAAAAAAAAAAAAAAAAAAAAATACAACCCAGCAAACCTACTGCTTGATATTTAACGGAGAGAAAAGAAAACTTACGTTCACATTTAAAAATGTATGTGGGGACACCTGGGTGGCTCAGTCGGTTAAGTGTCTGACTTTTGATCTCAGCTCAGGTCTTAATCTCAGGGCCATGAGTTCAAGTCCTGTGTTGGGTTCCATGCTAAGCATGGAGCCTACTTAAAAAAAAAAAAAAAAGTATGTGAATGGTAATAGTAGACTTACTGATAATCATCTGTACTTGGAAATAAGCCAAATTTCCTCCAACAGATGTATGGATAAGTAAACTGTGGTACATCCATACAAAGGAATATCACTTAGCAATAAAAAAGAGTTAACTCCTGATATATATCTAAATCTGAAATAAAGAAAGCCAGACTCAGTTGGCTACATAATGATTCTATTCATAAGACATCCTGGAAGAGGCAAAATTATAGAGATATAAAACAGCCCAGTTGCCACAGGGAACAGCAGATGGAGGGAGGGGCTCACTACAAAGTGGCGTGAGTGAACTTTGGGGGGTGATGGAATGCTTCTATATCTTGATGGTGGTGGTGAGTGCATGACTGTGTCTGTCAAAACACATGAACAGTACACTAAAAAGGGTAAACTTTCCTTTATGTAAATTACACCTGAAAAAAAAACCTGACCAACTATTTTCTTTCCATATATTAGCCAAAAACTAGAACATGAAAGTTTAAAAATATATATTTAAAAAGGCTCTCAAGAAATGCTCATTCAAATAAATTCAACTATTAAAGCATTTCCATATGAAGGTAGAATGAAGAACTTTGAGGCCGTTAAACTAAAGTGGAAGAGACCTCTGTAGACAGATGCTGCCCAACCCTCCCCCCAGGACAATGGTGAGAACAACCAAAGCAATGAAAAGTCCTTTCTGCTGCACATAAGAGGTTTACTATTCTCTCTTAGTGTAGACCCATCCTGAGGGAAATAGAATTTTACCTGCAAAGGAACTGACATTTATTACACAGAACTCCTACAGAAAGTATTCTTATTGTATATTATCTACCCCCAAGTAAATATGAACAGAGGGGACTGTTAGGGTAGGGCAAGTTTCCATTATACTATAGAAACACCACTGCCATGAGTATTATTCTGCAGTTAGAATGCAACATATTATTAAAAAGTAAAGAAAATTAGATAAAAACAGCTTAGAATTACTTATTGTTTATACAGACTTCAAGTCTTAGTTACCAGTGCTGGTTTGAAAACCCATTAATGTTGGTTGGTATGCACTTCAGTGCTGGCTAAAGACTCCCTCAGGAGTGGACAGCTTTCAACTGTCTTCGTAGTGGATCAGATTTTTTTATTCCAACTTATACATCTAGTAGCCAAAATGTGGCTCCCAAATGTTCAGTTGTCTCTGTTCATCTAAGTTTTGGTTGTGTTCCTTTAAAACTGAATCATCTCTGCAAATCAGAGAGAAGTAACAGACTATGTGAAACAGTTGTGAATGCAATGCTGTTTTCATCCATCCATCCATCCATCCATCCATCCATCCGTTTAGTGTCTACTGTGTGTCCATGGCATGTGTGAATGCTCACAGTAATGGTAAGTCTACATAGTAATTTATACTATGCTTAGAATGGTGACAAGCATTGTATTCTTATTAATCCTCAGGAACATGCAATGAGGTATTTTCCAATGAGAAAACATAAGCACAGAGAGGTTAATTTGTCTAAGGTCACACAGGTAGTGAGGAGCACACACACAATTCAACTCAAACATTCCGACTCAAAATCACTAGAGTACTCTGATGAAGCTGAAGAAGCAGGCAGGACAAGATCCTGCAGGGCTGGGCACCTCACATAGTGACACTTGAACTTCATTTTAATGGTAATATGAAAGAACTGAAGGTTTTTTAAGCAGGAGTTTTCATAAACCTACTGTATTTTCATGTGACTAGTCTGGCTGTAGCATGGAAAATGGGTGGAAGGGCCTGGTACATAAACTTATTTTCTCCCTTTCTGACCTTCTCTGGAGGTCACAAGTCTAACATGAGTCCAACAGGCCTGCATTCCCTCTAGAGGCACTTGGGGAGAATCTGTGTTTGTTTTCTTTTTGGTCCTTTCCAGCTTCGAGAGCTTCCCTCCCTCCATCTTCAAAGTCGGCAAACATAACCTCTTTCCTTTCTGACCTTCCTGCTACCTCCTTATATGGACCTTTGTGATTACACTGAGCCCCTTGGGTAATCCTGGATAACCTCCCCATTGAAAGATCCTCACCTTAATTACATCTGCAAATAAGGTGATGTGTGTGCAAGCTCTAGGAACTAGGAGGTGCACATCTTTGGGGGTGGGCTCATTATTCAGCCCTTCAAGTGCATGCTTTCGTGGGTAGGGGGATAGGAAGATATGGGAACACCAAGGATTATCATGTGACAAAACAACTGGTTGATCAACTTGGGATAATAACTGTGTTGACCTTAATGCTGATATTTTCTCCATTTCTTCCTGTTTCTGGTTTTAGGCAGAGGCTTTGATTTCAAGTAAAAACACATGGCTGAACAGAGGTAAAAACCATTAAAAAGCAGAGTGGTAACCCTGAGATCAGAGGTCCCCACCCCACCTGCCAGCACCCAACTGGCATCAGTGTCCTTAAAACATCACTACTCCAAAGAGCATCTGCATTTTGAAATAGGACAGAGAAAGGAGAATAATGCTTCCTATAAAGATAAGATTTTGTAATAGCATTTTAGGCCCTTGAGGAAGATATTTGAAGCAATATTTAGACAAGTCAGATAAAAACATAATTTTGGCCTAATTTTAATATTCTGCAATTTGGGAGTTGATGCTGGTTAAACCTCAAACCCCTCCCCCGCCCCTTTTTTGGGGGTAAGCAACACTGAGTAATTTGTTTAAAAGACATGTTCTCTTTCAAGAATGTCTTCTTTCTTCGAAACAACAAAAAGTACCTCTTTGAAGGAAAAATCATTCACTCGTTTTGTTCTCATAAAAGTTTAATAGAAGCCAACTAAAGTTTAAGATCTCCCAGAGGACAAATAAAGAGATTTCTCAGAAAATGTAGAATCGCAGTTTTCATTGGTGCTAGGGGATTTTACACACAAATGCAATTTTATTTTACATTTAAAAGAGGTAAGTAAATAGACAAATCAATTTTAGCTGTTCTGAAATTTCATACTGGGTCATTAATTTTAAAAGATGGGACTTCAATAATAGTTAAAAGAACAGAGGCCCAAGGGTAAAGACTGAGAATAATCACCTTCAAAATTCTGACTTAGCAGCAGCCTCAGAACAGAACCAAGAGTCTAAACCAGCTTTCTTGTGATATTCTCCATTGCATTTCTACCTTAAAATAGAGAATCATACGGAATTCCCTATTGTAACAACACAAACTCCCTCTTCTTTTCTTAAAACTGGATACTCTGATGGATTCTGATAAAACCAAGCTAGATCAAATTAAGACCTGCCCTTGCATCTAGTGGTGGAGATAGAGATATAAACATACTATTCAGTACAGTATAAAAATAAAATAATCTCAGCTGCAGAATGAACACTCCCTTGGGAGAAAGGGTAGAGTCGGAGAGATCTTCCCATTGGAAATGATATTCAGACTTCACCTGAAATAATTGGAAGTTTCTCCAGAGGTATCTCTTTCCCCCACCACCACCAAGTAGGAGACTTAGTCCTTGTTAAGTACTTGTTACACTGTTTCTCTTAAAATAATTATGACAATTACACAAGTATTGCCATTGTGGGCAATGTGACTCTGGGGAGCATAACAACCAAACTGGGCTAAATTGTCTGAGTTTCAGTTTATTCATCTGCAAAATAGGCTTATAGGATTGTGATATGATAATGTGTATAAAGCAATTGACAGCCCCAGGCATGACGTAAGTTACCTCCTGATTGAAATAGAATACTAATTTACCTTAATAAAGTAAGCTTAATTATATAGTTTTTTTGTTTCCACATTCTGGTTGATTTCCTGTATCTGGCTTTGCAAGTAAAGAATTGGTCCATGCAAAATTATTTTGTAATGTGTAGTTACAACAAACCATTATGTTGTACACCAACTTATATAATGTTATATGTCAATCTTCTCTTAATACAAGTGAAAAAATAATACAAGCAAGAGTAAAAAGAAGAACTGGTTATTAACAACTCAAGATGCTTAAGCTCCTGGGATTCTTTTTTGAATAAAGATATGCTTTTAATTTTAGCTATACAATGGTAAACCTACACATTGATTTTATACTGGAATTGTTCTAATAACTACCTAGGTTTCTATTTAAATCCTGTTAGGGCATCTTTTTAAAAAAATAACAGTTTTAATGAGATGTATTCACATCATAAACTTCACCTATATGAAGTATATAACTCAATGATTTTTAGCTTAGTCTCCGAGTTGGCAATCATCACCACAATTAGGGACATTTTCTTTACCCTCTGAGAAACCCCACCGCCATCAGCAGTCACTTCTCATTTTGCCCACACTCCCCCTACCCAGCCCTAGGCAATCACTAATATACTTTCTATCTCTATGAATTTGCCTATTCTAGGCATTTCATATAAGTGGAATCATAAAATATGTGGTCTTTTGTGAACTGGCTTCTTTTATTTAGCTTCAGGTTTTCAAGGACCATCCATGCTCTAGCATGTGTGGGTACTTCATTTCTTTTCACTGCTTAATAACATTCCATTGCATGGATATTTATTTATTTTATTTTTATCTTTTTAGAGAGAGACAGTGAGCAAGTGAGTGGGGGGGGATAGAGGGGTGAGGGAGAAAAAGAATCTTCAAGGAGACTCCCCACTGAACACGGAGCCTGACACGGGAGCTTGATCTCAGAACACTGAGATAATGACCTGAGCTGAAACCAAGAGTCGGACAGCTTAACCAACTGAGCTGCCCAGACGTCCATCCATTGCATGGATGTACCACGTATTCTTTATCATTGGTTGACAGGCATTTGTGCTATTTCCACTTTTTGGCTATTATGAATAATGTTGCTATGAACACTCACATATAAATTTTTGTGCAGATATAGATTGTCAATTCTTTTGGGTATTTGCCTAGGAATGAAATTGCTGATTCATATAGTAATTCTATGTTTAACTTTCTGAGAAACTGCCAGACTGTTTTCCAAAGCATCTGTACCATTTCACATTCCCACCAACAGTGGTAGAACAGTGGTTCTACCCAGAACCTATGAGGGTTCTAATTTCTCCACATCCTCAACAACACTATTAGTTGTCTTTTTTATTTTAACCATCCTAGTGGATGAGAAGAGGTATCTCCTCATGGTTTTGATTTGCATTTTTCCAATGGATGATGTTGAACAGCTTTCCATGTACTTGCTGCTTATTGCGGCATCTACTTTGGAGACATGTCCATTCAAATCTTTTGTCCATTTTTCATGGGGGTATTTATCTTTTCATTGGTGAGTTGTAAGATTTCCTCATTTTTTTCCTGGTTACAAGTCCGTTACCAGATATGTAATTTGTAAATATTTTCTTCCATTCAGTGGGTTGTCTTCACTTTCTTTCTGGTGTCCTTTGCAGCACAAAAGCTTTTAATTCTACTGAAGTCCAACATATCTACCTTTTCTTTCATTGCTTTTGGATCAGGTTCAAGGAACCACCGCCTAATGTGAGGGTCACTAAGATTTATGCCTATGTTTTCTTCTAAGAGTTTTATAGTTTTAGTTCCCACTTTTAAGTTTTGATTTCTTTGGAGTTAATTTTTGTATGTGGTATGAGGTAGGGGTTGAACACCATTCTTTTGCATATTTATATGCCATTTGTTAAAAAAAAAAAACTGTTCCTTTCTCCATTGAATTATCTTGGCATCCTTGTCAAGAATCCATCAATCATAAATGTGAGAGTTTATTTCTGGATTCTCTGTTCTACCCCATTAATCTGTGTATCTCTAATACTTTTTTTCCTGCATTTATACACAATAAGATATTTGTATATATAGGAGCATAAGAAGAAGATTAAGGGACATGTTAATCCCACTGCAGTAGATGAGCCATTGGTTCCAATTTTTCACTGCCCTCTAGCAGTTGCACACATCCACACCCTTATCATGGCCTTACCATGGTAGGGGGAGTAGACTGTGGCTGGGTCCACTTGACTCTGGGTGTGGCCATGTCATCTGTTCTGATTCTTGGGATGTCAGTGAATGTGACATAAGGAGATAAGTGAAATGGGCTTGCACAGTTGGTCCTGTTCTCTTGCACATTTGCTATCACCATAAAAAGAATCCGCCTTGGGTAGCCGTTGGTTCCAACAGAATGACAGATGTTGAGAATACACGTGATCCCACTCTGTGATCTGGAGCCCAGCCAAATTTAGCCAGAGTCTAGTCAAAACTCAGACACTTGGGCAAGAAATAAATGCTTATCAATACTTACCACTGCAGTGTCTGTGGGTAGTTGTTCTGCAACAATAGCTAACTAAAAACCTACTACTTAGAGATAACCGCTCCTATCGGTTTGCTCTTTTGATCAAAAATGAGATTATGAAAAAAATCTATATATGTATACTTGCTCTATTGTTTTTGCTTAACATTTTCCCGTAATACCCTGTATTATTAAAAGTTCTTGATAAACGTTCCTTTTATTATCTACATATTTCAACCTTTGAAAGTTATCTTTCTCGCAACCATCCCCATATTATTTTTCCTATTACAAGTAAAGGTATAATGAATTTCACTCTTTTTCTCTCATATAAATCTTGGTCTCCATTTCACATTTCCATGGAATGGATTCCTATTTATAGACACATTTAGTAAGCTTTGGGAACCAGAGTCCAAGATGGAACCACCGAATCCTGAGTTCCTTCCTGTTACCCTATTTGTATTTTCACCTATACTATTTGGCTGAACCAAGATTGCTTTTCTTCTAAAAGATACAGGCAAATTTGATTTTACTTAAAAAAAAAAAAAAAAAAAACAATTTGGGGGATTCTTCCAGCATGTTCCATTATACTATCTTTGGACATTTACAGTTTATTCTAAAGAAGAAAACCGTTGCCACAAAAAGTAAACTATACAAAACCATCATTTTCCTTCAGGCTACAGTGGAAATAGGACATGGAGACAAAATATAAGCGCATTTTTAAAATTATTATTGAGAAAGCTGAAAAAAGATCATATATCCAAGAAGATGGTCTCCAGGGTAGTAGCCAGATCTAATTGTCTTTATGTTCTTAACAGTGCCTGGCACTGTGCACAGCTGCATTCAGTAAACACTTCTGGAGTAAAAGAATATAAGAAATGGAACGTGAAAGCAGACTTTGAGGCCAGAAATTATGGCCCTCACAATGATCAATAACTATTTTTAGGGTTTCTATAGTGACAAGTATGCTACACCTAAAATTAGATGTGTGGGACATCCAGGAGTAGGTCAGAGGCTGATGCTCTATCTCAACTTTTCTGGGTGCTTCTTAGCAAATAAATGGATCTCTCTCCCTTTCCCCAGGGAAAATCGCATTTTTTCAGGTCATCCAATAATGACTGATCCAGTTTGGCAACTTCTACAATGGATACCTTAAGAACCCCACTCAATGTTCTTACACATTACCTACACTGAGCCTCCTGGAAGTCTCATTCAGAGTACCTGTGGTTCCTCATCCTGCAAACAGAACTGATCTCACCTGGCAGTTGCCTCTGGGCCCTTGCTCCCCCTCTTCCTGCTTTGGCTTCTCAGAGACCACTGTCACTCAGCTCCTGGGGCTAAGAGTGGAGGTCCCCTTACAAAGGCAACGACTAGTACCTGGCTCAGATGCTTAGTACAATAAGTACTATTCTTTTTTTTTTTTTCCCTAAGATTTTATTTATTTGAGAAATAGTGTGTGAGAGAGAGAGAGCACGCACACAGAGGGAGAGGGAGAAGCAGACTCCCTGCTGAGCTGGGGGCCTGACATGGGGCTCGATCCCAGGACCCTGGGATCATGACCTGAGCGGAAGGTTTAGCCGACTGAGCCACCCAGGCACCCCAGTAAGTGCTATTCTTATCCATTCACACCCTAGGCCACATGTTTTTAATTAGCTTTGCTAGTCAGTCACCTCAAAATTTCTAGACAGAAATGGAACAAAATAAAGGAAAATGCAACTCAGTTTACTTCAATTAAAGCATACTAAGGACAGCGGAGGTGCTCTGCTGGAACCTGAGAGTTGACAGGAGGGAGAAGGTCCTGGGCCGTGCCCGCAGACCCAACTGCCACTGTCTGTCACAATTTGTACAGGACAAGCCAGGCTACAGCTCCCAGCAGTTTATCACACTCAGAAGCTCTCCCTGCCCCTGGCACACACAAGTATTTGCAGGTGCAGGACTTGCTTGCAAAGAAGAGAAAAGGCTAAGGCATTCTCTTAAGACTGAGAAGTGCTGCTAATGCTCAGAAGGCAGAGAGACTTATTCCTCACGCTCCATTCTTCTTGTCCTCGCATGAGCCTGGCGCTGTGTGGGCGGCAGAGACGCAATGCATACATACCTTAACTGAATGGAACATGTAAAGAACACAGAAAGGCAGTGCTTGAGAGTACCCACAGAAAACTTGACCTTGTCACCCAGGAGTAAATGTGACTTTCAGCTCCAGAACAGAGCCAAACATCTTGAAAGAGAATGAAAATGCAGATGAGACCGTTATCAGATAGTGGCTATCTGGACAAGAGAGATCCTTTCATTTCATTCATTGGGGAGCTGCTGTTGAGGGTCGTCCATAACTGCTCTTACAGATGCTCCTGGAGATGTGCTTGGAGAAGCTCTGTTGCCATCCCATGGTACAGCAAACTGCCTGTGAGTTTGTAACCATTACAGCTGTGATGATGAAACAGTAAAGAAGAACCGCCTCTAAGTCAAAAAGTGCACCCAGAGATAAGATTCATTTTCAATGCCCTTGCAGCTGCTCCTGATGGCATGGGGCCACCGCACTTCTCAGTAAGTGGGGATCCAAGGCTGATTCATCGCAAAGTGAGCAAATGCCTTTTTTTTTTTTCTCTAAGATCACCCTATGCTCCACCTCCTAAGAATTTCATTACATGGGGAAGGGCGGGGGGGAGGATAGGAAAAGGGAGAAATAAGTGATTTCTAAATATATGGCAAATTTTTAAATAAAAAGGGGAAACAAAACCCCTTATAACTATTATTAGCAGGGGCAGAACTAATAATGGTGCTATAAAACGTCTATCAGGCGGGTCGTATCGATTCTGGGTATAGCATTCTATTCTTGTGTCCTTGTAACTCAGCTAAGTAACTGAGGAGGGCAAATCCATGGCTAGGTGAGTCATATTAACAAGACACCTAAGGTTTTCGTTGACCCTTATATAGGGGACAGGTTTGCCATGCTGCAGATACTTTAGGGATTAAAAGGAAAATCTATACTCTGCCAAGATTTCTTAGAAAATACCTGAGGTTAGAAAACAGGGTGTAGCAGTTAATGAAATATCTTGGTGAGGACGTTTGAGAGTTAATTAAGAAAGCTACAAATTAAGGAACAACAGCGAAAAGGAGATGATTGCACTGCATCTAATTGAAGGCATTCTGCTTTTTGTCTCTCCTGGGAGTTCTGGGATTTTTCAAGATTGTTTGACTTGATACGAGATGTACAATAATTTGAAGTATCTAAAACAGAAATAGCTGAAATATCTCACTTGGTTTTATTAATTATTTACCCAAAGTGACATAAATTTATTTTATATATACAGGAGAAATGGATTGAATGAAAAATTAAAAAAAAAAGGAAAAGAAAAATCCCTCAGTACCCCATGAGCCTAACATTCATAAACACGTGAAAAGTGACCACTTTTATAGCCATATTGATTAATGTATCTGAATCTCAATTTAATGGATTATCATGCCAAAAATTTCATTACCAGGTACAATTTTTATTTTGCGGGAAAGTTATGTCCTCTTTTGTAGCTATTGAAAAATATATTAAGGTATGTAGCTATTTGTTAAAAGTTTGCCTTTCAAAACATAATGAAGATTTGGAAATCAAATCACCTCATTTGTTTTCATTACGTGAAATGCTACTTGGGGAAATTTTTAGGCAAGGTACCAAATGTATGCCCCAAATGGACCAGGCTTATTAATATGCTCCCAGCCTCCTGTGCTCTGGTCTATCTCGTCCCCATGCTAGATTTTACCCTGCAGAGCTGGGCTTGGTAAGGGTAGCATATTAATTTGCCTCTATTCTATACAGGGCCAGGCACGTTTAGCATCTGCCCTGTGCCTGACACTGTGCTAGGTGCTGGGGCTGCAGCCAAACGCACGGACAGGATGGGTCTGGTCCTGGCCCTCTGATACGGAGCACGGTTGCTGGAAACAAGAGGATCACCAGAGGCAGGTATGCCCCGGAATGGGGGAGCACAGATGCGGGATGGCAAATCATACCACGTGGGATTAGCTGGGAGACATTTAACCACCATTGGGAGATGAGCAGCAAAGTCCTTCTTCCTTCATTTTCCCAATGAAGCACCATTCCTACCTTGGCTAAAGATTGTTTATGAATGTATAGGGCAACAATTTGAACCCATGACTTATATTTTATGACTATTTCAGAAAGTTGACCAAAATCCAGGAATAGTAAGAAAAAATTGCACGCATTATAGGCGGTCCTTATCACTCATTTATATTTTTAGGAAGCTTGCACAGGTTTTCATTTCGGGGGTAATACGATATACCTAAATGCTAAACGTGTCATTTGCATTTTACACCTTGGGTTATTTATTTATTCTTCATCCCTCAAGAGATGAGTTTTATTGCTGATTACGCTGTACAGGAAAAAAAGAGGAAGTAAAAAAGCAAACTCTTTACTTTTAAGAGCCTAACAGAGCATGAATCCTCCCAGTTGCTTGTCAATTTCTGTGCACTGAGGTTGAGCCTGGAACTAGATGTCACCACAAGTGACTCAAAAAAATGCTCTAAAAACAGGGTTGCATATACAACTTTGGTTATAAAACAAATGCCCCAGGCAAAAAAAAAATAAGTTGAAAAGAAAAAAAAAAAAGAAGAGGGGAAAATATTCTTAAGTTTGAACTTCAGTAGAATTTGACCAATTCTTAGGAACACTGGGGAAATCCATTGCCAATTGCCAAAACTTAACCCAACTTTCTACAAACATCTATAGTGCAAGAGGTTGTGCTCCTGTTTTCTCCCAAATTTCCAATATATCACTTAACCAGAAGGCAGATTCTTTGAGGGCACTCGAGGAATTTTAGGTAAACTCAGTGAAATGTCACATGAACAAGTAGCCTATGATATCTCTAAGAAGACTGACTTTGTTTTGTGATGACTGTAAGTAGGCCCATGTTTGCTTTATTCTGCTGAATTTGAATGTTATCTTAACAACTTGATATCTTTCTTGCAGATTTTAATTGGTAGCCATGAGAAGTAGTTGATCATATTGTCATTTTGATATATATTTTTTTAAGCTAGAGAGGTAGCTAGCTCTATTCTTGTACAGTGAAAGGTCTCCCAGTTGACATCTATTTAACAATATACCTTTGGATTAAAAACATGGCCCAGAGAGATTTGGGTTGTTTTTCCAGCAGTGGTAATTGTTCTGCCTGAGACCAGAAATAATAAGGGATCATGGACAAAGGCTGGAGGAGTTTTCAAGGAACAGAGCAGAGAATGAACAGGATTACGGGAAACACGGGTCAACTGCCAAAGCTCCAGTAATACCCAGTCTTGGAGGGAATTTATCTGGCTCACAAAAAAATTGTCATTCTCACTAATATTTTGACTTCTATTTGAATATCTTGTGTCGTCTATAGGACACCTAATTTTGTTGTGTCGCCTTTTTGAATGCAAAATATCACAATGAGATGTGAAAAAAACTGTATGGCTGTTTTACAGCAAAAAAGAAATTAATCATCGGAAAAGTTCTGAGTGATTGAATACAAAACATAATTCCATTTTCAGCAGCTATGATGTTGGAATACGTAACAAATTCTACAGGAGGGTGCTTGGTTATGTAAAATATTCAATTATTCTCCCAACAAATTCTATGGGAGGGTGCTTGGTTATGTAAAATATTCAATTATTCCCCCACTTAGATATTCAACAGTTTTCTCTCTTCAATTACTTAACTTAGAAGGACAAATAAGTGTTTGGTCATAACATACTATTTGCTTTGCTAGTCAGTACCAGTCACTATGGAATATCAATCTTGCATTTTTTTTTTTCTGACCCAGAATTCCTCTTAATGACCATTAGCGCAAAGTTAGAGCATATCTAACATTTCAGGAAATGCTGACGTTTCAAAGACATGACCTTCTTAACTTGCAGAGGAAACTGTCTTTATTGTTATTTGTTAAGGGTTTTTTTTGGTTTTATTTTTGTATCTTTGCTTCTTAGGCTCAGCAAATTAATGTTTCCCTTTAACTCCTTAACATTCTTACTTGTTGAAAAATTTTAGAGTATTAAAATATCTGCTTTTATTGTCCTTGTCATTTTTAAAATTCTGTTTCTACACAATGTGGGACCAGAGTAAGAGAAAATTATTTTTATCAAAAGTAGCACAATTCTGATTAGCAATACTTAAGTTTATTTGAAAAAGAAATTGAATGATTTGTATGATGTTGCTATCTTCTATATTGTGATATTTTACTAATTTCATTACAAAGTTAAGAGTGATAGTCGTAAGGTAAATAATAAGTTGGTTAAATAGTGAGCTAAAAAATAATAAAGGATTTTTTTTTTGCCATTTAGCCAAAAGTCTATCTTCTGTGGTTACCATTATATTTGCCAAATACCAGCCCATTTAAATAAATTTTTAAAAAATATTGTACTTTACATAATCCCTATACCCAATGTGGGCCTCAAACTCATGACCCCAAGGCAAGAATCACATGCTCTTCCAACTGAGACAGCTGGGCGCCCCTTTTTAAATAAATTTTTAAACTGAAAACTAGAAGTCATTTAAATTAGTACAGAACATAGGCTTTGCTGTTGGTAAATCCGAGATTGGGTCCAAATTCCATTTTCTACTAGCTGTTTGATCTTTGGAAAATTATTTAAGTTTTCAGACTCCTTTTCTTCATTGCCAATTGGCTAATAACCATGTGGGCCACCCACTGAATCAAAGGGTCGGGGGGCATGAGAGATAAAAGGAAGAACTGCTTTGTAAAAGCCAGGATAGCACACAACACAACATGGAGAAGCTGTGAAAATTCTTTGTTCCTTAAAATCCAGGCCATGTGAAAAATGCCTTTCAATATCTTCAGAGGAAGCCCTCAAGATTTCTAATCGATAATTCCCAACAAGGGATCCACTCCCTTCTTCGATGTGTCCAACAAGATGCTGATATTAACAACCACACTTTCCAGACTGCCACAACCACACTTCCCAGACGGCCATGCTGAGTTATTATAACGTTACTACTCTAGATTCAGTTTCATTGTCCAGTTGTTTCAAGTAGGTAGCAAGACCGTGTTTATTTTCCTCAGGCCTGTACCTATGTTTTTAATTCCCTTTAATGGCCTGCCCCTATTTGGATTCATCAACATATTTAACCTCTCCAAAGCTCAAAGTGCCATAATATTCCAGGTTTGTGATACGAAATGTCTCTTTCCCACATTAAAATTGTTTTAGATTTAAGTTTCTTGTCATGTTGGCCCGTATTTAAATACTTGTTAATGAATCAGAATGGTGCTTATTTTCAATCTGAATAACAGTGCCTAGAATTTTTACTCTTCAAAGATCTGCTCTGGTCTCCCGCTCAGTACCCAACCTCACCCACTTAATTTCTGCTCTTCTGACTTTACCCTCGCTGTGGATTCCACCAGGACTGCCTTTCCCCTTGTTGTGTCAAGAACTCTAGTTAAGGGACGCCTGGGTGGCTCAGTCGGTTGAGTGACCGGCTCAGGTCCTGATCTTGCGGTCATGAGATCGAGCCCTGCATCGGGCTCTGTGCTCAGCACCAAGTCTTCTTGGGACTCTCTCTCTCCCTCTCCCTCTTACTCTCTCTTTCCCTCTAAAATAAATAAATAAATCTTAAAAAAAAAAAAAAAACCTCTAGTTAATCCTTCTCAATTCAGAAGTCTCTTGGCTCCCGCTGTGCCCCATTCACACCTTTATTGCAACAGTGTTTAACTGGACTACAATTAGTCATTTACATTTCATCCTGCCCCTCAGACTATGGATCCACGTTTTAAAGACAAAACCCAACATTTGTTCATATTTATATTTCTAGCACATAACAGCTAATTCAGAACTGTTAAATGGGGAAAGGACTACATTTTATATTAAAAGGTAGCTTCCAGTTTTTCTTAAAAATGGCGACTGGTGGTGATTGGGATCTTCATCCTTCTGTTTTCTGTAGGATGTGATTATCATGGCACCTGCATTACTGATTCTGTTGTGGGCTATGGTGATACCGAGAGCAGACTTACTTCCTGATAAAAAATGTAGGTACACCATCTATTAAATTCAGTAGTGTTTCTTTAAAAAAAAAAGTACATTACAAAAATGATAGCATTTTTTTCCTAAATAATCCCTCAATTAGGAAATTATGTATGGATTTTTTTAAAAGAAGAATATTTACTCTTTTCAGAATACAAACTTTTTCAACACACTGTACTTTAAGAAAGCAAAGTTGGCTGGAATGCCAATTTTATGCTACACTGGGGAATCATATTCTGAGTGTGGGTGTTTGGGCTCTATGGAATAGAGCTGGAGCTGGTGGCCACATGTGAAATGCCTTCCCATGCAAGGGGTTGGTTACAAGTCCTCACAACCAAAGAATAAAAACTTCCACTACGCTTCAGTTCAGAAACTTGTTGATCTATGGATATGGTATAAGGACAGAGTCTAAGAAAAGAAAGTTATCATATGGTCCATATGTAGTGTTGTCTAAGAGAACTTTCTATGATAAGGACACTGTTCTATATCCCCATTGTACAATGGAGTAGACACTATACATAAGTGACTACAGAGTAGTTGAAATAGGTTCATGCAACTAAGGTAACTTAGTTACCTTACTAAGGTAACTTACATTTAAATAGCCATATATGGCCAGTGGCTACCATAATGGACAGTGTGATATAGACAGAGCCCTGTATGTGGCAAGTACAGACGCAGTTATAGAAGGCTATTCAAAATTAAAGGTCAGTGGAAATATCCTAACCATGTAGTAAAGGAATAAAAGTCAGTTTCCTAATGGTGTGTACAATATTGTCCTAGTTTTAGGAAACAATTTAACAAGTTGTAGCAACATATGCCAAGGACAAAAAATAATGAATATATCACATATTAACACTATTCTCAGTTGCAGGATTAGAGGTAATTTTTCTTTTTCTTTTTGCTCACCTGTGCTTAAAGGAAAGTTTTTATTTTGAAAACAGTGGTTCAAAGAAAAAAAACCTCTTTTCTATTAAAGTCTAAGTAGTTTTGCTCACAAATTGTTTTGACTTTGAATCAAAATGAGAAATAAATTAATTTTACATCAAGAACTAGTACAAATACAAATATTTAAGTACATTCATGTAGTGGAAATAAGAGGTTCGTGAAATAGTAATTATGTTTCATGGACCCTGATATTTTCTATCCTAATATCTTCCATGTCATTAAAAAAAAATTCTAGCCACAAACCAGTAAGTTTTTCTAGCCAATTTATAGATAATGGCCCTCAGCTTGAAAACTAGAGGTATAAGGAATGATATATTAAAATATTCATATTTCAGTAAAAACCTGTATATGCTATAGGGAAATACCTGGGCAAAGTCAGAAAGATAAGGAGTTAAAAGCAGTTTTTTAAAGCAAATTTTCCAAAATTATTTCGGTATTATACACTCTAATAATCATAAGATCCTTACTCCACACTAAAGTCCTTGAAAAATTTAAAAGTGCTGCCTCCGTACAATTGAACATCATGTGGCTCCTTTTCATCACAGCTTTACTTCTCCCACCTGTCAACTTCACCATCAAAGTTACTGGTCTAGCCCAAGTTCTTTTACGCTGGGAACCAAATCCTGATCAAGAGCCAAAGGATGTCGAGCTAGGGTATCACGTGAGAATAAATGCTCCACAAGAAGATGATGTAAGTATTTATTCTGACAGTCGTCTTTATTTAGAGTCACTTTTAACTTTGACTGCATTTTCCCTATCAAATTAACTTTTAAGTTACCAAAAAAAAAAAAAAAAAAAAAAAAAAACCAACTGACCCAAGGGTTTTCCGTTAGGCTCCAAGCAGAGTAGGGTGTCAGTTGAAAGGACCATGAACTAGTGCTGTGTGTTGCTTAGCATTCGACAGCAGCACAGAACCTTTTAACTTTGCCCCGATTCTTTCACCAAGAAAAGAACGTTTAGGGACTTTGAAGGTAAAATGGATTTGATACTTGAAAATAGGCAAAGAGAAAAAGAGAAGAGAGCAGTGGCATAAAATGGGAGGCAGTGGGGTGCTTAACCAGAGAAGCCAAGTTCGAATCCGGGTGCAGTCACTTCTCCTCGGCAACCTTGGGCCAGTCACTGTATGTCTCAGAGACGCAGCTTTGCCGTTTCCCACTGCAGGGATTATGTTAAAGCACCTGATACCTAAGAGATGTGCAGTAAAATGAAATGAAGGGAGAAGCGATTAGTATTAGCTATTTTTTTCAGTCAATATGGAATTCTAGAGAAATTTCCCTTAGAAAGTTACCTCTGGGGAAGAGACTGGGTTTAGAGGTGATGGCTGAAGTGAATGTGAGCCTTAATCATAGTATTTTGTTTGTTTTTATAGGAATGTGTTCATCTATCATTGAGGAATTATTATATATTATTGTACGGTTTTTTTTTTTAACACCCAAATGCTAGAATTGCGTCATTTATTTACTTGCTCATTTTTTAAAATCAACTTCGTTGAGGTGTGAATGGTGTGGAAAAAGCTGTACGTATTTACCTAACTCGATGCGTTTGGGGATGAGCAGATATGTACCTGTGAAATCATGTGCTTAATTTTTTTTCTATCCAAACTAGTTCCCTGAATTTTATTTACATGCCATTTAAAAAGTGGAAGAAAATGCCTATTGGATTAAAATAGCTCTCTTAATGATCTTTCCCTTTTCTGCATCATGACTTGTGGGGTTTATTTTTAGTATGAAACCAGAAACACTGAAAGCAAACGCGTCACCGTTCTTCATCAAGGCTTTTCAGCAAGTGTGCAGACCATCCCATGGAATGGCCACTCCCTGCTGGCAAGCAACTGGGTTTCTGCTGAGCTTAAAACCCCACCGGGTAAGGCAGGCTCCTAACAGCCTTGTATTGTATTCCCGACTTTGGAGATCAGGCAAAGTTGGAAAAGAAACTGGCTTTTCTTTTCCGTAGTCAGTCAGCAGTTCCTGCCAAGTATTCTTCCTCCTCATCAACATCCTAACCGAGGCTGTGATCACTTATTGTCATAACCCACCACATTCCATCTGGTGCATCCCTGCAGACATAGCTCACGCTTCTCGCTCCCCTGCTCCCAAGTCACAGGGTCATCAGCAAAATCAGGGCCAATCAGGTCTTTCATAATTGGGCTGTAAGACATTTTCTAACCATACCCAACATGATTCCTCTGCTTTTCTCAGATTTCTAACATTGACCGCCCCCTGCCGTCCCCCCACCCACACACAGCAGCTTTTTCTTGCCTCAGAGGCTTTGCTCTCTTGGATTCCCCTCTGCCTGCTTTTCTGAATCCTTTCCATACTTCAAAGCACAAATCAAGTTGTACCTCCTCTAGAAAGCCCTTTTACTTTTCATCCTGTACACTGAAGGAGGCTCTTCCTCCTCAAAACCCATTCATGGGCTGTGTTACTCATTCAGCACATATGCCATTATCTTTCACAAATAGCTTTATACCCTGCCACCTCTGAATATAAGCCTTTTGGGGGAAGGGACGGTGTCTCATGCTTTACTGAGCCAGTAGAACAAGCAGTGCACACTTCAGAAGGAGCATTTCCTCCTGTCCTGTTTGTGGCGTTCTGCACTCTAGGACTTGTCATACCAAATTTAAGGAAGCTGCTGGTGGTTCACAGAAGCCACAACACTGAACATCCCACCATGAAGAAAGAGGATAGATAGCATCCACTGTCTATACTGTCCTTTGGTGGGAAATTGGGGTTTCTAATATGTAGAATCAGTGATACTTGGGATTAAAGCCTTGGAAACACACACACCCACACCAGGGAAAGAGAGAAGGATCACCATGTCCCAGGTTACGTGAGTGTTCCTAGTAACTGTTGTCTTGGCCCGTCTGGCCCATGGGTAATCGTCCAACCGTTGTCTCATCACATCACTGAATGAAAAGGCTGTGTGCCCTCTGAATTGTGTCGATGACCGAGAGCAGCCCTGTGAACATCTTTCTGTTTACTCATTTTAACATGTTGCGTAGACCATAGAACAGCCAATTCACAATGGCCTTGATTCCAAGTTCAGAGACTAATCCAAGGTAGACATAAGATCACAAATACAGACCTCTGTGTGCCTTACCTTAAACTACTTTCCCACATCTCAGTAACAGGAGTATACCTGTAATGCATCTTTCAGAATTACATGCCTGCAATTCTAATTATTCTCTGAGCATGCCAATATACAGTGACATGAATGAAAAATTAATTCTCCCCTGAATCAGTCTGAATTTATACCACATAATTCCTTGGAAGAGAGGTGGGAGACAAACAGATTACAGAAGACTCCAAACTATACTTGGGTGTGGAACATCTGGTCATTTAACACACTGAGTACAAGGCATACACACAAGTCTGTGTACGTTTGTTGTATATGAATATAGAGAAAAAAACCTATCTGACGGTGCATGGTAATAACACAAACTAGCCAGTGTCCCTTTTGTCCAACTTCTCTGCGGACACAAGGGGTCTGTCTTTTCTCCCCTGTGAGCTACACTGGCTGACAGTGATAAATATGAACTGACTTTAAGCTAACCTAAGAGACCCCCTTCTATCATTGGAGATTCAATCTCAAGGCTCCCACTTTGATGAGGTCCCCCTTGACCCTCAGCCCAAAGTGTTTTTTCCCTCCTGTGAGCAACCACAAGGCCAGTGTCTCCGCTATGGTGTGTTCTGAAGAGCCCCAATTAACATGGTGACAGTGCAGTTTGAAATGAAAATAAGGCTTTCCAGTCAAATAATCTTCAGAAATCCTGGGTGAAATGAACATAATGAGTTTGGTGGAAAATCACAAGATCCCCTTAATATCTTTGCACAGTAAAGCTGACTTCAACAGACTACTGTGCACGGAGTCTCCAAGGAAGTGTTTTTTTTTTTTTTTTTTTAAGATTTTATTTATTTATATGAGAGAGGTAGTGAGAGAGAGCAAGAGTCGGGAGGAGAGGGAGAAGCAGACTCCCCGCTGAGCAAGGAGCCCGACGCAGGGCTCGATCCCAGAACCCTGGGATCATACCTGAGCAGAAGGCAGATGCTTAACCGACTGACCCACCCAGGCACCCGAGGAAGTGTTGTTTTTCAGTGCTGCTAGAACCCACTTCCTTCGGAGTGGCAATCTATGTTATTCAGGACCATTTGGGTGCGACCTAATGAATCACATAATTCTAGGATGGAAAGTGGCACTAGACACCTTCCTCTGTCAACTCTCCCGTTTACAGCTGGAAAAACTGAGGTCCAGAATAGTGGGGTTCAAAGTGTCACAGCTCATTGTTGAAAAATGTGGCATTAGAATACCAAGCTTTGAACGACAATCTCTTGTACTGCTCTTTAATTTTCATACAAGTATATCACGCAGACACACTCCCTTAGCCCAAAGTAGCCAGAAAGTTTAATGCCAGAAACTCAGGCTTTGTAATCCTAGCTTCATCCCTCCAGTAAGCTGGCCCTTTGCAAAAAGGTTTCTAGAAATTTATGATAACGTTTACTTTTTCATGGTAAGATGTTCCCAATCACTACAGTTTCAGAGGAAGTGCAAGATTTAAAAGCTGTCATGGCAATGTTTTGTTCTTATTTTTGACCCTCTTATTGACCATCTAGGGTCTCCTGGAACCTCGATTGTGAATTTAACGTGTACTACGAACACCACATTAAATAACTATAATCCCTTAAGGCCATACCAAGTTTCTCTTTACTGTACCTGGCTCGTTGGCAAGGATGCCCCTGAGGACACGCAGTATTTCCTCTACTACAGGTGAGTAGCTATGTTTACTTATGAAAAAGCATTGTTGCCTCTCGTCTTAAAAACTTATGAGTGTTGCCATTTAGGTATGGCTCCTCGACCGAAGAATGCCAGGAGTATAGGAAAGACACGCTGAAGAGAAATATTGCATGCTGGTTTCCGAGGACTTTTATCAGTAGCAGAGGGAGTGACTCCCTGGCAGTGCATGCTAATGGCTCAAGCAAGCATGCTACAATCAAGCCTTTTGATCAGCTGTTTGCTCTGCATGCAACTGGTAAGGTAGACTTAACTCAGAGCTGAAATAACCAAATCGCAGAATCCCAGCATTGGAAGGGGTTATAAAGATCACCCAGTTTGACTAATTTTCCGATGCCAAATGCGATCTGTCCCCTGCCTAACAATCACAGGGACCAGCTTTCTCAACCTAGGCACTACTGGTATTCTTGATTGGATAACTGTCATGTGGGAGCTGTCCTGTGCCTTGCAGGATTTTGAGCAGCATTCTTGGTCTCTACGTACTAGATCAGTAGCATCTCTCCCCCCCACCCCCCCACGTTGTGACAACAAAATGTCTCTCAACATTTCTAAATGTCCCATGGGGGACATAATCTCTACCATGTGAGAATCACTGAACCAGGGAATGTGAACTCACTGCTGAAGGGAGCAGCCCTTTCTCAGCTCTGACTCATTTCATGAAGTTTCTGCCCATTGGTCCTATGATGGACTGGTACCAACCCCAAATAATTCTCAACCCTTTCCCCCCCAAATGGTTTCAGAGCTAGTCAAAGACAGCCAGCTTTCTCATCCTGAGATTTCTCTTCCCCAAGCTTCCCACCCCCAATTCCTCTTGCTTTCCTCTTAGGATCATTTACCATTCTGGTCTGTCTCCTCTGGGTGATCCGAAAATGTTTCGCTCAGCATATGATTCTCAGATCTAAACGTATTATTTAAAGTTTCATTTGCTCGGTTCTCAAAATAGAAATAGTCTCCTTCCATCCTAGATACTTGTACTAATGAAATTCATCAGGAGCCTTTCACGTCGCATTCTTGTTACTAATGCTCAAGATTTCAATCGTGGCATATTTACTGGTGTGGGCTGTGGAGTCAGGCTGCCTGGGCTCAGATCCTGGCTCCCCCACTGACTAGCTGAGGGACTGTAGAGAAGCTGGTCATTCCTCTGTACCTCAGTCTTCTCATCAGAAAGAAATGGGGAGAAATTAACACTTCCTGCAAGGCTTTTGTGAGAATTAAGTATGTTAATAACCATACAGTGCTTAGAACAATGCCTGGTAATTATACATAATTATAAATATAAAAAATATTATTTAAAGGGACAGGATTTACCTATATCTCTATCAAATGAACTGTTTAAAGAACCATCTCACTGAAGAGGTTATGCAATTCTATTCAATAGTCTATTTCTCAGATGACCTAAAAATGTCACTTTCCTGAAAATTGGTAATGAAAAAATGCTGAGGAAGACCTAGGAAAAAATATTAATATGAAAATGGACACGACCTGATACAGACCACAGGAATTCCTTTTCCTGTATGATTTTCATTTCTTTGAGATAAATTCCTCATATTACTAAAAGAAATACATTCTTGGTTAAATTTTTTCTGCTTAGGGAATGGCAGGCTGTGGAACCAACAGGTCCCATGCTTAGCTTATCCTTATGATTCATTAATTGTGAGGTCTAAGTCCCATAACCTAAGAGAACAACGCTCACTGAGAAATAATTTCCACCCACATCTCGAAGCTATAAGACAATCAAGTGATAAGTCAGGGAAAAGAACTCTAGAGTTGTAAGTTAAGACAAATGTGGCCCAATCTATTCTTCTTATGCAAGAGAATATTGAAGCTTCCCGCTCCATCCCCCAAACAAACCTGAAAGAAGGCAAAGACGACAAAATGAAACAAAACTGAAGCTCAGAATGAGGAAATTACTACCCGGGGCCACACACGTGGCTCAGGACAGGCAGGGCTCAGTGGAAGCTCCAGAGCAATTTCTCTCCAGGATGAGGTTGACCCTGTTTGGTCCCACTTGAGAAACAGGGATAGTGAGGTGGGTCTTGCAATGAGCTGAAGGGGAAAGGGACTCCACCACTCAGTGCCATTTGGAATAGGAATCCTTTAAGATTCCAGTAGAGATCTCTTCAGTGCTAGAACGTAGGAGTCATCTGTGAGCCACTGGGGTCTTGTGGCCTGGGGATCAGTTAGTTAAATCCCGAGGGTAGATACTTGAGAAGATTGTATCTTAGAAATGCCTTGAGGAGTGTGAGTGGATTGGATTTATCAGCCCAGACTACTGACCTTTCCTTCTCTAACCTAGATCGAGTTAATCCTCCAGTGAATGTCACAGCAGAGACTGAAGGAACCCGTCTTTCTATTCAGTGGGAGAAACCCATTTCTGCTTTTCCAAACCATTGCTTTGAATATGAAGTGAAGATTTACAACACAAGGAAAAATGATTTTCAGGTAATTCTTCAGATCATTCCAATTTTGATGATAGCATTCCCTTAGAAACACTTTAAAAATTCTATTCAGTGACAGCTGTGGTTATAGCTTGGCAATAACAAGGTCAAAGGTAACTTATATCCACCCAAGTTTTGTAAAAATAAACCAAACTTTACTGTCTTTTTGTGTTGAAGGACAAACTTTTGGTTCAAGATAACACAAAGATCAGATAAAAACTCATGAGCACTACTGTTGGTGTAAATATAAAATGTTGCAGCCACTGTGGAAAACAGTATGGCAGTTTCTCAAAAAATCAAAAATAGAATTATCGTGTGATCCGACAATTCCACTTCTTGGTATACATCCAAAAGAACTGCAAGCAGCGTCTCAAAGAGAAATTTGCACATCCATGTTCATAGCAGCATTATTCACAAGAGCCAAAAGAAGGAAACAACCCGAGTGTCCCCTGACGGGTGATGAGCGGATCAACAAAACGTGGTCTATGCATACAATGCACTGTTGTTCGGCCTTTAAAAGGAAGGGAATTCGGACACATACTACAACCTGGATGAACCTTGAGGACACCGTGTTAAGTGAAATAAACCAGTCACAAAAAGACAAATACTGCAGGATCGCACTTACAGGAGATATCAAGAGTAGTCAAATGCAGAGAGACAGAAAGTAGAATGGTGGTTTCCAGGAGCTGGGGGGAGGGGGGCGTAGGGGCTGTTGTTTCATGAGCAGAGTTTCAGTATTGGAGGGTACAAGAGTGCTGGAAATGGTTGCACATCAACGTGAATGTATTCACCACTACCAAACTGTACACTTAAAAATAGTTAAGATGGTAAATTTTATGTTTCCTATTTTTCACTACAACTGAAATATACTCATTAGCACTAAAGAACAAAAAGTTCAAGGGACAAGGAAATGAGAAGCCAGCCAGCATTTATGAAGCATCAGCTCTGGGTCAAGCTTCATTATGCTAATTTATTCCATCCTCCCAGTAACTCCATTAAGTCACTCTCATTCCCATTAGGCAGGAAAGTGAGGCAGAGAGATTAAGCCACTTGCCCAAAGTCACTAGACTGGCAAAGCATAGGGAAGTTAGGATCACCACTGGCATCGTACTGACAGTAGGCAAAGCAAGTTCCATTCCATCCAATTTGATTCAACCAATACTTACAAACTGGTTTCTATGTGGGAAGTATAAAGATAAGTAAGATAGTGTCTCTGCCATCAAGGGGCCTAGTCTAGCGGACACACTCACCACGTCACTGGAAGGGCCAACAGAGGTCCAGAGGAGGGGGTGGGCAACGCAACGCCCGCTGAGGGCCCCCGCTGAGAAGAATTGAGCAAAATCATGCCTGGTGACACGGGAAGAGGAGACTAACTTCTGTAGCCAGCGCTTCCCCAAACACCTATGTTGAAAGACTGGCTTTCTTTTTTTTTAAATTTCGGATCTAATTTCCGATTTCTCATTTAATTTCTAATTGTTCTTTTGTAAATTACAATAAAAATGAAAGGCCAGAAAAACCAAATATGCCCAGAGAGAAGCCCAGCGATCATGGGCTTGGATGTTGTGGCAAAGTCAAATTGCTACAAGAGCTCTGCAACTGTCGTTTTGATTTCTGTGTTTCCCTCACTGTGGCTCAGTAATAAACAGCTCCTGACCCACCCCCATCGGCCAAGCACACTCGAAGTGGCAGGGGGTCTAGGCAGAAGGCAGAACTCAAAGGCTTAAGAGAGCATGGCTCCTCCAGCCAAGTGGCAGTAAGTGAGTCGGCCTGGACAGAAAGCCAACATTGGGATAACAAGTCTGGATCCTACACGGGGACCTTTCCCCGAATGACTGAGATTTTGCTTAAAAAAAAAAAAAAAGAGTGGTTTCTCTTTTTAAAACCAATGCCATAGGGACAGAAAACCACTGAAGGGTTTTATTCAATACAGAAATGCGACTGCATCTGCAAAATCAAAGAATAATTTTGGTAGCAGCATGAAAGCTGGATGCATGTGGAGGGGGCCATGTGGACATAGGCATGTGGGGTTAATGGCTCTGGCAAATGGCCAAGCAAAAGATAACAAGACAAATCAGGCAGTGGTCGTGGGGCGGGGCGAGTAAAGGAGAAACACACCCAGAGGAACGTAAGATGCAGGTGTCAGGGATGCATTTCTGGTCTGGGGCATAAAGGATTAGGTGAACGGTATGGACACTGACCAGTAGAGAGAGTAACGTAGAAAGGCTCATTTGTGAGAAGACAGCCTCGCTGTAACACTGGACAGTGTTAGCCCAAATTCCCTGTGGCAAACTAGCATTTCCTGAGTCCCCGTTATGGTATTGGACTAACCAACATTGCTGTTTTTGCTCATCAAAGATGGGTTGAATATTGGCAGTTTTCATAGGATTCAACCCAATACATCCTTAAACTTGGAATTACAAAGGTACTGTTTAGTTCAATAATTCATGCGCAGGTGTTGTTATTCCCATTTTACAGATGAGAAAACAGGCTCAGAGAGGTCAAGGAATTTGCCTTGCAGGTAGTTTGGAACATAGGATTCAAGGACTCTGCTCTTTCCTCTTCTCTATCATGGCGCCCCCCGGCTCCAATTATTTGAGACATTCCTATACGTCAGGGTTCAGCAAACCTTTTTTTTTTTTTTTTTTTTTGTAAATGGCCAGATATTTTAGGCTTAGCAGGCCATTTGGTTTCTATCACAATCACTCAGCTCTACCACTGTGGAACAGAAGCAGCCATAGATAATAGGTAAACAAATAGGCATGGGTGTGTTCCAGTAAAACTTTACCTGTGGATACTGAAATTTCAGTTTCATGTGTCATGAGATACTCTTTTAATATTTTTCAATCATTGAGAGATATAGAAACCATCCGCGGCTTGCAGGCCCTACAAAAAGAGGCAGCGAGCCAGACTGGCCCACACGTTGTAGTTTGCGGATGCCTTGGAACCAGGTGATATCGTTGAGTAATTTGACCACAATATGGAGGGACGAGATGAGGGGGATTATGCGTTCTACTATCGGCCACTCCAGTCACTTCATCTGGAAACATCAGCTGGGCCCAGATAAATCATCTAGATGTTATGATTGACTTTTTCTTGATTTTGGTCACGAGATCGCTTACCCCAGAGGGTAGCTGCCGGCACATCCATACCGAAGCCTTCTAGAATAAACTAATCAATGTATGTCCTATGGATTTTAAATGGGTCAGGTAACAGTGAGTCACATTACTTAGGTACGGCCTTCCATTCTTCCATTCTGATAACTGACATTACTTAAATTATGTGTCCAGAGATTCTTATAATGCTAATTTTTTTCCTCACTTAGACAGAAAAAATGACGACGAATACATTCATCTCGATAATTGATGATATTTCTAAGTATTCCGTTCAAGTGAGAGCAGCAGTGAGTTCTGTGTGCAGACAGATGGGGTTTTGGAGTGAGTGGAGCCAACCTGTATATGTGGGTAAGTCTCTTCTATTTTAAAGCGAGCGACCTTCCTCATGGTTAAAACTGATAATCCTGGAAAGTGAACACATTCATTCATGGACCCAAAATGCCTCATCTTCTGTCAGTCTACTGCCCTTTTGACCATTGCCGTGCTCTCTCGGCTTCAGACGGCGATCGCATAACCTGGAGCGTGTGGCCTTGCACCTTGAAGACAGAAAATTCACAGCCTGTATTTGTCATTGCCTGGGCATACTGGGTTTCCATCGACGTTTTAGGACAGAGGTAGACAGTGAAAAAGCAGCTAACCTATCTCTTGTGTGCGCTGCAACCATGCAGCCTGAGGATGTGGATGAATGTGGTTAAGTGTTACATGAGATCTACGAGAACTCGGAACAGTGGAAGGAACGTGGGAGTCGTACTTCCATAGCACAGATGTAACACCCAGCTTTGGTACGTAATGACCGCATTCCCTTGGAAAAATCCCTTCTGACTTTGCTTGGGTTCCCAGGACAAAGCACATAATATCCACCTCACCTGCCCCACAGGGTACTATGAAATAAAAAATAATGACCGTAGCTAACATTTATTGATGGCTGTTTGCCAAGCACTGCTAAATGCTTCACGTGCATTACCTTCGTTAATCTTATCAACAAACCTATTTTGCAGATGAGAAAATAGCTTTGAAAGTTTAGGCAATTTGCTTAACTCTGCATGCCCAGCGAGTGGCAGATATGGGATTCAAACTGAGGTTGGCAGAATCCAGCTCCAGAGCTCTTAGATGTAGGCCACGGGGTGACAGGATTCTACAAGCTGCAAAGTGCTGAACAAATTAAACAATTATGAGATCCTGGGAGCTAACTTTGTGGTTATGGCTGGTCGAGCATTTGAATGTTATCTCTCACTCGTCCTCTGGGGCATTCAATGATCATTTGAAGAGCGTACTTAAGGAGAGCTGTCTTTCAGGCCTGTTGTAAAATTTTCTATTTAAGTCATTCACTTATGCTAATGGGTGGGTCTTCAGGAAATTCGTGGGCAGTGACCCATTAGATTATGAGGATGTGAGTCAGATTAGACACGTATCAGGTAGATTTCCATGGAAGGGTGGGTGAGATCAGGAAAGGCCTAAGAACTGCAGAGTGGTTGTGAGTCTGCCAGGGGGCTGGCCAAGCAGAGTTGCAGAGTTTGCAAAGGGGGACGGCACCCGCTAGAGTTGTGCAACAAACAATCATCAGCACAGCCTTATGGGAGGGCCCCCAAATCACCCCACTGGAACTCAGAGGGGCAGCGCAAGCCTTCCTGGGAAGAGGGACAGGAAAGAAGGATAAAAGGACCCAAGATTGGGCCAAGTGCACCTACTTCCCAATTCTGCCAAGGCCAATCTTCCCTGCCTCTTCTTCTCCCTAGGCTGATGCCCCGACCTGGTTCCCCGGACCCAGCACACACAGGACCTCCCTCCACACTGCTGCTTCTGCACAGAGTGGATTCGCTTTGCTCACCAAGAGCAAAACAAACAGAACATTAATCAGTCCCAGGAAATTTTTAACAAGATTATTCCTTTTATCAAATGCCTGTGATAGAAGCTTAATTTTCACTACTTACATTTGGTCACATTTTTTGAACGGTGTATGTTATTCCCCAAGGGCACAAAACTTGTTGGCTCCGAATTACTGATATTTCTGAGCATCTCCCCAACATTACTACACATAGAGCTTCAGAGATTTTTTTTAAATGCTGTCCAAGGACTTCAAACCAGCATGTTGGAAACCAAGAGGAGAACCCTGGTTAAGAAGCCAGTTCTGCTTTCTGAGTGTTTGAAGTTCAGGTCAGCGTTGACCGTAGACGGTTTAGAACTTACAGAGCAAAAGAGACAGATCAGGAAATCTAGGTTTTAGCCATGACTCTGTCAATGTCTAGCTCGCTGACCCAAGCGAGAGATGGCAAAAGATAACACCTCATGAGCCAAGGAATCAGAGCCAGCTTCGCATGCTGTGTTGTGAAGGATTCTCAGGCTACGTGTAGGCCTCTCAGGAGTGGTGATCTCCTGTCACCCCCGGCAGGGTACAGAGTGGTGATGAGTGTGCCCGGCATTTGCCACCCCTGACTAGCGACCCATGCCTAACCTCTCTGGGTCCCAGTTCCCTCACCTCAAAATGTGAAAGCTGCCCCCCAAGTTTCTTCTACACTCCCTCAGCCCACCACAAAAGTGCTGAGAGTGAAATTGTGATCCATAATAAGAATTTATTTTAAGCTTGTTTTTAATTTATTATTCACTCTCCACTTTAGAGCTCTCCTCCCATTATTATTTCCTAAATAACAGCTTCCTAGTTTGGAACTAGGCTCATTATAATTCCCCCCCAGGTATACCTCACTGCCATTATCTATGGCAAATCCCATTTCATTTACTGCCACCCTTTTCATAAGATGAGCTGATTAATATTACCACTCACCTTACAAATCCATCGTTTCTAGAATTTACTCCCCTGCTCAGTTTAGGATCATTAGTGAATTTAATCAATGCAGACTTTCCATTTTCATCAAGATGATTAATAAACATAATAGGAAGTCCGGGCCCCTCTGGGATATGTTGCATGGCTCTTCCTTACCCCTTGAGGATGCAACCATAATTATGCTCAGCTTGCAGTCTCTCAGGCAATTTTGTCGCTACATTCATTTCCTTTAGACAACCTTCCTCCTCTCCTACCTTGTGTGTATGGCGCCCTGAAGCCCTCCCCTTCCATTGTCACTCTGCAGCCCCACTCAAATATCATCTCGTTCTCACGTATTATTAAGTCCATCTCCTTTAATGTAAGGAAATGGAGACCCAGAGATATTAAATAAATCAATAGTTACCCAACAGCCCAAAAGTGGCTATTAATAGCTAATTTTCTCAAATAGGTGACATATTCGTCAATTGGTGAAGTGGAATAGATTCAATTCACTCATTAACCCACGATAGCCCAAGGTTATTCAATAGTGAGACCTGGAAGACTAAATTTTGGCAGTGAGAGGGTCCAGCCGGCAAGGGCCCTGAATCTCGGCCCTAGATGGGCCCTCCTGTGCTAGGATTTCCAGCATATGCAACATGTTTGTTTTCAAATGGAAATAGCGGTTGGTTTCATTTTTATCAATACTCGTTATCAACTGCCCTTCCTCAACTGGCCTCTCTGTCTTATCTTAAGAGCTAACTTCCACTTTTCACATGTCTTTCTCCTTTTTAAGACTTTCTTAACTTCCGGATTCTTCTGTTCCTTTATTATCTCTGCTGTCTCCTGTTTATTTAAACCTCTTCTCTCCTAACCCTGGTCCTATGAAGGCTTCCATTTGCTCCAGTCCATCATCTCTCTCCCCCTACCCCCTCCATGAAGCTCACACAGCATGCATGAAAAAAAGCAATTATGAAAATTAAATGCCCTACAGCTGTAGCCTTCCCTTTGGAAAAGAGTGCTTGTTATATGAGTCTACCCTGTGTTTCTTTCCTGCCGTGTCACTGGTCAGGCTCAGTCCTTCTGAGACCTGCTTATCAGAGATGGGTCTTAACTGCAATCACAGGCACGGCCCTCCAAACCAGCGATTGGGTTTGAATCTGACTTCACTGAAGGCCCTATCTGAAGGCCACCATCTGTGTCATGACAATACCAGGTACCAATTTAAAAAAAAAAAAAAAAACACCTTTTAATTTAAAGATTTCTGTAGGCTTGAGATATGCAGCATTTTTACCTCTGGGAGTAGAGCAAAGTTTCCCCGCGGTCCTCTGTTGCCTTCAGAGGCTTCTCTTTCCACAAGATGAGTTAGTCAGAGGAAATCTGGGCTTTAGCTTTCCTGTCACAGTTTGGGGCAGTGGTTGGGGGTACTGGTTCTTAGAGCCACGTGACCCAGCCGAGAGCCTGTAAGGACTTAATGAAAGTAGGCTGAGGCAGAATATCAGGGATATGTTTAAGAATTTGGGTTGAGATGGAAGTAGGGTTCCCACAGGCAACTCTTGTTGCCTTTGTCCTCCGACTAGACTTTAAGAGGCTGTGATTGTTGAGGAACCAGATACATTGGCCCAGGTCACCTGGACTCAGAAGCCAAGCGCAGGTCCTGCAGCCTCACCCTCAGCCCTGGACACACCTCCTGCGCTCTCTCCTCCTTTATTTTCTGTTTTGTCACCACACACTTTCTTTTTAAATTCTCTCACTGTGGTGAAACAGCGAGAAAACGAGCAATGGTTTTAAAACGGGAAGAGCAAACTTCGCAGAGTTCCCAAATTCAGTTTCCCTAGGTCTTCAAAAAGAATTCTGCAAATGCTAAAGCTTTCATGAGGTAAGAGATTAACACTGACAAAACTGGTTGAAAAAAATAAGAAGAGGTGACCTAATAACCTGAAAAACCCACTTGGGCTTACCTGAGGCCAAGAGAACTTGTGGGGATTCTGGGTTTTCTTTGCAAATGGGGAATTTCAGGTTGGTAAACATGGTAGTCAGGTCAGTCAACTGTGTTCTTAGACCCAGGTTCTTGTGGTTTCAAAGGCTGGTTAGTGCCTGGCAGCCCCACTGCTTGCTCTCAGCAGCGGGGGGGGGGGGGGGGGGGGGGCAGGACCACCTCACCCCTGGGTGGTCCCCATAGCCTGAAGGACAGAAGAGGACTAGCTAGAAGGGAGCTTTCAGATTCTGTCTCCATCTGTCAGGAGCAGGGCATTTTACTGTGTTTTCTGGCATGGCCACCTCTAATGGTGTCCACACTGCCCTTCCGTGCATGAATCCCACCCCACGAAGGGCCCAGAAGATGGGCTCAGAGGAAGGAAGGACTCGACTGTTGAGGCAGGCACTGTGCTAGGCACACTCACCTATGCTATCTTGTGTATCTTCACAAACAAAGGATTTCCTTAATTACGTGGATTTACAGATTATGTGAAAAAAGATGCAGAGAAGTTAAGGAAATGCCCAAAGTGACAGAGCAAGGAAGTGGTAGACCTGGGTCTGGAACCAAAAGCCATAGGACTGGCTCCCCACCCTGTCATGCGTTCACATCCCAGAGGTCTTGGTGCCAGCAAGGGAAACGGAGGCAGGAAGATGGGCAGTGGGAGCCGGGGTTTGTGAAAGGGTGACGCTCTGCCAGCCCATGATCAAGTTGTCAGTAATTTCATTTTAACGTAGACCCTTGAGGATTAGGACCCTACATGCCTTGTGTTCCTATTTCCCTAGTTTCTGGATTATTTGGTGCATTCCTTTCCCCTCCAGGGCTGAGCTCATTACTCTGCATTCTCAGAATTCTGACAGCCCTCGAATTTTAGTCTTGCTTTGATGACTTAGGGAAATCCTCTTGATTCTTCAGTTCTGACACAATGTGTTTAATGGCAATTATAATGACTAATATTTATTGAGCACCTATTGTGTACTAGCACCGGGCTGACGACTTTACGTCTACCAACTCCTTCAGTCCTTATCCCCATTTTACAAAGTAGGCAGCGGCAGCTGGAGAGGACACCTGCTCAAGGTCGTCTTGGCGGCGAGTAACAGAACCAGGCTGACATCCCTTCTGCCCCTCGTTTCTTATTTGTATGCGATGCCCGCAGCCGGCTTGCAATGGTGCTTGCTAGCCAGCTAACCGAACAGGCCCAGCAGCCCCTTAGGGAACAAAGTTCCGGGTGCCTGGGAGTACGGGGAGCGCTGTGTAGGAAAGCCTGCAAAGCAGAGAACAGCAACAAGTTCTCTAGTCCACTTCAGCGCGCCTGGTCCCGCGAGGGGTAAGGAACAGCCCCACAGCGAGCTCTCTAGTGAATCCCGAACACACGGGGGCGCACGCGTGCACAGTCTCCATTTCCTCTCCGTGTTTAAGTCTACTTGAGCCCCGTTTCCACAGAGGAACACGGGGCACGTTTTGTCTGTCTTGCTCTGGGCCCTGGACTACCCTGAGTTTTGTCCACTGGGGCTGCATTTACTGCCCTCTTTTTTTCTCCCTAAACCAGGTAAACCCCACAGCCCACTTGACAGCCGCCTCAGAAAGCTCCCCCGGCTAAAGGGCCGCTTCTGACTTTTGCTTGCATTGGGAGCCCGTGACCTGGTTTGGGTGCTGCTGGTGAACGATGCCGCAGCCTCTCCTTGCAACGAGAGGCGAGCCACGGGTAGCTTCGTAGGCTGACGCATGCGTATCCTCTCCGTGTCCTGGCAGCTGGTGGTGCCGCTTGCCTTCTCCCAGCACCCGCTGGTTCTAGGAACACAGAGCAGGGCTGCTTCATTGGAAGAGTCCCATCAATTTACTAATTAGCTCTTTCCCCTTGAAACCTATTGTTAAGTCTGAAGTCAGATTCAAAATCAATATGGAAGCACTGAGAGCCATACGTGTATGGACAGTTTAAGGTGGAACGGGCTTCCACGCCAAATTGACCCTCCTCGGAGTTATTAGCCTGAGCTCCATAGATGCCAGACTCACGCGCCGAGAGGGGCCGCAGCATGGGGGGGTGGGGGTGGGGGCGGGAAGCGATTGGACTAAGCTCCAGAAACAGCCAGATGCGGATGAAGGGATTAAGTCGGGTCCGGTGCCTAGGTTTTTGTCCACCCACCCACCATCCCATTCCCTCCCCCTCCCATGCGGCGTCCCACCCCCAACCCACAGGCTGCCATGTCACAGAACAGCAGAATTTTCAGCAGCTGGTTTGTTCTCAAGGTAAAATGGGTGAGAAGTCAAAAATGATAGCCAAGGTCACCAGAAGCCGGACAGCTGAGCTCCCAAATGCTCTAAGTTGACAATGTCAGAAGAGCATCCAGGAATGCG